>NC_089236.1:78539011-79242858 GCF_963924675.1 Phocoena phocoena
TGTACAGACAAAGGGCAGGAATGTGTGCGGGCGTGGGATGGTGGCAGAAGGAACAGACCCTTGGGTCAGGCTCGATTTAAGGACACGGCTCACTCAGCGGAGGTGGCAGGCTGCATGTCTCATTAGTCTCAGAGGTCAGACAGGACGTTTGGTTGACCAGTTTGGCTAAAACGTGGCCCTGACGTGGTGTGTATTAAATGAAGCGAAACGCCTGGGTGACCTAGAGGAAGGGACCCGAGGCCGAGGGAGCCTGGGTGTTAGGGTGGGTTTCTGGGTAAGACCTGCTCACCTGGGGGGCCTAGAGGACACACCTCTCACCGCGAGTGCGGGAAGCGAATCCGTGGGGGGAGCCCTGCGTTCTGGGAGAGCTGGGACCGCCCTTCCCTGAAGGCAGACCTCACATGGCAAACCTAGATGCAGCGGGAGTAGCTGGGTCCTGGGGGGCTGCGGCCAAGGGGGCAGAACTGCGGCAGGTGAGGCGTGGTGACCGCGGGCGAAGGAGGGCCAAGCAGGCTCGGGGTAGTCTGCCCGCAGAGACCCGGGGCATCGGCTGGCCGGTCCCGGAGTTCCTAGAGGTGAAACAGAGGAACCCCACTGGATTCCTACTTGATCTGTATGGGCAGAAAAGTTTGAGGTCGAGGGAAGAGAAGTCTAACCTGAATTATAAAAACAGAGTCACGGCCCCTCAGTCAGTTCCCAGGCTCAGCCAGTTCTCAGACCCGGAGCCCCTTGAATGGAGGGGAGGCCAGGTCCCTTTAAGGAAGGACCCCGGTCCACTGCAGATAACGTACAGATCACCTCTCTCCCAGCTCTCCGAGGAGGACATGGCCTCTTACCGGGGTGACCGTGCGCTCGGGAAAGGGGAAGAATCAGACATCTGGGGACTCCTGGACTCTGGCTCTGAACTGACGCTGATTCCAGGAGACCCCAGACTCACCGCGGCCACCAGTCAGAGTAGGGGCGTCTGGAGGTCAGATGAGCTTTAGCTCAGGTCCCTCTCACAGTGGGCACCGGGTCCCCAGACCCGTCCTGTGGTTATCAGCCCAGGTCTGGGATGCGTCACTGGAATAGACACTCTCAGCCGCCAGAAGGGTCCGCAGCTGGGCTCACCCAGCACGGTGCTGTACACGTCACGGGTTCTCAGAACATTGTGGGACAGAAGAGAATCAACAGGGCTATGATGTTTTTGAAATGATTGAGAGCGCAGGGGCCTGTTGCCCCTGAGTTTTGCTTGCGGCTGGTGGTTCAGTGCTGAGTGTCTGTCCTGGCTGCGGTCCTGCCTCGTCTCGCCTGATCCGGGCACCACCCTCAGCGAGGCATCCGTGGGGCCTCGGCGGCTCGGGTCCACGGCGAGCTGGGCTTCCTTCCAGAAGCTGCAGTTGCCACAGCTGCTGCCCTACCCTCACGTCTAACCGTCTCATTCATGTCGTTTGGATTCTTCACCGTGTCCCCAAACCACCCCCGTTAAATTAGGTCATCTTAGAACATTGGCTGTTCTCTATCAACCACTTGGGAAGAAAAGATTCTGAGGCTGTGACTTCACTTGAGTTCCATTTCCTCTGTTTACTGCTCCCTCAATCCTGATGTGGGGATGTCACCCCATATTTTTAGGACACACTCTACACAACAATGACACGTCAGTTGGAACTCCTCTGCAGTGGCACGGGGCTGAGACTGAATTCTCCTGTTTCATCTTAAGGCCTTGCAAAGAGTAAACAGAAACTTTAAACTGAAAGATGGCAGGTTAGCAGTTTATTTGATATTTCTTATTCCATAAAATGGAAACCATCACATTTTATCTCTTTACTTATTATATACGTACTTTTCCAATCTCCTATAAATACGTAAGCAACTTCATTATAAATCAAATATGAACTTCACGTTTAGGGAGAAAAGCCTCCAAGATGCTCTGCATTCTGCCGTCAGAATCAGAGAGCCTGAGGCCAACTCTTGTATTTCAACAAATTGAAAAGCAGAGAAGTAGGAATTTGCCCAAGATTCCATAAAACGTGATGTCACATCATTGATTTTAAAGCGCTCAGTTTACATAGGAAATATGTAATGAGAACTGAAAAGGGTAAAAGCATGAACAACAATGTGGGTAAAACACGAGGACTGTGAGGACACAGACCACGTCCCGCTGGTCCTCAGGACGCGCCCAGCCCTGGCACCGTGCCTGACACCTAGCAGGTACTCAAGAAAGGTTTGTTAGATTGTTACTAATAAATAGACACCAGAGGGGCTTCCCTGGTGGCGCAGTGGTTGAGAGTCCACCTGCCGATGCAGGGGACACGGGTTCGTGCCCCGGTCCGGGAGGATCCCACGTGCCGTGGAGCGGCTGAGCCCGTGAGCCATGGCCGCTGAGCCTGCGCGTCCGGAGCCTGTGCTCCACAACGGGAGAGGCCACAACAGTGAGAGGCCCGCGTACCGCAAAAAAAAAAAAAAAAAAAAAAAAAAAAGACACCAGAGAATAGCCCAGTCACCAGCTCAGCTGCTATCACTCATCTAAGTGTTGACTCTGCAAAATGGGAAATCCCATTTCTGGTCCACGAGAAAATGCTGACTTATTGCGATGATCGGTTATAAACTAGAAATACGGGCTGAGAAAATGTGAAGCACGGCAAGATGCATCTGGGGCTCCTTGTGTACACCTCCTGTGCTCTGCTGTTTAAAATACGTTTTAAAAAGCCTTTCGCTTTCTCTCTTTGCTGGGAATAGAATTTAGACCTCAAGATATCTACAAGGTGGGGAAACTCACCTTCCACGCCAGTCACATTGGACGAAGGGCCCACACCGCTCGGTTATGAGCTCATCTTAACTCATGACGTCTGCGGAGACCCTCTTTCCAGGTAAGGCCATATTCCCAGGTATTGGGGGTTTGCGACGTGAACACATTCTTTTAGGGACAGAGTTCAGTCCATGATGTGCATCACCCCTCCCTTGGGTTGTGTGGGGACCTCAGAGGCTCCCAGCTCAGGGCAGCCCCTGTCCTCCCTCAGGACCAAACTGGCCTCAGGTCCCTCAGTGCCCGCTTCTCCCCCATCCTCCGGAATCTGCTGCTCCCCACCCGCCAAGTGTTGACCTGGGACCCTCTTCCTTCTTCACAGCCCCGGAGGGTCCCCTGGGACCTGTTTACATTTGTCTTGTCTCCTTGGAAAATAAAAGATGTAGTGGCCTCGGTGAGGTGTCTTCACTTTCTTCAAGACCTCTCCTCCCCCTCCCCTCATGCTTTTTTGTGGAGACATGAAGGGTGACTGCCCCCTGGGGGTCAGGGGACACTGGCCAGTGAGCCCTACAGTGAGAGCTGGCACTGACCACCGGGGTGCCCGAGGATGACTACCCCGGTTCCCCATGAGTCATCCGCTACACATGGTTCCTTAGAGTTCCCTCCCAGTGATGTCGTGGAAAATGGGAATGAGGGGAAACCGGGAAAGGGAGAATAAAATGCACTGAGAGCGGGCGAGAGAGAGTCATGAACATATACACACTAACAAACGTAGTAAGGTAGATAGCTAGTGGGAAGCAGCCGCATGGCACAGGGATATTAGCTCGGTGTTTTGTGACAGCCCGGAGGGGTGGGATAGGGAGAGTGGGAGGGAGGGAGACGCAAGAGGGAAGACATATGGGAACATATGTATATATATAACCGATTCACTTTGTTATAAAGCAGAAACTCACACACCATTGTAAAGCAATTATACCCCAATAAAGATGTTAAAAAAAAAATGCACTGAGAGCAAGAGGTAGGAAGAAATAGTAGAATAAAGGATTTAAGCAGAGAGGAAGAGAAGAAATGTCGCAAAGAGACAGAACAGGGGAAGCGTTCATGAAACTAATTATACAGGAATAGGCAGAGTTTATTAAAAACTCCTGCAAGGCTTTCTTGTTAAAAATGAACATAAAACAATATGCCAGGCACAAAAAGACAAATCCTGTGTGACTCCACTTTTATGAGGTCCTGGAGTCGTTAAACGGAGCAATTGACGCATGAGCGGGCGGCAGAACAGAGAAGGATGCAGCCACTGGCTCCCCTCTGGGGCGACCGCATCGCGTCCAGCGTGGGGGCTGAGGGGTTTGGACCATGACCACGCAGATGGTGAAATGAGGGAAATAGACGTTCTGAAACGAAGATGCAGTCAGTACAGCTCTTTCCACTTATCAGATATCATTTTTACAACCCTGACCTCTTTTCCACCTTTTCTACTAAACTCTAATGCTGATTTATAACTCCTATGAGCAAAGGTGGGTGTCAGAGCTCCCAACCATTGATCTATTCTCCTGTATTGATTCTACCTGCACTTACTGCTGATGGCCAATAGGGGGTGTTAATCAACAGCTTTATTTCTATTCTGCTCATTGATATCTTAATTAAAAAACATAGATATGTGTCAAATTTCAACACATTTATTAAAACATAAATATTTAACTCCTTGAATCACATGGGACTTTTATCACTCTCATTAAATTCACTTATGCATTCTTTAGTCTCAAAACTAATTTTCCTAATGTCTACAAACACACTTTGAAGCATATAGATGTATTTTAAAGTCAACATTTAAATGGAAACAGCATGTGTACAGAAAAGTTCACAAATCCCAAATGTACCGCTGGAAGAATTTTTCCAAAGGCAACACATCTGTGGGACCACTGGGGCAACATACAGGATGCTACCTGGCAATCCCCTCATTACCCCTTCCTAGCCATCACCCCCTCAAAGTGCTCTTTTTCTTTTTCTGGCCACACTGTGAGGCTTGTGGGATCTTGGTTCCTCAGCCAGGGATTGAACCTGTGCCCTCGGCGACGACAGCACAGGGTCTTAACCACTGGGCCGCTGGGGAATTCCCAGAGTGAGTGATCTTCTGATTGGCTTCATCATAGGGTAATCTTGCTGTTCTTAAACACTGAATACAGTGTATTATATTGTGTGTCTGGATTCTTCTTAATATTATGTTCATGAGATTGTCCATGTTCTGAGTGAAGCAATATTACATGGTAGTATGCATGTAGTATACAGGTAGTATGTATGTAGTATACATGTAGTATGTATGTAGCGTGTTCATACATCATTGCACTATAGCGTTCTTCTGTCTGAATATACCGCGGTCATTTATCCGGCTACAGCCAGCAGGCAGCTGGGCTGCCCCCAGGCCGCGCTGTTATGACTGACGCGGTTCTGAACGTTTTGCACACGTGTTTCGGTGCACGTATGTTTGCATTTCTGAGAAGTGTATATTTAGGAGTAGAACTGCTGAACGGGTTTCCAGAAAGGTGGTACCGATTTACATTCCCACCGGCTGCAATTTCTGTCTCTCCACACATCCTCACCAACATTTGATATCGTAAACCAATTTTATTTATTTATTTATTTATTTTGCGGTACGCGGGCCTTTCACCGCTGTGGCCTCTCCCGCTGCGGAGCACAGGCCCTGGACGCGCAGGCTCAGCGGCCATGGCTCACGGGTCCAGTCGCTCTGCGGCATGTGGGATCCTCCCGGACCAGGGCTCGAACCCGTGTCCCCTGCATTGGCAGGACTCTCAACCACTGCGCCACCAGGGAAGCCCGAATTTCCTTCCTTTTTAAGGCTGGATAATATGCCACTGTATAGATGGACTACGTTTTGTTTATTCGTTCATCTGTTGATGGACACTTGGGTTTTCTCCGTCTTTTGGCTGTTGTGAATACTGCTGCTATGAATATGGGTGGACAAGTATCTCTCTGAGTTCCATCTTTACATTATTTTGGATACATACCCTCAGAAGTGGAATTGCTATGGCAATTCTGTTTAATTTTTTGAGGCACCACCATACTGCACCATTTCACATTCCCGTGTTAAGAATCCGAATTGTGGGGTTTCCCTGGCAGCGCAGTGGTTAAGAACCCGCCTGCAAATGCAGGGAGCACGGGTTCGAGCCCTGGTCCGGGAAGATCCCACATGCCGCGGAGCAGCTAAGCCCGTGTGCCACAACTACTGACTGAGCCTGCGTTCTAGAGCCTGCGAGCCACAACTACTGAAGCCCGTGCGCCACAACTACTGAAGCCCACACGCCTAGAGGCTGTGCTCTGCAACAAGAGAAGCCACCGCAATGAGAAGCCCACGCACCGCAAGGAAGAGTAGCCCCCGCTCGCCACAACTAGAGAAAGCCTGTGCGCAGCAACGAAGACCCAATGCAGCCAAAAATAAATAAAAATAAAATAAATAAATTAAAAAACAAAAGAATCCTAATTGTGTTCCCAGGGCCTTTCTTTTCTTTGTTTGAAGGTTTTTAATTATAAGTTCAACTTATTTGATATAAGGCTAGTCAGATGATTTTTTTGTTGTTGTTGTACGCGGGCCTCTCAATCTTGTGGCCTCTCCCGTTGTGGAGCACAGGCTCCGGACGCGCAGGCTCAGCGGCCATGGCTCACGGGCCCAGCCGCTCCGCGGCGTGTGGGATCTTCCCGGACCGGGGCACGAACCCGTGTCCCCTGCATTGGCAGGCGGACTCTCAACCACTGCGCCACCAGGCAAGCCCTCAGATGATTTCTTGAATGAGTTTTGTTAGTTTTCGTCTTTCATGTAATTTGTCCGTTTAACATACATTATCTTTGCATATAACTCATTGCTGTTTCTTTCTGTGAACAAGGTTCTTCAGCCCTTACACGGATAAAATTAGTGCTTGCGATGCCCACTAGGGGGTCTTGGGCTCCACAGATATTTAGACTCGTGAGGGTACCCGGGGCCTCGCGCAGAGGACGCGGGCAGGAACGCATCGACACGGGTGCCAAGAGCAGAGTCTGGCACTTTCCCTCGGGAGGCGTCCTCGCAGTGGCCCACGCAGCCGTCTGGGGACTGTCCTCTGCCCCGCCCCACCCCACAAGGCTCAGTTCAAGCGCGAGGAAAGAAGACTTAGGCAGGCGGGATGTAGAGCAACGCAGATCCTGCATAGGTACTGCTGTCTCTGTAACAGCTTAGGGGTAGTTTCCAGGACATTCTGATCACCTCCGGGTCACCTTGTTGGTGAGGAGAAGACACGTGCCCTAAACCCTGGGCAGCGGCTCACGAGTCAGCGATGCTCCCAGCAGCGGTGGGGGTGGGAGTGGGGGGAGAGCACACAGCCGGCAGGGCCCCATGGGGGCTTCACGAGGGAGCAGAACGAATCAGGGGGCTGGGAGAGGCAGACCCCGCAGTAACAAGACGCTGGCGACCCCTGGTTCCCGAGGGGGACGCGACTGACTTGTTTGAATAATCCCAGGGGCGGGCAGGGAGGTTGAGGACGGGGGGTGGGGGGTGGGGGGGTGCAGCTGCTCCAGCTGGTGGGGGAACTAGCCGGGAGGGGGGGCCTTTCCTGCCGGGGGGGGTGCAGGGGGCACAGCTGGCGAGGACAGGGCAGCTCATGGTCAGACCTTTGGGGCCCCGTGAGGCTCAAAGGCATCAAGGCAGCAGGTGGAATTTTAGGTCTTGTAATACACAGGGTGCCGACACGCCCAGTTAGGTGTCACCCCGCTGGGGCCCCCAGTCCAGAGGCAGGTCAGTGATTTCCATCATAAGCGATGTTACCTGGTGACACAGGTGACACCCGGATAAAGCTTTCAGGGGAGCACAGCTGGGAAGTTAACCCAAGGTCACATTTCCACAGCAAGGGAGAAACCTTTAACAAAAATGCCCTTTGTCTCAGGCTGGCAATAGGAACTATTTATACACGGATACGTAAATTAATCGAAAAGTAGAAGGGCCCCATCCATCTCCATCATTTCCAGAAGTTTTTTTTAATACTTAATACTCAGTTATAAAAATTGGTATGCTGCATTGTTTTCATCAGTTGTGAACTAAGAAAAATTATAATGATACAATCTAGAATAAATGTTTTTGACACCTACAGCTTTTTGATCACATTTAATAATATGTATTTCTATTTATATCTGTATTTTGTATGCAGAGAAGTCTACTCGAGTGATTAGCAAAAGTCTTTCTAATATACAAGTTATTACATTAAGATTAAAAGTGTATTACATCAGACAGACAGCAACAGCAGCACACATTACACTTTGTTGTACAGCCTGTTTCCCTTATTTTTGGATATCGTATCCGGGCATTTAGTGTCTCTCTCTCTCTCTTTTTTTTTTTTTTCTTTTTAGGGCTCCAAAGCAATTAATTATTTCTAATTTTTGTTATTACAAATAATGCTATAATAAGTAACCTCTTACACATGTTATTTCACATTTGGTGAGAATATATCTGAAGGTTAAATTTAAAGTCCTAGAAGTGGAATTACTGATTTAAAGAGTGCTTTTATAATTTTGAAAGACATTGCCATATTATACTGGTCAGAAGTTGTATCAATATACTCCACTTTCTGTGGAGAAAGTATATTAAAACATACAATTTTAAGGGGAAAAAGTAAAATTAGACTTTTAAAGAACTTGTCAGTACATTTTTTTTTAATCAGTGCATTTTTAAATGGATATGGTGGGTGTTTATCTCTAACTATAATTTTTATTGTTAGAGATTCCATTGAATACCATTAAAGGAGTGACCTGATTTTCTTTTTAAGCCAGTGTTTATGATACACTGAACATTACACCCTTTGCAACCATTTTAACTTACAAATAAACTTTTAGAAATCAAATTAAAAATTTGCAAGGCTATACTAATTTTTCATGAGTAAAAGTATATGAAAACCACTGCTCCGAACCTCAGCTTATACCTGGTGTGGTGGCTGGGTTTTGGGGTGTGACAGGGCCAGTACCAAACACTTCAGCCACCAGCCGTGTCTGGATACTAGTGCTTCACCTTTTCTCAAGTAGCTGACCCGAGGGTCTCCCGGCCTCAGTACGGCTGTAAGTGCACCTGTGCTGGATGCATCTGCTATTTTGTAGCAGTAAACATTAGCTTGAGGACAGAACATTAAAAATTATTAAGTTGTAAGATATAGAGGCACATGGAGAATAATTTACTGTGCCAATGAGAATCAACGTCAAGTCTCATTCCCTGAGTCTGGGTTTTGGACGTCTAGGTTACTAATAAATTCCTTATGTAAAAATGGGTGTACACATCTTAGCTTTGGTATATCCTCATTATGAAGATTGTCCACATAGCTTGAGTTTTCTTCTACATAACAGAAAAGTCACTGAGCTGACCAGTAGGTCAATCCAATGTTTACCCATTGTTCAGAAGCCGCAGTCCCTGCCTCGTATGGAATAAGGTAAGGTGCTGCTATGACTGAAGGGTCTGTGTTGAAGCACGCGCCCCCGCCTCTTTCCCCGACACCCTCATACCCACCAGCCACCCTGCCCTCGAGGATGGAGGGATTCCGTGGTGCCCAGGACAGGCGTACTACCCCCGGTTAACGACAGAGCCGAGAGAGGCCAGACGCAGGGTGTGCGCCGCTCGCCACCACTGGCTGCAAGCCCGCCGCGGGGCGGGTGGGGGGGTGTCCCAGTCGCCCCTACCCCAGGCCAGTATCGAACTCTTCACAGGAGAAACAAGAGGGCGGGGCCCGTCTTCAGCCCAGGGCCGGGCAGAGCAGTCTTGCCAGCACGTGGTTACTTACCTGTAGAAACACTCTGAAGCGTGGACCCAAACTTCCAGGACCAGAAACCAGACCTTGGCCGTGGGCAGAAAGGGTGGCTCCAGCCGGCCACGCCTGCCAGGCGCACACTCGGAACGCCAGCTTGTTCACTAAGCTAGAAGGTGGCGCGTGGCGTGTGGGGACCAGCCCTCAGGTCTCCTTGCCGCACAGGAGTCCCCTCTTGGGAGCACGACCCTCGCGCCCAGTGCCCCCTCGGTCCCCTGTCCCTGGCCACGCCCACCCCTCTGGTCCCGAGCCCAAGACAGCTTCCTGCTCATGCGCCCACGTTCCAGCTTCGTGCCGACCATCCCATGTGGTCAGAACGTTCTCTTTCACGGAAGAGTGTCTGCAGTTGGCTTGATGAAAAAGGAAAGCGCCTTTATTCCTTCTCTCCAGCCCCTTTAAGCCGCTCTGTCTGCCCTCTCTTTGCGGGCAGCCCAGAAACACGCTGCAGGAGATCTAGGGCAGAGGGCGTCGCTTTTCTGGTCCTTGTCAGGCGTTAACAAAGAATCTCATTTTGGGGGCATAAAAAATTCCCGGTCCACTCTACTATGAAGGCTTCCACTTCTTATTCAGCTAGAAACCGCTCTCCTCCCCCAGCCTGGTCCCAACTGTGACCCAGGATGCAGAGGGGTAGGGGCGCTGTGCTCCTAGCAGGTTCCCACCTGGATCCCCTCCCCTCCCCTGCCACGCGCTTGCAGGGGGATTGGTATCTCCTGCCAACAGAAGGGCCCGGGTGGGTCCTTTGAGATGGCCCCGAGGGAACCTCCTGCCTACAGGTCCCTGGCGTGCACCTGGCCTGTTCCTGAGCCTCAGAAGGACCCCCTCCTCCCGCCGAGACCCCACTTTTGCTGTCACCTCACCTCTCCAGAGGTCTGCTTCAGAGGTGAGCCTCTCTGAGGCACCAAGTCTGGACACAGGGTCCTGGTCCAGCGCCGGTCTCACCACTCAGATGAGTCAGCTTGGGTGCCTGTCACTGCACCCCCCAACCCGGGGAGTGGATGAAGCTCTGAGTGGCCCCAGGTGCTCTCTCTTGCCTTCGGGCAGACCCTCGGCCCCTCCTTCCAGAGGAGGCTCCCCAGCGCTCTCTGACCAACCCCCCCCAAGCCGATTCCCGGCCTCCCCTTTTGGGCCGGGATGAGGGGGGCTGGCCACACCCTGGCTCCGGGCACCCCCAGCACCTTATTTTAGAATGTGGGATCCCTACCAGGCGTTTCTCTGCAGCAGTATAGCTGCTCTTGTTTCTTCCCTTTGCTTGTCGACGTTTCCAGTGGGCTCTTATCCCACCCGACACAGCCCTGCTCCGTATCTCCTGTGAAACCGTCCTCAGCTCCTTGCGTCTACACCACCCTGGGCCTGACTCGGACTGGATGTCTCACTCTCCAGGATCCTGTGTCAGCCCGGGTGCCGCAGGCGGATGAAGCCACACAGGCTGTCCGAACGGACGGAATGAGTCTACGGGACGGGCTGCCGAGTACGAGGTGTGGGAGGATGGCCGAGGCGCAGGGGTGCTGAGGGGAAGGGGCAGGGGGGCTGTGAGAGGGACGTGGGCCTCACCTCCGCGGGAGGGACACGGGGCTGCAGTGGGCGGCCCAGGGGCTCAGCCCTCTAGCCAGGGTCTGCCCAGCAGGGTGGTGCCTGGACAGCTGGGAGTGCGGGCAGAACTGAAGACGGGCAGCAGCCCACGCCTGGTGCAGGGGTGGCAGGGGCAGCGAGCGCAACGTGCCACCTTCCAGCCCTGCTGGGCCAGCCAACCGGGGTGCACTGCAGGCGCAGCAGCCCCGGGGCAGCGAGGATCCCTTTCTAGGGAATCAGGCAGTTCCACTCTGTATCCGCGCGTCCCCAGGCACCATCGCACGGTGGCAACACCCGGGCTGTCTCCCGACCTTGGGAACGATTACACGCTCATGTACAGCATCCCAGCTCCAGGTAGTGGTCGCTGCGGCCCTGTCCCACTGCTCCGCAGTCACGGTGGCCACAATCTGGCTTTAGTTCACACACACTTGGTTCCCACTCTTCGCATTTCCTGTCTCATGGATGTTTGCCAAGCTCTTTCCCAACGATGTGAACGTCCTACTGCTTCCTACGTGAACAGACGCTGCTGCTATGAAAGCGCGTGTGTGTGTTACATTCCCCTCACTGGACGTGTATCCTAACCCTCACCCTTTACTCGGAGGCCATCTCCACCTTCCAGTGAGGCCAGCTGGTACCCACACCCACGTGTCCCTGCAACATCACTGCCAGCCTGTGCTCTGGGCCTCTCCATCTGCCCCACCACCATTCTTTTTTTTTTTTTTTTTGCAGTATGCGGGCCTCTCACTGCTGTGGCCTCTCCCGTTGCGGAGCACAGGCTCCGGACGCGCAGGCTCAGTGGCCATGGCTCACGGGCCCAGCCGCTCCGCGGGCATGTGGGATCTTCCTGGACCGGGGCACGAACCCGCGTCCCCTGCATCGGCAGGCGGACTCTCAACCACTGCGCCACCAGGGAAGCCCCATTCTTGATCCTTGTGGTTGATTCCTGTTCTACTGGACTTGTAATTCCAGCCGTATTTTCTCAACTCTGCTGTGAATCCACATTTTACTTCATCACCTTCCTCTCTGCTTGGTTTCCGTGAGCTAAGAGGACCTTCTCGATCAGAAACTGCTCTGTGGGGACTGAGGCTTTTCCACACCAGGCTAATTTGCTCACTGTTCAGGCAGCATCTTAATGAAGTTTAGTAACTGGATAGGCACGCAAGGCCTTGTTCCCTAAGGGACTTCTCTATTTTCAATCTTCAATAATTTGTGGCTTCTAAAAATTGGGTTCCAATTAATCAAACCCATGATTCATTTGAGGTGCTTTTTTCTGCAATAAGTCAAAAGGACAGAAAATGGGGCAATTAAAAACGTTTCCGGGCTTCCCGGGTGGTGCAGTGGTTGACAGTCCGCATGCCGATGCAGGGGACACGGGTTCGTGCCCCGGTCCGGGAAGATCCCACATGCTGCGGAGCGGCTGGGCCCGTGAGCCATGGCCGCTGAGCCTGCGCGTCCAGAGCCTGTGCTCCGCAGCGGGAGAGGCCACAACAGTGAGAGGCCCGCGTACCGCAAAAAAAAAGGTTTCCTTTTGGAAGTAGACTTTACATCCAAATGGATGAAACTATTTATAAAGCAAAAAATGTTCACGTAAGATGGATTTTGTTGCGCTCGTATAGAATATGACAGCAGCTAATTACGCCACCAAATATTTATTTGTTGGCATCTGCTCCTGTTCTTTTTCAAAAAGTACTTCTCCCACAGAAAAATAGTTTTAGGTTTTGCAGGAAATATAGGTAAAAAAGAAATCAATGGATATTTTAAAATAAAAATCAAAGCACCGCCTACTTTTAGGGTCACTGTTTATTTCAGGCTTATAGCAGATTCACAGAGCCCTGGCACCCAGATCTACTCCTGTATCTGGTGTTTTGTATATATTTTATATTTTTATATAGTATCCAGGCAGGGGCACCGAGAACGATACTCACTGGTATCCCCAAAGTAACTTCACATGAGGGAAGAAACAGATTTGTGAAACATTCTGTTTTCTGAAATCCTTGTCTATTACAACCTCATCACAATTTACACAAACAAAAATGATTGGAATAGTTTAATCTTAATGCCTGTTGCTTTTGTCTAAGTAGGTTTGCTCAGCCACAGAAGCTGTTAGGCGTGTGTGTCTTCTGCTCACAGTTGCTCTCGAGCCAGCATGGTCTTGACCTGAGGCCCGTGGACACGCTCCAGGGAATCCCACAGCCCTCTGACATTCCCTGCCTCCAAGGAGGGTTTCTTAGTTTCCATCAGAACTCAAAGGGCTTCTTAACCCCAAGACCTTACACAGCCAGTGTGAAAAGCCTGCCTGAGAACCTCGGATTCATTCTCCTCCTGGAGATAAGAAAGGTGTGGAAGCCTTTCAGCCCCGGTGAGGTTCTGATACCAGCCAGAGAGTTAACTCTGTGCTCAACATAAACTGTGCTTTGTTTCCATGAACCCGTGACAGAGACTCACTCAGTGCAGGGTGACGGGGCGTGAGGGATTGGTGCAGGGAAGGAGATCACAGGACAGTGAGGTGAGGGGAGGACGGGGTGCTGGAGGGATCCCTAAAGGCTGGGAGTGCGGTGGGGGTGAGGGGTGAGAGGGTGGGGAGAACCGAGGATGTGTTAGCGGAGGACAGGAAGGGACCAGTGGAGGAGAGAGGAGATGGCAAAGGGGCGGGGAGGTCAGCAGAACACCGTCCAGAGGACGGGCAAGAGCTCAGTGTGACAAACAGACTGCAAATCTGAGTTAGTATGACACGCACGTTCCAGAAAGAAGGGAATGCAGAATCAGAGTGAAGCATCTGAACGGGGCGGAAATACTAAGAGTGGCTGTGAAAGGAGATGAGAGGGCTGCCAATCCCCAGGAACCTCCAGAATCTCCCTTTAGCTCTCTGCTTGGGCCACAAAATCAGGCAACAATCATTTTAGCCACCACAGATCCCCTTATTGTGAAGGGGAGTATGTTTCCTCTCAAAATATACTTTCTTTCCTAAAATTATAAACATGAGACAAAAACAGGCTTAAGGAGTTTCAAGTACAACACAAAAATGACTTCCTGAATCTAAAAGAAAAATTTAGTTGCTGAATCGGAGGAGAAGAACACCCACATTGTTGGACTAGAATATAAAATGAAAGACATACCTCAAAGCACAGAGGAAAAATATAGAATAGAAATCACGAGGGGAAAAAAGCAACATTGAAAATACGTAAAGAAGGGTTAACAGGAAAATAAAGAGAGGCTCCAGGATGTTTAAAAAAAAAAAAAAAGAGGAGATGAAGGAAAGGTATTAAATATAAGTAATTTAAGAAGATTTCCCTAAGCTGCAGAGAGATGGGAGTCAGGAGTTTGAAAAGGCCATCAAGGTCCAGGCAAGAATGAGGATAAATACATGTGCACGTACACACGCACACACACACACACGCACGGAGAGTACACACACACACACGTGGAGTACACACACACACACACACACACACACACACACACACCCCTTGATCATATCCTGATGAAAATCCTAATCGCTAACAATAAAGAGGAAAATCCTACAAGTTTCTAGACCAAAAGAAAAAGTTACCTACAGAGAATAAAAGGATCAGACTAGCAGACTCCCGCTCTGCAACACTAGAAGCTGCGAGACAATGGGAGAGCACCTGGATGGGATACTTCCACCGTAGTATTCCATCCAGATACTAGGATCAAAAGAGGACTCATCCTAGTAATTCTATACCCAGCCAAGATCCCATTCACTGTTGGGGGATAAAGGTATTTTTACACGCATGGGTGAAATAAAATAGTCTATCACCTGTGCCCTGTTAGAGGTAGATATCTGAGACATGACACCAACAGCACACAAACCTTAGAATGCATGAAGGGAGGGGTAAAAAAGTGGTGATGAGCAGTGACATACAGACACACACGCACACATGCCCACGTGTGTAATACAAGTGCTCAATAAAGACTCCTGGAAAAGAAGGTATATCCTACAATAGATAGCTAAACTGATTGCAAAATATGGGTTGGGGTAAGGGAAGGGGAGCAGGCAAAGCTCTCCAGTGGTCTCTGTGAAAGCGCGGGGTTGAGGCAGATGAAGAGGAGGTGGCACAAGCATTCTCCGAGTCTCATCTTTTAAAAAAAAAAATTTATTTATCTGGCTGCGCTAGGTCTTAGTTGTGGCACACGGAATCTTCATTGCAGTATGCAGGATCCTTAGTTGTGGCATTCGGGATCTAGCTCCCCAACCAGGGATCGAACCGGGCCCCCTGCACTGGGAGCACAGAGTCTTAACTGCTGGACCACGAGGGAAGTCCCCCAAGTCTCATCTCATGGGGCGGGTGGTGAGCAGGTAAAAAACAGAGCGTGTTGGTGGGGAAATAGTGTGTCATGGTATCTCACCGTAAAAAGTAAGGGTAGGGCTTCCCTGGTGGCGCAGTGGTTGAGAGTCCGCCTGCCCACGCAGGGGACGCAGGTTCGTGCCCCAGTCCGGGAAGATCCCACATGCCGCGGAGCGGCTGGGCCCGTGAGCCATGGCCGCTGAGCCTGCGCGCCCGGAGCCTGTGCTCCGCAACGGGAGAGGCCACAACAGTGAGAGGCCCGCGTACCACAAAAAAAAAAAAAAAAAAAAAAAAACAAAAGTAAGGGTATACGAGCCTGACTACAAGCCAAGATAGGAAAGATAACCATTTGTTAAATGGAAATCTATGATGCAATTTTGAATTTGAAAACAATGGACAGAAAATGGAATGAAGAGCCATTTGAACACACTGGTAAACACATAGAAGAGGAAAAGTAAAGTAAAGTAAAGTGAAAAATAATTTATTTAAAATAACAGGGACAAAATTAAGTCTATCAGTCAGTACACTAAACATGAATGGACTTATTTTCTTATTTAAAAAAACCAGACACTGTCAATGAGGCACAAAAAATAAACCCATTTATGCTCTTTACACAATCTAAAGTGATAAAGAAAGGTTGAAAATGAGGATATAGGTAAAGAGTCATCAGGTAAGTACAAGAAAACAGGAATGGAAAAATCTTATCAGATCCAGGGAAAATAAGGATAAAAGAAATAATCAAGAGAAAGATGAACATTATGAATTGATTTAAGGCATAATTTGTCAAAAAAAGATAAAACTTTTCAATTAACCTGTGCTTTGAACATCTCAAATGCGTGATTTGAGATTTAGGGAAAACTTGATCTTAACATTTATGTCTTTGCCAATTAGATGTATCTCATAGGAAACGGGGGACAAGACTCAAAAGGTCAGCGGGGGAGTGCGTGACTCCAAAGGGACAGCGGCAGGGACTTTTGCTGTGGCAACGGATCAGTTCCGCAGCCCGATTGTGGTGGTGATGACACCACCTACACACGCGGTGGAGTTGACAGAAGTACATACAAAAAATACATATAAAACCTGGTGAAATCCAATAATGTCTGTAGGTTAGCTGATAGTCTTATACCAATGTCAACTCCCTTGCTTTGAACTGTTCTCTGGTTGTGTGAGATGTTATCTTTGAAGGAAGCTGGGTGAAGCTACCTGGGAGCCTTCTGTACTATTTTTGCAACCTATTGTGGGTCTAAAATTATTTTGGAATAAAAAGTTCTTTTTAAAAAAGCACAAAAACCTTACATAATACATATAAGTATATAATGTCTTGAACAGAGCATATGCATCCTTTTAAGTTCATGGGACGTTTAAAATCTCGGCAAATTTTGAAAAGCAGAGATTCATAGGCTCAGCTGACTAATCACAGTCAATGGCCAACAAACTCTCAGTTTCTTGGTAATTAAGAACCATATTCCTAGGAAAGATTTGCTCAAAGAGGAACTCAAAAGGGAAATTGCAAATCCTCTTGGGAGCAATGAAAAAGAAAGTACTTTCTAATAAAACTCATGGGACACGGTGAAAGCCATATTCAGAAAAAAAAAAAAAAAAGGGTAATTGATAACTAATCTTGGGAAATGAGTAAAAGCACCATAAAGAACTATAACGGATCTGGGATTTTTAACCTACTCAAAAGCTAACACAGTTCAGCCAGAGTTTCGTGGCGCTGGCAGAAGACACAAGACTCCCGGGTCAGAGACAAAGGATACGTGACTTGGCAGGGCAGACAGCAGAGGCCTCAGGTTCTCACCAGGGCCTCCTGCTCCCAAGTCCAAGGCAATGCAGGCTGGGCTCAGGTGGGCGCCACACACACGGTGGGCTTGTGTCACAGCTGAGGAACCCCAGCTTAGCAAACCCCGATCTTATAGGGACTGCAAGTGAACCTGCCTGAACTTCGTCCCAGAGGAGACCTTACTTTTAATCTACTGGTCAGCAAGCAGATTTGTCCTCTGCCCAGGAGGGGACCATATCTCTATCTTCAAAGGGCTTGGTGCTTGGTCTAAAACACTCTTGAAAAGATAGAACAAAAGCTATAACTACTTCTGCTCAGATATTCGGAAATGTGAGAGACTCCCGGAGAAGCACCTCCCAAAAGTACAAAAAAGAGAAACTAGGAAGAGGGAAATAAGCTGAAATGCATCAAGTATGTTTTTCAAGATCCATAATTCATAATGAAACTTACAAAAATCATCGGTCTCCTTGGCAGGATGCTACAGCACCAACCCACGACACTGAAAACTGGTAAACGCAGAAAATAAGCGTTTATCTTCTCTGTCCTGTAGGAACTATCTGTATAGTAACAGGGCCTCTTTACAGAATTCCAGCTGATTAAGTATCGGAGGGATGTCAAGCTATGGCAATTCCAAGTGAAATATGGAATCTGGGAGGGAATTATTGACAGCTACTGAAACGAATGACAGTGACGGGGAGATTCATCATGGACGGATCGGGATGACACCACCAGAATCTCCCATGGATCCGAGCATCATGTAAAGAGAGATTCTGAGAATTCGTACTTGTTTTGATGTCACGTGATAGGAAGCCTGGCCTCCCCTTCCTCTGGTGGGATATGTCTGGGGCAGGCGTGGTCCTGGTTTCTCAAAGGGTACTATTGTGGGTTGAATTTTCTCTCCCAAAAGATATGATCAAGTCCTAACTCCCAGTACCTCTGGATGTGATCTTATTGGGAAGTAGGATCTTTGCAGATGTAATCAAGTTAAGATGAGAATGGGCCCTAATCTGGTGACTGGTATCCTTATAAAATGAGGGAAATTTGGACACTGACACAGAAAAAGAGAGAATGCCATGTGAAGACAGAGGCAGAGATTGGAGGGACGCATCTACAAGCCAAGAAGGAAGGTCAGGGATGGCCCGCCACCACCAGGAGCTGGGAGAGGCCTGGAGCAGGTCCTCCCTCACGGCCTCAGAAGGAATCCATCCTGCCCACACCTTGATCTCAGACTTCCAGCCTCCAGACTGTGAGAGAATCCATTTCTGTTGTTTTGAGCCCCCAGGTTTGTGGTGCTTTGTTATGGTCACGGCAGGAATCTAATACAGGGCCCCAGAGGAACCCACATGCCGCCAGTGGTAGCCAGCTTGTTAACACACCCCTGGCACCACAGCTGGGTGGGATTAACATTTGAATTGGTAGACTGAGTAAAGCAGATTGCCATCCCCAATAAGGGTGGGCCTCACCCAATCAGTTGAAGGCCTGAATAGAAGAAAAACACCAGTCCTCCTCCAGGTAAGGGAAGACTCTCCAACAGATGTCTTCAAGCTGGAACGTCAGCTTCCTGCACGTCTCCAGCCTGCAGGTCCACCTGCAGATTCGACTTGCCAGCTTCTGTAATCACGTGAGCCGATTCCTTGTAATAAATGTCTTTATACATATCCTACTGGTTCTGTTTCTCTGGAGAACCCTGACTGATACAGCATCCACTTTGCTTCTCAAGGCTCCCGGGGGAGCTGAGCCCTGCTGCTCACTGCACACCTTTGGGTCACTTTCTCCTTTTCTTCACTTGTCCTCCCTGGGATCACTCCCCAAGGGAACTATGTTCACCCAAGGTGGCGCGGGATCTGCTCCAGGACCCAGACCAGGATACGCGTCTTGTTGACATTACGTGTCATGATTACTATATCTGTAAATGTCTTCCTGTCCTGAGTAACTTCTCAGCTCATACATAGGTGTGTTCAGAAAATGTTTTTTCCTGCCTTGCATCTTTAACTTTTAGCATCTGACCATACACGTGCCAAACAAATAGTACACTGACTGATGAACTGAGCGCCTTTGGTAATACTTACATTAGATACAGCGAGCTTCATAGAACTGCTTCTCGCTGCATTTTTCGATCTAGGTGATGGTCCAATTCAACAAAAGCGACTCTACAGGGTGTGATGGCCAGGTAAACAGCCATCTGTCCGTCTGGCTTCAGGCTGGGGTAGATTTTAACATCTTTGTAACACCGTCCTCCAACTGAGTTAGCACAGTTCAGCTGAGCTTTGGGTAGCTCCTGGTTTGGGGCTATGTGTGGGTGAACCCCTAACAATGGCCTGTGCGTGGCCATCAGGCATTAACAGCCGGCCAGGCTGGACATGAGGCTGACGTTCCCTCGTGAGAAATGAGGGAACCGAAGGACACACGCCTGACATGAGAGCCCTTCCATGATCCTTAGGTGCGCCAAAGGGCCTCCAGAGGCAAGGCCAGAATCCTCCACCGACAACAACCTTAGCTGGTGCCAGCCCACCAGAACAATGAGTTCTCGTCCACAGCACGTGTCCTCTGTAATAGAAGCTTGGAAAAATGTTAAGTTTAACCAAATGCTCACCTTGGATACTCAGCTCAATTAAACCCTTAAAAACATCTAGCTATTTTTAAGATTTTTTTTTTGATGTGGACCATTCTTAAAGTCTTTCTTTGAATTTGTTACAATATGGCTTCTGTTTTGTGTTTTGGTCTTTTGGCCACGGAACACGCGGGATCTTAGCTCCCCGAACAGGGATCGAACCCGCACCCCCTTCACTGGAAGGTGAAGTCTTAACCACTGGACCACCAGAGAAGTCCCCAAAACGCCTAGCTTTGAACAATGTTACTTTCTAGAATACCTTCCAAATAAGCTCTTTTGAAATAAATGTACATCCAAGGTAAAAGAATGCCACTAGTCGCTATAAAGCATTAAAACGTTCAGGGACTTCCAAGACCAGTTATAGCAGGTGGCCTCTGGGTCACCCTTCTGACAATGACTGGCTCCCAGGTTCACTGGCCACCTAAGGCCACTCCCTAGAGCTGCCTTTCTGCAGGACCATTTCCTTGAGTCAAGTTGAATCTTACTCTTGTTTACCAGATGATAAGCGCCAGACCTAATTTAATGGAATCTGGAATTGTAATGACTGTATTCTAAATCACGTGTCCAATTCAGCAGGAATGAGAGTAAACAGGAATCTCAGTGAACAGCTACTCTTGGGTTAATACCCTTCTGCTGATAAAGTGTCCTTGGGCACAAAACTTGATGGAGCTGTGAATCGTCCTGTTTCCCAGAAAGTGTAGAGGGAAGCGGTCTGGACAATGGGCGAGGCGGTTTGGTCCTGGAGTTGCAGAGCCCAGGCTTGAGTCCATCTTCACCACTTGTGGGATGTGCAACCAGTAAAATGGGGACGATGAGAGAGACTCCCTAAGGCTGTCGTCGTGATTATGCCACACGAAGCAGGGAGCAAGCGCTGGGAGACACTGGGAGCTCAGGAAGCGGGAGCTGTGGCCACCGAACACGTGGCCCTTATAATCCAGAGTTCGTACTGCTCTTCAAATCACTTTGTGTTCTCACGTGGAAAGGAAACTGGACCTTAACTCGAAGCTGGAAATAAATGCAATTCACGATTGCAAAAGCAAGCAGAGGAAGGGGAGAGTTAAGCTTCTGTTTTTTGAAACCTTCACGTTTTCTAGCTTTTGTCACTAATGAGATTAATATATGCACCCGGCACACAGTAAGCTCTCTGTGGGTGACTGCAAATGCTGTTGTAAGTTGCCAGGGCAGAGTCACAGCCAAGCAAACAGGAAAGGCACTCGGGTACGGGGCAGAGCAAACGGACACACGTGCACACCTTCGCGGTCCTCCTTTCAGGAGACTCTCTCTCCCTTCCTTAGCATGTACATGTGTCAGGGTCATTCCTGGTTCGAAGGAGCTTCTTCTTTGCCTGGCGGTGGGATGTCTGAGCGCTTTATGTCTGGCCCTCGCGTGGGTTCGCAGCCGGGTCTCCAACTGCGCATCTCTTGCCCACCGTGCGATCTGGCCAAGCGGCCTGTTAGGACTGGGCTGTTCTCACAGTCCTTCCTTCCCCATCATCACCCAGTTCAGGCGCTGCTGTTTTCCTGACCTTCCTCTGACAGCGTCTGAAACATCAGCTTCAATTTAAAGTGGAGCCGCTCTAAGGTTTCTGGTCCTGGAGAGTGGGCCCGCGGCCCCCTCCCGGCCGGGGAGGTCACACGCGCTGTGGACCGGCCTCCCGGCAGGGGGCACACGTGACACTGGCCACGCCGCGCTCCGGGGCGTCCACGTCCCCACGGATCGCAGCAGTATCAGGAAAATCAATTCCTCCCCGAATTAGACCCATCTGGTTACAGACTTAATTATCACCGTGTTCTGTAATTATTGGCTTGCAAGGTAGCGGAGAGAAGCAAGCGTCTCGTTTGCAGCTCCCCTCACCCCCTACCTCTTGAAATAAAACCGGCAAAAATAAAAAGAGCATTCTGGGAAGCACTTAATAATTTAAACACTCATGAATTAAGAATACAAGGAAAGGATTCCAAGTCTTCCAAGGAGGGAAGAAGGAAGCAGAAGGGACAGGACAACGAGACGAGCCTGGCCGGGCACTCGCGTCCCAGGGGGCTGCGCTTGGGCCCAGCCAGGCGCCATCCGTTAAGGGCGCGCGCGGCCCGCGGGTTGGGAGGCCCGTAGAGCCCTCCCGGCCGGCGGGCTGTCGCCTGTTGGAGGTCATCGGGCCCTTGGGGCGGAGGCCCGGCACCCGGCGGCGCAGGTGGGGACGCGCGCGCGCAGCCGGCCGGGGCGCGGAGGGCGCACGGCGGCGGGCCCGAGCGCGGGGGCGCGTGTGCGGCCGCCGGGTGCCGGGGCGGCAGGGGGTCGGGGTCCGGGAGGCCCGGGGCCGCTCCAGCGCGGCGTCTTTCTTCTCCTCTCGGTGATGTCATCGGCGGCAGCGGCTGGGAGCCGGGAGGCGGCGGCGGGGGCGGCGCCGGGCGGCCGCCGCAGGTTCATGTGCATCTAATGAAAAGGCACTTGACAGTCGGCCAGGACGCACGCGAGGGAGCGCGAGCCGGCCGGACCGCGGCGCCGCCCGAGCCAATCGCCGTCGCCGGCCTCTCCATGGGCGAGCAGGAGGAGGGGGCGGTGGGCGCAGCCGGCCGGGCCGCGGCCGCTCCGAGGTGAACGGCGCCGAGACGGGCTCGCGGCGCGGGGAGGCCGGGCGCGCCGCCGCTATGAATTCCGCCGAGCAGACCGTTACGTGGCTCATTACCTTGGGGGTGCTGGAGTCGCCCAAGAAAACCATCTCGGACCCGGAGGGCTTCCTGCAGGCGTCTCTGAAGGATGGGGTGGTCCTCTGCAGGCTGCTGGAGCGCCTGCTGCCCGGGACCATCGAGAAAGTGAGTGCCCCCCGGCCCGTGCCCCCGCGGCGGCCAGGCCCGGGGCGTTGGGAGGCCTGGCGGCGGGCGCCGCGGGCGGCTGGAGGCCCCGCGCCCCACCTTGCCCCCGCCGCGGCCCGGGATGCGCGGAGGCGCTCGGGCGCGGGGTCGCTAGCGCCGGCACCTGGTGGCCGCGCGGGCCGGGAGAGCGCGGGGCGCGGAGGAGCCCACGCGCCTCCTTTGTGCGCGGACCCGGGAACGCGGCCCGCGCGGGGGGCGCGCTGTTGGCGCGAGGACCCGGTGGCGGGATCCCGCTCGGGGCGCCATTGTGTGCGGGGCCGGCTGGGGAGGGGTCCGAGCCGTGTTCAAGGGGAACGGCCCCGGGGAGGCCGGGAGGGACGGGGAGCTCCGCTCTGCCCCGCCCGAAGGAGGAGTCGCCCCTCTCTGTGACCTGAGCAGAAAACCGCCGTGCAAAGCGTCCTCCCAGGCTTTGTTTGAACAGCTTTTGTTGGTGGTATCGTACGAGAGTTTCGCCCTCTGTTTAATTGACCAATTGCTATGCATTTTTAAAGGATGCATGTATCAGTAGCTGAGGGCTGGGTTGTGAAATGATTTACTGCCCTCCCCATGAAAGAATGCTCATGTCTCCAAGCCCAAAGGATGGCAGACACAAGGGTTGGAAAACCCTGGCATACTTCAAGCCTGGCTTAAAGTCCTAGATTTCAGTTTCAGGTTCGTACCTGATTTTGAACAGAATCCCTAGTCCTACAGACCCTGCTTCTCCTCTTTGTGACTTGTGGTTTCCTCGGGGCTGGAGGGTGAACCTTGGCTGCAACTCTTGAGTGATTCAAGTTTGCTTTCCTCTGGCTCAGCTGACAAAGCAGGGGCGAGCGGAGAGAGCGCTTTTTAAAACGGTGGATCCCTGTATCTCAAAGACACTACAGTCTTATCCCAGTTTTTTTTGCCAGTACATAATCTTAGGATCAACAATTACTTAAATGGTGTTAAATGTAGAAATTAAAGTGCACCATAATTAGGAAAAACTATTTAATTTTTTAAATGGGGTGTATTGGCCCGAAACACACAGTATCAATTTGCTAATAATAAAATGTTAATTAGGTGACTTTAAAAAGTAAACTGTTTAAACTTCTAAGTTGCCCATGTTCTGGCACTACATTTAAAAGGTCAGAAAAGATTTTATTTAATATGAATTGTGTACGCCCACTAGTTTTAGGAACATGTTTATGAAAACAGAACCTGCATTTTAGAGTGAATAGCTGCCTGTCTGTCCAGGAGATAAAAATGTTGCTTCTAAATGAACCTGATGTCACAATAAAATTATGATTTAAGACAAGAATAAGGAGCAGGCTCTATATTTCCAGGCACTCAGAATACTCCACTGTCATCTGGATATCAGGACCTCTGGTAATAAAAGACAGATGTTGAAAGGCATTGAAAATGCATGCTAAGTTCACCAAAATAGGCTTATGTGAAAGACTTCCATTTCTAAAAGTGAAGCTTTAAGAAACTTCAGAGGCTGTTTGATAAAAACATGTCATTATCAATGCATATGTTACTTGGCATATTAACTGCATTCATACTGACTGGCAGACTTCAATAATCACTTTCTTTTAAATGTGGAAAGATTTTCTTAGAAAACTGTAGCATTCCTTTCATCTCGGAAACAACAAAGAGAGGAATGATTAACATGTTTAATTTGCAGAAGCCAAACTGAAACAACCCAACATGTTCTAAAACTGTGGTCATTTGAAACTTCTTATAGCGTAGCTACCCTTTTATTCCCCCTGAGCCCCAACTGGTTTGTTTAGAGGGACACAGTCACAGTGAAAGTTCAACGTCAAAGTAGCAAATTAGAGACAGAGCTACCGATTCTCTGTGGTATGAAGGTAGGTTTGGGCAGTAAACTGTTAGCCATTCTCCACCTCTAGAAAGCCTGGGTTTTAGAAATGTCACGAGCATTTTCCATTTCCCAAGAAGAGTTATTTAGTTGAACTTTCTGATGTCTGCTTGCACACCGAATGACGTCTGCCAGAGAGCACACACGCTGAACAGCCTTCACCGAATGTGGGAATGTTAGTCTGAGGACGTTTTTCCTTAAAAAGGAACATTTGGAAACTTCACCGAGTATTCACGTGGAATCGAAAGGCTCTTAACTTGACCTCAGTTTGCTACGTGAACACACAGAAGACTGATTAACGAGATGTAAGCAGCCTGCAGCTTAACTTGCAAATTCACAAAATGTAACACGACCCATTCGGCTGCGGATAGCATAGGGCAGAATGGAGAAAAGTGTTGAGGTGGCTTGGGTTTCCCGTGTGCCTCTTGTTAAGAAAACATGTCGTAGTGTGTTTCATGCATTCTGTTGGTTTGTTCTGCTTTAGGGCCAGCGAGGAGGGTGAAGAACGAAGGGCAGGTTCGTGTCAGTCCAGATTGTTCTGCTCATTTTAAAAAGCGCTCTGTTGAGGTTCCCCTCGTGCAGGCTGCTTTTCTTTAGGTGGAAGGTCAGCCAGGGACGAGAGGGGCTTGTGAAAAGAGACACGTTTAGTTATCGCCAACGCTGTGTTCTGATACGTTCTCTGCTGTAGGGGAGAGAAAAATGGGTGTTACAGGGTCTCCTGAATCCTCGTGTATGAGGCTCCGCTGCTTTGATTTTGTCTAGTAATGGCCAGGATGTTTTGCTGACCTGCCCACACTGTTTGCTTCCGTCATTCCTCCTGTGATGAGAAACACACGAAGGCTGGAGACCCCGGGGAGGCTTGTGAGCCCTGAGCTCGTGAGTTAACACTTTAAACATCCCTGGGCTACTTAGTCACAGGGGGTGAACTTGAGGGGCAGTCATGTTCCATCCTCTGCAACTTCCGTACGACTAGGAAGACACATTCAGATCATGGAAGTCATGAAAGGCTGCTTGATTTATTTAGTCAGTCAGTCAGTTATCGGCCACACCACGTGGCTTGCGGGATCTTGGTGCCCCGACCAGGGACCGAGCCCAGGCCCATGGCAGTGAAAGAGCCGAGTCCTAGCCCCTGGACGGCCAGGGGATTCCCAAGGCTGCTTTAATTTTACGTGTAACTGCAGCAGATGAACTTTCTTGGTTCACCACGAAACACTCAAGGAAACTGGTTCTCTCTCTCTCTCTGCCCAGGATAACAGAGCACACCGTAACCCGTAAAATGCTGCCCAGGAGACGCTCCATCTGTCAGTGTTTGTGTAATGCACAAATCAGGTGCTGCCCTCTGGCCCTGCTAGATGCCCTGGGTGTGCGTGTGTGTTCAGACTGGTTTAAGCTGTTGGCTGCGTATTAGCTTCCTAGGGTTGCTGTAACAAAGGACCACAGACCAGGCACTTAAACACAGAACTTCATTCTCTCACACCCTGGGGACACAAGTCCCGGATGGCGGTGTGGGCAGGGCTGCCCCTCGGCAGGGGTGGGGAGGCTCTGTCCCGGCCTCCCCGAGGCCTCTCGAGGTTCCTGGCTTGGGGCAGCTCAAGTCCAGTCTTCCCATGGCATCTCCTGGGGTCTCTTCTGTGTCCAAACTTCCGTTTTATAAGGACACCAGTCATTGGATTAGGGCCTCCCTCCCCCAGTATGACCTCAACTGATTACATCGGCAATGACCTTGTTTCCAAATAAGATCACGTTCAGCAGCCCTGGGGCCTAGGGCTTGAACATATGAATTTCAGGGGTCACAATCCAACCCATAACAGGTCGGATGATACGTTGGAACCAAACCAACTTATTAAGTGTTTACCTGTCTGCAGGGTGCAAAGCGCTGTTGGAGATAAAAAGATTGAATGACAAGTTCTTAAGCATTTTAGTCCAGGAGAAAACGTAACTATAAAAACAAGAGCAGTAGAATTAGAGACACAGATGTAGAGGACAAACGTATGGACACCAAGTGGGGAAAGTGGTCGGGGGGGTGGTGGTGGATGAATTGGGAGATTGGGATCGACATGTATCGATGTGTAAATAGATAACTAAGAAGAACCTGCTGTATAAAAAATAAATAAAATTCAAAATTTCAAAAAAAAAACCCCCAAAAAACCCGAGCAGCGTGGGGCAGAAGGAACTCAAAAGTCAGGATGTCAGGATGTCAGGCAGAGGGAACGGGCGCTGAGGAACGAAGGCCTTGGAGGGACCTGCGTCTGGGCTGCCCAGCCTCCGCTGATTTTTCTGACACGTGGATTAGAATATGGTTTGTGTTTCCCCAAACTGTGATCTGGCAGTCCTCGCTGATCTTCCGCAGACTTGCAGAAAATCAGTGAATTCTGATGCAGCACGGGAAGGAGAAACTGCTTTTTCCTAATTGATTCCTGACTTGCTTTCTGCTCTGTCCTAGGATTCTGGGGCTGGGCGGGGTGGGGTGGAAGAGAAGTCCCAGTGGCCGTCGGACAGCAGTTCTGAGTGTCCGCTGAGAGCAGTTTGCCTTTTCTAGGTCCTTCGGCCCTGAGAAGGACGTGGTCAGCATTGGCGGTGTGGTGTGTGAGGCCTCACTCAGGACCAGCCGGTTTGGAAGCCGGCGCCCTGCCCTGTGGCTGCTGTAAATACCTGCCCGGCAGCGCGGGTGAAGCCCGCAGGGGGAAAAGTTATAGAACACGTGACCTCCTGTGTTTTTTAAGGAGGCTCCTTTAAAGTTTGCAAACTGCATTATTGGCTGTATTAAGGTGCTTCTAATGAAACGACTTAAGGTTTCAGAATGGCTCGTTTTGTCATGATGAACAGCCGCCTTTGAAGCATGTGACTTTCAAGTACCATCTTGACCCTGCACCAGGGTGATTCTTGTTTGGGTTTTAGGCCCCATGTAACTGCATTTGCGGGCTCATTCAGAATAACCCCACCTAAAATCAATTTAAATCGGGACTACCTCCAGAGATCTCCCGAGAGCCACGCTGGAAGTGCTATGGTGTGGACGCTGGCACGCACGCACCCCCCCCCCCCCGCACGCACGCACACACACACAACCCCCGCACGCACGCGCACGCACACACACACGCGCGCGCGCAGGGTGACTTGGGCTTGCAGGGCGCTGGGGGAAGGGCTGCAGGATGGCCTTTCATCAGGGGCAGCTGCCTCTGGGAGCTCTCCGGTGGGAGGACTCAGCGTCTGTGCTCTCCCAGGACCGCATTCTATTAATAGAAGTGACACCCGTCATGGCCTTCTTCCCTCATTTCTTTGAGCACTGCCCGCCTTTAGTTACTTCTCTTTTAAAGAAACAACTGTGGGTGCCCTGAGCTGCAGGCACCGTGCTAAACTGCTGTCCCGCTGTCCTCCCGAGTCTCCCCGTGTCACAGGTGAAGACACTGAAACCAGCAGTGTGCCGAGCCCGGGCCCCCAGCTGGCTCAGGGTGGAAGGCTCCGCCCCGGGTGTGCCTGCTGCCCTGGCTGGGGACCCTTCGGGCTGCCTTAGTGAGCATCTGCTGGGCACCCACCTGCGCTAAGTCAGGGCTGGTTCCTGCTTCAGGGATTACTCTGCCTTTACTGGGAATCTATCTAAACCAAGATCTGAAACAATACTCTGTGTGTGTGTGTGTATATAATAAACTTTTTTGGTAGGGCTGTCTCTAGACTTTTGGACTGGAATCACGTGGGAGCCGGAGTCGCCCATGAGTCTGTCACTGTTGGTAGAAGGTGGCAAAAGGCACACCCTCCCTCTGGGCACTCACCTCCACCACGGGCAGCACGGGGGGCCTGGGAGGTTTAACGGGTCCCTAAGACCCACTGGCCGGCCCCCGAGGCCACTGTAAAATGGGGTGGTCCCAGTATGTGCTCCAGAGTCATCCAGTTGCTGTGTGACCTTGGGCAACCTGCCTAACTTCTCTCAGTTGCCTCCTCCTAAAAATAAGATGAACGATTCCTGTCTGGAGGGAATGGCCTATTGGGGCAGTAGGGTCATTATGAGGGTAAACAAGTAGATGTGAGGGGTTTTGTGCAGTGCTGGGCACAGAACAGGTCCTCGTAGATGGAAGTTATTATTATTTTATGGATCAACACGGAAAACTTCTCCTGCTATGTCCAGGAAAACGCTAAGCCGGGATCTGAAGCAGAAGGCTACTCGAATCCCGGAATATGTCCTTATTCTCACAACTGGGCAGATTCTTGCAACCTTAGCGGGCCCCTCCCTTCCCACCCTCCCAGACTACCATCGTCTGGGGTGGAGGGAACACGGAATGTGGCTTCCTGAGCCCTCCGCTGAGTGCATGCAGCTGCTGGCGCGCGGGGCCGGAGGGCCAAGCTGCGGGCTCAGGTTTCGTGTAGATAGGGTTTCACACATGGGAAGGGCCGGGAGTCACAGATGGGCAGTGAGGGCCCACCAGCCCGCCCCGTGTCTGCAGAGGGAGGGCGTTGGGGCCACCCCGGGCCCTGTGTATCCTGGGTTCGACTTCTGACTTTTCCCCTCCTTCTTCAATTCTACCAACTTAGGTTAGGAGAATTTGTCTCCCGGTGTTTTTATATTTCTAATGTTAGCTCTGAAGTCTTCAAGTTTTATGAACCGGTCTGGTAGTCCTCAGCCTTGCTTCTGTGGGATAGTACGCTGTGTCTGCTGTAGTCTAAAGGCAGGGAGATCGGGTGGGGACGTTTACACATTTCCAACACAGTTTCTCAAAATAGTTAAATCTAAGTGACGGATTTATCACCTACTGTGTGCAACCTAGTGTGCGCATCACGTACTCGGAAACACATGCACACACACACGTGTTCTGTACTGACTTTGCAGTCGAGTCATAAGAGAAGCCGTCGGGTCTGAAGCGTAAAGCGTTTGTGAATTCTCAGTGGAAGGAATACTCAAGACGTCACGCAGCCCAAACTCATCATTGGGTTCACTGAGGGCAGCACCATATGGCTGTGTAAGCACTGCACAGTCTAGGGAGAGTCATTCACACTGTAGTCTAAGTGCACGGTGTCTCCAGGACAGTGCTGGGGGAAGGCTCTGGGGCAGTGGTGCATGAAGGTGAGCCTCTATGGAGGTGAGCCTCCTAGGTACACAGCAGATTAGAGGAAGGTTGTGGTAGTTTATGGAGGTGGCCCCAATTCTCCGTCCTCCCTGTAGCCATGCCCTTGTAGCGTGACACTGCAGCTCTTCCCGTTGAGAGGTGAAGCCTGTTTCCTCACTCCTTGCATCTGAGCTGACCTTGACTTGTTCTGGCCAATGGGACGTGGCAGAAATGACAGGTGTGGGACTTCCCTGGTGGCACGGTGGATAAGACTCCGTGCTCCCAATGCAGGGGGCCCAGATTCGATCCCTGGTCAGGGAGCTAGATCCCACATGCATGCTGCAACTAAGGAGCCCTGGAGCCACAACTAAGGAGCCCGCCTACCACAACTAAGACCCGGCACAACCAAAAAAAAATTAATTAAAAACAAAAAAGAAGTGACAAGTGCTACTTGCTAGCGCAGGCCTGAAGAGACCTTGTGTGTTTCCATGCTCTCTCAGACCCTGCTTCCACCCTGAGGACCAGCCCGGGCCTCGGATGCTGAGGGATGCAAGACCACAGGGCAGAGAGCTCAACTGTCCGTGCCGAGGCCTCCTGGGCCCACCTGCAGCCCACCAACCCCAGTTGTGAGAGAGGCTAGCCAAGGTCGGCAGAGCTGCTACCCGGATCAGAGTTCACTGCTGCGTGAGCGAGCTCAGGCGAGCCCAGCACTGCCCGGTGGACCTGCAGCCCCACGGACAAAACGCAAGCTCACCTCAGCTGCCACTGAGGTTTCGTGGCTGCCTGTCCTGCAGCCTCACCGTGGCAGTAGACACGGTACAAGTCTGGAGAACGGAAGTGCTGTTTTGTGTGTAACTTTAATTATTATTACACTTAGAGCAGCTTTTTTTAAAGGGACCGATCAAGTTCCTATCTTTTCTCTAAAGAAGGTGAATGTAATTCAGCGCCAGAAAAAGTGTAGCACTTGAAACCTCTTCCAGTTTATATCTAGTTTTAGTTTAAAATGGGAATCCTCATTTCCAAGTTTGCTTTGAAGTCGCAGTTTCTGGCAGTGAAGTCATGCTCTGGCAGCATGATTTTTTTTTTTTTTTTTTTTTTTTTGCAGTACGCGGGCCTCTCACTGTTGTGGCCTCTCCCGTTGTGGAGCACAGGCTCCGGATGTGCAGGCTCAGCGGCCATGGCTCACGGGCCCAGCCTTACCGCGGCTTGTGGGATCTTCCCAGACGAGGGCACGAACCCGCGTCCCCTGCATCAGCAGGCGGACTCTCAACCACTGTGCCACCAGGGAAGCCCTGGCAGCATGATTTTTTAGCAGTCTAACAAAAATCCTTAGAACAGTCTGGTTTGGGTTATTTGTAAACACCCTGGCCTGCGGTGGCCTTTCTCCCTCAGTTCTGAGTGTCTCAGTGCTATGCTTCTGCCAGGAAGACACTTTCCCACCGATTTCCTGTGCTTGAGACAGTTTAAGTTCATAAGAGACTTTTAAGTTCCATCTGAAGTTAGCAAATTTGTTCAGAAGCCTTTTGTCAGGAATACAGATTATCTGAAAAAGCCTGTTACTTTCTGAACGCATGCCAAAAGGTTATGACTGTCGTTCACTTTAGGAAAGAAAGCTAGAGGGGTTTTGACAGAAAATTAGGAGTTTCAGAGAGATCATCCTGGCCCGTAGCCTCTGTTGCTTGCTCTCAGGAGGTGTAAGAGGCGTGGGAACACATGGAATCTTCTTCAGGCGATCTTTCTGTGGTGCTGGAGAAATTGCCTTGTTCAACGGTGCTCATGTGACATTGGTGCTGGTAACAGATTTCTTCTCACGGAAACATGAAATTTTCTGGTCTCAGTTCTCTTATTTGTTAAGGCATTTTTGTTTCTTTTGAAAACAAGCTCCATAAATAGAATGGGGTTAAATTCTCGACAGCCTTGTGTCAAAGGTTAAGCTTCCAGAAAGTACCACACTTTTAAGCCTTGCTTTTAAGTGATGAGAGACTGGAACTGAGTGTCTCCCAGACTTAATCAGTGGATGAGAAATGGAGAAGAAGAGTTTGTTTCTCCTTCCTCTGACCTCTGACCAAGCACATTTACTTAGATTGAATTCAAGTAACTGCCATGTCAGTGAGCCAAGGCTGGTTCTTCAAATAACTAACAGTAACTATATTTTGTTGGGTGTCAGTCTTTTTTTTTTTTTTTTTTTTTTTGCGGTATGCGGGCCTCTAACCGCTGTGGCCTCTCCCCTTGCGGAGCACAGGCTCCGGACGCAGAGCACAGGCTCTGGACGCTCAGCCTCAGTGGCCATGGCTCACAGGCCCAGCCGCTCCGTGGCATGTGGGATCTTCCCGGGCCGGGGCACGAACCCGTGTCCCCTGCATCGGCAGGCGGACTGTCAACCACTGCACCACCAGGGAAACCCGGGTGTGAGTCTTAAGCACCCTGCTTATAAATTGTTAGTTAAAACGATATTCTGGGAGTGAGAGAGAACTCACCCTGCATATGATTTAAGTCTTTTGTTGGCTGTAATAGAGCTTCTACCTTAGGAAGATAGAAAAATATGGGCAAAATTAAACCCACAGCAACTAATAGACAAAAGAGAACAATAAAGGACAGAATGGGAATGGGTGACGTGGAAAACAGAAAATTACTAGAGAAAACCAACAGAACCAAGAGCTTGGTTCTCTGAGAAAAATCAATAAAGTTGATGGGCCTCTTAAACTGGTCAGGAAAAATAGAGAGAAGACACAAATGACCAATGTGGAGAATCACTATAGATTCTACAGTTATTTAAAGGGTAATAACGGGATATTATGAACATTTTTATGCCGATACATTCTATATCTTAGATGAAAAGTACAATTTCCATGGAAGACACAGACTACCAAAGCTCGTTCAAGAAGAAACGGATAACTTCAGTAGCCCTGTATCTATTACAAAATTTAAACTTGTAGTTTAAAAGCTTCTCATAAAGAAAATTCCAGGCCAGATGGCCTAACTGGTGAATTCTACCGAGTAAGACTTATATCCAGAATGTATAAGGAACTCTCAAGACTCAATAATAAGGAAACAGTCAATTTAAAAAATGGGCAAACGTTTTGAGCAGATACTTCACCAAAGCAGATATACAGATGACAGGCACATGAAAAGGTGCTCGACATTATGAGTCACTAGGGAAATGTAAATTAAAACCACAGTGAGATACCACTACACACACCTATTGGAACAGCTAAAACTGAAAAGACTGATCCTACCACGTGTCGGCAAGGATGTGGATGGGCTGGATCTCTCAGCCACTGCTGGTGTGAATGAAAATTGTACAGGCACTTTAGAAAACGGTGTTTCTTGAGATATTAAATACACATCAGCCAAATGATTTAGCAATTCCATTTCTAGGTGTTTACCCAAGAAAATGGGACTTTATTTTTAAATAGCCACAAACTAGACACAACCCAGAGATTTTCAACTGGTATATGGATAAACGAAGTGTTGTATTTCCATAGAATACCACTCAGCAATGAAAGGGAATATGCTCTAGTGTGGGTAAAAATTATGCTGAGTAAAGGAGCTAGAAAAAAAGTTCATACTGTATGATTCCCCTTATGTAAAATTCTACCAAAAAGCCATCATAATCTGTAGTGACAGAAAGTAGACCAGTGCTTGCACAGAGACACTCTGAGGGCACAAGGAGTCCTTTGGAGGGTAGGGGTGTTCATTACCTTGATTCTGGTGATGGTTTCACAAGTGCACATGTGTTGCAACTCCTCCAACTGTACACTTTAAGTATGAGCAGTTTACGGTATGTGGATCACATCTCAGTGTGTGTTACATGACAGTTTCACCCTGCACGTTGCAGGGAGTGGAGCTTTAATTCATTTTACTGCCAGCCCTCTACTTCTGAACCTGATTGTTCAGAAAACGTGTACGGAATTTTAAAGTGCAAGTATACTTAGCCTCCTTGCCTAAGAGCTCACTTATTTATCTGTCTATCTTCTCATCAAATGTGTATCAGGTGTCTACTGTGGTTCAAGGATTGTGCTGGGACACTTAATGATTAACAAAAATAGACTCGCATACCATCTAGTGAAGGAGAAGCACGTTAAAGATACTGTTTGAATTTGCTTTACAAGTTGAGATACGTGCTCTGGAGGCAAGGAACAGATTTCTCAAAGTGTGTAGCAGAGGAAGCTGATTTACATCTGGCAGATGGGACAGGTGGTGTCTTAGGGAAGGTCTCCTCCAGAAGCAGTACATGAGTGGGCTCTGGCGTGAGTAGAGGGGGTGTGTAATTAGAGGAGCAGTGGGGGACTTCTGGGTAGCCACAGTGCTGAGACCGAGGGAGAGCTCAAGTGCTCCTGGAGAGAGAGCCACGCGCCAGGCCCCACAGGACGTTGAGTGACTTTGGGTTTTAAAGATTTTTTCAGAGTTTTAAAGGGAAGGATGATGTGATCAGTTGCAGATTTTGAAAACAATACTCCAAACTTCCCAGTGTGGGAAATGGATTAGATGGGGCCCAGAACAGATGCGGAGAAGAGCGTTATTAAGTTCTTAGTGTGGTCCGTTGAGAGCCAGCGGGAGCTGGGATTGGGATGGACACCGTGCTGCAAAAACCACGAAGATGGCGGGGGAGAGTGTGAGGGAAGGCAGTCAGTGGGGCTCCATGGTGGGTCCACGGTAACTCCTGGGATTCTGGCTGCGCACGGGGATGGCTGGCAGAGTCACCTGTGTGAGTGGGAGCCTGGCCTGGGGCCTAGGCTTGGAACAAGAAGGTCATGAATGGATTCAGTGCTGAGGGTGCTGGACTGGAGCTCAGAGAGGACATTTGGGCTGGGTATAAATTTGGGAGTGACACCATAGAGATGTGAATGCAAGTGTGGGGTGGTGATGTTTCCCAAGGGGAAATTATAGGTGAGAACTCCAGAAGGCCTTGGGGACTCAGACCTGGCTGGCCAGGCAATGCGGATGAGTCTGAGGGGCTAAGGAAGGTGGTGGTTAAGTCCGGGGGGGAGTGTGGTGACCTGAAGTCAGTGGAGGAGGATGTCCAGTAGACTGCAAGAGGTCAAGGGAGTGGGCTTCAAAACCCCACACCCAAAAAGCGTTGGCAGTGTGCTTGAAGGGAAGAGGGCTCTGTCACTGATCATCCTGGGACAGCGGGCACGCCTGGACTGTGCTGGACAGGCCTGGCTGAGCACTCAACCCAGTCATTTGTGATCTTAGCAAGGGCGCCTGTGCTCAGGAAAAGGGGGGGAGTGTGAGCTCAGGACAGACAGAGGAGCTGGGGAGGGGGTGTTGGAACGGAGGCAGCTGCGGACACGGAGGTGGGGAGCAGAGAATGTTGGAGGAGAGTGTGGAGCGTGAGAGAGCGGGGGGCAGCTGGGCACCCACAGAGGGCCCGCTGGACGCAGGGATGTATGAATTTACAGCGAGTTTTCACACCATGACGCTCGGGAACTCGGAAATTTTGTTAAGAGGATGTTGACCTTCAGCTGTTTTTTTCTTGATAAAGGAGCCTCTAGAAAACTCTTATTTCTTTCAGTGGCTTCAGGGAAGTATATCTATGGTGTTTCCCCCCTCATTTCCTACCTGTTTTAACATGTGTTCAAGTCCAGAGTGTGTTGAGACTACACAGTGGTGACTCTGAGCCATCTGAGGTTTCCGTCTTGTCTTAAATGAATTAACGTCAGGTGTTTAATCTTTCCCCTTTGATTCACTTTACTTCCCCCTTTGATTCATTTTACATTCATGAATGGCTTTAAAGGTAAAGATGGGGACGTGGCTGAGAACTTACTGCTCTAGGCTGTCTCTGTGTTTTGCCGCTGACATTTGAAAGCCCAGATCTGATGGAGGTAAGGCCTTTTAGGGATGTCAACGTATAATTTTTAGAAAGTTCAGGTTCAAGTTGAGGCCTATTTGTTTTATCATTCTATGAGTATACACACATCTCTCCTGGGATTTGCTTTCTCTTTCTCATTTAGAAAATGCTCACAATTAGTTACATATCATAATAAAAGAAGGGAGATAAAGGTAAATCAAGTAGTGTTTATCGGGAGTATCGTCCCTAAATAACCACAGTAAACGTAAGCAGTGTTTAGCTTTCGGGTATTATTTTTCCCAGTCAAAGCAATAAAACCCGCACTATTCAGCCTGTCTCCACGTATGGGGAATGGAAGCTCACCAGTTATTTTTTCTCCTTAATCCTTCTTCTTTGAGAGGATGGTGGGGAGAGTATTATTGGGGGTGGGGGTAGGGAAGGAAGAAGTCTCTCTCTCTCTCTCTCTCTCTCATTGAGGAGCTTATGGCTTGAAAATTTCTGGGTTGGGATGGTTTTCTTTTTCTTACAGCTGGAAGTGGCATAGCTGCCCAACAATTAATTTTTTGTATAAAAATTTTTACAATTTTATGTAAAAATGTTAGTGAAATTACTGATATCAGAGTTAGCAGTACCTGCATTTCAAGTTGTTTTCAAGTAATGATGGGCTTTTCATCGCTTTGTACCTTTGGCTTAGGTGGTTATGTGGTTCTTACACTTGAGTGTGCCCAAATGCACCTGGATGGCTTGTGAAAATTGACTGCCGGACTCCAGCCCAGAGCCTCTGATTCTGTAGGTCTGGCTGGGGCTGAGGATCAGCATTTCTCACAGGTGTGCAGGTAGGATCAGCGTTTCTCACAGCTGTGCAGGTAGGATCAGCGTTTCTCACAGCTGTGCAGGTAGGATCAGCGTTTCTCACAGGTGTGCATGTAGGATCAGCGTTTCTCACAGGTGTGCAGGAAGGATCAGCGTTTCTCACAGCTGTGCAGGAAGGATCAGCGTTTCTCACAGCTGTGCAGGAAGGATCAGCGTTTCTCACAGCTGTGCAGGAAGGATCAGCGTTTCTCACAGCTGTGCAGGTAGGATCAGCGTTTCTCACAGGTGTGCATGTAGGATCAGCGTTTCTCACAGCTGTGCAGGTAGGATCAGCGTTTCTCACAGGTGTGCAGGAAGGATCAGCGTTTCTCACAGGTGTGCAGGCCATGCTGATGCAGCTGGTCCAGGGGACACATTTCAGCACCTCTGACGGCCCACTGAGCTCCTCAGCCCAGGAGTACCGTAACCTGGGACCAGCCAGACTGCATGCACGGCGCTTTAAGAAGATGGGAGACCGAGATGTGGTCACCTGGGAGCTTTTCCACAGGTGAGCACAGGCTGCTCGCCTACCTGGATGTGGCCCCCACCCCCATGCTTGGGAAATTTCCTAACCTAGTGCCTTTTAGTTCAGGACAGAGCAGACCCCATGCTGCTTCTCTGTGGGCTTTTGGGGCATTGAAACATGGAGGTAGAGAGCCTGGAATGAATCCTGCCTTGGATTGGAAGGGGCACAATCCAAAATGGGATTCCTCATGCTTCTTTACATCTAGAAAATTGTTGCATAAAACAGAAGCGAGGGACTTCCCTGGTGGTCCAGTGGCTAAGACTCCACACTCCCAATGCAGGGGGCCCGGGGTTCGATCCCTGGTCAGGGATCTAGATCCCACAGCTGCAACTCAAGAGATCCCACACGCTGCAACTAAAGATCCCACGTGCTGCCACTAAGACCCGGCGCAGCCAAATATTTTTTAAAAAATACACAGAAGAGAAACACCATCTGTATTGAGGCCAAGCTCAGGAGGCTTGTATGAGATTTGATGAATGTATTATTTAAGTTGAGGCACTTAAGGAGGAATCCTTGAAATATTCATATTAGGGTTGGGAGGAACTATAGCTAGATAAGATGATGAGTCACTAAAAGCTATCAAAAGATATGGAGACACCTGTGGGTAAGGGTTCTCTTGGAAACTACAGCTTTCGGGGCGGGGGGTAAATCACCCGCACTGCTGAGCTGTGGGTGGGGGGCATCTGGGTCCAGCGAGTCGGTCTGCTGAGCTGTGCCTCTGTCCCTTGCTGCTCGCAGGGGCCGTGGGCCTAGGGTCCTTAAACTGGGGCCCTGCTTCTCTGCAGGTCTGCAGGGTCTGTGGCACATGCTGGCCTTCCACCGCCACCGAGGACGTGCGTCTTGAGTTCATTCCAGTCTATGCTTTTCAATTCAGTAGCCAACTAAGAATTCACTTTGTCACTGAAGACGGAGAAAACAGAGATGGTTTCTGGCAACCTCCCAGGCCCCTACCCACGTCTGGTCACAGGACCTGCTTTTCTAGGTGTCGTGGCGGAGACGAGCTTCAGCGACCGTCTCCTTGCAGTGAATGAGCCTGGAACCACCTCACAAGGGTTTTCAAGCCGCCCTCATAAAAAGGCTTCAGAAACAATTACAGATTCTCTTGAGACAAGTGGAAGAATAGGAGATCGCAGCAAAGAAAGAGGGCTTATGAAAAAGAAACATACGGAAATTACGGAGCTGAGACACAGAATAACCGAAGTAAAGCTCAGCGGCTGGGCTCAGAAGTCGAGTGGAGAGGACAGAACCCGGGGACGGAGAGGAAGCAGGCTGAAGGAGGGGGATGCGGTGAGGGCAGCGCCTGCCTCCCGAGGCCGCGGGGAGACAAGCTGCAGCTCTGGCGGCGCCCTTCCTCACTGCTTTCCCTGTCCCGCTCTCCCCGTGGGTCTCTCAGCTCTGAAATGTCAGAATCACGAGAGGGCCTCATCAGCTTGTTCCGGCCCCTTTGTGAAACTTGGGACCCGGGCATAAGGCAAGCCTGTCCCCACGCAGGTCTCGTGGGCGGCTGTACACCATGCCAGCCGCCGACAGGAGCCGAGGCCTGGGGGAGCCGGCCAGCTGGTTCCGGGAGCCCCGCTTCGAGGCAGCGATCTTCCTTAGTGACAGGAGACGTTGCTGAAACCAGAGTGCTGGCTCTCAGCGGCGCCCGGCTGACCGACGCCTGATACCCACAGAGCGAAAACGGAGCCCTGGACGCCGAGCTGGCGGTCCTGGGAGGGCTGGGCAGCAGCCGGGCGGCCGGCCTCAGACGGAGCCTGTGGTAACAGGATGCATCCGTCAGCCGTGACAGACAGGGCTTAGGGTTTATGGTAAAACCCAAGAGCGTCTTTTATGTCTCTGTAATGTTTTGTCTACGGTGATTATATTTCCAAGTGTTTTTCAGCACAGTTCCTGTCTCAAATATTCAATTCTCATATGAGACCGATTATATTACTTTTTGGTTCTAGGTGCTGTCAGCATCGCACCTTCACTTCAGGTGGCTATAACCAAGTGATTCTGGTACCGAATTCGTGTCATAGGCAAAGGTCCTTAATTAAACCATTAATTCACTGAACCAATAATATACTAAGTGCTTGTATGTGCCAGGTGTTGAGATGTAACACTCATCAAACAGACTGCCTGTGGGGCATATATGTCACGGCACAGGGAGGTGTTCTGGACGCGTACATAGTACACAAGTAGATTGCACAGCATGTTAGACAGTGATAGGGCTATGGAGAAAAACGGGGGGATGCCAGCAATTAGGGTGACATTGCAGTTTTACTTCTGGTAGGTAGGGTAGGCGTTACAGAGAAGTGACATTTGAACAAAGACCTGATGTATATGAGCAAGGCGTGACGTGAATATTGGGGAGAAGGGAATTTCAGGTGGAGAGACTAGGCTGTGCAAAGGTCCTGAGGTAGGAGCCTGCCTGGCAAATTCTGGGAACAGCAGAGGCCACCGTGAGTTGGGGGAGAGTAGCAGCTGGCTGATGATGAGGTCAAGGAGGGAACGAGGGAACAGACCGTGCAGGGCCTGCTCAGCCATCATAAGGACTTTGACTTTAAAAATAAATGAGTAGACTTTATTTGCAGTTTTAGGTTTCCAGAAAATTTAGCAGAAAGTACACAGAATTTCCATCCACCCCTCTCCACTTGCCCCTATTGTTAACGTCTTGTGCTAGTGTGGGAAACCTGTTACAGTTGATGAAGCAGTACCGATACATTACTAAGTAAAGTCCATAATGTACATTAGGGTTCACCCTGTGCTGTGCAGTCCGTGGGTTTGGACATGACACGTATCCATCATCACAGTGTCACACAGGATGGTTTCACTGCCCTAAAAATTCTCTGTGCTCTGCCTGTTCATCCCGCCCTCTCCCCTAGTCCCTGGCAACCATTGATCTTTTTACTGTTGCCATAGTTTTACTTTTTCCGGGATGTCACATTGTTGGAATCATACGGTGCGTAGCCTTTTCAGATTGGCTTCTTTCACTTAGTAACATGAAGTCTCCTCCATGCCTTTTCGTGGCTCATCTTCTTTTATTGCTGAATGATCTTCCATCTTCTGAACCGACCACAGTCTATTTGTTCATTCGCCTACTGAAGGGCACCTTGATTACTTCCAGCTTTGGGCAATTATGAATAAAGCTGCTATAAACATTTGTATTCAGGTTTTTGCGTGGACACGTTTTCAACTCATTTGGGGAAAGCGAATTTACCCAAGAAGCAAGATCTTTGGACCTTATGATAAGAGGATGTTTAGTTTTTTTACAAGTCAGTCTCTACCACGGTGTGGACCAGTGTGTATTCCCATCAGCAGCAGACGAGATTTCCTGTTGCTCCACGTCCTTGCCAGCATTGGGTGCTGTCAGTGTTGGATTTGTGTCATTCTTTTTTTTGATGCGGACCATTTTTAAAGTCTTTATTGAATTTGTTACGATATTGCTTCTGTTTTATGTTTTGGTTTTTTGGCCGCGGGGCATGTGGGCTCTTAGCTCCCCAACCAGGGATTAAACCCACACCCCTTGCACTGGAAGGTGAAGGGTTAACTGCTGGACCGCCAGGGAAGTCCAGATTTGTGTCATCCTAATGGGTGTGCAGCAGTGTCTCACTGTTCTTTTAATTTGCATTTCCCTGATGACATATGATGTGGAGCATCTTTTCATATGTTTAGTGGCCTTGCCATCTGTGTATCTTCTTTGGTAAGGAGACTGTTCAGGTCTTTTGCCCATTTTTCCAATGGGCTGTCTGTTTTCTTATTGTTGGGTTTTAGTAGTTCTTTGTATGTTTTAGATAAAAGTCCGTGATTGGCTGTGTGTTTTGCAAATGCAGTACTTTCGTCCAGTCTGTGTCTTACCTTTTATTCTCTTAAAGGATTTTGGCTTTTACTCTGAGTGAAATGGGGGGCTTTTGAGGGTTTTGAGCAGAGGAGTGATGTGACAGGCAAATTATAAATGTGCAGGGAGATGTTCCAGCTATAGTAATATGGAAGAAATAGAATTCCTGAGTATGCATTGGCCGCCTTTTCTTTAACTAATGAAGCTCAGTTTTTGTAAGTGATCGTTTGAAAACGTAGTTTTGAACTACATACTGCTCCACATCTTACAGCTACGGCCCTATTTCAGCGGGTACTCTGCTGGTACTTAAGAGCTCGGGAGATAATGAGCTTCTTATCACCTTTTTATTACTCACACTTAATATGAAGTCTCGACTGGCTTCTTTCACGCAAGAGGCTTTTACAGCACGAGTGCTCCAAGCTGTGGTCGCCTGCTTCCCCTGCCGTTCCCTCTGGGGAGGGTCTTCGCTGCTAGTTATAGAGAGGCACGCTTGCCACTGAGCGTCCCCAGCTTTTTCCTCTCCCCTTATTCACGTTCCTTCCTCTGGTGAAGGCTCCCTTTCTCTTCCCAGCCACCCTCCAAAGTCAGCCAGCCCTCTCTGCGCGCCTTCAAGCCTCCCACATGCTAACGTGTGGGTGAAAACAGAACTTTCTCCAAGGTGGTCAGTGTCCCGTCTTCTGGCCCAGAGGCTTTAACTTGCCTTAAATGAAGCTTCTTGGGCTGTTTAGAAATGAAAGACGGGTTCTTTCACCGGGAGGGCTGGTCGGGCACGAGGCAGGGCGCTTCTCCGAAGTTCCCACTGCTGCCCCTGGCTTCACTGCGTGGGAAAGGGCGGAGCGTGCACAGCGAGGTAAACCAATGGGGTGGCAGGCCACACAGGCCCCGCGCAGACATCTGAGGACACAGGTTTCATCGGTGCAATCCCAGCAGTGGCTGCGGGGACAGGACTTGACATTCTCCCTTGAGATGTCTCGGTCAAAGGTAGGGGGTTGGGTTGTCCGTGAGGCAAAGAGGAGACCCGTGAGACCTGCGGCCACCAGTGCCCCATGCTCCTGGGGGGCAGGGCTCCTCTCCTGGGGGTGTTCTCGCCCCTACCTGCTGCACTGACACTGCAGAGGTGCATGGCACCCTCCCATCGGAGACCACGAGCCTCTCTACAGGCTTTTCCACCAATGGACACAGGCAGAGACATCGGTAGCCTTTCTGAAATGTGCTCAGTAGGAGAGGAGATGGATGTCAAAGGACCGGAAACACTGCAGAAATTGAGCTTAAGAAGAAAGTAAGCAGTGGCTCAGATTTACAAAATACATGTTTCCGTTGGGTTGAAAGCATGAGAATGAGAGGAAAAAAGGGATGATTATTTCATATGAATAGGTGAAACTTCAGTTAAGAAAAATCTCTGATTACAAGGCCCAATCTGAGTTGTCTTAGGAATTCGTACTCCTGTTTCCCTGTATCAGGATCCTTCCGAGGTGTAAGAAATGGCGTCTGCTTAAGGAAGGCACAAGACATTAATGACGGCCTGGCCCGTGCACCTCTGCGTCCCAGGTGTCTGGATCACAGCCACCACAGGGCATGTGCTGTTTTCAAGACTGCTCTCATTTGACGATTACTACACACCTACCTGTTTTGATCTAACATTACTGGGAGAGCAAAACACAAATGCAGTGGAGAAATTTAACCTAGGTAGTCTGGTGAAAGCTCACACCCACATTTTAAAAAATCCATTTTTGGCATTGGTATCAATTTGGGACTGTTGCCACCATCTCTGAAGGACTTAAAATGTGCTTTTGGAGCTTGTGGGAACTGAGCCTCGGGGGACACCCGAGCTAATTTAAGCCACGCAGTCTTGCTGGTCCGCCTGCCCCTGACATCCCCCATGTCTGGGATGGCTGAACTTAGTGCATTCATATTTCTGATCACCCTTTATGGCTTGCCTAGCTCCACACTAATGGATGACATCTTTATTTTTCCCCAGATGACCATAGCATCCATACAGGAGCTGGGCTTTGGGAAATAATGAAGAAGGGAAGCCAAAGAAAAATGTACTTTATTAAAAGCTTAAGTGTCTTCCAGTAAACTACTTGTAACCCAGGCCACACACTTTGGGAGCTAATTTACTATCTGGTATTTAGCTGCCAAGTCCTTGAGCTCTCTGCTGGATGCTTCACTGTTTTCCATGGATTTGGAGGAGGAGCCCCGTAGCCTCCAAGTGAGCTCTGCAGACCTCTGCCTTTACTCCCCTGAAACTCTCTGGCTGCAGAGTGAGCGGAGAGCTATGGACAAGTGTGGTCCCTGATCAGGAGACAGCTGCACTCTAGTTAGAATAAAGCCATGGCTACCAGGTCATTACATTCAGTGCTAATTATTAGGTGGTGAATTTAGGATTTTAAGCATAGTGTTGCATATTGGCATGGCGTGGTGGAGACCTGCCTCACGAGGGCCCTGACACACTGACAGCTGGGCTCTCCAGAGAGGACTGTTTTCTAATGGGGAGGCACCTTGACCTGTGAGAACATTAGAATGGAGTGTTCTTTTAAAAAATGTATTTATTTAATAATACTTTCATGTGGTACAAAATTCAAAGGGTACCAAAAAGTACAGAGTGCAAAGCAAGTTTCCCTTCTCCCCCTCTGTCCTCCAAGCCCCGGGTCCTCTCCCTGGAGGCAGCCCCTGTTATCCGGCATGTGCTTCCAGAGACAGGGCATGCATTTCTTTTATTATTTTTAAGATTTATTATATTTTATTTTTGGGTGCGTTGGGTCTTTGTTGCTGCACGCGGGCTTTCTCTAGTTGCGGCGAGCGGGGGCTACTCTTCGTTGTGGTGCGCGGGCTTCTCATTGTGGTGGCTTCTCCTGTTACAGAGCATGGGCTCTAGGCACGCGGGCTTCAGTAGTTGTGGCGCACGCGCTTAGTTGCTCCGCGGCATGTGGGATATTCCCGGACCAGGAATCGTACCCGTGTCCCCTGCATTGGCAGGCGGATTCTTAAGCACTGCGCCACCAGGGAAGTCCCAGGCCATGCATTTCTGAACACCCAGGCACATCTTCTTCTTGCTTTTTTCTTTAAACACTAAGGCAGCATGTCCTGCATACTGTTCCCCATGTTCCTTGTCCCACACCTACTGTGACCAGGAGGTTGTGACATTATCAGTATATAAAGCTGACTCTTTTTAAATGCTGTGTGGTAGGCTGGTGGTCTGTTCTGTGGCAGGACTGTAATTGACCTAATCCTTTCCCTAAATTGTTTCTCATCTTTTGCTGTGACACTGTTTTCTATTTTTAACCGTACCACCAGGAAGCTCACTGGGTTAGGGTCCCAGCAGGAGACAGACGGCATGCTAAACAGAAATGGTTGAAGAGAGTTTAACAAAGAGACTATTTACAAAATGAGGGCAGGGATAAGGACATGGAGGCACCCTGGGAAGTCACCAGTTCAGGCCACCGCTTCTGGGAACTAGGCTCCTGAGCAGCTGAGTGTTTCCCAGCTGTTACAAGCTGCAGCGGTTTTCTGTACTCTCCATCTTAAGTGTTGCAGTAACACTGAACCTATGTTAATTCTTTGCTTGCTAGAACTGCCTATTCTTCTTCCTCAAGCAGTTTTGGGAACTAAAACTCTAAACTCCTTCAGACTTGGGGAGAAGGCAGCTCCTCTAGTTGGCACTTTATTTGGACTGAGGGTAGAGCTGGCTGTCCCCGGCATGGAGTGGGTGGTAGAAAGGAGTTGAGAAGGTGGGAGCTGGGCAGCTGCGGAGGTCTCTGAAGTCTGGCCTTAACATTGCCTTGTGATTTAGTTTGTAGCAAATTCTCAGAGTGCCAGACACACCCCTTGCCAAACATTGAGTACAAAAGCCATATTTCAAAGGAAAATCACAATGGTTTGGGGGCTGTCTATGCCTCTGCCCGATTAGAGTTTTTGGCGGGAAAGCCTGGAGTTTATTATCGTGGCAAGTTTGGGAGAGGATTTCTGGAAAGCACATGGGGCAGCTGTTGGTCATCTGAGGCCAGAGCTCCTCTCTGAACACATCTGGAGATGCACTGAGCGGAGCTCGCCTTCAGGTTCTGAAGCTCTGGTGACTGTAAATAAAGCTGCTGTAAACATTCTTGAACACGGCTTTTTGTGGCCATATGTTTTCATCCCTCTTGGGTAAACACCTAGGGGAGGAATTGCTGGGGCTTAGGTATGTTTAACTTTGCAAGGAACTGCCGGTTTCCCAAGCGCACCACCTGACACTCCCACCGGTCACGCGTGGGAGCTCCAGTTGCTTCCCATCCTTGCCAACGCTCGATACTGTCAGCCTTTTCCATCTCACTGCTCTGGTGGGTGGGTAGTGTTATCTGTGCTTTTAATTTGCATTTCCCTGATGACTAATGATGCTCAACACTTTTTCATGTGCTCACTTACCATTCATACAGCTTCTTCAGCAAAATATGGCGGGGGGGGGAGCTTTTAAATATCTCCTTTTGTATCATCGTCGCTCCAATGCATTTTCTTCCATTGCAGCTTCACCCATGATCTCAGTTGCCCTGATTATTCACCACCCTTGAAAACATGATGGACTTTTCAAGTGTCACACCCTTGATAATACAGTCCCATCTGCCTCTTCACCCTTTCGGTGAAACGGTGACTCGGCTGTCACCGTTTGAGGTGGCTAAGCCTCTGGCCTGCCCTGTCTGTGCCTCCAGGGTCCTGAGCATACACCTGTGTGGCTGCACTTGCCACACTGTGAGCAGTTCTTCCTCACCGAGGGCAGGGGCTGTGCCCCCCTCTTCTTTGCAGTCACAGTGCTCATCACGTGACCTGGCAGGAGTCTAGGTCCAATATTGTCGGACTAACTTATTATGCATCTGATCCTCCCAACAGCCCTGTTGACAAACACTGAACGCGTCAGCCTTAAACTGGAGATAGAGGTGTGGACGTAGAGGGTCAAGTGGCTTGTCTGCGGTCAGTATGTGCGTTCCAGTTAGGAACTACTGACTATAAAGTTTTGACTCTTTTACATTACAGTTCTCCAAACAGGTACGTTGCTTTAGGTAAAGTTCAGGATAGTTTTAAGGGAATCCATTTCCATTTCTAGGTCCTCAGCTTGCATCCATGCTCAACTAAAACCAAGGAGCCAGAGCAGCTGTCTCTGAGCAAGGAGAGCGTCACACTGGTCCGACCGTCCCACCTCCCCTTTCACAATGGCCTTCTCCCACTTCACCCTTTGCTGTCTTCCCAAGGGGCACGCTGCCAGGTGGAAGGCCTCCCAGCTGTCACAAAGGGTGCCGGTGCTGGGAGGGGAGTGACTCTGATGACTGCGTGTTGCAGCTCAGGGTTGTACTTCTTAGCTTTCACGGAAATTGAAGGAGACCCCAATCAAGCTGTTGGCTGATGATTTTAAGTTTTTATTTATGACAGATTATATCTGGACTTTGGCTATGTAACTCAGAAGGCTTCAAAGAGGCATCCTAACAAAACTCCTTTCCATTTCCATGTGCTTATTTTTATGAGCAAGGTTTCTCAGTTTTTGCATTAAAAAAACCCCAAGATAGGAATAGAATTGGCGCTGGTCCGTATCTCTTTCCAGCAGTAAGTGATGATTATCCATGGGTTAATGAACTAATTAAAAAAAAAACCCTATACATCTCATGAAGATATATATTTCCAAATAAAATTTGCATTTTATATTTAATAATTTTTATCAAGAACTGTAACATATGTTTCCATCATTTGTGAACTCACAATAGCTGTGTTGACTCAATTCAGAAGAGAAATCATAACAATTAGATCCTTATGGATCAATCATTTTAAACGTAGAGTTGATTTCATTATTTGTGGTAGTTACATTCTACAAGGGCACCATGACCACTGAATTAGCGACTACTGAACCATTGTTCATGGAGAAATACAGGGTTAGTTTCCTTTGAACCTCTGGTCACAACATCTGGTCAACCAATCAATACCTAATCTTGTTTTTAGGTGTAGTTCTGTTTAAAGATAGCTTATTTAACACACACATATATATATTTACAAATAATTACATGCAGTATATCTTTATAATAAAACACCATCTCAATTACAGCATTATGTAATGCAGTCTACCATAGTGTGACTGTTCTAATTCAGCTCTTCCATTCAGTCACATACACAGTACACATGTTCACCGCTCACATACACACACAAATGCACACTGTATATTGGATACTACAGCATAATGCAAGAAAGCAAGCCCCCCTCCAAAAAAAAGCATTAACCGAAGATTAAACATTTAAAATTTCTGGAAACCACCTTACTGTTGATGGAGCCATGGGACACGTGATGGGGCAGTGCATGGTGGGGTTAAACCTGGTGACCTCGGCTTGCTGTACGGGAATGGAGGGAGAGTCAGGAAGGAAGATGTCAGGGAGGGTGGCCTGTGAGATCTGGCAGCTCTGCCTCAGGAGTCTGGCTTTCCCAGTTTGGTGACGGTGTCGGCAACTTGCCCTCCCAATCTGGCTTGAAAAACTGCTTCAGCCTCACCCGCTTGGCTTTTTGCCTCAAATCTTTAAGTGTTTCGGCATAAGGGATGAACGCGGTGGAGGTGAGGCGCTTAAACGTGAGGCTGCGTTCGGGCACAGGGTCACACTTTTCCATGTCATTGAAAATTTTTTCCAAGGCAGAATTCCATTCTGCTATTTTGGCTGCTGTGAGAGGGATGATTCTTGGAGTCTCAGGCTGACTTTCACCATCCTCATCATCACTAACTCCATTGCCTTGTTTTGCCATCTCGTCCAGGTCTTTGTTGGTGGGTTCTACTGCCACTTCTGCCAAAATTTCCTCCACATCGCCTTCCTTCATGTCACTGAAACCGTCTCCACTTATCTGTTGTGCAATATGCATTATGCTTTTGACACTGCTCGTTATATTTTCTGTAACACCTTCAAAACCTTCAAAATTTTTCACACAGTCTGGCCAAACATTTCCCCAACAATTGTTGATAGTAGCCTGCTTGATGCTGTCCCAGGCTGTGCTGATATAATCAATAACATTGCGTATGGTGACTGACTTCCAGTAGTCCATCATGGTGGTCTCCTCATTGGCGTTGAGAGCCTCAAAAGCCTTGCTAAAAAGCTCCCTGGTGTAGTGTGCCTTGAAAGCTTTTATCACACCCTGATTGAGGGGTTGGATAAGAGATGCTGTGTTTGGGGGCATGAAGAGAACTTCTATGTTGGGGTGGGCATTTTCAAGTTCTTCACGGCAATGAACTGGGGCATTATCCAAAATTAATAAAACCCTGAAGGCAAGGTTTTTGCCATGGAGATAACGTTCAGCTTCTGGGATGAAGCAGTTGTGGAACCAATCCCAGAATATTTTGGACGCCATCCATGCTTTTTTGTTCCATCTCCAGTGGACTGGCATACGGTTCAAGTTTTTCCCTCTAAGTGATTGTGGGTTTTGTGCTCTGTGTACCATGAGGGGTTTGCACTTAAAGTCACCCTTGGCGTTTGCACATAATAGCAAGGTTGCACAGTCTTTGAATGATTTAAAGCCAGGAGTTTTGGAGGCCATTTGCATTACATAGGTTCGTTTGCCAACATTCTTGTAAAGTAAGCCAGTTTCATCAGCGTTGAAAACCTGCTCTTCCATATAACCCTTTTCATGTATAATGCTTAGCAGGTATTTTTTAAATTCTTCTGCAGCCTCCTGATCTGTAGAACCTACCTTGCCTGCAAGTTTAACATTTTTCATGTGGTATCGCCTTTTGAATCGTGCAAGCCAGCCTGCACTAGCTGAGAAGGGTTTAACGTTTTCTTGACCCTGGGTAACATGACCGTAAATTTCTTTGGCTTTCAGCCTCACAACAACGCTGTCCACTACCCTCTTTTTATTGCTCGTCATCTCATGAATCCACAAATTTAGTTGCTTTTCCATCTTTTCCATAGCTCCATCACGCACTACAGAAGTCACTTTAGCACTTTCCGGAGCTGCTTCACGTACAGATCTGCGAATATCCTCTTCCTTTTTCTGGATGTACCGTATTGTTGACTCATTAACATTGAATTCTCGGCCAACAGCACTGTAACTCAGGCCTGAGTGAAGCTTATCTAACACACGTATTTTCTCTGTAAGGCACATTACAACCTTCTTGCGCTTAGGAATGCCAGACAGTGCTTTAGCACTACGTTTGGGGGCCATTTAAAACAGTGAAATCACCAAGAAAAAGCAAAAAAAAAAAAAAGTGAAAAATGTGGCACCAGTGGAGTGAAAAGGACATTTGCTTACATTATAAGCTACAAGAAGATGGCAGAGCATGGCCTTGTTCAAATTCAGCCGGGAACGTGTGCATGAGGCAATTCAAATATTTCGCTGCTTTGCACACGTCTATAAATGAGAAAGTGCCGCAAATACAGATTTTGGGGTTACACATAAATATTACCGAGTAGGCAAATTTGCAAATATAGAATCCATGAATGAGGACTGATTGTATTTGTATGCAAAAACAGTGTGAGGGAGGAGTAAAATGGACTAGAAGGCAGCTTTGGCTTTGCTGTTCCACTCTCTCTCAAGTTCCACCAAAACAAACAAATCTGTTCAGTATTTGGAGGGAAGTATGCTGGCACTTCTAAGAATTTTTAAACTGTAGAGAAAAAAAAGTGTCATTTCCTCCCTCTTGGCACTGCTCAACACCCTGGTTTTCTTTTGTAGTTTTAGAAGACCTGACCACTTTGAAATGAAACTGCAGTATTCCTGAGGGAGGCCTAAATGAATGTCGTTATTTCCCCCTAGAGGACAGAAGGACAAAATGTCTTGAACGTCCCCAAATGCTAGAATTCTGTACGATACTTTAGTGTAAAAAGTCTTCACATGCTGTTCAGAACAACAAAAAGCTCTTCTGAGATCTCAGGCTTCTCCCCTGATGGTTCTGTGTAACCGGTGCCGTTCCTGGTTTCCTTTGTTTCTTGCCCTGGGAAGCTGTCAGTGACTGCTTACACGTGTGGCCGTGGCCTTTACAGCTCTGCCTCGGACCAAGCACCAGACAGTCTGCAGGAGCCCTCGCTGCTCTTCACCTGTGATGGAGGCTGCATTTGCCACAATCTCTCCCCAGCTGACTTTTCGCTGACGAGTGACCAGCTGTTTTGGCTAATCATTGATGAAGCACACGGCCTATATGTAGTAAAAGAAAACAATGCACTCTAATCCCAGCCGGCATAATTTACGTCGCTAATTGTTTTAAGTCATCGTATGAGAATTCCAGCTCCACTCTCCCCGAGCCGGGGGCAGGGAAGAACTGAGAAAACAACAGGTTCTCAACAGTCCCTTCGTGGTTGCTTCAAGCGGAGGAAGCCAAGCTTTCCCGGGTCCCTCTGGGAGGGGCGGGCTGCGCCCGCTAGGCCGCGTCGGAGGGCGAGCGCCGGGTGCGGGGATGGGGAATCCGCGCGTGAGCCGGGCCAGGTGGGCCGCGTCCGAGGGCGAGCTCCAAGTGCGGGGAGAAGTCCGCGCGTGGGCCGGGCCAGGGAGGCCGCGTCGGAAGACCAGCGCCAGCTGCCGAGAGAAGAGGCCGCGCCCTCACGGCCGGGGACCGGAAGAGGTTGTGGGCGGGGCCTGCCGGGGCGCGGTCTGAAGACGTCACTTCCGGCGCCGCTCCACTTCCTGGTGAGGGAAGGGGCTGAGATTGGTGCATCCCGGAGGAAGGAAAAAGGGTGAGGAGAGGCGGCGGCCGAGCGGGCGGGCGCCGGGGGCGGCCGGGCTAGCTCCGGGCCGCCGGGGCAGCCCGCCCTGGTCGCTCGCGCGGCCGGCACGCCCGCCGGGGCCGCGTCGCGTTCCCCTCGGGGCGCATTCGCGGCCTGCCCGCGGCGCTCAGCGCCTGTTCTCTGTGTTGCAGGTCTACCCGGAGCCCCGGAGCGAGGGCGAGTGCCTGAGCAACATCCGCGAGTTCCTGCGAGGCTGCGGGGCGTCCCTGCGCCTGGAGGTGAGTGGCGGGGCCGGCGGGGCGCTGGGGCGCGAGGCGGGCGGGCGTGGTAACGGCCCGTAGCGGCGGCGCCCGGGGCTCGGCTCGCGGGTTCCCCAGGGGCGACTGCGGGCTCAGGGCAGGGAGGAGCCCCACATTTTGCCCGCTGCGATGGGGACAGGTGGTTACAGTAGCTCGTGGTGCAGGTGACAACACGTTTTCGACAGCCGTTTGTTGGGCAGGGGCGCTTTCTGACTCCTTGGTACTTGCCTTAGCTTTAACTCTGCCCTAGGGATTCTCGGGGGACGCGCATCCAGGTCTGGGTCAGCCGTCAGAACCCTAAGCAGGTGATCAGGCGGAGCCAGGAGAAATAAAATGGGCCCCCAGTCCTCCAAGTATCACTCCCTTTAGGTGATTCTTACTCTGACAATTGGTTAGGGACATGTTAATCTATGTCTTGGGGCGTGGGTGTCATTTCCATGGTGCTTAGAATTTTGTCACTGTGCTAAATACAGTCTTTCAGTAGCAGCTCTCTGGAAATTTCTTTTCTTTTCTTTTCTTTTCTTTTCTTTTCTTTTCTTTTCTTTTCTTTTCTTTTTTTTTTTTGCGATACGCGCGGGCCTCTCACTGTCGTGGCCTCTCCCGTTGCGGAGCACAGGCTCCGGACGCGCTGGCTCAGCGGCCGTGGCTCACGGGCCCAACCGCTCCGCGGCATGTGGGATCTTCCCGGACCGGGGCACGAACCCGTGTCCCCTGCATCAGCAGGCGGACTCTCAACCACTGCGCCACCAGGGAAGCCCTGGAAATTTCTTTTTCATCTTATGTTACCACGTGTGGTTTTTCTTAATCCTGGGAAAGGGCTTTAGATCAGAAATGTAGCTGCTTTTTTATTTGGAAATTACAGACTAATGTGGTTATAGTCAGTTGGGGGTTTAAATCTTGCCTTTTGTACCTGCGGCTTTACCACTCTCTGCCTTTGTTTCCTTATCTGAGTACTGAGATGAATTATACCAGGCTTCTAGGTAACAGTATATGAAAGCATCTGCAACAGAACCGTTGCATCCTAAAAGAACCATCTCTTAGGTTTCTTGGGAAATAAATGTAGAGGTCATCAAATCTGTGAGGAAGGCTATATGGAACGCTTATCTCTTGGTTGAAGTTTGATAAGAGTAAATTACTGTCTTTATGAATATGATTGGCAACACCAAGTTGGTAGCATTTGATGTCTGTGAGGAAATCATGTACAGATAAGTGAAAATGCTCAGAGGAGAGTCCAAAGTGGAGATGGTGGCTGTTTAGGCGTGGGAGAGACATTGTTTCAGAAGGGTCTTTTCCTCTGCTGGGTGGGCTTTGTCGTTTTATCATTGAGTTTCCCCGTTAGGCTGTGATAATAAATGCTTGTAGCAGTTTTTGCTTTTTTTGACCTTTGTTGAGGAATTTTATTATCCCCTTCAAACTATTGAGTTTAGTTTCTCATTAGACTAAATTTGAAACTCACTTTGCAAGAAGGTATTGTTTTAAAGAATGTTGAACGTAAAGAAAACCAAAACACCTCATCCTTAGTTTTCCAAAGGTTGCTGTTGAAATTGTATATAGCTACTATTTTTGTTAAATTGAGTTTATTTAAAGATGTTCTAGAAGAGACTTTGTTCACTAACACATCCTAAGTATCTAGAGCAGTGCTTGGCGTATAGTAGGCCTTCAGTTAATACTTGTGATTGCCTGATGACCTGGCCATTGTAGTTGGTAGGAAAGGTTTCCTTTTATATAAAGAAGTCAAGTATGACTTATTTTGTGGTATTTAAATATCTCTTCCAGTAAATTTACAATAGAGGCAAGTTTAGTTAACATTCTTTCAAGCTCAGTTATAAGTTAAACTTTAAAACTTTCAATTAAAGAAGAGGTAATAATTTAAAAAAGCACATCAGAAAGCTCATACATTTTTTAGTCACTCTGAAAAAGGAGCTCTATATGGTATGGACTCAACTTGGGCTTCCAGACTTGTTGTAATCTGTGATGTGAAGGGACAGGCTTGTTCACTGAAAGACAGCCTCACACATGGAACACAGTGTGGCGGGCGGTTTCCCAGTGTTTTTAAAGAAAAATACATGGAAAGGGAGTGAGGAGGGAAGGACTTTGCTCTTTTGAAACACTTTGTAGCTCTACACACTTCATTTTCACAAAATGCTGGAAGACAAGAGACTGACAGGAAAGCTTTTGAAATTACAAACATGAAACTCAAGATTGATAGCTTGAATTCTAATTAGCTTTTGTTCTATATAAGTGTCAAGGTAGGTTTTTCCAGGGGTTAGTTTAGACTGCATTGTGTTTGTAACAGACTGCCTGTCTTTGGTATATGTATTTTCTTGTCTACCACCATTATAAACTGTCTTAAGGGGACTTCCCTGGTGGCGCACTGGTTAAGAATCTGCCTGCCAGTGTAGGAGACACAGGTTCAAGCCCTGGGCCGGGAAGACCCCACGTGCCACGGAGCAGCTAAGCCTGTGCGCCACAACTACTGAGCCTGTGCTCTAGAGTCTGTGCTCCGCAACAAGAGAAACCACGGCAATGAGAAACCCATGCACTGGAAGAGGAGCCCCCACTTGCCGCAACTAGAGAAAGCCCGCGCACAGCAACAAAGACCCAATGCAGCGGAAAATAAATAAATAAATTTATTTAAAAAAAAAACTGTCTTAAGATTTCTTAAAGGAAGAGAGGAACTGAACGTCATAATTACTTTATCAGTTATTTTAACACATACACACCTTAACTCGCTGTGGAAAATCAAGTATTATTCCCCTAATGAGTTCTGATTATGAAAGGAGTTTTAATTTTAAAGGAGTATTGTACGATTTGCATTTATTGTTAAACTTTGAGAAGCAATTTAAGTTTTAAGTTGGAAAACATTTTTAAATTTGGAAAAATAAAAAAACTTAAAAATTGGAAAACTGTGTTTAGGAAAACAGCACATATATCTTGGATGATCTTTTCAGCTTTCGTATAATGTTTGCTTCCTAGCAAGCATCTTGTTTGACTTTTTTGTTTCCTTAAATAGTATGGAATTTGATAAGAATTTAGGTTTTTTCTCATGTTCCTAATGGTGTAATAAGGATGTAAGATGACCCTGTTTAGAACTATTATGTCTTGATAAATAAAGTTGGAACTTTTCTAGAAAGTTAAGTTTACTGATACAAGGAGCCAGGCACCGTGATTCTCTCCCGCTTGGGAATATTGTGTTTGGAAATCCTCGTTTGCCTAGCACGTGTAGCAAGGACAGAACTTGTCCTGGACGTGCAGGCAACGTTGTGTGTGAGAGAGAAGGTTGCTCATGCAGACCAAGTCCTGTCTTTGTATAGTTTTCCAGAGTTTCCATCTGACCCCTGATTTCAGTTCTCAATAGCATGCCGTTCTTGGTTATTCGTAACACTTTCTAAAGGACTTCCACGTGTTGTCTTAGTTTGCTCCTTCGTCTTTTGAGTTATTACAGTCCTTGTTTTACAGGAAGGAGACGCAGCCTGACTCATCAGTTCTCACTATTAACTGCGTGAACGTTAGCCACAGGGCTGCTGTTGGGCTCTTTAAGGAATACTGATGTGTGGACCCATCTCCAGAGGTTGTGCGCTCAGCAGGTCCTGGGGAGTGGGGGTGGATGTGAGAGTCTCCATGCTGGAAGTAAGCAGAAAGGCCAGCTGGGGCTGTGCAACCCGCTGAGGGGACTGGGGGTGCGGAGCTGGGGCACAGAGCTGGGGCACGGAGCTGGTGTTTGGCTCTGAGTGAGGGGCTTTTCCACTGCTGCAGGCAGCCCTGCTTCTTGGACCCTTCCTGGAGAAGCAGGTGGTGTCCGGTTTGGGATGCAGCATTACTCACTTTATACTAATCTGTGTGATTAGGTAGATCGTCAGCAGTTGCAAACTAATGTATGTCTGTAATGACCACAGGTAAGCCGGAACAGGCAGATCTGTGTAAGGGAAATAATGCCGTAGTCGTTCATTAGTGCTTAGAACTGTGAAAGAAAACTGTTCCCTTGACCGTGAGACTGTCGAGGAGGAAACGTTCTGACTTTCGCTCTATGAGACTGTTTTGGTGGCTCTTCGGTGTTTGTTTTGCAGGGTGAATGGTGGACTTGTTCACATCACAGATGTGAGTCTTTGCTGACTTGGACGCCGTCTTATTTTTTACCTGTTTTTAACAACGTTATATCTGTTCGCTGAGTCATTACTTTCTTAGGCCTCTCCACCTGTATCACCATCAGTGGCAGTTGGCCACTTCTCAGAGTAATTTTGCACCGAAAACCCAGTTTGTCTCACTTCCTGGGAATTGTGTACGTGGTGCTGCGCAGCCGCGAGCCGTGCTGGGGCGGGCTCTGAACAGTCAGCTGGGCGTGCTCTCCCACTGCGATTTGGGCCTTCAATAAAAGCGTCCTGTGTACTTGCAGGGCCTTGCTCACCTCCTGGTGGTTGCCCATGAATATCAGCTTTCTGCTTTGCAGGGCCGGTAAGCACATTGGCCTGAAGCCCGCTGGGTTTCTGTCCCACTCTGCCTCTTGCCAGCTCTACCATCTGGATAAGGGGCATCACCACGACGCAGGCCCTTCGTATTTGTTGTAGGATTAAATGAATTAGCATATAGCACTTAACATTGCCTCACGTGTTTTCGGTGCTAAATAGACAGTGGCTGTTACTGTTACCGTTTTTTTGTAGTTTGAACGATGTTGGTATGTATTTTTGAAAAACTTTACCCCATAATCCATATTCAGTTATACAGACTTCAGGAAATGGAGAAATGTAAGAAGAAAATAATTATATAATTATGCCATCTAGAGATAACCAATATGAAAATTAGTGTATATTTTTCAGTCTTCCCCCCCTTTGCACGTACGTAAATATGCTTTTAAAATATCCATGACATCATAGTATAAATGTTTTATAATGTGCTTTAACTTAACGTAGTGGCTGTTTTCTTGTGTTCAATATCTGTCTGGTTATCTTTAATGGCTTCTCTGTAGTTTGTGGTGCTAATCCCCACTTTTGGATGTAGAGGTTGTTTCTAAGCTTTCATTGTGGTAGACAGTGATCTGTGTGATGGCCATTTCTGTACAGAATCCTGCATCTTTGATTATCTCTGAAGGAGAAATTCCTTGATAGGGCAGTGCATAGGTCAAAGGTAGGGCTTTTAAACATTTAAAGCACTATTGCCAAATTGTCTCCAGAGACATTTTTATCCTTCTGCCTTGCCCGTAGCAGTGTGTGAGAGCACGCCTTTGCAGTCAGTCCTGTGAGTGCCTGTATCAGTTGCTTCTCTTGCCCTCGGGAAAATGGAAGCCCCTTGGGGTAAACATTTTGGCTTTTCTTTCTTGTATCGTCTGCAGTGCCCGCATTTCTGTGTAAATGGTAAACAAAAGCAGATAAGACGCACTCAAGGTTTCCTCCATTGGACTCACAAAGGAGGATGTGAAAGGAAAGCTGCTAGACTAGGAAATCAAAGTTGAAAACTGTAGACGTTGGCAGAGCTCCTTCCAGCTTTCTGACAAGTAACCTCTGGCTGTTCTGGGGTCGCTCTATAAAGGGGGAACTCTGGCTGGAAGCACGGCTTGAGACTGTGTGCAGAGGTGCCGATTTCCCTCTGTGTGAGTGATGAAGTTTTCATTTTCTGTCTTTAAAGTCGAGAGAGAAGGGAAAGGTATCAGGCGGCCTCTCCAGTGTTGTAATCAGCTAGGCTGATGGGCTGATGAGTTAGGGAAAGAACGCATCTTTCTAAAACGTTCATCTTCTTTGTGTATTTCTGACGGACAGATTCTTTTGTTAAACTTCTTTGTCCTCGTGCTCAGTTCTCTTCTAGATTTTTAACAAGGTTATGATTGAGATTTTCTCCAAAAGAATATTTAAAAATACGATTGGAATAACTAAGGCATGCTCATGTGAAAACTTGAAACTTGTTGATGTAGGCTTCAGGATTAATTGAAACAAAGACAAAAGTATATAGTCCTTTCCCTGGGAATGAGATGCCCCACCCAGGTGTTACCTTCGACCTAGATTCAGGTAAAGTTGTTTGCTACAACTTCGTACTGAAGGTGTGTTTGAGGTCACACAGCAGTCTGTCATCTTAGCTGGTCACCTGTGCTCCTGACTCCATGGTGAGCTGGAAGTGGTAGGTAATGATGTAGTATTTATTGACCGACTCAATTCTTGAAGTCAGTTTATTCATGTTTTTGCCAGAACTTGCCGTTTAAAGAAGTTGAGAGACAGTAAGTAATTAAGAAGTCATTTAGGGGATGAATAACTATTCTCTGAATATCTTGTAGGTACTTAAAGCGGAGAATGTCAAATTCTGCTCTGATATTATGATTCTGTTTAATTTTTCCTGGCAGACAGTGTCTGCGTTCACCCTCTGTGTTCCATTGTAGAGCCTGGCCAGCTGTCCTGTGGGCGAGTGGTTAGTCCCTTCTGCATCCAGGCTGCTTTCCACTGTGGAGAACTAGACTTCCCTTCAGGTCTTTGGGTGTCTCATTGTCTAGATCAGCACCATCCAATAGAAATATAATGTGAGCCACGTTTGTTTTTTTAAAACTTCCTGGAAACTACATTAAAAAAACAGTGAAAAGAAACATGAAGTTATTTTTAATAATACATTGTCTTTAACCCAGTGTACCGCTAATGTTCTTATTTCAACGTGTAGTTAACATTAAAATATTATTGACGTTACTTTGTCTTTTCACATTAAGTCTTTAAACTCTGGTGTGTGTTTCTCACACTCGCAGCACCTCTCACTCTGAATCAGCTACACTGGAAGCACTCAGCAGCTCACAAGGCAGGCGGCCCCGTGTCGGACCGCGCGAGTCTAGGTCACTGGAGAGGCTGGGGGCCCCGTGTTGGACCGCGCGAGTCTAGGTCACTGGAGAGGCAGGCGGCCCCGTGTCGGACCGCGCGAGTCTAGGTCACTGGAGAGGCTGGGGGCCCCGTGTCGGACCGCGCGAGTCTAGGTCACTGGAGAGGCAGGCGGCCCCGTGTCGGACCGCGCGAGTCTAGGTCACTGGAGAGGCAGGCGGCCCCGTGTCGGACCGCGCGAGTCTAGGTCACTGGAGAGGCAGGCGGCCCCGTGTTGGACCGCGCGAGTCTAGGTCACTGGAGAGGCTGGGGGCCCCGTGTTGGACCGCGCGAGTCTAGGTCACTGGAGAGGCAGGCGGCCCCGTGTCGGACCGCGCGAGTCTAGGTCACTGGAGAGGCTGGGGGCCCCGTGTTGGACCGCGCGAGTCTAGGTCACTGGAGAGGCAGGCGGCCCCGTGTCGGACCGCGCGAGTCTAGGTCACTGGAGAGGCAGGCGGCCCCGTGTCGGACCGCGCGAGTCTAGGTCACTGGAGAGGCTGGGGGCCCCGTGTTGGACCGCGCGAGTCTAGGTCACTGGAGAGGCAGGCGGCCCCGTGTCGGACCGCGCGAGTCTAGGTCACTGGAGAGGCTGGGGGCCCCGTGTTGGACCGCGCGAGTCTAGGTCACTGGAGAGGCTGGGGGCCCCGTGTCGGACCGCGCGAGTCTAGGTCACTGGAGAGGCTGGGGGCCCCGTGTCGGACCGCGCGAGTCTAGGTCACTGGAGAGGCTGGGGGTGGGCAGTCAGCTTGGAATTAAATGGGGTTAGCATTTGTCAGGTACAGAGTAGGTGCCTAGGCGTTTCATATGTGCCGTATCGTCTAATCCTCCCAGATGTCCTGCGGAGGAGGTGGTGCTTTCCCCATTTTGCAGCCGAGGAGATGGAGACTTGAGGTGGTGAGGAGGTCTCGGGTCACAGCCCAGCGGGTGTGAACCAGCGTTTGCGTTCTGCTGGGCACGCTGTGCCCGGGCTGGACTAGGTGAACTGAGGATCGCAGGGCAGTCCTCTTAGCCTGACTCCTAGTGGGGGTTCTCAGGGGAGCTTGGTTGGTGGCAGGGCTGGCCTTGTGGGCATGCCACCGAGTCGTCACACGGAGCCCCGTGCTGGGTTTAATGCTCTGCTGTCCCCCCTCTGACGAGCTCTGCGGTTTCAGTTTGCGCTGGGCCTCCCCTGGTGGCGGTGCTCTTAGAGGAGCCCGAGAGGTGGCGAGAATGAGTGGCGGCCCCTGAGTGCCCACTGCATCCTGGGCCCTGCCCCGTAGACGCGGGTCAGCTCGCTCAGTCTTCAAGCAGCTCTCTCAGGTTGGATCGTTCTGCCCACGCTGTGCCTAGGAAACCAAGGCGCTGGCGTGTAGGGTGCCTGCCTACGTCCACAGCTCGTGAAGGTGGAGCAGCCCGCCGTCCCGCTCATCAGAGGCCTCCTGAACAGTGACACCCCTTAAGAAGCTTCCCGAAGAGGTTCAGGAACAGAGCAAGGTGGAATTAAGGGTGAAATGGGAAAAGTGGAGGTGGCTCGGATATTTTAAGCTCCTGTCACTTGTCGTATTGATGAGGCTAAAGCCCCAGGCTGGTCCCAGGCAGGCTGGGTAAGCCCAGTGAGCTGTGTCCCTGACCCGGCCTGGAGGAGACGGAGGAATGAGGCTGAGATGGGACGCGGCAGCTCGGCCCGCGTCCGTCCCCGCCGCGAGGGCACCTCCTCGTCTCTCGTGCACTGAGGTTCAGTGCAGCTTCCAAGGCAGCTGTCATTCCTCCCGCCTGTCGGTAGTAATGACAGGAAGCAACATACGGACCTGGGGCTGCTTTTCCAAAGGGTCCTTTTGAGGACTGTTGACCACTGTTGGGTGGTGGAGGGTGGGAGGCAGGAGAACTGTGGGGTGAAAGGGGAGGACGGCTCTCTTGGAGGAATTGGAATCATGTCTCTTCACTTTGTGTCTGACTCTTCGGAGCCTCCAGGAAGGGGCTCGGCTAGAGGCTGGGTGTTGGGCTGGGCACGTGTCCGCATCCTGCAAAGCTAGGGTTGCAGTCTTCAGTGAAGCTTCTCCCTCCTCATCCAGCGCACTGGCCTGGGAACCTCGAGGGCCCTGTGAATACACGTGGGTCCCAGTGCTGGCATGCATAGGTACTCAGGTCAGATCTGTGTTGAATGCGTGAGACCAAGGATGAACAAGATGGACGGGACAGCAGTAAGGTTTAATCCGTTAATGTTCACTTTATCCATGTGAACGATTGTGCCTCCATCTTTTTAGCTCATGTTGCAGGGTTCTGATGTGTCGTTCAGACGTGCTTCATGGGAATGGACTGTCCTTTTGCAGGAAGGATGGTCTCAGCCGTGGCCAGCTGCTGAGGAGGTGCCAGCATATAGGACAGGTGCATTCAGGACGCTCTGTAGGGCTTTGAAGGTAGACACCCTGCTGGTCTCCACTCTTGGGTCAGACCTCAATTTGGATGTCCATGAATTGGGTTTGTATGAGGGCAGATCCCCAGAAGATGTCTGGAAACGTTCGGGGCAGATAAGGACCCGTAGCCCCTTTGGGACTCAGTTTCTTCTTCTGTAAAATGCGACTTTGCAAAGGATAATCTGTAGACCTTGGAATCGGTCTGTGTGATCATCTGAGAGGTAGAAGATGAGACACCGCGACATCTTTACTTCAGTTTATTGTGTTGATAATGGTTAGCTTGTCGCTTTCGAGGGGCATTTATTAGTAAAATTCTAGTTGTTTCCTCTTTCCACAGCTGCTCGGTTTGTCAGAGCTCCCTCTCGGAGCTCCTTCATGCCAGGTGCTCATTTAAGAAGGAGGCTACCTGGCTAATGCCCAGCCTGTGCCAAAGGTGGCGCTTTAAAATGAGGATGTGCTTAGCTGAGCGGTGGCTGCAGCTACTTAGAGGAGCCGGTCTTAGAGGCATGCCAGCGGGTCTGTTAGTTTCACCTTGTGACCTGAGTTGAGCCTGAAGGCAGCTTCTGATCCTGTGGAGTCATGTGTCGGTTACTCTGAGTCATTTGGAAGAGTATCTGGAACAGCTCTTGTGTATCCCAGGGAGTGATATCCGGCTGCCAGTGCGGTTCCGAGGCTAGGAACCCACTGCCCACTTCACTAAGCCGAGAGGGGAGAATTGATCCCGGAAGTGCTTTCTTTAGTACTGCAGGGTAGCAAAAACATCTCCTGACTTGTTTAAAAACAAAAACAAAAACACTTACATTTTTCTAAGATCGATAAAAGTACTTGCATTCCATTCACTATTGTTTCCATTGTTGCACTAATTCTCCTATCAACTGGAATGAGAAAGGTGCCTCCGCTTCTGCCAAAGGGAGAACTGAGTTGAGAGTCTAGATCTCTTGCAGAAGTTTTGGTTTCAGTGGGTTTATAGCTACTCTGCGGTAAAATTGATCTCAGTCCTTGCATTTTATTTGTGAGACAGCTGGTGTCGTGTGCTGGTTTTCTGTAGCTGCCTAACAAATGACCCCAAATGTAGTGGCAGAAACACAGCCATTTCCTGCCTCTCAGCTCTGCAGTGAGGCTGGCGGTCCGGTGAGCTCGGCTGTGCTCTGTGCTCGGGGTCTCACAGGCCCTGGACGGGGTGTCAGCTGGGTGGGCTCTTGGCGGGAGCCTCGGGGGGACCATTTGTTTCCACGTGCCGAGGTGGCGCACAGGGCTGCGTTCTTGGTCCCCACCGTGTCCTCTGGCTGCACCGTGGAAGGCCGTGGGAGGGCCTGGAGCAGCGCGGGCAGCTGTGTGTTGGAGAAGCCCACGTGCCGCTCTGCCGTGTGCCCTCGTCCCTCTACACGCTCTTTCTCCTGTTGCAAACTGGTCACGGCCCAGTGGCCTTTGGGAAGCGACTCAGGTAGAGCAGCTGCTATTGGACGCTGCGTTCTGCCTGCGCATGGGGAGGGTCCTGAGCTGGTGCGACCGCCTGTTTCTCTGGCCGTAGGAAATTCTAGTCACTTGGGGTCCTGCCTTTTGACCTCATTCCCCTCTTTTACTTCCTATTTCCCACCTTTTTTAAGTCTAGTAAAACAAACTTCTTTGAATATCTTTTAGCTGTCACTTTTCTATTGATATTTTCATTTTAAAACAAATCAAGAAAATCCCCATTGGTCTCTCAGGAAGGGAACCCCTTTTCCTGACAGGCATTTCCCCGTTGGTCTCGCAGGAAGGCGCAGCCCCTTCCCCCCGTTGCCCTAAAGCAGTTTGTGTCCCTGAGGAGTTCCCTTAAGTCCTGGGAACCAGCGAGCGGAGAGATTCCCAGTGAATAATTACAGAGCAAAACAAATCTTGAGGCCTTTCAGACCGTGTTTAGATGTGAAGATCTGCATTTTGTATGTTTTAAAAAATGAACTTCCTAGCCAGAATATGCATTTCTGACCTAATTTGTCCCAAATTTTGGACCCAATTTATTTAGTGTGTATTGGGTATTTTCCCTGGTAGTTTAGAGAAAGTGCCTGGTCCTTGAGCTGAGAAGGGAAGGGCCTCACTCCCTCCGACGATTAGTATCTTCCACCGTGCTCTGGAGTTAATGACGTGCGTGCACGTGCCCTTCAGGAAGACTAATAGGTAGATCGTGGTGCCCGCTTGGGCTGTAGACTGTGGAGCTTTTAAGGTAGTGATTCCAGCATCCCCTTGGAGAGTATCTGATTTAATTAGTTCGTGTTTAAAGCTGACCTGGCAGGCCCTTTAAATGACGGTTTGGTGACATCAGGAGCGGTCTGGCCGGCAGAGGGAGCCGTGTGTTTTCCCCAGGCTTGCCGAAGGGCCAAGGGGCCTGGCCAGCTGAGGAGACAGAGAGGGAAGTCTGCTTTCCTCCCGACTTCTTGTGGCAGAATCAGGCCAGCCTGGCTGTGCCGGGCATTTGAGGGAAGTTGGTGTGGCCACGATTGAAGTGACGGGGGCCTGTCAGGATCGCTGGTTTGAGTCCTTGTTCCATGAGACCTTTACAGGAAAACTGTGGATGGTGAGTGGAGTCTTCGCTGTCTACTTAAAAGTGAAGCCAGAGTGACGAGGGGATGCGAGAGAGAGCCTCATAATCTGTCCCCCGACCCCTTTTTTTTTTTTTTTTTTTGCGGTACGCGGGCCTCTCACTGCTGTGGCCTCTCCCGTTGCGGAGCACAGGCTCCAGACGCGCAGGCTCAGCGGCCATGGCTCACGGGCCCAGCCGCTCTGCGGCATGTGGCATCCTCCCGGACCGGGGCACGAACCCGCGTCCCCTGCACCGGCAGGCGGACTCTCAGCCACTGCGCCACCAGGGAAGCCCTGCCCCCCTTTTCTTTATTTTGAGAGGTTTAAAACTAGCAGAAAGGCAGGAAGACTAGTGTAAGTGCCCTGTGCCTTCACTCCATCGTTGTGCAGACATTGCTGCACTAACCATTTAACCGTGTGCACGCGTCGTGCCACTGGCCTCTTCATGCTCTCAGTACGTGCATTTATACAACGGGGACCTCCTCCTGTTCAACCATGTCCTGCTGGCACAGCCCAGACACTGTACACTGTGCTAGGGATGCCGTCTCAGACGCGGTCCCAGTGGTCTCCAGGTGACCTTTGTGGCTTTTCTTTAAACACAGGCACCAAACAGAGGTCTTGTGTTGCATTCAGTTTGTCATGTCTCGTTGGTCTCTGTAGTTTCCAGAACGGCTCCTCCACCATTATCCTTGATGACTTGCACGTTTTTGAAGAATCTGGGGTTGTTATCATGTAGAGTGCCCCACAGTCTGGACAGGACTGAATCAGTTCAGGTCAAGTGTTTTAGGCAGGAATTCTGCACAGGTGCTGTTCTGTGTTCCCGTGGGTCGTATCAGACCTACGATGCTGACGTGCTGTGTGCTGCCGGCGCTGAGTTCCATCACTTGGCTGAGGTGACGTCCACCAGGTCTCTTGGTGCCCTTTCCCTTTGTATTCGCCGTGGAGTCTGTGGGGCGGGGCCCCAGAGCCCTTTGCCCGGGGCTCCTTCCTCTCAGGTTGCCCTATGGGGACTTGCGGCACAAGGCTGCCTCTGGGACCTCAAGCTCTGGTCAGGAAGGGACATTTGAGGGCGGTGTTGGGATCTGAGCTAGAAAGTTGTGTATATTTTGGCATGTGGGAGAGGAGAAAATGTTACCTCTGCTTTCCAGAATCTGAAGACCGGTACTGTTTGTGAACTTAGCCATTCACTTCTGAGCTCTGCATACCTGTGTACAAACTTCCCATACTTTTGTAGATACTGTACTTTTTACAAATGGAAGGTTTGTGGCAACCATTCATGGAGCAAGTCTGTTGGTGCTGTTTTTCCGACAGCATTTGCTCACTTCACGCTCACTTCATATCTGTGTCGCATTTGGGTAGTTCTCAACGTGTTTCATACTTTTCCATTATTATATTTGTTATGGTGATCTGTGATTAGTGATCTTTGTTACTATTGTAATTGTTTTGGGTTGTCACAAACCACACCCATATAAGACGGCAGAACTTAATAAATGTTGTGTGTGTTCTCATCACTCCACCAACCAGCCGTTCCCCCATCTCTCCCTCTCCTCCAGCCTCCCTGTCCCCTGAGGCACAGCAATATTGAAACTAGGCCAGTTAATAACCCTACAGTGGCCTCTTGAGTGTTCAAGTGAAAGGAAGAGTTGCACGTCTCTCACTTTAATTCAAAAGCCAGACATGATCAAGCTTAGTGAGGAAGCTGTGTCAAAAGCTGAGATAGGCTAAAAGCTAGGCCTCTTGCACCAAACAGTTAGCCAAGTTGTAAATGCAAAGGAAAAGTTCTCGAGGGAAATTAAAAGTGCTACTCCAGTGAACACACAAAGAAGAAAGCAAAACAGCCTTATTGGTAATATGGAGAAAATTTTAGTGAGCCGGATAGAGGATGAAACCAGCCACAACGTTCCCTTATGCCAAAGCCTAATCTAGAGCAACTCCCTCTCTTTAATTCTATGAAGGCTGAGAGAGGTGAAGCTACGGAAGAAAAGTTTGAAGCTGGCAGAAGGTTGTTGCTTCATGAGGTTGAAGGAGAGAAGCCATCACCCTAACATAAAAGTACAAGGTCAAGCAGCAAGTGCTGATATGGAAGCTGCAGCAAGTTATCCAGAAGATCTAGCTAAGATAATCAGTGAAGGCGGCTACACTACACAACAGATTTTTAATGTAGATGAAACAGCCTTCTATTGGAACAAGATGCTATCTAGGACTCTCATAGCTAGAGAGGAGAAGTCAGTACCTGGCTTCAAAGGTCAGACTGCCTCTTTCATTAGGGGCTAACGCAGCAGGTGACATTAAGTTGAAGCCAGTGCTCATTTCCCATTCTGAAAATCCTAGGGCCCTTAAGAATTATGCTAAAGTACTCTGCCTGCGCTCTGTAAATGGGACGACAAAGCCTGAATGACAGTACGTTTGTGTATAACATGGTTTACTGAATATTTTAAGCCTACTCTTGAGACCTACCGCTCAGAAAGATTCCTTTCAAAATGTTACTGCTCATTGACAATGTACCTGGTCACCCAAGAGCTCTGAAGGAGATATACAATGAGATTAATGTTGTTTCCATGTTGCTAACACTATATCCTTTCTGCAGCCCATGGATCAAGGAGGAATTCCAACTTGTAAGTCTTATTATTTAAAGAGTGCATTTTGTAAGGCTACAGCTGCCACGGATGGTGATTCCTCTGGTGGATCAGGGCAGAGTCAGTTGAAAACCTTCTGGAAAGGATTTACCGTTCCGGATGCCATTAAGAACACTTGTGATTCATAGGAAATGGTCAAAATACCAACATTAACAGAGTTTGGAAGAAGTTGATTCCAACCCTCATGGATGGCTTCAAGGGGTTCAAGACCTCAGTAGAGGAAGGAACTGCAGATGTGGTGGAGACGGCAAGAGAACTCGAACTAGAAGTGGAGCCTGAAGGTGGGACTGAATTGCTGCCATCTTGCAATAAAACGTTAACGGATGAGGAGCCGCTGCTTCTGGATGAGCAGAGGAAGTGGTTTCCTGAGATGGAATCTGCTCCTGGCGAAGAGGCTGTGAAGGTGGTTGAAATGACACCAAAGGATTTAGAATATGACGTAAACTTAGTTGATACAGCAGCGGCAGGGTGTGTGAGGCCTGACTCCGATTTTGAAACACGTTCCACTGTGAGTGAAATGGTATCAGACAGCACCGCGTCCTGCAGAGAAATCGTGAAAGGAAGAGTCAGTCGACGTGGCAGACTTCATTGTTGTCTTACTTTAAGAAATTGCAGCGGCCGCCCCAGCCTTCAGCAACCACGAACCACCCTGAAAAGTCAGCACCATCAATGTCGAGGCCAGACCCTCCACCAGCAAAAGATTATGGCTAGCTGAAGGCTCCGATGATGGTTGGCATTTTTTAGCTATAAAGTCTTTTAAAATTGAGACCTGCACCTTTTTTTCTTAGACATAATGCTGTTGCACCCTCAACAGACTGCAGAGTAAACATAACTTATTCTCTGGGAAACCAGAAAGTTCATGGGACTCTATTGTGATATTCACTCTATTGTGATATTCGCTCTATCGCGGTGGTCTGGAACCGAGCCTGCAATATCTCCAAGGTGTGCCTGTCAAGGCCTTTAAAGCCGCGTGGCAGCTTGCTGACTGCCTCCTAAGTACCGAAGCAGCCACAAGGCAGTGTTGCCAGGTAGATGCAGTGAGCCCCGGTACACAGAGGAGAAATGAGACATGGGGAGGTGAGGGAATATGCCCGATCTCTAATGGTCACTAAGGGGCAGAGTTGGTACTTGAATCCAGGTTTACAGAGATTCCAGAACTTATACATTTAGAACTAAAGGTCAGCTGGAAGAAGGGGACGGCGGCCCTCCAGTTGGTGGAAGCTCTGTTAAGAGGGAAGACGGTGGGCACCTGGGCATTTGATCTTCTCTAGGGAACCATTGAATGTAGTGTCTATAATCCATGCAATTTGAATTTGTAATAAATGTGTTAATGTAGTTATAAATAATCTGCACCATGCAACTGAAGAGGGAATTTACTTAAGATTTAGGGGGTTTAGTTGCAGAATGTTAATTTTCTACATATCCCTCCATCGTTTTGGGTGTAATACGTAACTCAGTTAAAGCCATTCAGTGTAGTGAAAGATTTATAACTGGAGAATAAAGAAATTAGAACCCATGGCTCACTAGCAACTTTATTTAAAGCCTGAATAAATTCTCTCCTTGTTGCATTTGTTAACCACTTATCTCTTACTTAGTGGTGAATTTATTAAAAATTCAGATTGCACAACAACTGTCTGGATTTTGTGTGTGTGTACTGGTTGTGATGTAAAATGCATTCTCTATTGAGGATCACGGTCAGGAATTTGAAGCACATCAGTCAAATGGCGATGTTTGGAGGACCAGGAAGGACAAGGCAGCTCAGGGGATGGGATGTATGTATAGGGAGAGTCTCACGTTGTTCCGGCTTCAGATTTGACACCTCTTTGCCAAGAGAAGACCTGGAAACTTCCCTTCTCGTTTTCCAGCATCTTGTTGGAATCTTACTTTAGAACCGGCCCTGGGAGAGGAGAGTTTGAATTCTCATGTGACTGGAGCGTTCCTAGGATGACTGGTACACAGCTCAGATAGGATGAGGTGGTGGATCCTTCAACCAGAGCATTTATTGGGTAGAACGTGTTATAGGAGACTGAAGAGTAAGTTTCCATTTCATTGTGAGTGTAGAACAGGGACGTGTTTTTCCAGGTGCTGTTAGTCTGCACGGGATTTATGAGGACATTCCCTGAGCCTTGTTCTGAGGGGACACAGAGGCACAACGTGTGTCTGCCAGAAGCATCGTGGAGCGTTGTATGGCTCATGAAATGGATATATGTAACTGGGATACAGGGCAGTGACTGTAAGTCCTGCAGGAGGGACGGTGACACGGGGTTGGGATTTAGAGAGAGAAGGAGACCCTCCAGTTGGCCAGGTTGGGTACCCCTGGGTGGGTGGGGCCTGCCGCTGCTTCCTGCTTCCTCCAGGCTTCTCAAGTTGATTTGTGGAGTTGAACCAACAAAACGTCCTGAAATTGACGAACTGTCCTAAAGAGAAATTAAAGGGGAATTGTGGCGTTCCGGGTCCTAACTGCTTGGGGGTATGTGATAACCTTGAACTTCGATGGGAAAATTTTAGCGTTCTCTTGGAGATCATAATAGGCTTGGAAGGGAGTGCTCAGACTAGATAGACAAGTGCCCAAAAGTTTGAGAAAACTTTTTATTAAGAGAAATTGGGCCCAGCACTGAGGACTCAAATATAGCCCTACAAGGTGGAATTAAGACCAGTGAGCGGCGAAGAATTCTGGGGAGACAGCGTGCCGGTGGCCACGTTGTCCTCATATTAGCATTGTGTTTGTGCTGGCAAGCTTTAGTAAACAGTACTTATTTTGAAATCAGTGCACGATGTACACGTACTGGAAACAGGAAGTTAAATAGAGAAAGGCAGAGAGAGATGTAGCATTTTACTGCATTTAGGTAGAAGTACTGGCGCCTAATTTTCAGAAAAAAACAAAGACGGTCTGAATGAAAATGTTTGGTCACAGCTGAATTTTTCTTGGCTTTATTTCTGTATGAAATGGTCTGAACACCTCCATCTGGATGTTTTGACCTCGCGTCTACCCTGAAGTCTCGTGTCAAGCACCAACTACGACTCTGACTTTTCTGGTCACTCAGGCTTCCTTTGAACGTCTCGTGTGTGGGGTGAAAGTTAAACTTGCGTAGCGTTGAATAGTTTGTGACGTACTTGTACTTTCTCATTTTCTCACCGTAATAGCTCATTCTTTCAAAGCCCTTTCGTTTTTACCCGTGAAATCCTCTTGTAAGCCGGCTCCTCCTGTCTGTCCTGCCCTGGCTTCCTTTAGATCCGCATGAAAGGACAGGACTTGGCACCCGTGCCCTGAGTCCTCACAATCCCTCTGTGTCCCACATTTTACTAACTGCACTGTTCGGTGATTCTTAATTTTTCAGTAGCTACCTTTATAAATAATGAGCCAGAGCCTGTATCTCTTGATCTGTCGTCTTAGACTTTGCTCCTGTGTGAAAGCTGAGGAACTCAGCGTGACTCTGCGGGCCCCTGTAGGCAGGGCCGAGGGAGGGCACTTCGTTAAGGCCTTGGTAGGGTGGGCCGTGTTTCCTGCGGGCCTTGGTGGGGGGTTGGTTACTGTCTACAAGCTTCTGTCTGCCGGGCTGCTCCTGTCCTGGTGCTCTGGCCGGAGAGGGCAGGCGTCTCCCGGCACTTTGTTAGTCTGCACCCTCTGGTGTGTCTGGGTTGCAGGCTTCTCCAGCACCCAGTCTGGGGGAGCAAAAAGAAGATCCAGAGAACCCACTGCCATGTTGTTTCTCAGGTCTTGAAGCCCGTGGGCAGTTGGCCTGTCGTGTCCAGCACTGTCTTGTCTTGCGTGTGTTTTACGTGGACGCCCAGGGCTTCTTGCTGCACTGAGGCGGAGGGATAGGAGAGCGTGTCTGCCGCACCTTGTTCGGAGCCGGAACTCACCTGTCCTCCTCTTCGCTATTCTGTCAAACGTGGCCCTGGTTCCGCTTCCTCTTTGTGAATACGGGCCCAGTAGCTGATGGGAGTGTAAAGCCACGTAGGCGGTGGGATGCCTTCACCGTAGGGGCGTGGCTGGGAGCAGGCAGGGGAACTGTGGGTGATGCCCATGAGCAGGGTGGAGGGGTGGACTGTCCCTGCATCCCATTTCCTTGCCCCCCTCCAGCTCTGGGACAGTTCAGGCTTTATTGCGGTTAGAGCTCCTAGGGTATTTCATTTTTGTTTCCTCCTATCAGTGCCTGTTACGTGGGTCTAGCAGCACCTCAAGTTTGTCGCTGACGTTGGGAAGCCAGTGCAGGCGGTGGGCTCTCCTCGGTGGGGTCTGGAAGCTCGGCCTCTCCTAGAGGAAGGGGCTGCTGTGCTGCGGTTTACTGGGTGCTGTTTTCCCGCCGTCCGCACTGTTCCCCCAGGCTCCTCACAGGTGCTGTTTAGAGCGCTGCTTGATCACGCAGAGCCCGTCTATTTCCTGTCCTCGAGGATTCCCTAAGCCTCACTGCGACTGCTCATGGCCTCTCCGCTACCCCCTTTAGCACTGCAGTGGAGTCTTTATTACTGGTTTTTTTTTTTTAATACTTAATCATGCCAACTCGTCTCACGTTAAGTTCCTGCCCTCCAACCTCAAGTGCTGTTGGGCATTCATACTACGTCAGACCACACTCCTTAACACACTCACTTTCCACTCACCCAGATACTTTTTTTTTTTTTAAAAATAAAGTATGTTTGGTTATATACTAGATATATTAAAAATTTTTTTCTTTTTATTTATTTATTTATTTGGTTGCATCGGGTCTTAGTTGTGGCACTCAGGATCTTCATTGCAGCATGCGGGCTTCTCTCCAGTTGTGGCTCGCGGGCTCCAGAATGCGTGGGCTCAGTAGTTGTGGCTCGCGGGCTTAGGCCCCATGGCACGTGGGATCTTAGCTCCCCGACCAGGGATTGAACCCATGTCCCTGGCATTGGAATGCAGATTCTTAACCACTGGGCCACCAGAGAAGTCCCGTTTATTACTATTTTTTTTTAAAGCCTGCCTTTCCTGTTATTTCAGTGGAACCTTGGGAGGGATGGAAGGTTATGTATGTGTGCGGTTTACTGTCTTGAAATGTTTCTCAAAGTTTGGGTTTTATAACTACTTGTTTTGAGTATTAAAGTTAATGCAAGGTACTCATTGCCCTTTTGGCTCTCTATGTTAGCACCTAAACTAATTGTCAGCCTAAGTAGTTGTTGTGACCTGCCCAGACCCTCTCTGTCTGGCGACCGTGTGGCTGTCCTCTGCAGGCTTGCTTCACTGTCCCTAGGAGTCAGACTAGGAGCCCACGGTGGGCTGAACGGGTGCTGCGCTTGTGCCAGCTGGCTCTGGGACCCGTGGGCCCATGGGTGCTGCCCCACTGACCCATGTGTGTGGCAGGGGGAGCAGCAGTGACTGATCAGGTTCAGTTCTTTGCTCTCCTGTGGAACCTGTCATACCGTGTTTTGGAGCCTCATTTTTTCCCCTTTAGAAAATAAGATTGACATGAAATCTGCAGCATAGCACCCAGGGGATGCTCCAGTGGATGCTTCATCCTCTTCTTCCTCACCTGGTGATGTCTGTCTGGGATGATTGCTCCTTTACGGTGGACAGAGACGTAGCAGCCCTTTCATTGCATCAGTCATCTTGCCTCGCTTCTCAGGACTTGGTTCCCCCTTCGGCCCCAGCCCTTCCTGGAAACTACCTAAAATATTTGGTATCTCTTTTCTTGTATAAGTGGTCCCTGTCCTAGTGTTTTGGCATTGATACAGTGGAATCCACAAAATTGGATATGATTTAATTGTCATTTTAAACTAAAAGAAGTGGGGGGCACATTGGGTGAAAGTGCTGTGTATTGATAGAATCCGTCATCAAACTTTAATTTTATCCCTAGGGCGTAGGAGTAGGTGGAATTAAGTACAAAATCTACAGAAGCCAAGGAGGCGAGAATTCCCTGCTGGATCCCTGTTTTCCACATGTCTATCCCCAACAATGTGGACCATTTGCATTAAACTTAAATAGCACAACTTACTTAAGATTCGTCTTTACTCATCTTGTTCTAAAATCACAGATTCCATCTGACAATGTGATAGGACAAGATTATATTTTTAAACTTCGAGAACCACACTCCAGAACTGTGCCCAAAGTAACAATTTCTTGTGTCAGAAATAGCTTCCTCATGAACTCTTCTGAGGAGCTGACCTGGCTGCTTGCATTTGGAATATTAAGGCTGCATGAGCTGAGAAAGTGCTTGGTTGGCCTGCCTTGCGTTGGTGAGGGGTCTCTCCATTAGTACTGGGGTGGGGGGAGGAAGACTTCTCCACATTGCCTGGTATGTTCTCCTTGGGTACACCCAGGGGTGTCATCGGCTGGTGGTGACATCGTCAAGGGGTGAGTCACCTGCTTCTGCGTTTGTATCGGTGTGGCCGGCTGCGTCAGAGTCCGCCGTGGTCGTGATGTCTGGGTTCCGTGAAGGCCAGGTCGCTGTGATTGCTGATGAGACTCTGGGGCGGTGGTGGTAACAGCTCATTCCTGCTGTGTCGTGCTTTACTGGATCCGTTGGTGCGTGCCGGTGCTGCACAGGGCTGCCCCTTACCTGCCTGCCCCAAGTCGCACACGTGTGCAGGTCGCCAGGAAGCTGCTGCCCGTGATCGCCTGGGCCTTGCGCAGCTCGCCTTGCCGCTCTGCCTCTGGCCGTGTGGCTGTGACTCAGGCAGGGCCAGCCAGGTGCGGTGGAGGTGGTGGACTGGTTGGCTGTGGCCTGGAGCTGCTGGCAGTCGTGTTACCTCATGAGCCAGGACGTTCCTGAAGCTGCAGCCCACGCAGAGGCAAGCCGAGTCAGGAGGCGGACCGACTTCAGTGCTTGTGGTCCTTGCCGTTCTTGACTTGTTAGTTACGAGAACCAGTGATTTCTTCTTTTGTTGAAGCCAGTTGGAGCTGCGTTTCACTTGCTTACAGGAAGGTCCCTGACTAACAAGATCTTTGTTACGTGGAGTGTAACACACTATTTTGTGAAGTGAAGTTGGCTTTTCTGCTTTATTGTGTGGAAGGTAGTGCTGATTTCCAGTGCCACCTGTGCATTTGGACTCCAAGGTGAAGCAGCTAACTGATGCTGGGGTTAGGGCACCCTTTCAGACGGAAGTGTTCGTCATCCTCCCGTTACCCTGCCGGGGCGGGGGTCTGCCCCACTTCTTTGTCAGGAATGCCAGCGCTCTGCCGAGTGGCTGTGACATCTGATGGGCCCAGTTAGAAGGGGTGGCAGCTGGATTTGGGGAGAAGAGTGTGGCGCAGGAAGCAGGACTCCCGTAGGGGTGGGCAGGCGGCTGGTTTCCCAGCAGGGCCACCCCTCCCTCCTGAAGGTGGGGCGTGGCCCCTACCTCCGAGTGGAGCAGTCTGGAGCGCTGGCCACGCCATTCCTGCGATGCAGGCCCCGGGGCTTCCTTCCCTCTCCTGCTGTCGCTGCCCATCACTGGCTCTGGGGCCTTGTCCGTGCCGAGAGGACACAGCCGTGCGGTGAGCTGTCGTTCCAGAGCCTCAGCCCCGGGAGCTGTCAGGCTGGCCGTGGACACCTGGGGCCTCCCCGTGGGAGACTGAGCCACGTCCCCGCCAGGTGGCTCTGGGCTCCTCTGACACCCAGACCACCTGTGTTTAGGCCTCTGAGTTTTAGGGTGACTTGCTATATGGACGGGATGACCTGGAGGTTACAGGTGGCGCTGTGCTCTGGTCTCCCTCCATCTCCTGAGCCCGCCTCCCTTCCTGGCTCTCACGGCACCTGCTCAAGGTTGCTGATAAACGGGGAGGGGAGAGGAGTCTTCTGAGCGAGAATGAGCTCTTTCAGGGCGAGTACGGAGGCATTTGTGTCTTTTCTTGGAGATTTCTGTGAAGCAGCAGCCTTTAGCAGTTACGTGATGACCGTCTTTAGAATTTGGGAGGGAGGGAAGAACTTTGTTTGCTATGGAGTGATAGGTACTTTTTGGGGAGCAGTCTTATTTCGAATAACGGGGCATTCTGTGACTCAGCCTGAGAGGTTTTAACTTGTACCATTTAGTGTTAAAATGGTCCAACTTTACATGAGCTGACTGCTTCACTTTAATACCGTTTTGTTCCTGCTTGTTGTTTGGAGATGGACTCTCCCCTTCAAGAGCCAGTTCAGTTAGGGAGAATGTGGGATGTGGCTGTATCGCCAGCTCTTGCCAGGTGGTGCTGTGTTAGCCAGCAGCCCCCTCGTCTCCGCGGCTGACAACACTGAAGTTGTATCCTGCCCGTCTTGTTGGCTGCAGAGACGGGGTTGCTCTGCTCCGAGTGTCCTCTTTATTCTCGGGTCCAGGCTGGTGGGGCAGCTCCAGTGTGGGCCTTGCCATGCTCACTTAAAGGAAAAGACCGGGGAGGCTGGCTGAAATGCCTGAAGGCTCCTAAAGCTTCGCTTGGGGCCTGGCACGCATTGTCCTGCTCAGAGCGGGTACGTGTGCTCACAGCTCATTGGCCGGAACCCATGGGAAGGCGTGGCAGTGGGTGGGGACGCACACCCCTCTTTAGGGGTGACCTGGAGTTAGACAGAGGAAGTTGGTGGACTTCCCTGGTGTCACAGTGGTTAAGAATCCGCCTGCCAACGCAGGGGACACGGGTTCGAACCCTGGCCCAGGAAGATCCCACATGCCACGGAGCGACTAAGCCCGTGTGCCACAACTACTGAGCCTGCGCTCTAGAGCCCGCAAGCCACAGCTGCTGAGCCTGCGTGCCACACCTACTGAAGCCTGTGCGCCTAGAGCCCGTGCTCTGCAACAAGAGAAGCCACCGCAATGAGAAGCCTGTGTACCGCAACAAACAGTAGCCCCTGCTCACCACAGCTAGAGAAAGCCCGCATGCAGTAACGAAGACCCAGTGCAGCCACAGATAGATAAATAAATTTTAAAAGAATAAAAAAGGAAGTTGGAAAATAGTGTGATGGACGTGAGCTTCCTGGATCGATCAGCCTCGGTTCTTACCTTGTGCCTTGGAAACTTCTTTATTTTACAGCATCATTATCGGTGATGCTTCCCTGAAAACCACGGCGGCTCTTTCTGCCAAAGCACAGTCATCCCCTTTCTGGCTAGAGTTTTGCACGTTTGAGAGCTCCAGCCCATGCATGTGGGTCACCCTGATGGCCGCGCCCTGCCAGGTTGGTGCTGGTGACGGTCGACATATGTGCAGCCTCATCTCCCTTAGGTGCCGATGAGAACTCCTTATGTCAGGTGTGAGCTCTGGAACTAAACCTGAACATCTGGAAATGCGATATTAAGTAGAAATAAGGAATATGTCAAAATAGGATAATTCAGAGGGCTAGCAAAAGTGAAGGCTGGGAGGTTGAGTTTGGGCCAGGTGCTTGACGTTCAGGCTCGGCCCTTTTGGTGGTGTGGCACTGACAGTGTTTTCTGAGGGTCAGTGGTCAGAGCGTTGGGTGCTCTGAGGACCTGGACCTCTGCTGGACAGACGCGGAGCCATGCCGGTGGTGGAGCTGCTGCCGCCTCTGGTGTGCACAGAGCTCTGCGGGGAGCCTCGGCGTGGCGGCGAGTGACGTGGCCACCCGCCCAAGCGCGAGCTGGGGCGCTGCTGGGGGCCCGCGGAGGGCAGTGCCTGCCGCCGTGCAGAGCCGTGTGGTCTGTTCTCTGCACAGGCTCTCGGGTGTTCTTCTCCGTTCCTGAGCACCGCACCTTGAGGAAGGTTTCTTGGTTTTGTTTTGTAGTTGTTTGTATTATAGAAAAAGAGACTTTTCCTTGGTTGAACGTAGTTATCAATGGGTCAGTTTTTTCAGGAGACCTTGAGGTTTGGTGTACAAGATTGAGTATCTGTAATTTCACTCATTTTTGAACTTGGGGGTCATTGGCACGGTGCTGCCTCCCACCATTGGCGTCCTCATCCTCAGGCCTTTGTCTGTTCCTTGTTCCGTCTCAAGGATGCGAAGCCGAGGCCCAGAGGGCTTCAGTACACGGAGTAGGGCCGTAACCACGGGGGGGCAGCCTTCAAGCTCGGAAGGACTGTCCACCTCCTTCCCAGCTCGTCCCAACCTCGCTCCCCTTTGTGGGTGGTGACAGACACTTCTCAGAAAGTATTTTTATGTCCCACTTTAAATACTCTGGGTCCCTTCTAGCCTGGTTTCCACATGGTTTGGTAATTGTTGTATTTCATTACGTAGTATTGTTTCTTTTGAAAGTAAGATATTAGAAATGAACTATAACTAATACATTTAATATTATGAGTTTCTTTGGTAGAAAACTGGTAGGCTAAGTTTGAGAATATTGGATTAGTCTACTGTACCTTTAATTCACTTAAATATAAAAGTGAGGGTGAGTTTTTGGAAATACACGTTCCCAGTTGGGTAGATTCCAAGATCTTTGGGGTATGTGTTCCCTCTTCTCTGTGCTTATAAGGGATGGTCATGGGTGCGACGGGGTGAGCCTGCCTGGGGAGAGGGTTCCCGACACCTTCCCTCTCTCCAGGGAGGTGTTTCTCACATTGGCTGCATGTAATCACCTGACGAGTGTTAACATTCTGATTCGGGGTCCCTTTCTTGGAGATTCTAATTTGTTGATAATTAGTCTGGGATGTGGCTTGAGTGTCTTGGTTTTCTAAGGTCCTGGGAGATCCTAACGTGTGGCCCCTCCTGAGAACCCCCTGAGGAAAGGCGTGGGAGCGTGGACCTGAGGGGCGTGGAGGGTGGTGGGCGTGTGTGCCCTCAGCCCGCATGGCAGGTCCACGGGAGGGGCAGGCTTATCTCCTAAGCATGAGCGCCCCGGGGTCACTGTGTGCCCTGTTAATGAGACCTTCCTCTATTCCCACAGTACAGACTTTCTCTGTAGCCTAAGATTTTTCTGTTTTTGCTTTTTGTTGAATAGATTTCTGTTTCAGGAAGTAGTCAGTTTTCTTTCTCTAGAGAAGCACCTTAGTCAAAACATTTTATTGACTCAGAATGTGCATTTTTTCCCCTCTCGGTGGCAAGCGTTTGTCTCCTCTCATTGTGTAGCTTCCTGTTAAGAAATGTGGTGTGTGTGTGAATTCACTTAAGTTCTGATGTCACTTTGGAGCCCATTGGTGGGCGGTTTCAGCCAACCAGACGCTTCCTGGTATCCAAGTAAGAAAGATATATAGTTCTGGAATAACAGGAAATTTCGGTTTTCAACATCCTGTTTTTCTGGGTTTTGTGACTCTCTGCCTCACCACGATGAAGGTTAGTGGATGTTTTTATGTATATTTCTTTTTTTGCAGAATACCACGATTTGAATTTTCCAAGCTCTAGAATTAGAACTTGAGAGCGGAGATCACCTGCTCCCACCTTTTATGAGAGAAGGCACTTTTATGTCCTGCGCAGAAGGAAGCTGAGGCCTGTTGAGGGTCATACTTTGGATAAAAAATGCAACCAGCCCATTACAAAATGTAGCTGGATATATCAGCCTAGATCATGCTCTCATCTGACTTGGAAATTTCTTTTTAAATAATAGATACCAGAACAAATGAGTTAAAGTCTGTACTATTAGGTGATTCTAAAGACCGTTCTAAGCGGATACTCCTTTTTACAGGCAGGATCTGGCATCACGAATTGTTTTATTTTTTGCTCCATCAGATGAGAAATGCGTCAGTGACATTCACAGAGGGCTTTGGGTGTCTGTGTTTACGGCTCCCTTCCCAGCTGTGTGTCTGCAGCTCCTCTCTTGACTTGGATTTGATGGCCTCCTTCCTGGAGGTGGTTTTTCAGCTTCTGGTTTTGTCTCTCTCTTGTTCATGTTTAAATAAACAGACCTCATGATGATTTTTACTCATCTCAGAAATTAAGACTGAAGACTTTTGTGGAAGATAGCAGTGGTTATTTAGATTTGGAATGGCTCTTCTCAGCTGCTCTCTATGTGTCTGTCCCACGGTGGCATTCAGTGCCACGGGGTGGGTTGGTGCCTTGTTACCCATTCAGCAAACATTAGCGTTTTTACCGTGGGCTGGCCATTTTCTGGATGTTGGGTGTTGTGAGGTCTGCTTGTGTAGATTTCACGGTCTAGGGCAGCGCGCACACATAGACCGTAAGGTTGTGGCGATGAGTGTGCCGGGAGCCTGGCTGGGCCCTGCTGAGCCTAGTGGCGGGGTGAGGCTGGCGGGAGCCGGATGAGTGAGAGTTAGCTGTGCAGGGGGAGGGAGAAGCAGGAAGGGGGGGAAGCCAGGGCTCCTGGCAGGCTGTGAGATAGAGGAGCCGCCGAGTCGGGGGAGGGGTGACAGGCGGCCTGCAGAGGAAGTCACTCCTGGGATGACTGGTCACCGAGCTCATTCTTGCCCCAGCGAGAGAGCCTTTGAAGGACGTTAACAGTTTTGGTTCGGGCATCTAAACACACCTTTCTGTTAACTGCATCTCAGAGAGTGTTGTGCATAATTTCTCTGGTACAGAGCTGTGGATGACGTGACTGTTAAATTTGGGGGAGGGAAGGAGTTATTCAGTGATCAGAAGGTGTATGTGGTCTTCAGACAGCGTTTGGGGATGAGGCGTGTTTATTTTAGCGCGTGTGTTCGCGCACACCTCGTGGATCCGCCGTGCTGTGTCTAGGCAGCCTGAGATGCAGCATCTTTCAGCTCCTGGGTGTTGCAGGGTGGGCGGGGAGGGGACTAGCTTGGGCGCATCCCCGCTCTCTAGGCGGCCGAGATTGCAGCGATGCAGACTAGACGGTCCTGGTCTGGCCTCGTGCTCTGCCCCGAGGGTGGCGGCGTCCCCGCTCCCCCTCTTCTGGAATCGGCCTCTCCTGCCTTCCCTTCCTTCCCTCTCGTATCCTCTCTGATGTCGGCGTTTCCCTTCTGCTGCTGTTGGTTTTGGCATCGGCTGTGGCCAGGAGAGGAAGTCTGTAGTAGGCCTGCCCTGAGGCCTCAGCCGCAGTCTAAGGAGAGGAGCCTTCACAGAGTGCCAGCAGTGCCCCAGGTTATGAAGGAGGGTGCGGCAGGGTGGGGACGTGGTGGTTAGGAAGCTGGTCTCGGGGCCCAGAGCGGCCCCAGTAAGGGAATCTGGCCTGGCCTCCTGCTCCGACCGGAAGCCGAGCTCCCAGGTGTGCCGCCTCCTGGGGTCTCGCCTACTGTCTTCCTCTTACTGCGCAGAACTGCCCGACACTGGACTCTGCTAATTCTGCTTGTTCACTTTTCCCTTTCAGACATTTGATGCAAACGATTTGTATCAGGGGCAGAATTTCAACAAGGTCCTCAGCTCCTTAGTGACTCTAAATAAAGTAACAGCAGGTAAGTCTCTTTTTTACTGAACTTGAGGGGAGGGGAAGAAAAAGGGGCAAAAACCTTGTTGCTTTTGTGTTAGTGAGGCAGAGTGAACATTATTGAATTTGAAAAAGGATTGCATTAAAATTTTGGTTGTCACCTTTGCTGCGAGCAGAGTCTTCCTCTTTAGGTCCTGGTAGATATCAGTGCTTTCCTTCCTGTGAGCAGAGAGAAAAGTACAGCAGAGGGGGAGTGCCTTGTTCACAGGGGCAACTCATGGGCTGTCCTGGAGCTTGAAGCACCTTGCTCTGGAGTTTTATTAAGTTCATGCTGATTAAAGCTCAGATCTAGTGAGCAGATCTAGTGCCTGTTTTTGAGGTGCAGCCAGTGAGCTGGTCTCTACAGTAAACACCTACCTGGGCCAGGTTTCCTGAGGGTGACGAGGGCACCTGGGCTCTGTGGGCTGCGGGTTCGAGCCCCAGTTGCACCTCTAGGGAGAGGTGGGCTCACCGACCGCGGAGAGGACAGCGGGGTCTGTATGTCCTCCTGTGGGGCTAGCTCGGGCCTGGAGGCTGCCTGAGGCACCAGAAGGGCTTAGAGGCTCTTTTGTTTTAAAGTCATGTTTGTTTTCTACTTACCTTTATGGACTGTAGTTTCAGATCCCTGGGAGGGGCAGTTAGCCCTTGATACTGTCTCTCTTGATCAGAAAAAGTAAGTTTCTCTTGTCAGGGTCTCCTCTCATTTCGCCCCTACCCTTCCTCACTGTGTGGGGACGGGATGGGGTTGGAACGCTCGGGGCTGCAGGAACCGCTTCCGGGGCCCCTCACGCCACTCGTCTGCTGGAAGGGCTGTCTGGGCGCTGCCCCGCTGTCCGCGCTTGCGGACGTGCGCCCAGAGCAGCCCGTGCTGCCCGCCGTCCCGGGCAGGGCTTCCCTTTTCATAGCTTGACTTTGGGCTTGAAGTTGAGAATGTCTTGGGCTGTTGAGGTGACAGCACCTGAGGACACGCTACATTAGGACCCAGGTGAGCGAGTGTAGGAAAGCGTGAGGGCCCAAGTCCAGGAGGAGGGTGAGAGGGGGCGGAGAAGTGGGGGGCATCAAGGCGGACATAAGGACATGCAGCCGTCGCACCCTCCAGACGGGAGGCTTGTGGCGTTCTGTCAAGCTTGTGCTGCCTCTTCGATCCCTCCGTGGAGAAGCGGTAGACCTAACGTGAGCAGGCAGATGATAAAGGAGTCGGCCTGCCACGGTCGAAGCGTTGGCAGTCGATGAGTGGGCTTCGCAGGGGAGGAGCGCGTGCAGGCGGCAGTGCAGCGCGGGCGCCTCCCCGGCCCCGGCCCCGGCCCCGGCCCGCCCGCAGCACTTTGCCGGCGTCTGGGCCGCAGTTTGACACTCACTGCCCTCCGCTGGGCTCGCTCTCTGGCAGCTGGGGCGAGAGCGGCTTTGGTAGACACGGTCCCCACGTGTGAGGCCGCGGGTGGGAGACGGCAGGTTTGTTCTCGCCCTGGCTGTGTAAGTTCGGGTGGGTCGGGAGGAGAGGGGGAGCGACGAGGGCGGCTTTGCTCCGTCCACCGGGCCGCGAGACCCTCGGTGATCGAGGCGGAGCCCCGCAGGCCATGGAAAGCATGGACACAGGCCGGGAGCTGTATCTTCCGGGCATGTGTTACCATCGTTCCCACCCCCATCTGATGCAGAAGTGTTTCTTGTGTGTTCTTGACATCATTGGATATACCCTGGACGCAGAGCATGTAGCGCTGTTCTTTCCGAAGACCTGTTTGGAAGTTCTGGAATAAGCCTGGTACTTCTCTCTTCAGCTTTTCGACAAGAGGACTGAGCCTTCTCAGAAGAGAACTTTCTGCTTCTGTATTTGTTCGCTGCTGCTCTTCATTTGTGTTTCTGAAGTCAGCGTGAAGGAGGTGACGGTGCCTTGTCAGCCGTCGGCTGTAGGGGCTGACGCAAGTGTAAGACAGGTGCACCTGCTGACTCCAGGGTCGTTGTTGGGGAAGCCCGTCACCGTCTTTCCTCTGCTTCCGGCACTTCAGGGAGACCCTTCGTGTTCTCCAGGCTTGTGGAGGAATACTTGCCTTTTACTTGGACAGAGGAGAGATTGGAGGTGGGGAAGGAAGGGATCCTAAACACTCCCTGGGTACGGCAGGCGGCCACTGGGGCAGCTTCTTCACGCCTGTCCTCTGGGCGCTGTTTGTGCTCGCAGTTGCCAGGCCTCTGCCACACGGCGGGAGCAATCACTGGCCCTTACTGCCAGCGCTGAGCAGGGCCTGAGAATTGGAGGGGCTTCCACACTGAGACGTCAAGGTGGTTTTAGGGCAGGGGTCCCGGACGCCAGGTCCGTGGAGCCCAGCAGGCAGCATGCAGGAGCGAGGGGGGCAGAGGGCAGCGGTTGCTCTGCCCGCGTGGGCCCTGCTCAGCTCTGGGTCAGTCAGGGAGCGCAGAGCCAGAGGCGCCAGAGCCCCGGTGCTTCAAGAACAGCTGGGAACGCCGGTTTCCCTGGGGAGTCCCCAGACTTCCAGTTGTTGGTACCTAATTCAGAATGTCATAAGACGCTGTGTAAGCCAATCCAAAGGGATCCGCCAGAGAAGGAGGACCTGGAGACCCCCAGTTTCAGGACATTTTTATGGAAGGCCCCCCACATAGCTTTAGGAAATTGCTAGGCGCGTGTATGTCAAAACAGTGATTTCCCTAGAAAACTCTCTCGTGGCCTCATTTTTAAAAAATCACATTGCTTCTGCGAAGTGGGCTGCTGACGTTTACGTGTTGGTGGCCTGAGTGGGGTGTGTGGTCTTGCAGTGACTCCAGAGAGAGATCTGAGCCTTTAGTGCTGCGTGGTCTCTCGTCCTTTCACAGCCTTGTGAGGTGAGTGAAGTGTGCCTGCCGTCATGCCGAGGGCATCACCCTCAGAAGGGCCTTTCTGGACGGAAAGCGCCTGGGGGTTCTGTTTGTTTCAAGTAAGAGAGTCTTTCCCGTCTCTGGCACGACCACGCTTGCGGCTCGCCCACTGTGCGAAGAGTGATCCTGGAGGAGTGGGCGTGCGGTGGGGATGCGGGGGGAGTCTGGTCTGCTCAGGAGTCGAGTGTGAGAGGCTTCTTGTTTCCAGGTGAGGGGAAAGTACTGAAAACAGTTACGAAACACGTTGTAAACTCGGAACTTAGCTAGAGAAGGACTGCTAAATAGTTATGTCCAGTTAATTCCCGGGAAGGTGCCTGGGGCGCGTGCTGTCGTTCGGTCCCGTGGCGGGGACTCTGCTCCTGGTCTCCTGCGCGGGTGGCCCCCTGACCCTCGGAGCCCGGTGCGGGGTGTGGGCGCAGTGTCAGGGGACTCAGCTCGCTCTCTCCCCTGTGACGACCTTGCAGACATCGGCCTAGGAAGTGACTCCGTGTGTGCCCGGCCCTCCTCTCACCGGATCAAGTCTTTTGACTCCCTGGGACCCCAGCCTTCGCACGGTCGGACTTCAAAATTGTTCCAGGGCCAGTATCGGAGTTTGGTAAGTGTGAGATTGGTCCCTGAGAATGGGAGTGTGTTGGGGAGCCGGGCGTGTGCAGCGTGTCTGGAAGGACACACGGGCCTCCGGGGAGTTGCTCAGCCAGAGGGTGGTTTGCCTTTGCTGCCATTGCTCCTATTCTCGGGTCTGACGTTTGCCCATCACCAGATTATCCGCGTGTCGTGCTTCATGACGGCTTCTAAGAAATCTGTGTATTTGGGGCGCTCTATTTTAAGATATAGACCTGTTTATCTGGAGGGATGTGACCTTTAAAATGTTTTCCTGGTCACTTGCATCATATTTTCTTACCTACTCTGCACAAAGGTATGGAAGTTTGGGAATAAGAAATCCATACCTAGTACTTAGATGATGAAGAAATGGCTGGAAGCCGAAGAACCTAGAGGTTTTTTTTTCTCTTTATGAAAGCGTGACAGCACCCTACTGAGTCAGGATGCAGCTTGTGAAGGAGGGGCTCCCTTATAGCGGTGCTGGTGAGGTGGGGAAGCCACCTGAGATGAACAGTCCTCCTGGAAAGTGAGGAAAACCCATTTGTAAATCGTCAGCAGACAGGCTGCGAGCACAGGCTTGGAAGTGAGGACCTGGGAAGGTGAAGTACAGGGCCGAGCGGAGCCCGTGGGGAGGGGCCGCCCCATCCGCCAGCCGGGGCGCGTGTCCGCCTGCCGGACAGCCGAGCCCGCTCTGGACCGGATGGTGGCCTGGTCCTCAGCTCGATCAGCCGGTGCTGTGACTTCGCTTCATGCGACACTTCAGTAAATTATTGTGTGTTAGAGAATCAGTGAGCTCGTCCTGTGAGTCTGAAGAGAACCGACCCCCCTGGAGTCTTCAGAGACCACTGCTCTCTACTTTACCACAAGGGAGTATTGCCCAGTAAGCTGGTGTGATCCTCGGAAACGGAAGTTGACCTCGTTGGAGCTGTGTGTTGTAGAGAGAAGTTAATTTGAGTTTGGTCACGAAGCAGCGGTAAAAATGGAGAGCTGTAGAAGGGATATAATTTTTATGTGTTTTTGAACTCGAACTAACTCTCCATGCTGTGTGTCTGTGACTGTTCTTCCTCTCTGAGAAGTCCCATTGCCCTGTTTCAGGCCTTGTGAACAACACAACACACCTGAGTGTTTTTTTCTCTGTGCCAGCTCTGGCTGGTTCGGTTTCTCACCTGGACTGACTCGTGTGACCCTCACGGCCACCCCGTGAGGCTGGACGGACTTAGAGGGTCCCATTGCAAGCTCTGTGGTCCAAGGCAAGGGAAGATGCCCAGACCACTTGAAAAATAGTTTCAGTTAGCTTTATGAAATATGCAAGGAAAATGCAAGAAAAATCAAGCTTTGGATAAAGAAACCTTTGCTGTCGGACCCATTCGCTTGTGGCAGTTGTCGGTTTTTTTGTTTGTTTTGTTTTTGAGTAAATGAGGACTGGATTGCAAAGGAATAATTTTAGTAAGATAAAGTTAAATGTTCTGTTGTGATGAATGTTGCTGACATCACGGTAAGTATAGCATTGGTGTTTCATTAGCAAGAGAAAGTTCAAGTTACATCAGAACTAAAAAGCCCCAGCCACCTTGCCTGTGCCGTGGACCTGGTGAGCCGCTCACGAGGCGAACGCGGTGAGACTCCTCTTGACCTGCTAGGTAAGAATAACGATTTCGGACTTCCCTGGCGGCACAGTAGTTAGGAATCCGCCTGCCACTGCAGGGGACACGGGTTCGAGCCCTGGTCCAGGAGGATCCCACGTGCCGTGGAGCGACTGAGTCCGTGTGCCACAACTACTGAGCCTGCGCTCTAGAGCCCGCGAGCCACAAGTACTGAGCCCACGTGCCACAAGTACTGAAGCCCGTGCGCCTAGAGCCCGTGCTCCTCAACAAGAGAAGCCACCGCAGTGAGAAGCCCACGCACCACAACGAAGAGCAGCCCCCGCTCGCTGCAACTAGAGAAAGCCCGCGCACAGCAAAGAAGACCCAGAGCAGCCAAGAATAAAATAAATAAATTTATTATAAAAAAAAAAGGGAATAACGATTTCTGCACCCCTTGTTTCAGGGGAGCTTTTAGAAAAGGGGAGGAAAAGAGCTGAAGCGGTAAGCTAGTGACTGAATACGCCCTTTCCAGCCTCCCGGGGCAGCAGCAGCGGTGGCGGTAGCCCCCCATGCGGAGGGCTGGGCTGTCTGCCTGGTGCGTGGTCCTCACCCCGCCTGGGCTCGTGCCCGCTCACAGCGCTCCTAGAGCCCATCCTTGAGTGTGGGCCGTGCTCCACGGCTGGGAACCTGTGGCGTCAGAATGAAGGGGTCCAGCCTGGCCGCCTGGCCCTGTGCAGACGTCACCCTGTCCTGTGCTTAGTGGAGTGTCCCTTTCTGAGGTGGGGAAGGCGTCCCTGGTGTTTGCCTGGCCTGCAACTGTAGGGAGAGTGTAGGTCACCGCCTCGGCAGCATCCTGACGAGAGCCCCGCGTGCCGCTTGGATGCCGCCCGGCGTGCGCCCAGCAGTAGCGGGGACAGACAGGCCGGCAGCAGGGCTCCCAGGGCAGTTTCACCTCCTTAGGGGCCTCCTCTGCGCCTGTGTTTGTTACGTGTCATGTTCGTTATTGGAATTTGTCACCCGAATCGGCTCTGCAAAGCCAGGGGAAGTCACCAAAAGGAGAATGTCATGGAGATCAGAGTAGACGGCTGACGAGTGATGACAGTGGTCTGCAGAGAGAGAGAACCTGACACAGTGTATGAGCGGGTCGTGTTTCTCTGACCAGAGCGAGGACAGCGTGTGCTGTGTCCCGGCTGTGACGTGAGCCCTGTCTGGCCCTCACCGCTCAGGTGCCCCTGCCACCCCGCGTTTGAGGGGACAGTGGTCAGCCAGAGGCTTCCTGCCAAATGTGGATGAGAGATTGCTTTATCGAATATTCTAAGTATTAAATGTGAAGTATGCATTAAATGTTTAATTCGTTAGATATTGAATGTATTAATTTGAATTATTAAGTAAACACGATTTATAGCAGTTAACGTATAAACACATAAATAGATAAACACACATGAACTATTTTAGGCATTCTATCAGCCCCTCTTCTCAACGTTCTGTCTGAGCACTGTGTTTGTGCTTTATCTTTTTCATCTTGTTTAGTGATACATGAACCTAGTTTAAAGACTCAGGTAACTCTCCCAGACTTGCTATTAGGAAACAATCAGTAGAGACACAACCGCTTCCCATGCTTTCTCTGTGTCTCTCTAAATAAAATGCCTTATATAAAGGTTGGTTTGGTTTTTCTTTTTAAATAACACAGTGTTGCCCCTGTGGACGTCCCACAGTGGCAGGGGGCATCAGGGCTCTTCCACTTCCCCTGGGCCTTAGCTTCACGGGTGCTTCTGGGCCTCCCTTCCCCGTGGCTGAGTCCTGTAGTGGCCTCGTTGGGTGGGTGTTAGTGCAACATCATCGTGACCCAGACTCACAGTGGGTGGGGCCGCCGTGTGCTGGGACTGTGCTTTCCCGATGACCTTCTGTTGCCTCTTTAGTTTTCTGTGCACCTTGTGCAGGTTATAGTCTGGTCTTTGGCCTTTCTTGAGAGAATCTCGTCTTTGCGCATTCAGACGTGCTAGGGTTTTTCAGTTTCCTCTTCCTGGGGGACGCTGGTGAAGTCTTCTGGCTGCCGGAGCGTCTCTTGGCTGCAGCCAGGATGTGCCAGCTGCCGCCTCTGTGCTTCCCTCATCACCTGCAGACTCCTTTGACCCGAGTCGACTTCCTCCACGTGTTTCCGTGTCTTCATTGTTTTTGTGGTTAATCCCGTTTTGGAGGAGCGCGTCTTATACTAACTTCTCGAGCAAGGCTGCAGGGGAGGCAAAGTTGTTCAGGTCTTCCGTATCCGCAGACGTCTTTTTTATCCTGAGACGAACGTTTTTTTGTCTTTAGTTTTCTGCAGTTCAGTTACAGTGTGACTTGGTCCAGATTTCTTTAGGTGTGTCCTGTGTGGGGTTCACTCAGCTTCTTGACCCTGTGTGTTTGTGTCTTTTGTCACATTTGGGACATTTTTAGCCGTATTTCTTAGACTTCTTTTCAACTCTGTCCTTTCTCCTCCAAGACTTCGATGGTTCCAATCTCAGATCTTTGTCATTTCCCCCAAGTCCCTGGGGCTCTCTTAATTTTTTTTCACTGTCAGTTTGAGTAGATTTTGTAAGTTCTGTTTCATTTCTGGGATTTTCTGTTTTGTCTGTTTTGAGAGAGCTTCATCTTAGTGTTGGGATCCATGCCTTTTCTCAGTCAGGCTCCGATTTTCCTTGTTCTTGGAATAAGGGGTGTCTTCAGTTCTATCCTAGACACTTTGGAGAGTGTGTTGGAAGATGCTGGATCCTGCTGAGATCTTGTGTCTTCGGCTGCAGCCCTGGCTGATGGGGTTTTGTGTGGCGGTCCTGGCTGAGGGTGGTAGACCGTGGTTCTGGGGACAGCTTGGTTTCCTTGCAGTGGTGTCGGGTCAGACTCATCGACCTGGTGTCACTGGGGTTTCTCTTGGACCCCTGACAGTGCTGCTGGAGGGGGGTCGGGGAGACGCTGGGCCTGGCTCCCCCCACGAGGCTGGGTGGAGGGCAGGGGACACCTGTGTGGACACATGGGGCTGCCTGCTGCCACTTGGGGGGACTGGACGCTGGACTCCCAGCCTCATCTTGGCTGATGTCACTGGTGCTGGAGGAGCCCTTGGGCTTGGTGGGCCACGGGACGTCCTGCCTGGTCCCCTTGGACACCCGCCTGCTGGCTGAGTGGCCCATGTGCTGTCCCTTTCCCGCCCCTTTGGCCAGGAGAGCAGACTCTGCTTGGGGATTTTTGTTTGTCGACTTCCGTTGGCAGTTTCAGGTTGCAAGCCTCTCCAGCACCCGGTCTGGGATAGATGGAGACAGACATTCTAGCCAGTCTGCCTTCCTCTGCCCACTTTTCAGAGATCTGCAGTTAGGCTTAATCTCTGAGAAAGATGCAAGTTAAAATGAGGTACACTTTCTTCCTGTCGGTTTGGCAGTATCCAGCGTTGGTGAGTGTTTGCAGCAGTCAGACGTCTTAGACGCTGCTGGCGGGAATGTCTGGGACCTTTTTGGAGGGCAACTTAGCAGTGGGTGTTAAGATTTAAAATGTGTCATCCGTGTTCTCTGACCTGAATTTAACGTATCGGCTCGTTTGCAGGCGTGTGCAAAGACGTGTGCAGGCAGTTCTGGTGCAGCCTTGTTTTGCAGCAGAAAGCAACTAGGCATGGTCTCAGGTCTAGTAGTGGAGACTCGGTTAAGTGACTGATGGCACTGCCGTACAGCGTAACATTAAGCAGTTAAGACTGAAGTAGTTAAGGGCTGCTGGGGAAATGCTCACAGTGCATTAACTTGTTGCAATCTGTAGAGAAGTGTGTAGCGTGTAAATGTATGTGAAAGCATGTCTCTGTTCATGCAGGCACCACGCTGGCAGGAATAAGACCTTTGCAGCCATTGAGGGTTTCCTCCGGGACTGGACCTGGGGCAGTGGACAGGGCCGTGGGGACTTTGGTGTGTCCAGCGCCCCTCTGCCACATGAACGGGGTGGTTACGCCGTGTCTGTCCGAGCGAAATCTGTTCGTGTCATCACAGTGTAGAATGTGTGTCCTTCATGACGTCTCCTCCCTTCTCCCCTTTTCAGGACATGACGGATAATAGCAACAATCAGCTGGTCGTAAGAGCCAAGTTTAACTTCCAGCAGACGAATGAAGACGAGCTGTCCTTTGCGAAAGGCGACGTCATCCACGTCACGCGGGTGGAGGAAGGGGGCTGGTGGGAGGGCACGCACAGCGGCAGGACCGGCTGGTTCCCCAGCAACTACGTGCGCGAGATCAAGCCCAGCGGTGAGTGGCCGGCGGGGGGAGCGGGAGGCAGGGCACGTGCCCCCTGTCCTGGGCGGGGCCGGTCTCCCGTGTCCTTTCTGCGAGGGGGAGTGGTGTTTGCCCCCGCGCTGGGGAAAGGGCTGCACGGTCACAGGCTAGCTCTTCATTCCGTTGCGACATCAGCACTTTAAAATAGAGGCTTACTCTGTTATTTTCCCTTTGTAAGGAGAAACAGCTCCAATCTGTTGGGGTTTGGTTTTGTGGTTACGCTTCTACATAAGGTAAACTTTATCGCCCTTTGTAGGGCTGCTGTCAGGACTGAGAGCTGGCTCTGTCCCGCAGGCTGTGGTGGCTTCTTGGTGTGGTGGGTTTCTTGCTGTGGGTGCTTTTGCCCGTCATGTACAGTTAAGTGATTTCTGTCCTTTTCTTTGTGCTAATAAGAGCATTTTAAATGCATCGCTTTCCTCAGGCTTCTGCAATGGCTTAACATTCCTGAATTTAAAAAAGCACTCAGATGCTTATCTTGTTTTGCGAGGGAATAGTGAGTGGTACCGGCACTGTTTTCATTTCTGCTTAGATTCGCGTCGTGGAATCGCAGGTTCCCTCTGCGGCCCGGGATCTGTGATTTGTGTCACTCCGGTATGGATGTGGAAGTTCTGGCGCACGGCCTCTGCGCGTGTGTGCGTGGTGCTGTCCTGCGTGGCGTCACGGGGGGGAATGGCAGGCCTCCCGAGCACGTCTGCCCAGTAGTCCCTCGTTCCCTGAAGCAGCGTTAATTTATCGATAGAGACTGCTGGTTTTATCAGTGCAGTCATGTAGTCCTTGCCTTCATGGGTTCATCTGTGTATGTGTATATGTTTGTATTCATATGGAGCTGGGGTGTAGGCGCTCTGATGAGTGAGATTTCAGAACCAGCGTCTTAAAGGGAAGAGTGGGTGGCCGGAGATGCAGAGGTGGGGAAGGATTTGCAGGCCGAGTCTGCTGTGACTTGACTTGCATGTCGTCCGTCGTCTGGAAAGGCCTTGCCGTGTGCTGCGGTGTTCTGCTTCTGCCTGGGGAGAGTGGTGGTGGTCCGCGGTGCGGGTAGGGCCGCGTGGAAGGAGTGTGATGGGAGCGGCTCCGCACGGGGAGGAGCCCCGGGGCCCGCGGGCGTTTCAGGTTAGCGTGCGGGGACGGCGCTCCCTCGTGGGGTCAGCGGGGCTCCCTCGTGCGCGTTGGTGCGCCTGTGCTGCGGGCCTGGTGGCACAGAGCAGGAGCCCGGGGAGCGCCAATTGCTGCTCTTTGGCTTTTTGAGGTAGCAAGAAGAAGAGCTGTCTAAAAGTGAACGTGACAGTTTTGATAAAACGAGCATTTTCCTAGCAGTGACACCAAACCGTAAGTATTTTAATAAGGCAGCCTGCAGCCCTGATTGGTAAAGGTTTCCGGTGTTGGATTTTGGGGGGGGAATAACACGTGCTTCTTCTGTCTTTTTTAGATTGTAGTAAAATTTACCATAATGTAAAATTGACCCTTTTAACCGCTTTAAAAAAATGTTGACGTGTACAGTGTAGTGGCACTAAGTACGCTCACGTTGCCGTGCAGCCATCCCGCCGTCCGTCTCAGAACTTTCTCATCTTCCCAAATTCTCAACCCATTAAACAATTCCTGTCTCCCCTGAGCCCCTGGCAGTCCCCATGCGACTTTGTCTCGACTGACGTTTGACTCCTAAGAGCCTCATGTTAGGGGAATCATACATGATTTGTCCTTTTGTGACAGGCTTATTTCACTCAGCATGTCTTCTGGGTTCACCCGTGTTGTAGTGTGTGTGTCAGAATTCCACTCCTTTTTAAGGCTGAATAATACGCCCTTGTATGGTTATGCGGCTGATAAAGCCTCACACCTCTGTGTTTCTCCTCTGTTCTCACACTGCCGCCACACTTGGAGCACTTCTTACACCAGTGTGTGGGCTTTCCACACATCACGCCACTGGATCACACCAGCTGGGTGTCCTGCAGTTCAGTTCGGTTCTGATAGCCTCTGCCTGGGGTCAGTGTCACAGAGGTTGACGGCTCAGGCCCACAAGACTGACCCCACTTCATATGCCACCAGCCCCAGGTTGCCACCTGGGCTTCTGACCAACTGGCTGTAAATTGGGGTTCCTGTGACCCTCTCCTAGAGTTTGAGAATTTGCTGGAAGGGCTCACAGAACTCGGGGGGAGCGCTCCTCAGGTTTCCTGGTTTATCCCGGAGGAGAGGACACAGATGAACAGCCGGATGAAGAGGCACAGGGGGCGAGGCCCAGAAGGGTCCCAGGCGCGGGAGATTCTGTCCCCTTGGAGTTGGGGTGCCACCTTCCTGGCACGTAGGTGTGTTCCCCGACCTGGAAGCTCTCTGAACCCCACGCGGTTGGGATTTTACGGAGGTTTCATCACAGAGGCATGAGTGATGGTTAACTCAGTCTCCAGCCCTCTTTCCTTCCCAAGAATGGGGCGGGGCTGGAAGCTCCGAGCTTCCAATCACGGCTTGGTCGTTGTGGTGACCAGGAGCCATCCAGAAGCCCCCCTGGAGTCGCCTCATGAGAACAAAGGACGCCCCTGTCACCCAGGAAACTCCAGGGGGTTTAGGGACTGTGTGTCAGGAACAGGGTCGGAGACCTAGTGTTAGAACAGAAGATGCTCCCAGCGGCCTCGCCAGGACGGTCCGAGGGCTTCAGGAGGCTCGTGCCAGGAACCGGGGGCAGAGACCAGTACACGTGTGTACGTGTTTTTACTTCACACCCGAATTTTGTTTATCCATTCTTCTGTTCCTAGACTTTGGGATTGTTTCTAGCTTTTGGCTCTTGTGAATAATGTTGCCGTGAACATGGCTGTACAGATGTCTGTCCTGAGTCCTTTCAGTTCTCCTGGGTATATTCCTAGGAGTGGAATTGCTGGCTCATACAGCAGTGACTATGTTCAGTTTTTGAGGAACTGCTGTGCTGCTTCCACAGCAGCTACACCATTTCACATTCCCATCAGCAATGCACAGGGGTTCCTGTTTCTCCACATCTTTGCTGACACTTGTTGTTTTCTGTTTTGTTTTGTTTTTTTGATAATGGCCATCCTAACGGGTGTAAAGTGGTATCTCATTGTTGCTCCTTTTCTATAGTTGATACCGTTCTATTGTTGATAATAAAAGCAGTATATTTTCATGATCATAATAACACAGTTAGCAATAATAGCCAAGTTTTGATGTTCTGGTTCCTGTAGAAAGTGCTTTTCATCTGTGACTTCAGTCCTCACCACAACTCCAGAGGATAAGTACTGTTGGGATATTCAGGGCATAGGGTACACACGTCCTCAGGGGGTCACGGAGCTGGTGGTGGGCACGTCCATAGGGGGTCACGGAGCTGGTGGTGGGCACGTCCTCAGGGGTCACGGAGCTGGTGATGGGCACGTCCTCAGGGGTCACGGAGCTGGTGATGGGCACGTCCTCAGGGGTCACGGAGCTGGTGGTGGGCACGTCCTCAGGGGGTCACGGAGCTGGTGGTGGGCACGTCCTCAGGGGGTCACGGAGCTGGTGGTGGGCACGTCCTCAGGGGGTCACGGAGCTGGTGATGGGCACGTCCTCAGGGGTCACGGGGCTGGTGGTGGCAAAGCCATAACGAGTGGAACGTGCTGATTGCGCAGGCGTCTGTTGAACCTGTGCCTCTTGAATTTCGCTGTACGCAGCTCATTTAAATGGGAATTCTGGTCTGATTTTGAGTCACCATAGTAAGAGTGCAAATGAATTTTTCCTTTTCAGGTATTTCTCCAAAGTTAACCTTTGAAAATTACACTGAAAAGATAGTCCCAGAGGGTTGTTTTCAGGTGGATGAGAGTATGGTCAGTGCCGTCTGTTGTTTTCAGGTGGATGTGTGAGTGTGGTCAGTGTCATTTGTGGTGGCGGGTTGTTCACAGCTGTTGGCCTCTGAGCATCTAGCAGCCTGGCATGAGTGTTCTGCTCTCAGCCCCACTTTTGGAGGGGGATTTTGGGGCTGAGAGCCAGGGGTGGCGAGGGGGGCAGATGTGGCTCTAAGGAGAAGCAGCCATTGCATGTTTATGAGTGTTTACCTGCATCAGGAGTGACTGCATCACTTTGTTCCGCCTAAAATTCCTCTTTCTGTGTCTTAATCCTGTGTTTCTGTGTGTGTGTGTGTGTGTGTGTGAGAGAGAGAGAGAGAGAGAGAGAGAGAGAGAGGGAGAGACCCCTTTTCATTGTATGTGCGTAACTGCATTGTTGTCCAAGGGCTGTTTGCAGGGGTCACATGGAATCCCTAGTTTTCATACCAAACTGAGACCCAAGTAACTTTGAAAACTTTCCTTTTTTTCCTGTCTGTTTTTTAAAATATAGGGAATAACATATTTGCTTAAATTGGTGATCTGTCATGCTGAGTATTCTTTATTTGACTGTTGAACCAAAGGACTAACCTCTTTTGGTAAGTTTCTATCCCGGGTGTCCTCAGGTTACTCCAGTATATTCTAAGGAAAGCTGTCCCTGTCTGATTTTAAACGTGGGCATTTGAGAAGGAAAGACGTGAAACCATGTTTTTACCGTATCACTCTGTAACAGTTGAGAGTGAAACTCTAGGATCACAGTAACATTTCTGTATTGCGTTTTTTTTTAGTAATTAATGTGGCTTTTTGATTTTGGAATAGGTTTCCTTTTTGAAAGAGCAAGTTTAGCATAAGTGTTGTAATTCACAGTGTCATTAATGCTTAATTTTCTGTAAAGAAAATGTGCCAGGTCGCAACATACAGACTTCTCTAACTGGCCGTCATGTCAGGGTCATTTCCTTACCAAAGACAAACAGCGACTTCCTTTAAACAGTGAGTTTCTCTTCGGCGTTAAATTTTGATTTGATTTACTAATGTTTTTACCGAATAAACAGAGCTGAGGTTCCTTCTCCGTGATGTCCCCTGGGCTGCATGTCTGCGGGTGAGTTCTCTAGTGTCCAGCTTCTGTCCGGCTTCTCGGGCGGGGCGTGTGCGCGGCCGCGGCCGCCTGCCCCCTTGTGGCCGGAGGTGGCAGTGCTCTGGTCAGGCTTCACCCCGCGTGTTTGTGTCTTGGATCTGTGTGTGGTTTCTTGTTTGAAATACTCCCTCCTTGAAGACAGATCTCTTCCAAGAGTCTGCCTGAGGATATTTCACATTTTGCTGCAAACGCACTGGGTGTTCTTCCTGAATACGTGAAACTCATTTTATTCACACAGATGTAGATGTGTATTTTACACGCACGTGCGATAGTTTCTTAAATTCGAGAGAGATGGAAGGGAAGCAGCCAGGAGGCCGGCTCTGTAGTGAGCGGCGCTGCTGCTGCCCTCCGTCAGGGAACGCGGACGCGCCGGGTCTCCCGTGGGTTAGAACGTGAGCACTGCCGTGGCCGGGCTGCTGCTGGGGGCACCCGTGGGCTCGGGATGCTCGCGAGTCCCGGTTCACGTGTGCACCTCGTGCACCAGGTTTCTTTTAAGTGGTTATTTCTGATGCGCTGAGTTTACTTTCTCCCACTTCTCATCAGTGGACAGTGAAGGCACTTCTTGGAAATGTTCCTTTAGGATCGGGTGAGCTCGGGGTGCTGAGTCATGAGCCGTGCTTGGCAGTGATGTGGGAACTTAAATGACTCTCACTTGCTCCTCTCACTTGCAGTGTGATGTTTAATGAGCATTCACACTGCCACTTCCTAAGTTTCTCATTTTCCAGTATTTTCTGTTTACTTTTGGCATACTAAAGTGACGTGAAATGCAAGCTGGATTTTGGCTGTGAAAGAGCAGCGTTTGATAGAAATGTAACCTGTGCAGGGAGAGGGACAGGGTGACACAGAACCTTGTTTCATTAGTGTGGCAGGGAAAAGCCTCTGCCCTCCCCCCTTCTTTGGCACGGGATGGGTTGGGCGTGTGCGTGTGCATGCACCCGCTGCGCATGGGTGCACGTGGTGCTCTGTTTCTGAAGGCACCCGGGATGGGGCTGTGCCTCTCCATGCTCTCTCTTCCTGATGCACATGTTTTGGGTGGGGAGAGTATAAAATGTAAGCCTGGCACCTCTGGGGCGTGTGGGGAACCTCACATATGTACAGAGCGGCCTGCGGTTAGGGGGTTGGTAATTTGTTCTGGAATGTGGAAGTGAGTGTCCCTCTAGAGTAACATAGTAAACGCACGCTCACACGAACACCGATGTTACTGGGCACTGTAGGGCGTGTTCTGTGAGCGTGACCGTGATTAACACCCCCTGGTTCAAGGACACGCCCATGGGTCAACTATCCTGTAGCAGTTTGGGGTCAGGGTCCATAGTCTTCAGTAATAGAGATGCTCTTTTTTAAAAAAGTTTTATTTGTGAAATATTACGTTAAAAGTAATCCAGGCATGTGAAAACAGAGCATGTGGGACAGAAAAGCCGATGGGGTGACGAGCAGAGGTCGCTTGCTCCCCCCTCCCCCCCCCGGCCCTCGCCCCTGGGAGACCCCGGCCCCCGCCATGAGCTGCCTTCTCCGCGCAGCCCCTTCCTGTGTGTGGTGGGACTTCTCTGCCTGATTGGTGTCCTGCAGACTTTCTCTCTGACTTGTCCTCCCTTGCCCTCTCTCCTGTTGGTTCCCTTTAGCAGGAATGCTAACCAGTATCCTTTATTTCATGTCCACGGGCATTGACAGTCATCTCTTGATGCCCCTCTTTGTAACACGAGGACTTACCCTTGACCTTTTCCCCCTTTGCATTCTGTTTTTCACACTCCAAGGTTGTTAACGATTGCACTCAGTTCTAAAATCACAGCCAACGTCCATTCAACAAATATTTACTTGAGTGGCCACTGTTGTGGGAACTGGGGGAACAACAGTGAAAAAACAACAGAATGTCTACCCATAAATCGGGAAGCCTACCTGAGGTCCCCTGAATAGAAAATTGGGCAGCATGGGTGATGGGGAAGGGGGCGGTGCCCTGTGCTCCCTGCTGGCGTTAACTAAAGAGAGGAGGGGCTTTGAGAGGATAAAGAAGGCTTAGGGCAGAGCAGCCCCCATGCATGGTGTAGATCTTATTTAGTTCCTAATTCAGATAAGCCAACTACAAAAGTCATGTTGTAACCGACCGGGAAATTTGAATGTGGACTTGCATCAGATAATATTAAGGAATTATTAGGAATTTGTCAGGTGTGATAAGTGCCTGATGTTGGGATTTTAATTAAAGAGGAGATCCCTCTGAGTAGGGTGGACACGGAAGTATTGGTGGGCTTTGCTGTGAGGCTTCCATGAGGAAAGAGGGTATGAGAGCAGCCGGGGTGCAGGCTCAGCAGGGGCACACGTGTGTGGGGTTCTCCCCACTCCTGTGCACACTTGGAGATCTCTGTAACAGAGGCTCAGACCGAGGTTCAGGAGAGTCCACAGGGACAGGTTGTCGCTAAATGAACCAGGAGGACGCTCAGCAGTTGAAAGCCAATAGGAAGGAGCACAGGGTTGACGAAACTGGCAGCACGGAAACCAGCGACCGTGGGGCCTAACCCCTGGGGAGCCTGACCGGGGATGGGGGAATGGTTTCCAGGCCGGGTGACAAACAGCGGGGACTCAGAAGCGGGAGCCAGAGTTGGAGTTGTCCTCAGGGCTGAGCGTCGCCCGTGGGCTCCGAGGGGTCAGTGCACACAGCCTGGCGGGAGGGCCGCCACCAGCGCAGAAAGCAGGGCTGTGAAACCTTCGGACAGGAGAGGCAGAGGGAAATGAGGGATGACGAGAGGGAGCCCTTACCCTTCCAGAAAGAGGCGGAGGAAAAGCCCACGATAGCTGGGCCCTGAGGTGGCCGGGGTGTGACTGCCTTTGCCTCTGGGAGCATCGCCAGCGGCAGGGCCGCCCCCCGGGGGTGGAGGGGTGACTGTGTAGGGCTGCCGTGCTGCCCTAGCCCAGGACGCGAGAACTTGCTGTTTCTGGAAAGTAACGCTGCCTGCTCGTTTGCTTTGTTGTCTCCTGAACATCCGGTTAGATTTTACCCTCCGTGGCTTTTAACCCGCTTTTCATGCTTTCGTTTCTTTGCTTCACTGGACCACACTCACTTGGAGTCCATTCCTCAGATCTTTCCCTCCCCTGTTCCCTCCTCACTGCCCTGTTTACCTGTCCACCAAGATTTTCGTTTTAGTGACCATCGTATTCATTTCTAGAAGTTGTTACATTCTTTTCCGGATGCTCTTCATTTTCATGATGCCTTTTTAATTCATTATGGTCCTAATTTCTTTCCAGGCATTTTAAGCACATTTGCTGTACCGCCTCCTAGATTATCCTGTTAATTTCTACATCTCGGGGACCGGTTCCCTCGTATGTTTTCTGTTTACACTCTCTTGGTGGTTCATTCTTCATGAGCTTGTGCTTTATTTTATGGACTGCTCTTTGATGGATGGTTGTTCAGTGGGTACCTCTGTACCGTGGGTTGCAGAAGTACCTACAGAGACAGCTGACATTGGCTTCCTCCGGGCCCCGAGAGCTTTCTTGCCCTTGGCAAATCCTGGTGGTCCTGCAGGAGATGGTGTGGCCTTGGACTGCATGCTTGGCAGGGTCAGCCTTGGTTTGGTTTCTCACAGGCTGTGTCCCCCATCCCTGAGTGGCCAGCACACTTCCTAGTTGCTTCTCTGGCCGGCGGACAGAAGTCTCTAGGCTTTCTTTCATTAGCTGTGCGGGTCACCAGAGCTCCACCCGGTGGGACGGGGCAGTCCTGTAACAGCACTGGTTGCAGCCCGGCCCCAGGGCAGCTCCCACCACTGCCTGTGCTTTGCGGCCTCCTTTACTTTGGGCACCTGGTGGGGGTGGTCCCCATCCCCCTCTTCGTTTAGCACATCTGTGTTTAGCTTCTGTTGTTATCGGCGTTTTTGAACATTTATTGCGAGAAAGGGGGGCACGCGTTGCGTCCGTCGGCCCTGGAAGGTGGCGCTGTGCTGTCTTCCTGGCTCCCCCACCTCGTCCCAGCGAGTGGAATCTATCTTAGCCATTGGATGGGCCAGAACAATGTCTTGTTTTTCTTAGGGTACGGGGAAGGCTGAGTATTTTCTAAAATGTTTCCTGTGCATTTTCCTCTGTTATGCGTGCCCATGACCTGGCCTCTGTTATGTTGCACTGACACTTCAAAGTTTTCTCTGGTGGAGGCGCTAGAGGCCACCCGAGTCTCGCAGGGGTCCTGCGCTTCTCCTCGCCCCGCCACCACGGACGACTGTCCCTGGAGCCTGGGCCTGGAGCGCTAGCCAGCGCTGCCCTCCCGGGTCTCCCGCAGGTGGCACGGCGGCAGTCGCACCTTCTGCAGAGGGCGTGCTGGCGGCTCCTTCGTGTGACAGCTCGTTGAGCGTCTGGACCCAAGGCTTCGGGCGTGTGTTCGTGATGCCTCCCAGCCCAGAAGTTTCCGTTTAGCGACCAGCACATTGTATGCTTCCTTTTTCTGAGGGAGAAAAGACAACCTCTTTGGACTTAAACCTTGATTTGTCTGGGTCTCTTCTGCCTGTCCCTTATTTTTATAGAATATTAGTTGATTGGAGCTTGCTTTTGAAAAAGCTTCTTCCTTGTAGTTCTCGTAGTAAATCGACTGAATTTTATTAACCGTGATGTTGTGAGGTATGTCTTAAGTTTAAGTAAAATGAGGCAGTTGGCAAGTTATTTGCTTTTACAAAATCTAAAGCAGATTCAAGTCATTCTCATGAATTAACCTTGCTTGCGCCCGTGTTGCTGTGTGTCTTCCTCCACATGCTGTTTATGATCCCCGGGGCGGTAATTTAGGCTTCAGCCACCTCCCTTTACTGTCGTTGCATATGCTTCCCCCAAGTTGCAGATTTTAAAGATGAAAAGGCATTGTTTTCTTCGGATGGAAACGTCGTAGTTTTTCTTGCACAGTTAAATGCTTAGCTGCAGTTACAAGATCGGGAAGCAAAGTGTATTAGCTAGACTAGATTGGTTTTCCTCCTTGTATTTCTCATGGTTTAGAAGTAGTTTATTTTCTGTGGAGTTCTGCTTCCATCCCATGGGCAGAGAGAATTCTTTCGACTAGGAATAACATCTTCTGTTTTGTTCGTTATTTTCAGCTGTTTGGAAAGCCCTTACAATGAGGCATTGAAAGAAGATTTAGGTAAACAGCTCCATAGGAGGAGGGGGACCCACAGATAGAGACAGTACGTTTTGCTTTGGGCATTTTTGGGGTTTCTGTTGCTGAGAAGATAATGGAGATATTGAGCAGTTGGAATTAGGGACCCGGAGCTCAGGAGTGTTTGGGGTGGGAGGGAAATGCTGCCTAAAGGGAGAGATTCTGGACAGGTGTGCTCGGCATCCTTTTACCTACCACGCCGGAGGGGCCCCGGCAGCCATGTGTACAGCAGGACCCTGCAGAGGGGCAAGGGAGGAAGAGGCCCCCAGGCAGTGCTCATCACAGTTTCTCCTTTCCTCCCCACCAGCCCCACTCTGATGTAGCCTTGGAGAACCAGTGATAGACGCACCCCACGGAACCTCAGTGACAGACACACACCCCATAGAACCTCAGTGACAGACACACCCTCCCCACGGAACCTCAGTGACAGACACACACACACACACACACACACACACACACACGAGTGCCAAGGAATCAGTTGGCAAGCGCTTCTTCAGTACCTATTCTGAATAAATCTCTCTTGAATTGGATGAAAGCCATGTAATGTTCAGTACTTGAATCCTTGCAGTAACCGTGACCGCTTTCCTTGTCGTCCCTGGTGTGGAGGCTCCTAAGGCAGTGAGGTTCTTTCTTGTTGCCCTGTGTGGGGTGGCTTTCCTTCTTTGTCTGTTGCCCTTGTTTAGAGGGACTTCTGCATCCTGAGTGACCTGGATCCCTCCAAATACAGTCCAGCCTGTGGGTCTTGATGTCTTAATATTGTTACGTGTCTGCCAACGTTGTCTCTGATGCTCTGGGCCTAATAATTCACCCGTACTGCACGCCTGAGCTGCATGTGTAGCGTATAGATTAGTTCTTTGTTGTTTGTTGACAGCAGTGGTGCATAATCTGTCAGATTTTCAGCCTGGGCTGGAGGCACGGCTGTGGAGGCCTCTGAGCTCAGGGAGCCGACCGTGTGGTGGAGATGGGGCTGGGGGCCTGCTGGCTGCACGGGCTTCTGTCCCGCCGCCCGTTGGACCGGGGGCTCATTTGGGCCCAGAAGCTGGGGTCGTGCGGGGCTGCCGCGCGTGGTCCTCTCTAGGGTGGAGCCGTAAACCTGCCCTACGTCTTTATTTCAGAAAAGCCCGTGTCACCCAAATCTGGAGCCTTGAAGAGCCCTCCCAAAGGATTTGATACAACTGCCATTAACAAAAGCTATTACAACGTGGTGAGTAATCGCAAAACAGTTTTGAAGAATAACTTGTTTTTTTGAATGTCTCTAAAACTGAGCAGTGTAGAATGTAGGTAAACTGCCTAGAGAGGGAGGAAGGATATAAAAATCACGTATCATCCGCCACACAGATACAACCACCGTTACTATTCTGCTCTGTTTCCTCCTGACCTCTACGTATTTCTGTAATACTCTTGTAGTTTTGTATGAATGTGTGGAGTAGTACCCTGTTCTTATTGCATAGCTGGGCGTTGTGATTATTTCCCCATGCGGTTACAGCTCTTCAACACTGGGATTCTAAAAGGTGCATAATGTGATTTACAGGTTTTATGTGCGTCAGAGGCCATTATACTCATATTGGGAGTAGACGGTCCGTTTTCCAGATCAGTACAGTTTCTAGTTCATTTTGTATGTTAACGTAGTCTTTTCAGGGATTGATATGTGTATATATATCAAATAGCATGAAATTAGAGGAGAGTGTCTAGACATTGTACCTAGTGAAGACAAGGGTTCCAGAATCCTAAAATTTGCTGCATTTTGAAACTTGAGCAGTTTGTGAGCTTAAAAAGTACCTGTGGCATTAAATCTAATATCTAATCCAAACCCCCTTTTTCCTGAACGGTTCCATCCGCTGGAAATGGGAAATGATAGTCTAGATTTGGGTAAATTTTACATTGCCGGTGTATATCTACCTGGTGTGATAAGCCAGCAAGGTGAACTTTCTAAACACAGCGATGTTTTGAATTCTGTGGGAAGTGTGCACTTACTTAGTTATTTCTTTCCCCACTGCCAGTCTTCTTTATTTTCTTGATTGGAGATGTAAATCTGAGCCACGAGGCCTTTGAGGATCTGAAGTAAAGTAGCGGCTGCTGAGTGTTTCCTGGCAGCAGCCCTTTCATCACGAGCGTTCCGTCTCCGGTGCTTTTATGAAGAGATGGTGCAGAGTCGCGCAGACCTGAACCAGTGGCCTGGGGCTGCGCGCTCAGCTCTCTCCTATGCACTTGCCCCCAAATCTTGCAGCGCAAGTTGGCCTTGGGGACCCTCGTTCATTTCTTAAGGATTTGTCAGGGGCTCGCTCTGCCAGGCCCTGCTAAAGGTGTTGCTTACGCAGCGGTGAAGAGAACGGCAGGAACCCCTCCCTGTCGGTGTTTCCTCTCAACACCTGCCCCCGATCCGTGGCCTCCTCTTTGCAGGACTTCACTTCTGTACCTCTTCTGCTGCCCGGTCTCCGTGCGCCAGGCCGCTGAGCGCACCCCTGGTGGCCCGCAGCCTCCCCTCTCCTCGTGTTGGTCACCTCCTTCCCTTGAATCTCTCCACCGTCTCGCTGGTCTGTCCCCGTTCTCGTTAGCGCTCTTCACTGGCCTCATCTGGACTCCGACCCCCGCTGGCAGAGCACACCTGTGTCCCGCGGGCTCAGGGCGCCTGCCTTTCCTGGCCGAGCTCTGCTCTCCAAACCCTCCTCATTCGAATCTTTGTCTCTTCGGGGTTTGTTCCTGGGACGTGGCTCTGCCCACATGTGTGCTCTTCAGTGCGTGGAATGTGTTATGTGTGGGGTCCTGTGCCGCTTCAGGGTTTGTTAGGGGAAAACTTTCAACTTACGGAGCTGCCTTTTCTTCGTGCACATTCTCAGGTGAGGCGTTGCTTTCTTTTCCGGGGGGGGGGCTGCAGCGAGCAGCGCACTCCTCATCCACAGTGATGTGCCACAGAGGGAGAGCCTCCTCTTGCACTGGTGCCTGTCCAGATAATTGTATCAGAGGAAAGCAGTCGGTGCTGTGTGAACTGGTGCCAGCAGCACTGCGCTGGTCTCCGGGGACCCTGCTTCCATTGGGTGTTTTGTAAAAGTAGGTAGCCGTGCTTTTCTAGAAACCCTGGTGGGTTGTTTTCTTCGGCACTGTGTGTCGTGCGGTCCTCTCTGGACTGAAACGTAACCAGTGCTGCTTTAGATTTCCTTCTTTAACTGCGCTTACACAGGGAGAAGAGCCTTTGTGTCACATGTGCTGTTGTCTTGGAGTCAGCCAACTCTTTCATTCTGGATGATGGGGAAACGCCTTGGCTTCAGAATCACATCCAAACGGTTGTTTACCTAAAGCTCTATGAATGAACAGCGCATGTTAAAATTGCGGTCGTGACGGACATCGACGTATAGAGCTCGCGGGAACCATCTTTCGGCATATAGCACTCTCACTTTGCAGTGAACAGAACTGGTTAGTGACGAAGCCAGGAGTCAGTTTCAGCTTTCCTGAATTCCATATTTATAAATTATACAGAAAAGTAAAATGTGGGGCACAGGATGACACGCAGAACAAATAGAATAGATAATGTGTTAAACTTTTCGCACTTCCTTGTGTAGTTTTGTTTTCACAGAAAACTGCAGAAGTACAGATATCTTTAACCCCACTGAGAGATAAGAACGCTTTCTAGGAGGTGAGACCACTGTGGGCTGATGATCTGTGAAAGATTTAGATCTCCACTTGGGGTCAGTGGGGAGCACAGGAGAGCATTCTAGGTGGAGGCACAAGCACGTGGCGGTCACGAGGCCGTGAGCAAGTTCCGCCGTCATGTGATGGCCAAGACTGGGGAGCAGGAAGTGGCTCCTAGTGACTTATGGCCGTTCGTCACCTCTCTCTCCTCCCCTTCCGGGACCAGGCCCCCCGCCCCCTGCACGTGTTGGCAGACATGCTGGCCTTCTGCAGGTCTCTGAGGTGCTGTCCATTTTTCTTCATTCTTCCCTTCCGTTCCAGGGAGTTTTTTGTGTTTGCTAATTATTGCTTTTGCTAGCTCAAATCTGATCTTGAGTGCCTACCATTCAATTCGTAACTTCCATTTGATTATTTTTATAGTTCAGTACAGACTGTGTTTGAGTCGTTGTTCTTATACTTTAAAACATTCTTTAAGCATAGTTTTCTTTAGTTCTTTGGACACTTTGTTGAATAGGACTTTTATTATTTTAGGGCAGTTTTAAATTGACGGTAGACTTGAGAGAGAGCTAGACTACCCGCGTACCCTCTTCCTCCCACCCCGCCCCCCCCCCCCCCCCCACACACACACACACACACAGCCTGCCTCATTACCAGCATCACTCACCAGATGGGACATTGTTCACCGAGGATGGACCTGCACTGACACACACACTCATCCAGACTCCCCAGTTTACTTTAACGTTCACTCTGTACACGCGTGTTTTCATCATTACAGTGTCAAGTATGTCACTGCCCTAAAAATCCTCTGTGCTTTGCGGCTTCTTTCCTCCCCACCCTAACCCCTACCCCTGGCAATCACTAATCTTCTTATTGCCTTGTAGTTGGAATCATCCAGATTGTCGACTTTTCTCTGATACTTACTTTGGGTACCTGGTTGAGCTCCTAGAGGTAAATTTCCTGGTACTGGGGGTACGGGTCCCCCGTGACTGTGTCCCCCCAGGGTTTATAGCTCAGGCTGGTCTGCACTGAGCCTCTAGCACGTCATCAACTACAGCCCAGGTCTTCCCACCCCAGCATCTCTGCTCCAGGCAGTGCGACATCTTGGGGGCAGTAGCCTTGTGTCCCCTCCCCTTATGGACTCGAGAAGAGTTGTCGGTTTTCAGTCTGTTGAGCTTCTTACTTGTTGTTAGGGTGGAGTGACGACTTCCACATTCCTCACGTGCAGAACCAGGAACTGTTTCTCCAAAGTAATGTGGCAGCTGTTCATGGAATTCTATAAACACTCAAGCCCTTTAATGTGGTAATTCTACTTCTTGAAATCCACCCCAGAAAAGTTACCTGAAAGGTATTCAGAGATGCTTGTTCAAGGGTGTTTTCATAGGATGCTTTGTTACAACAATAAGTTGCAAGCAACCTAAATATGTAGCAGTACAAGAATGGTTAAGACGCCAGCAGTACATCCATTTATAATTCTTAAAAATGCACATGAAGCTTTAAAAAATGTCAAATATTCATTTTAGGTGCAGTAAGCAGAACATAAAATTACATAGATAATGTGATGTAATTATGTAAAAATGTTGTCCCTGCAAGTAGAAGGAAGTGTGCCAGACAGTGTGGCAGAATCTCATTACTTGATAATGCAAGTAATAGAGATGTTTGGAGGGTTACTTTGGCACCAGAGCCCAGACTGTGCTGGAAATCTCAGCAGGGCGTTAGAGACCTCAGGTGGGGGAGTCCGGGCCTCAGACACGGAGAGTCATGATGGAAGAAAAAACCCGTAGCTTTGCTGTAAGTAAAGAGTTGATTCGTTTTTGTGACAAAGCCAGCCAGCACTGTTAACTTTGTTTTCTAATGTGAAGGTGTTTGAGGTCAGTCTGTCTTCAGGCTTAGGTCAGTGAATGGTCCGGAGAGCCCTTCTTTAGGTTCTGGGGGGAGGGGTGCTCCGGCTTTGTGTGTAGTGTTTGGGCGTCCTCTTGGGGGGCTGGCCTGGCAGAAGCCCCCAGCTGCTCGCACAGTCATGTGTTTGCAAAAGGACGTTGCAAATGCTGGCCTTGGCCTTGTTGTGTTGTTGCGAGGATTAGCAGTGGGCCTAAAGGTGCCTGGTGAAGTGTTGGCCCTTAAGAGGTTTTCATGGTTATTAGGAAGAGTGTTTAGAAGCACTGGGGACATTAGGCCCGTTTGCCAACAAGCATCCCATTTGAGGATTAATTACCTGGGAGGGCTGGAGTCAAGGGCGACAGGATCATACAGTGAAAGGGAACATGTTTGTCACCTGCCCGAGCTTGATGGGTTTGACAATGAAAGGAGTTGACTGCGTCTACGGCCTGGTAGCAGACGCCTTTCCTGGTGGAGATCAGAGAAAGTCCTTCTCTTCTAGAAGCTAGATGCCACCCCCAGAAGGAGTGAATGGTCTTTTGACACCCCTTTTAGGGGATGTCACCAGTAGAGAACGAGGTTTCTTAAATATGTCCATCTGGGAAGATATGGGTCCTTATGGCCTTCCGTGTCCTGTGATGCACTGTGGCTTTATTTTCCAGGGTTACATCAGTACTCCTTATCTATGGACAGCAAATGAGGCATTGTTTGCTTCTACTCCCCGGAGTACAATGAAAAGGCAAGGTAGCTTTGTCTTTGAAAGATTGCAAATATAATAGGTAGCAATCAGTGGTTTTAATAAATGTTCAGAATAGACGTGCATCTTGCATAAAATGCTGTAGGAAACCTCCACGGACCTTTCCGGTGCTCCAGAGCGAATCTGTGCCCGTCCGTCCCCTTGGCTCCTGGAGTTGCCTGGAGCCTCTGCTTGGTGGCTGGAGGTTGGCCTAGAGCCACACTGACCTCAAGCACTGCTTCGGCTTCTTTTATCCTTTATGGTCCCTTTACCTCGCCCACCTTAGCCAAGACTGCTTCTCAGTCCTGACGTCTGGTGTCTCCGCCCGGGACCTGTACAGAAGCTCAGGCCCGTTATGGCTCTCACCCGGGACAGGGCAGCTCAGCTCCCTGCGCTCTCTGAGGAGCTGCGCCCTCCTCTCCTGTATCCCACCCACATTCATACCGACGGCGAGGGGCCTGCTGGTGTCTGTGACAAATTCTGCTCCCACTGTTTTTATGTAATTTCCTTGTTTTATATAGATGGAGATCTCCCGCTGGTAGCAGGAGCTGGGTAGAGTAGCAGCTGAGGCTTGGCCTGTGAATGAAGGAAGAGTTGAGCTGTTCAGTCGTGGGAAAGGCCGTCTTGTGAACTAGTCACGTCCTGAAGAATGGAGTCACGTGACGGAGCTCCAAGTAGGACTTTCGCGGGTTTGGGCTGGAAGGCAGAGTCCGAGGAGGTTTGTAAGCTGCCTCCTACCTGAAGTCAGGGAGTGGACTCTGAGTATCTGTCACAGACCAGTAAGAGCCCTTTGGTGAAGACATGGCAGAGCTGGGACTCACGCCCGGGTCTGCTGGCTCCCAGGGCAGCCCCTGGCCGGCACAGACCAGAGCGGCCCTGCAGCTTCTGCTGGAGCTCTTGCGTAGTAAAACTTCAGCATTCGGAAGAAACACATCCCAAGACCTCATGACTTCCCAAGTTTAGAAATACTGAAGTAACATAACTCCTTCTGAAAGGTACAGTAACATAGACATTTTGCGTGCCCCGCCCCCCAGACTCTTTCTGCGAGTTAATGTCGTGAAGTGCTAAGAGCACGCAGAAATCAGCACGCTGCGGTACATCAGTGGCTGCCAGTGGGGGTGGGGAGTGGGCTGCAGCCCTGTCCTCATGCCTCTGGCTCTGCGGGCGGGCAGGCCTGCAGCACAGCTTCCTGCCCTGCCTGGCCTTCCTTCCTCTGCTTTCCCTCGGGGCGGGGAGCTGTGAGCCGCTCAAGTCCTCTCTTACTTTTTGAAACTTTAACCCCTAAAATACAGTTTAAATAGACCAGGCTGAAAGGAAACGTGCGATGGTTATTCTTCCTTGTGGTTCATGGGGCTAGTTCGGTGGGTGGGAGAGGGGTAAGAATAGCTGTGCCACTCTTGAGTGTTTCCTACTGTGTTTCTGAACCAGGCTCATGGTTTTGAAATTGGGTTTTAGTTTGCGATGATAATCTTTTATTGTTTCTGGGTCAGATGACTTAATGTTACTGTTTATTTCTCTTACACGTAAATCAGTTATTTATTTTTAAAGGACTATCAGTGACACATAAAATAGAACATATGGCAGCTACCAAAATTTGCAGTGGAAGTTGTGACTCATTTGTAAAATGAGCGCTGCTCTACGCCCCTTCGCCGGCAATAATGATGTGAGTTTCTGTGGTCTGCAGGGTAATGAGTTGGTCCTTTGTTTTGCTTTGCTGTAACGGCTGACAGTTCAGGGATTGTCTGTGTGGCTTGCCCAATGTCGTCCTCCTGTGTGGCACCATTGTTTGACCCGACTGGGCTCTCCACGCCTCCCGCCTCGGGGAGAGCTTGTGTCGGCTGGGCTGAGCCCGGCTGTTCCTCACGGTGCCGAGTAAAGGCTGCTCTTCCTGTGAAAGCTGGTCGCGTTCTCTGGACCAGCCTTTGTGTGATGGAGCTGTGGCAGCCGGGCTGTGAGGTCTCATGGGGTCCTGCAGCAGCCAGAGTGTGCAGAAGTCAAGAAAGGGGAGACAGGTGATGGCTGGAGCACACAGACATGCCACCGACCTCGGGGAGGGACATGTGGCCTCCTGGCAGCGTGGATGGTCGGCGCCAGCATGACTCACTTAGCAAGTCTTGGTCGTGTGTTTGTGAAAAGCTAAGTGTAACTTGGATGGTTTGGGTGGGATTACTATAGAGCTTGACTTGAGCACTTATTTGAAGATCATGTTTACAACTAGTAGTTGAAATTTACCAACTTAACTGTCATAATAGCTGCAGTCTTTTCTTTGGCATTGCTTCTGGTACATTCTCTGGGAAGCTTTTGTATCTGCTTGCTCTGCTTCATGCTGCGATGGAAGAAATGCCGTTTTCTTCTTCTCCTCGTGCCCGTGCGCCTGATGTTGCCACGCAGGGATTTTCCTCTTCCCTCGCACAGGAGCTGTTTTCTGTTTTAGAAAACAGGTGTAGAGGTTTCCAAGCATGTCCTAAGCAGTGCTGCTAACAGTTCCTAACAGTTGTAACTGAGACATGAAATCATAGTTTAGTGTTCATTTTCACATCAAGAAAGGGCTTTTTGTCTTGCACACCTGTGACAGATTTAACTTTCATTTGTTTTAGCTCAGGGACTCATGACGCTTGGCTTGTTTGCTTCATGTCATTTTGCAGGATACGATGTGGATTAAAGTGTATGCTGTGGGGATGCAGTGGCAGGGCCACACTGTTCTCTCTGTTCTCCAGTCTTTTGACCCTTGGGTCCACTGAGTATTTCTTTGAGGGGAGGCGTTGTAACTGTAAGATCAGCACCCACATTTCCCCGCAAAGGGAGGGTCTCCTGGAGAAACCCCTCCCCCTCCGCCTGCTCCACCAGGCGTCTGTGAATAGGTCCATTCAGGGGCGAAACCAGAGCTGAGAGTCAGTGAAAGAGCCTGATCCTCTTCATCTTACATAGTGTAGTATGTGAGTTATCTAATCAGGGTTGCATTTACTCATGAATGACTGTACTCTCCTCGAGAATGCAGGAAACAGCAGTGAGCAGAATAATAATCCGTGTTGCTTGTATTAGTGTTGAAATCTAAGTCTAGCTTAATGATTACTTTTTTCTTAAACGTTTAGACATGCATTTTGATTATCAGAAATCGTGGGAGAAAACCGAGCGTGTTTGATACCGTTATTCTGTATAATTTCTTTGGCAGGATTAATTTAGGATGATGTGTCAGTTTTGGAAGACGGACAGCACATTTTAGCGCATGCAGTAGATCCTCAGAAAATACACATAGTATGATTTTCTGACTGAAGAAGATGCTGGCTCTCTAACAGAGCGGGATGGAAACCATAGCTGAGGAAGGGATCTTACTTGCTTCCACTGGAGCCCTTAGCCTGTGGCTGGAGAAGGCAGCGTGGGGCAGTGCAGGGTCAGCTGAAGGCTCACATTCTGGCTCTGGATAAGTTACTTAACCTCTCTCTGCTTTTACTCTTTTCCTCTGTAAAAGGAAGGTTTTTGCGAGGATCGGAGATACTATGGGTAGGGCACCTTGCTCCGTGCCCAGAGTGTAGCGTGCATCGGGAGTTAGTAGAAGGCCACCTTTGCACCTGGGCTCCATCAGCCTCCACCTGCAGACCCAGAGCCGTCCCGCCCTGTCCAGGGAGGAGATTTGCTCTCGGCGATTGCTGATGGAAAGGGGCACGCGTTTTAGTTCGGCTGTTTTGTACTTGTGTTTATGTTTTTAAGAGTTGTTAACTGATTTTGGCTATATTTGCTATAGGGTATCAGGAAACATTTTATGTTAAGGTTGATTTATAATTATCCTCCTATCTTTAAATACAATAGTGGCTATATAAAGGTTGCTTTACACTGGTAGACCTTTAATTTTTAATGTTTATAGGATGATCTGAGTTGATCATCTTCTCTAATGAAGGTCTGAGGTTCCCAGAAATGGACTGAGATTTACTAGACGCCGTCTAAAGGGTAAACTTCATGTTTTTTTTAGTTGATAGACTTTCCATATGTCAAAATGCATAGATTTTAAGAATACAGGTCAGTGAGCTTTGATAGGTATATGTATCTGTGTCACAGCTACCCAAACCATGATGTAGAACTTGTCCATTACTCCAGAAATTTATCTCATGCCCCTTTCCCCTTTGTCACCTCCTCCCACCCCCGCCTTTTGATTTCTGCCATCGTAGGTTAGTTTTGCCTGTTCTTGGACTTGCTGTAGATGGACTGTGCGGAATGTCCTTGTCGTGAATGGCTTCTTTTGCACAACACAGTGTTGTAGAGAGTCATCCACGCTGTTGCGAGTATCAGTGGATCCTTCTTTTTTTCTAAACGGACTCGGCATTACTTATCTGATGCTGAATTCATTCTGGCCTCATTCTAGGTATACCTGTGTCAGGTGTGCTTGGCGGTGAGATGAAGTCAGTTGTGTGGCCTTGGTAACAGTTCGGTACACGGATTTAGTCGTTAATCACAGGGAGTGACTGATGATATTAAACAGATTAGTATTACATAGAAGCAACAATGTGAATTGAACAATGGTGATGAACTTGCCAATGCTTATACATCTTAATGTCAAATAATATTTATTCATCATTTGTTGTAGGTGCTACAGAATATTTTGGAAACAGAAAATGAATATTCTAAAGAACTTCAGACTGTGCTTTCAACCTATCTGCGGCCACTGCAGACCACTGAGAAGTAAGTTAGATAATTGTGCCAAGTGTGAAAGAGTCGTCACCTTGGCTGTTCCTTCGTATTTTCAGAGAATAGAGGCTGAGCTACTGGAACAGAATTAGCAGCAGTTTCCTATAGACATGAGCAATTTGTTTATTAGACTTTTAATAGGGTGCTGGGCTGGGAGAGGAGAGGAATGTAAGTAAAACTGCTCACTTATTTCTCCTGTTGTTTTCTCGGCTCTAGGTTAAGTTCAGCAAACACTTCATATTTAATGGGAAATCTAGAAGAAATATGTTCTTTCCAGCAAATGCTTGTACAGTCTTTAGAAGAATGTACCAAGTAAGTAAGATGCTAAAAATTGCAAAATTCAGATTGATATAAATGGTATTTAAAGGATCAGGTTTAGCATAATTTTAGAATTCACATTTCTAAAGGTGGAAACTAGGTTATTTTATTTATTCATTTTTTTGATGTGGACCATTTTTAATGTCTTGATTGAATTTGTTACAATATTGCTTCTGTTTTATGTTTTGGTTTTTTTTTTTTTTTTGGCCGCGAGGCATGTGGGATCTTAGCTCCCTGACCAGGGATTGAACCTTCACCCCCTGCGTTGGAAGGCAAAGTCTTAACCACTGACTGCGCCTGGGAAGTCTCTGGAAACTAGGTTATTTTGAATCCTTGGGGTATACCAACTTTTATAGTAAAAGCTGTGTTTTAGACTATTTTCATAGGAGGGATCTACTGACTATTCAGAAAAAGAAGAAAGGCTTCCCCTGAGTGGTGATTCTTTGGCTTGGGGCCAGTGGGGGTCGGGGAAGCAGGGCTGAAGAACCCTGAAGAGGGAGAGAGCACGGTGTGTAGCAGGGCCTGGGGTGCGCATGGCTTCGTGCCTTACGTGCCACTGTGTGGGCGGCCACGTTGCTCCCATGCCCTCCCTGGGGACCACCCTCCCAGCGCCTTCATGTTTCCAGCAGCCCAGAAGCCCCGGGGCCCCGGCGTTTGGGGGTTTTACGGCAGTCTTGTTGCAGAGCCGAGACTGATTAAATACATCGCTGGCGGCTGGCGATCCTCCCAGTCTCAGGCCCCTCTCCCCTCCGTGGAGGTCTGGGGTGGGCTGAAGTCCCCACCCTCCAATCACATGGTGGGTCCCCCCAGCAGGGCCCCCCCCATCCTGAAGCCTTCTGGGGGATCAGCCCAAGCCCCGGTGTGGTTAAAGGGGCGCGGTATGGGTAACAGAAGATGCTCCTGTCACTCAGGAAATGACGGGTTTTAGGAGCTCTGTGCCAGGAATGGGAGCCAAGCCCAAATGTGGGATTAGGGTTCTAGAGGGGGAGATACCCGAGGGGGGAGTGGGCTGTGGCTGAAGCTCTGAGGCAGGAGGGGAGCCTCAGGGCAGGGCTGGGCCACCCCACCCTCAGGCACCTTGTAGGATGATTTCCAAAGAGTAGTTAGAAACCCTTCCTGTTAGTAAAATTGACTTCTCTTTTGTAAAAGTTACTTTAGACGGAATGTCTCCACGGTTGGGTTTTCTAGGATCGAGTGTGTTCCCCGAGGTCCCTGCAGCTTGTGCCAGCCGCCCTTGTCAGGGGGTGGTCCAGCCTGTCTCATCACTTACTTGTGTGCTCATTCATTCGTTCGTTCATGCATTTGTTAGTTCTCCTGTTCCCCCTCCCTCACGGGTCACCCCATGCCCAGAGCTCTTGTAGCTGGTATTCTCTTTCCAGGCGTTCTTCTGGCCTGAAAGGAGTTCTCTTTCTTGTGGTAGCATCTGCCCTGCCCTTGTGCTGACACTGCCCTGGCTCAGGCCGGCCTCGTCCTCCCTGTGTCCTGCACGGACTCCTGACCAGGCCTCGACCTCCAGGTGGCCCCTGCGTGTCCATTTCTCCACCAGCCTCTGGTCAGAGCTCTGCTCAGGAGCTTCGGGTGGCGCCCAGTTACTCACGTGTTGCTTCACAGCTGCGTTTTACAGACTGGCCTTCGAGGTGCTTGTATAGGCCGCCTCGTGGGGGGAGAGCTAAGTTAGGCGATGAGCTCCCACGTGGTGGCAGTCTGACAGGGTCCCTCCCCGAGGGGCTCCCGCCCGTCCCTCCCGCTCCTTCCCCGCCTTGTGCCCGCCTCTGTCACTGCCCGCCACCCTCGGAGGGGGAGCAGGGGTGGAGAGAGGTGACCCCCACCCGGCCCTGCCTGCTGTCCCCTCCGTTTGGATCCACTTCCTCCTGGTTCCTTCAGCCCAGTGGACACAGTCAGTCCCAGTCCCAGCCTGCCCTCTCCCCGCGTTTCTTCACATGCACGTTTGCGCTTTGTTTACTTGCAGATTCCTTTTTAGTGTATTGTAGACTGAGTTCCCGTCAGTTCTCTTATATTGTAGGGCTTCAGCTTGTAGAAGAAAATACTTAATAAATAAGCATTTCGTGTAATTGCTGTTGGTTAAATACACATTGTGTATTGATTTTGTTCAAAGTTAATTATAAAGCGTATCTTAAGATATAAATAAATTCATTTTTATAACGGACCATTACTGTAACATTTTCACAGTAAAATAGTATTTGTTTTAGATTATTATCAAAATACAAATTTGAACACGAGGATGTAGTTCATTTTGTTTGAAAGTTGTTTTTTTGAACCATCCAAATAATAGCAAGCATGGGTGATCCAGAGATAATATTCAACTTTGTAGAATAGACTGGCTTAGATGCAGAGCACACATCTGGTTTTGCCTGGGCCGCATCCTTATTAAAGAGCAGAGCATAGGACTTGAGCCTATTTGGAGGTGATTTGGGGTTGATGGCGCACCGACCCAGGTGATTCCGATCGTGGGAATCACCTCTGACCTCAGTGGCGGAGTCTCCACGGTGGACTCAGCATCGGAAACTGACCTTCTGCCCCTGGCCAGCCACGCTGTCACCTGGGAGGCCCCTGAGTAGCTCTTGCCATAATTTCCTTACTTGTTGAGACTGCAAGCTTCCATAGAAACGTGATTTCAAAGCACATGTCCAGCACTAGAACCTTAAGAGTCTAGGGAATTCAGAAAGTGAGGCAGACCAGTGGCGTGTGCCGGGTCTCGGGCAGATGGCCTGGGGCGGGGAGCCTGAGAGAGCTGCTTGCTGGTGGGAAGGGACTCCTCCCGCCAGAGCCTCAGATGCTGCCCCTTCCCGGGGCTCTGGCACCCTTAGGAGGGTCGTCCACATTTAGGGTTTGGGGTTCAGGAGAGGACTTGCCAGGGGCTGCCGGCGGCCCCTGAGGCTCCTATGAGTGGGCGCTTGTGGCCACTCGTGTAGACACCTCTCTCGATGCTGTCTGTGAACTGCGTGCTGAGGCTCACCTGGCGCGCAGCCGTGCCGTCGTGCTGACCTTCGTGTCCCCTTGGAAATCGGTGGTTACCGGACTGTGAACCCTCTGTCTGTCCAGCTGGCGTTACTGGCAGGAATAAATGTGCTCTGGGGGGGGAAATGGTGTAGCAGTTCTGATTTCTCAGATTTTTCCTGGGATTCATTCCTTTTTACTTTAGGGAAGGAGAAAGGCCCTTGTCTATCCCCTCTTGCTACAGAGACTATTGGCTGGACTGTTTGTGTCACGCGCCTCTTATTATCAGACCATTGATAACGCCTCACCTGTTATCAGATCCTCGGTTGATAACACCCCCCCTTATCAGACCACTGATTGGTAAAACCACCTGTCATCAGGTCAGTGGTAAAACCATACTTATCAGACCACTGCTGACCCCGTACCCATTGTCAGAGCTGGGCGTTGAGCCACCGGGAGGCTGCAGGTAGATGTGGCTGACAAGCAGCCCTGTGGCCTCCACAGCCACTGGGGGCCCTGCCTACACGTTGTCATGCTCTAAAAACCATCTCTAGAACAACAAGAGAGAAGCACAATGAAGATCCTCTGTTTCAGTTCTTAAGTCATATTCCATGTTGATGGTCTTTGTGAGTTTTGCATGCCCCGTTATTTCAGTGCTCTAGGCGGTGTTACGTGTGAGGCGTGTTGGCACAAGACCTGGGCTCCGTGTTAGGACCGCCCATGTAACCTTTCTGAGCTCTGTCTGCTGGTGCCTTCCGGCGAGTTGATGGATTATGAGGGCTTTATAAACTGATGGGGGGCAAGTGTAGTGAATTCCTGCAGAACTGGTCCAAGAGAGGTCATAAAACTCTAGGACCAAGGCTCAACAGGTCAAAAGAAAGAAAGAAAAAGGAAGGAAGGAAAGAAAGAAAAGAGAAAGAAAACCTTGTATAGTGAAGTCATTGTCCGTATATAATCCATGGACATGTAAGAAATGAAAGTCCCTAGACCTAGATTTTTAACTACATTCTCCTTTGAGTGCATCGGGGCTGTGGTGTTGGGCCAGGTGGGCAGTGATGTCCTGACAGCGCGTAGCCCAGCACCGAGCAGGGTGTTTGCCGTTGCAGGAGCTCCATCATGTAGATAGCGCATCTCTCATCTTCCTGTGCCCTGTCTCCGGCAGTGTTCTGTTTTTGTTGGCCAATCTCTGACGTCCCGTCATTGCCGTTGCTTTCAGTCCCCTCAGCTGGGCAGTCGGGGTTCCCTGCTGGATTTCTTGTGGTAGAAGCCAGCCTCCTCCTGTTTCACTGTGTCTGAGCGTGACCATCACCTGCTCCGTTGTCGGTGTGTCGTAGTCTCAATAGATGTGTCTTAGGTGCCTGCACCCTGGTAGCAAGCGGGTAGTCTCAGTGTGTCTTCGAGGAAGGCGTTCTTGGCTGTGTGTGATGCCTGGTCCTTGGTGACTTGGAGAGGACGCCAGTCTCTTTCCCTCTCCTGGAGGTGTGTGCTGTCCTCCCCTGAGCGCTGCTGCAATTTGCGTCTCAGAAAATTGAGACACCATCTCTGTCTTATAGTCAGTTCATTTTTGAACTTGTTTTGTATTCCCCTAAAAGACTGCAGTCGCTTTTTAGGTAGAGATCATTTCTTTCTGTTTTTAATCTGTTCGCAGTGCCTGAATGAATGGTTGAAGTTAATTTGTTGAGTCAGTGACTGTTTCTCCTGCAGATACACGGAACTGGGACTAATCCCTGGAGGCTATTGAAAACCCACTTAGGGCTAAGCTCACACTGGAGAAGAGTCTGCTAGAAGTGCGGGTGCTAGCTTACTGTGGCCTCAGATCTGAATCAGTGAACTGAGCAGTGAAACTCGCAAGAAGCAGCACAGGCCCGGTCAGAGTTAGGCGCTGCGTTAGGGAAATGCTGTTGACAGCTGGCCCGTCCTCCCCCAGGATTAAGGTGCCTTTCCTGCTCTGGATGAGTCTTTTACCCACGTCAGTGATGGTGATGATGATGATGGCGATGATGGCCTGTAGGTTTCGTTGTCTCCCTGCCTACCACTGATTCTCTCCAGCCTTTGCCCAAAGGGAAAGAGGGCTGTTGTGTTTTCTCATCTGCCTGTCTTGATGCTCCTTCAGTAGAAAACCTTACTGACCAAGTAACCACATGTTATATTTCTCCTTATTTTACACACAATTTAAGGCTTCATGACATTATTTTCCTCACTGCTCAAGGAATCCTGGACTTGTGCACAGGTCCTGGCATCTGGACACTGGAGAAAAGGACGGGCTTGGTTGGCTGCTTTATGGCAGAGCGGCTTCCGAGGCAGGTCTCTCCCCCCGCTGGCTCGTGTTCGGAGCACATACAGTCTGGGACTCGTGTGTGCCGTTTCTGTGGGGTGGTGCACAGGCCCTCCTCCCGCATGGTGCCCACGTCCACTACTGTCTGTGGCACTCAGGATGGTTCCCTTGTGCCTCTCCTCTCCAGGATGCCAGAAGCTCAGCAGAGAGTCGGAGGCTGCTTTTTAAACCTTATGCCGCAGATGAAGACCTTGTACCTCGCGTATTGTGCCAACCACCCGTCTGCAGTGAGCGTCCTCACGGAGCACAGGTGCGTCTCTGGGACTTGCCTCCCCGAGCGGGGAGTGGCGTCATGGGGTCCCCCCTGGAGCAGCTTGTTTCTGTCAGATATTACGTGCAATGCAGTGTGAACATTCACGCGTTTATTCAAAGATGATCATTTTAATTACCCTCGGAATTAGTGCCTGAGAAGTACTGGTTGGAAGTCTTTGAAATCCTGCTTAGTGCTTTTATAATAGAAAAGGATGTGTTTTGAAGTCTCCCCTTCAGCTCGTACCCTTTGGACAGTGGGTTGAAGGAGCTGGTGAGTGTTCTGGAATGTGGCTGCAGGCTGAGTCCGGGCTGCTGGAATCGCGTTTCTCAGCGCGTAGACACCAGACCACGTGAGACAGAAGTACACTTGCTGTAGGACTAAATGTGCATTTACAGTGAGGCCTGGATTTCTTAGGAAAACATGAAGTTGGAGACCGTTAGCTTTAGCTTTTCACCCCGAAGCAGCGGTGAAACAAGTGAAACAATGGACAGATTGATTTCCAGCTTGTTTGGTAAGACAAGGCCGTACCTGTGTCCTGGAGGAGGGCTGGGCACCCTGGGCGGCGGCGAGGACCACGGGCTCGGCCTGCAGACGGAGTGGGTGATGAGGCTGTTTCTGCCCCCAGAAGGGCACGCGTTTGCATTAATAAGTGTTCTAGAAAATATTTACGGTTTCTTCTGAAAACGGCAGTTCAGCCATAAGTAGCGGCTCAATCATTGTTTAACCCGTAAATGAAGAAGTTGTGTTAGTCGCATCAGGGTAAACGCCACTGTGCTTGTGGTTTAAATATTTAACCTCAGCGAACTCGTAAGTATTTCGGTTTAAAGCTTAGAAACTGTGCTGGGAAGCAGGCACTGCTGAGATTGAGCTGAGGTTACAGTGTAGCATCTCTGTGAGTGCGCCTGGCTTGTGTGGGCCTGGTGGCAGGGCCTCTGGCTCCGTCAGACCTGGTGTGAGCCCTCACTGCCTCTCTGAAGCAGATGGGTCTCAGGAGGTCACCCCTCTTCTCTGAGAGCGCTGGCCATAGGCTACTGTAGGCGTGAAGCAGAACATGTAAACTGTCAGGACTGAGTGAGCACGGTGAAGGCTCAATAATGCGAATTGCTTTACTATCTTATCTGGACTCTGGGTGTTCACTGCTTCTCCGTGTGCGTAAATACTGAACCTCCATTTGTAGTAAAGCATTTCCAGTCCTGTGGCGAAGCAAGCAGTCTTTGACACGGTGATGGAAAGAAGAGAGATTAGGGTACGCGGCGACCACAGAAATGAAAAACCCGTCGGGTCGTCTTCTTCCTCACGCTTCTGGGAGTGTGGGCAGTGTTAGCATGTACCTTCCTAGTTAAACCGTGACGCATGGATGCAGTTCCGTGCTCCGGCACCTACTCCTGGGAATGACAAGCTAAATGGAATTTCCACACCGGTGAAATGCAGAGATTACATTTGTGTCTCTGACAATTCCTCAGGAATTGCTGACGCAGCCATGGGGGAGATAAACAGCAAATAGAATGTTAGGGTAAAATTGCACACCTTTTTAATTTTGCTCTCTCCTTCCCCCTTTTTGGTCAGGGGTTGATCCCCTAGGGGTGGGTTGAAAGTATGAAAAGAGGGTGGACGTGAGGCTCCGTGCCGAAGGTGACATTTAAAGCAGTTGAGACTGTTTCCTAAAAGTTTCCTAAAATGTTTAGACGTTCGAGGGGAATGCTCGCAAGCGTGTGCTGTTTCCCTCTCTTCTGTGCTATTACTTTAATGACTGCTTGTGTCGTAGCTGAAACCTCAGTGGAACTTTTCCCCAGAATAGCAGGGAGAGAATACAGATGCGGTTCTGAGTGCGGACCTCTGCCCTCCTCCACGTGGCGAGTCCCGGAGCGGGAGGCGGGTGGAATGAGGTCAGGCTCTGGGCCTGTGAGCCCGGAGACGGCAGGAGAGCGTGGAGGCCGCAGGATGCGCTGCCTGTGTGCCCTCCTGAGGTCCCGGGGCAGCGAGAGCGCCCGCTCCGCCCGCAGGCCAGACCCTGCTCCTGAAGCGTAAGTTGGGGGATTGAGAGGAGGTTTGCGGGGGGCGGGGGGCCTCTGTTGGCCTTCACTTTCCATTCTGGGACCCTAGCTTGTGGCCTCTTTCCCGCTTCCCTACGTTTGTTGTAGTCTTAAAAGCCGCCACATTTAGGGGTATATAAATCTGTTTTTTTGCCTGAATATACTTTTTTCTTTTTAAATTTAATTTAATTTATTTTTTTATACAGCAGGTTCTTATTAGTTATCTATTTTATACATGTTAGTGTATATATGTCAATATACTTTTTCAGCATTGATTTAAACGTAGTGTTTTGCAGTTTTAAAGTCTTACTTACAGTCTTATGATCCTTACATTGTGTTAGTTTGAATTCTGAGTATGAATCTTGAAAACGTATATACAGAACCATCAGTTCTACTCTGTGACATAAATCACAGCAAGATCCTTTTTTTTTTTTTTTAAGATAAAACACAAGTCAAACTTATTGTTAGATTTGTCCACAGTCAGCAGTGGTGATCTTCTTGCTGGTCTTGCCATTCCTGGACCCCAGGCGCTCCATGGCTTCCACAGTATTCGTGCCCTCTTTCACCTTGCCAGAGACCACATGCTTGCCATCCAACCACTCAGTCTTGGCAGTGCAGATGAAAAACTGGGAACCATTTGTGTTGGGGCCAGCATTTGCCATGGACAAGATGCCAGGACCCGTATGCTTCAGGAGAAAATTCTCGTCATCAAATTTCTCCCCGTAGATGGAATTGCCACCAGTGCCATTATGGCATGTGAAGTCACCACCCTGGCACATAAATCCCAGAATTATTCTGTGAAAGCAGGAACCTTTATAACCAAAGCCTTTCTCCCCAGTGCTCAGAGCATGAAAGTTTTCTGCTGTCTTTGGAGCTTTGTCTGCAAACAGCTCCAATCTGTTAACATAGCTTTATGGATTGGATGAGCAGTCACTTCTTGGTTTCCAGGTCCCTTACCTCGAAGGAGACGCGGTCCAAGGGCTCGCCGTTGACGGCGATGTCAAAGAACACGGTTGGGTTGACCATGGTTGGGCAGCGTGGGAGGTTCTGGGGTGGCGGCGTCTGCAAAGCCAGCAAGATCCTTTTTGACCCACCTCCTGGGGTAACGGAAATAAAAACAAAAATAAACAAATGGGACCTAATGAAACTTAAAAGCTTTTGCACAGCAAAGGAAACCATAAACAAGATGAAAAGACAACCCTCAGGATGGGAGGAAATATTTGCAAATGAAACAACGGACAAAAGATTAATCTCCAAAATACACAAACAGCTCATGGAGCTCAGTATCAAAAAAACAAACAATCCAATTGAAAAATGGGCAGAAGACCTAAATAGACATTTCTCCAAAGAGGACATACAGATGGCCAAGAGGCACATGAGAAGCTGCTCAGCATCCCTAAGTATTAGAGAAATGCAACTCAAAACTGCAGTGAGGTACCACCTCACACCAGGTAGAATGGTCCTCACCAGAAAATCTACAAACAACCAATGCTGGAGAGGGTGTGGAGAAAAGGGAGCCCTCTTGCACTGTTGGTGGGAATGTGAATTAGTACAGCCACTATGGAGAACAGTATGGAGGTTCCTTAAAAAACTAAAAATAGGACTACCATACAACCCAGCAATCCCATTACTGGGCATATACCCTGAGAAAACCATAATTGAAAAGGGTCATGTACCACAATGTTCACTGCAGCACTGTTTACAATAGCCATGTCATGGAAGCAACCTAAATGCCCATCGACAGAAGAATGGATAAAGAAGATGTGGCACATATGTACAATGGAATATTACTCAGCCATAAAAAGGAATGAAATTGAGTTATTCGTAGTGAGGTGGATGGACCTAGAGTCTGTCACACAGAGTGAAGTAAGTCAGAAAGAGAAAAATACCTTATGCTAATACATATATATGGAATCTGAAAAAGTGGTACCGATGAACCTAGCTGGCAGGGGAAGAATAAAGACGCAGACGTTGAGAATGGACTGGGGGACACGGGGTGAAGGGGAGGCTGGGATGAAGTGAGAGAGTGGCATGGACATATATACACTACCGAACGTAAAATAGATAGCCAGTGGGAAGCAGCTGCATAGCACAGGGAGATCAGCTCGGTGCTTTGTGACCACCTAGAGGGGTGGGGTAGGGAGGATGGGAGGGAGGCTCAAGAGGGAGGGGATATGGGGATATATGTATACGTATAGCTGATTCACTTTGTTACACAGCAGAAACTCGCACACCATTGTAAAGCAATTACACTCCAATAAAGATGTTTAAAAAAAAAAAGTTCAGCTGCCCTTGGATGGCAAAAAAAAGAAGCACCAGTTCTGTTGAATTATAACTGACGTGTACCTTTTGCATTATCATATGATAGTAGCCTCATAGGCTCATGGCTGCCTGTTTTGAGTGAATTACGGGTTTCGTTTTTTCCAGCACTTTAACTGTGGCTTTTTGCTGGGCTACTTGATGGCTCTCTGTGTGTTCCCCTGGTTGCCGTCTTGCGGCCCATGGTGTCATTTCAGTAAATACGGAGGCGGTACGCTGTGTAAGGATCGCCGGCCTCAGTAGAAATTAAGCTGAAAGAGCCTTTGTTTTTTCAGAAAAGCTGTAACCAGCCGTTTTGTCTTGTTTTATTGTAGTACTAAATTTGTTTTTAAAACTAAAAAAAAAAAAACCTATTTCAGTGATCTATAAAGATTTATAAAAAGTTCTGTTTCCTTTCTTAACTGTGCACGTGTCTGGCATCGAAAGACTGTCACGTGAATGTTAAAAGAAGTTACTTTTGCTTTTGCAAAAATTTCACATAAATTTTTAGTTGTAGGGAATTTTGGGGGATGGGTGAGTGGGTGATGAGGATAATTTGCTTAGTTCTATTCATTATTGTCTGCCATAACTATGGTTATGAAATTGCACGTATAATACTGAAATATCAAAAATGGCCTGAAGAGACTTTTTGACGATTTTTCTTGTGGTAGAAAAGGCCCCAACTGGATTATATTTAAAGGAGTCGAAATGTACTGTTAATATCATTAAGCTTCATTTTTATGGGACTGTGCTTGATCATTTGTTCAACGTTCAGAGAAATGCTGGTAAAGTATAAATTTCTCCTCCATAAAGCCATCATTTCTCTCTGCTCACATGTTAGGGATGGGTGGGCTGATCTGAAGAGGCAAACGTTTCCGAGTGAAAATGTTTGAGGGCTAGGGCGGGCGTGGTGGGCACAAGACGTGGAGCGGCCGCGTGTGGGTAGGGGGCCCCACCTGGGCTCGGCCGCTGTTGGCAGTGGCTCCCGTCTGCAGACGTGCACGAGGACCCCTGTCTCAGGCCCGGGGTGGCGTGGGCGGGCAGGATGCACGGTGCGTGTCCGGTGCCGTTGCCCCTGCTCTGTCCCTCTCCCTGATGTGCGCTCCTGCCTGTGCGTCTCCTCTGCCCGAGCTTGGGGAGGTGGGCCAGGCGGCAGCCCTGAGGGTCGGGCTTGGAAGAGCCAGCCCTACAAGGAGGGGAAGGCAGGGTGAGGGCAGAGCGTGGAACCGTGCACAGCAGTGCCAGCGCCAGGCTGCCCCACAGCAGGGTCCCGGAGCATCGCCCGCCTGGCTTCGGAAGCCCAGCCCTGTGGTTTTCCGGGAAAGCCGTTCTTCGAAAGCACAGGGTTCTGTGCACAGAGGCGTTGGGTCGTGTCGCCTGTGAAAGCGCGTGTGCACATAGAGCCCTAGAAGTAGTTAGGCTGCGTCTGTGCTACATATTTTAAATTACACCACCGTGGCCGGCTGTCTCGCAGGAAGGAAGTCGTCAGGAAGCTTCCTTCTGATGGAAGTGGGAAAAATGTGTCTTGTATATGCCGAGTTGTTATAACGAGGACTTTGTGAACATTTTCCCGTTTTATAATTTGCTTTGATTTTGATCATAGCTCCTAAATGTGTATGTATATTTATTTAAAAGGTTGATTTTTGAAGAAAACTATGTATAGGTAGGTAGGTAGGTAGATGGCAGGTGCTGTTAACTATGCTGTCATTCTTCGTACGCAGCCAGGACGCGCTCCGGCTCAGGCCACCCACGTTGTCGCGAGCCCCAGCGCAGACAGGAGCTGTCTCCGAGAGAGGTCTTACTGCTTGAGAGACATAAGGCTGATTTCCCAGGGGTTGATGGATTTGTTTGCAGCCTGACACTTGGAAGCTTTTGTTTCTGAGCTGGTTTAGTCGGGTCAGGTACTTTCCCCTTTGGATATGTCAGCAGAATCGATGTGCAGGGTTGAGAGTAAGAGGTGGGCAGTGCCAGCACCAGCTCTGCTGTCACACGTCCCACAGAAAGTCACTCTAGGTTGTACCGTAGGAGACTCTCGTATTCACCGCTTTTGAACTAGCAGTTTCAGACGGTTTAGCCTGAATACCTCCCGTTTTTCACCAGGAGCCATCAGTGGGGCTGCTGGTCCTAGGAAGCTTGGGCAGGCGGCCACGTACAGCTGGGGGTGGAGGTGAGGCGTGAGGCGGGTTCGGCTGACCGGCACCCGGGGGGGATGGGCTCGGTGATTCTTCAGGACCCCGAGGTTGTCCTGCCCTCCCAGTGGGTGGGTGCCGCCTCTTCTCACAGCCTGCATTCCAAGTGTCCTCCGTCCCCCGGTGTCTGGAGGGACACGTCTCGGCAGCAGTGAGGGGCACAGACTGGCTTCCTCCCGTGGACCCTTTATAAACGTCATCTGTCCCTCAGTGCAGAGACAGAAGCACAGAGTTTCAGTCACAGACGTGAGCCACAAACGTGTGGGTGACAGAGCTTGACCCACAGCTGTGCCCCGGACCTTCCTGGGGTCTTCCTGAACTGGAGCCCCCAGGGCAGCACAGGGCACGATGTGGGGCAGCTCAGGAGGGCGTTGCCACCGGAGCGTTAGGTGGAAGGTGGTGAGGGTGAGGGTGACAGAGGAGGAGTACGGTATTGAAGACGTGCTTTTAGAGCTGAGTTAGCTTCTGAGCGTATGCTAGGTGTCGTCACCTACAGATGCGGAAAACTTTCTTCACACACACTGGGAGGGTTAAATGAAATGATGATGCAAAAATGCTTTTGAAAGTTTAAAGCCCGAGGACGTGTGAGTTACTTTACCGTGCTGCGTAGTGCAGCCGCCTTCGGGGACTAAAGCACCTGGAGGGTCAGCGCCGTGATTCAGTTGGTGGTAGTTGGGACGCGTCTCCTGACACGTTTTACTGTCTTGAGGTTCCAGGTAACGGGGCCCTGTTCTTGCGCTCAGAAGGCCACGCACATTCACAGTCTTGAACAGGAAAGTGCCTCGCTGAGGTGGCCTTTCGTGATGGGGCGGGGGGGGGGGGTGGTGGTGGCTGGGAAAGCACAGGTGCTCTGTGTTATGCACACGTGGTTTTGCTCAGACTGAGGGCGAGAACGTGAGCTGTGTGGGGATCTCCCCTCTGGTGTTTGGAGATAACCAGCACGTGTTGGGCTGTGACAGCGGTAGCCTCTGAACCGTCAGGGACACCGCGTGGTACTTCGTAGTCCTGGTGGGACTGGGGCAGGGGCGCGGCCCTTCTGAGCTCTAACGGTGGCCTCTTCTCCTCTCCCCGCGTGGCTGCGCGCGGTCAGTGAAGAGCTGGGCGAGTTCATGGAGATGAAGGGCGCCAGCAGCCCAGGCATTCTCGTGCTGACCACCGGCCTCAGCAAGCCATTCATGCGCCTGGACAAGTACCCTGCACTGCTCAAGGAGCTGGAGAGACACATGGAGGTACGTATGCCTGCCCCGCCTGCCAGCCAGCCACGCCCGGGAGAGGGCTCCCCGGGCCAGAGCCTGCAGAGGGGGTTTAACCAGCGGCCTGTAACTCGGGGTTTTCAGAATGACGTTGTTAAAGGTGAACTTGCTTTCCCTTATCTCAGCTGTAGAAGAGCGTCTGCTCCTTCAGTTCCTCTCCACCCACTGCTGCTGACGGGGGATTTTCCCGTCGCTAGAAAACGCTCACAGCGTTGAGGTGTCGTATCAGGAACGCGTCCTTACAGTGTTGTGAAGTACATAAGTCATAGAGTAATAAGAGCGAAAGAATCAGCTAATGACACCTATTTATTCTGTGTTCAGATAGCAGGCTGTGGGCCCGGGAGAAATTTGGGTTCAGGTTACTGGCTTGGTTCGGCCGTAGGGAACCATTTCCCAAAGGGCAGACCATCCAGTCTGCTTCACAGCTGTTCCCCTCTGTCCTCTGGTGCTAGAGCAGCAGAGGCCCGTAAGGGCTGGGCATGGCCGTGTGCCGGCCTCCCTCCCCAGGGCAGAGCCCAGATCACTCTGCTCCACGATCCCCTCGACTAAGAAACGGCGCTTTAATGCTGCGAAGAATAGGACAGGTTCCAGGTCGGAAAGTCTAGGGAAGGCCCGCACCAGTCTACAGAGTGCCTTTCTGAGAAAAACTTTTCCTTATGAAAGCTAATCGTGTGCTTCTTTTATTCAAAGGATTATCATCCAGATAGACAAGACATTCAGAAATCCATGACTGCCTTCAAAAACCTTTCAGTAAGTGATTAAGCATATCACGTTGTTTTTTTTTCCCCGTCAGACATTATTATGGCACACGAATGCAGAAAATTACTTGTGAAGTATAATTTGGATTTACTCTGATGAAATGAAAATATACTAGTTACGCCATGGCTGGTAAACTCTCAGGCTTTACTGGACTGTGGACACCAGGAAAATGAAATGATAATTGTTTAAATTTTAAAAAGGCACCACATAATGCTAGAGCTACTACAGTGATTCAGAACACGTTCTTAACCGCATCCCACAGTGTCTTTAGTGACTGAGTGTGAAATGGAATGCTGTTGGTTTTTTTTGTCTGTTGTCATGCTGTCTTACTGACTTGAGTTTCTGGAATACGTGTCTTATTTACAGCACAAGTGGAACTTACTCTTTCTTCCCCTCTTCTCAGTCTTCTCTGTTGCATTCACTAGTAAAAGCAGAAACGATTTTTCTTGCCCAGTCCACGTTTTGTCTTCTAAAAGTGGCAGGAATGGCTATATTTTTCTAAAAGTGTTTCTCGTTCTAGAGCTGTTGCGTGTTTTGTCTCTCTTGACTTGATTCCATACTTGTGAAGTAAGCACATTGTTCACCAGGCGATCTGTCTTAAGAAGTAAGATACAAAGCAGTATGGCCAGAACCTAAGGTCCAGGAGGCCCGTTTCTTCTAACGGTGTTCTGTGCTTCTCAGGTGCAGTGTCAGGAAGTACGGAAAAGGAAGGAGCTGGAGCTGCAGATCCTGACGGAAGCCATCCGGAGCTGGGAGGGGGATGACATTAAGACCCTGGGCAACGTCATTTACATGTCCCAGGTCCTGATTCAGTGCGCTGGGAGCGAGGTACCGCAGTGCGCGAGCGCCATTCCCAGCACGGCTTTCCTAGGGCCCCTGCACGTGGCCGGTTTGGGAGGCGCCTGCCTGGGACACGGTTTCCCAGCATTCCTTCACTTCCGTGAGCGGTGTGTCGATGGCGGCGCGTGGAAGTGCTGCCTGCGTTTCTCTTTCTGTGTCTCCTTTTAGTTTCTTGGGAATGTTTGTCCTTCGCTGTGGTCTCTGTGGGGCTTTTCTTACCTACTGAAGCAAATGAGTTTTAATACATAAACACTGCTTTTAGGTCTTTCATGTAGATTGGGTAGAGTTTATGGGGCGGGTGGAAACATTGAGTTGACGTGTTGGGTTTTAGGTTAGTGCCAGGGTCTACCAGTGGACTGAATCCATCTCCGCATTTTATCCCACCCTCCTTCAGCCTGAAGGGCCCACCTGGTCACCCACTGCCCCTAAAAGCTTACAGGTTCTTTTCCTCCATTTTCTCTCAACCACAGAAAGAAGATTTTACTAATTAAGAGTTAATGGCAGAGCTAAACTCCTTAATCACATTTTATAAACAGATGTTAACGTGAGCTACTTGTGAGTCTAAGAATTTATCATAATTTTGTTTCCATTTAATTTAGCTCATGAAATTTGGTAGAGAGAAATATCTAAACAGGAAGTATGATATAATATTTCCTAAGGCCTACTATAAATATTCTCACAACTGTAAAATATGTGTTTTTAAAACAATTATTTGAATTTGCTCTTTTACATTAGGAAAAGAATGAACGATACCTTCTGCTCTTCCCAAATATTTTGCTAATGTTGTCTGCCAGTCCTAGGATGAGTGGTTTTATATACCAGGTAAAACACATTTTAAATTTGTATTCAATTGTTTATTGTGGATCTGAGAATCATTTCCAGGCTTGTTTGGAGTTTTGTGTTCAATACTGCATGCATCTGTTTGTGGGCTGCGTGCGGTGTTGTATGTATAGTGTTACATTCAGATACGTACACACAAGTCCTGTCTGTGCATTTCGATGTGACTGTGCAAATTAGGATACTTGTGTTAATCCAAAGCAAAAAGAGGAGGAGGCTAAAATTTGTGGAGCTGCCCCCCAGGACACAGACTGCCGAGGTGCGGTGCCAGCCTGTCGCCACCAAGTCAGTCGTGTGCCGCTTCTTTCCTGGTGGCTGGTACATGGTGGGCGCAGCAGCAGGCTAGCTGGAGGGGGACCCGCGGCCGAGGTGGGTCTTGGGCACATGTCGGGTGGTGTACGTGGTAGTGGACGATCGTTTAGCCTTTCTGTTGTTGATCGTTTTTCTGTTTTTCTTTGAGAGAACATGAGAGCTGATTTAAGAAGAACAGTTGCAAGGGGAAATGTTTGCTTTTTTGTGCGCTAATTTCAAATGTGATATTAAGTGCTTTATGCTTTTTCTGTCTGTCTAGTAGGAGCTTCTAGCAAGGTTTACTGCCTTCTCTCTGTGTAGTTACAGAAGCTCCTGCCTTTCCCATCAATTTTTCAAGGCCTGGCTAGTCATCAGATGCTGTTTCAACAGAAGTCGTCCTTTGTTTTCTCTGAGCTGCGTTTCTGCATACGTAGCACATTGTTTGTTTTGTCCCCCACCAGAGCTCTGGTGGGTCCTGAGTCCAGAGTGTCCGTGGCTTGTTTGTACCTGCACAGAAAGCTTTGCCACCCAAAGGGGAGTGTCATCGCACACTCCACAAGGAGCACTTTAAAATTGAGGAAGCAGCTGTACACGGGCAAGCCTAGCAAAATAATACCTCTTAATCTGTAAGCCTGCCGCTGACTGATGTCTGGCTGAGGGAGCACCTGCTCAGGTTCCCCCAAACTGGCGGCTCCCGCTTTAAGTGGCCTTGGTCCTTTTCCATCAGTGCTCTCCAGCTTCGTGCTGTACACCCAGGAGGCTGAGTCGGGGCCCTGCTTTGACCTGCAGGAGCTGAGGTTGCCGTCTGGGACGGGCTTAGGCCCCTAGGATGTTGGCATTGACATGCCACCAGCAGAGCACTGTTCTCCCGCCCTGTGCACGGGTTCCTGGGGGCTTTCTCTCCAAGTGCTGTGACCCACGGTCCATGTACTGTCAGTATTCATTTCTGGCTCTGAGGGATGTTAAAAAGCGCTACATCCAGCAACAGTGAGCACGTCCTGTCCGCCGGGGTTGCCGCCGCGCTGAATGCAGCCCTGCAGCTCTGTTTCCTGGAGCGTTCTCGGAGCTGTTGGTCACCCCTGTGCCTTAGGACTCTTGGAAGGGCGTCTGCAGTGTCTGCATCTAACCACGGCTGCGCCGGTGCTACCCTGTCCCGCCTGCTGAGCCCCGGTGGCCCGTGGCCTGGATGATACCTGTCTCGGGAGGGGAGGGGTGGGGAGACCGCCTCGTGCCCTGTGGGATGCTCGGCGTCACCCCTGGCCCCCGCCCCGTAGACGTCAGGAGCCCTGTGGGCCGTGGCATTGCCGGCGCCCCCTGCAGGGCAGGACTCCCACCGCCACCCCACCGAGAGTCCTGCTTCTTGGGGGCGGCTTGGCCCCAGTCCTCAGGGAGAAACTTTCCCTGAGGACTTGCTTGGCCACCGCGTTCCGTGGTGTGTCTGTTATTTGTGCTGGTCCCTTCCGGCCCATTTCCGGCCCCTCTCCGTGGACGTTCCCGCTCCCCTCCCCAGGCCCTCTGTTGTCAGAGCGGATGGGCTGGCTGCTCTTTTCTGCATTTCGTGCAGCGCTCAGCACAGCTCTCGACTTCCTGTCTGGTGACGACCACGCACAGCTACCGTACAGTTCCTCTTGCTCCAGTTTCCTCCTTACTTTGCTTTCAGACGTGGAACTTCCTCTGCATTTCTTTAAGGCAAATCTGTGCTTCCTTTGCATAAAGAACATCATTTAAAATAGCCACTGTAGACTCTAGTTTTTTTATCATGATGTGTAATGTTTTTGTGTCCTGCTGTTGATGTTTAGAGTAACCCATCAGATGAAATTTTTTTTTTTCTGGTTTGCTGCCCTGTACCTTTCTGCTGGCTCAGTTCTTGATTCTAGTGTTACGATTTCTTGTTTGAGATAGAGGTTCGTATTGTACATGCATTCGGTACAAACAAAAGAGCATTTTTGCTTTACAGAGACAGTTCCTCTGCCATTTCTAAAATCATTTAATATTTACTTTATTAATGGTATCTTCTTTACTAGAAAAGCACTAATTGTTTTTTTTTGGGGGGGGGTCTTTTTTAGGGAAAGCTACCAACGACAGGAATGACAATCACAAAGCTTGAGGACAGTGAAAATCATAGAAATGCATTTGAAATATCAGGTGATAGGCACAGACTCTGTGGATGCCCTCTGTCCGGGTGACCAGGCAGTTGGCCCTCTGTGTGCAGGCCCTTGCCGACCCTTCCAGGGGGCTGACACGGCAGCGCTGTTGGCCCTCCTCGGGTGTGCGCGTGTGCGTGTGTGTGTGTTCCGCCTGCTCCCCGTTTCAGCTGTGTTTCTCTCTTCCAGGGAGCATGATTGAGCGGATCTTAGTGTCCTGCAGCAACCAGCAGGACCTGCACGAGTGGGTGGACCATCTGCAGAAGCAGACGAAGGTCACGTCTGCGGGAAACCCCACCATTAAGCCTCACTCTGTGCCGTCTCACACCGTAAGGGCCCCCGTCCCTCTCCCGCCTCCAGACTCCGGGGTCAGCCTTGGGTTCGGTTGCCAGCAAGTGATCAAGTGCTTTAAGGCACAGTCAGCCTCTGGGTCAGGAAAGCACATGTGCGTTGTGTTTCTCTGCAAGCACTTGCTCATTGCCAGTGGATGGTGAATCGCTACGCGCGCGCGCGCACATGCGCGCACGCACACACACACACACACACACACACAGAGGGTTCCAAAAGCCTGAGAGCCACTGGTCCATAGAGGGCTTTTCTGAGCATTTTAATTGTATTTATTATGTTCCATCAAAAAAAACAAACAGTGAATACTTACGATGACAAAAAGGACCAGATTCGTGTTGAAGGCATTGACATGTCATTTTTGACTCATTGTTTTGATTGTAAGAAATCTGTATCTTCTACTTTTAGAAAAGCTCAATAGCTCTTTAAGTTTTTAGATACTTAAACATTTCAAGATACATCAGCACCAAAGTGTCAGTGTTTGAAACTTCTCTTTACTGGCATTGAAGATGCTGGTATTGAATCATCGGATCATTCATCATCTTTACCAGATAATATGAAGAACCAGGCAAGAACCTTCCTACAAATGACTAGGGTCTCACGGCATTTCTGGCTGGTGGGTTCTTCTTGCCATCCTTGCCAGCCTGTGACGATCTTTACTGGGAGTTTTCTACCCCCTGTGGTCGCCATCCTTGGGGTTGAAAAGTTCTGGCTCAGGGACAGTGGCCATGGCGCAGCGTGCTGGGCACAGGTGCAGTGTCTTAGGCCATTTCTCAACAGTTTGGGGGCTAAAACTGCTCATTTGCTTCAGCTGATGTTTCCTTTTGAGTGGCTCCACCATTTATAACTTTTCCACACTTTTAAAAAATATGAGAGATGCTTAGCTTTCACGGGACTAAATTTATCCCGAGGACATATGTGCGTCCACGTGTGTGTTTATAAGGAAAAGGGAAGTGCCTTCTCGCTCAGATTGTCTGTAACAGCCTGAAACTAACCTTTATAACGTCACATCAAGTAATACTGTGCTGTGTATCGGGACGCTGGCCGCTCTCGTTCCTCTTCTTGTCACATAGTGGCAAGGGAGTTACAGCCCCGCTGTCTGGAGGGCGCTGTGCCCCACACGCAGGGTTGTCAAGTGTTGTGTGTGCTCTTCTTACGGAGGTTCTCTCTGGGGGTGTCTGTGTTCTCCCTGTGATTGCTGTGTCCAGCTTGAATAATACTCTAACTTTAGCATAAAGCTACCTCTCTTGACTCTTATAAGCAAGGAGAAATAAAACCAAATGTTACTTACCGTGACATTGCTAGAAGGGATGTTTTGCGCAATTTTCTCCTTTTGTGAATTATTTAGTTTGAAAAAATTATTTTGTAGTGGTTGTATTAACACGTTACAACACACACACACACCCAGGACAGGTGTGTGGTCACTGCAGAGAGTCCTCTGCTTCTGTCCTTGGACACCAGCCTCAGCTGGAGCCTGGGCTTCCCTTTAAGCCTGTTTTTCAGGTATTGTTCAGTTCTTCCGAATGATGACCTCACTCAGGTTTCCAGCTCACAGAACCACTCAGCTCCTTCTCCCGTTAAGCGTACTGTATTGTTTTCGGCTAATTTGAGTTCTTTAGCTAATTTTGAATGTTATTTATTTTATTTAACATTTTCTTACTTAGTTGTCAGTGGGATGGAATACTTTTGGGTTTTCTAGGAATATAAACCCCATTAATAAGGTCCTTCTGAGAAATTAGATTTATATAACTTTGTTTTGATTAAAGCTGATTTTTCTGAGAAAATGTTTCATCCCAGGGATTGGCAAAATTTTTCTAATAAGAGACAGGCAGTAAATATTGGAGGTTTTTAGGCAATATGGTCTCTGTCAAAATTATAGTTTGTTTTTGTAATACAAAAGCAGCCACTGACAGGAATAGGCTTGACTGTGTCCCAGGAGCTTTTTTTTTTTTTTTTAAACAAAAACAGGGATCAGGCCCTAGTTTTGGCCACCCTTGAATCACCAGGCAGTGAGTAATACAGCTGGGGAGGTAATCATTACCCTCGCCATAATCACATTCTCAGTGCAGGGAATGCCCGTTCTGTCATACAGTTCTGGTATCTGTACTAAATGAAATACCTTTTTGCAAACGTGAGTCCATGGCAGTTAAAGGTGGTGGGTGGAATTTCCGGGTCTGGACCCCCAGCGCCCCGCTGCTTCCTGACCCCAGCTCAGCTGCGGCCTGGAGCAGCACGCAGGACGGCGGCTCCCCGCTCAACCCAAGTGGCCCAGAGACTGAGCACCTGGAGAGTCCAGAGCACTGCCCACAGGCTGGGGCTGCCCCAGCGGGGGCATCTTGGCGGGCCGGGTGTGTTTGCTCAGGGCTCCCCTGACACTGAACGGTGTCTCTGCTCTCTCCCGCCCTGTGCCCCGCGCAGCTCCCCTCCCACTCGGTCACCCCGTCCAGCAAGCATGCGGACAGCAAGCCCGTGCCACTGACGCCCGCCTACCACACGCTGCCTCACCCCTCGCACCACGGCACTCCACACACCACCATCAACTGGGGGCCCCTGGAGCCTCCGAAAACCCCCAAGCCCTGGAGCCTGAGCTGCCTGCGACCTGCACCCCCTCTCCGGCCCTCAGCTGCTCTCTGCTACAAGGAGGTGAGCCCCGACTTGACGGCTGGGCGTGTTACTTCGGCCGTTCCCTGCTTCAGTCCAGGGAGTTCAGAAACGTGAGCCATCCCGTGTTTGTGTCTGTGACATAAAGCAGATCGGCCTCTTCAGAACTGTGAAGGGTCTGCCTTTGTTCTCTTGTCACTCCTTCCTGTGGTCCCGGGGGCCCTGGGGAGACCCTCATGGCGGGGCCCTCTCTGTGCCCGTCACGGAGGAGCTGTTTCTGTGCCCACCTGACCTCCGTTCCCTTTGCCCAGAGGCCACGGAGCTGGGAGGCTTCGCGTGGGCCTCCCGGCCTCTCGCTGAAAGAACTTTGAACTTGGTTGTGATGGGTCTCAGCTCACTGTGGGCGTGCCACTCCGCCACACCGTGTGACCCTTGTCAGGCTTGAGCTCTTGCCCGGGAACCCTGCGTCTGGTCACCTGTGTAAGGCGGAGGGAACGTTTACGGGGAAGGGGTGGGGGAGGGCAGCGCTCCTCGTGGCGTGGTCACAGCGCACCCGCTCTCCTCCACTCGGACAGTGTTTGCACGTGTCTGCTGTTCCCTCCCTGCCCTGATGAGAAAGGCAGGGGACTCGAGAAGTAGGGTCCAGGAGTATCTGCCCTTGAGGAAGCTGGTGATGGTGTGAAATGAGTGTGAGTGGAGTTTGGTTACCATAGGCGTGGCTGTGAGTGTGGCGGGCGTGGCCTGGCTGTGAGCCTGGTGTGAGCCTTTGCGCGTCCACGAGGCTGCATTTGCAGAGGCCCTGGAGCAGACACCCGCTCCGTGCTCGCTGGCAGCCCTGGGTGTTTTAAGATCTATAGAAGAGTACAACGTAAGTTATAGTTAATCCTTTATGTTTCTGTTAATGAATTTTGGTTTTTGTGACGTGTACCTTGCGGGTGTCCCTGTGCCCAGGTCGGAGCGTTCCTCGCCCTGGCAGCTCCTGGAAGAGTGCTGATGTCTGTGTTGCAGGCGTGTGGGCAAGCCCTGGTGATCTCATTGCTGGGGAGGGAGAGTGGGGCGGAGGAGGGAGAGGAAGGCGTGGAGGGGTGTGGCCGTGAGCATGTCCGGTGTGCTGAGCATGCAGACCGCCTGGTGGAAAGTGGTCACAGACGAGAGGCCGAACAGAGCACTGCCGAGTGGGCGCTGTGCCTGGCTTCACCTCCGTTGCCCAGGGCTCTGGGAAGCCACAGGACACGTGCTGGCTTCACCTCTTTAGGGACTGATTACTGCTGCACTTTCAGGAGCTTTAAAATTTTCGTTTTCACGGGGAAGATTTTGAAGAGACACCTTAAAAACTCAGGCTCTGTTCTCTCTGCTTTTCAGTCTGATCCATCCCATAGCACGAGTCATGTTCCGAGTCTTGGATTCTCATCGTAAGGTTCACCAGTGGTTTATATAATTTAAATGATGCAGAAGTTAGCCTTTCCTGACATGAAAATTCAGTATACGCTTGACAGTCAAAACCTTGCCCACCGCGTTGGGCTTGGGCCTGCTCTGTCTTCCACCTTCCCCTTCGCGGGGGGGGGGGGGGGGGGGGGGGGGGGTTTCAGGCGCTGTGTTGCGGGGGAGGGGTAGACCCTGAGGCGGTGAACGTAGCTCTGGGCGGTGGGAATGCGAGCGGGGCTCTGTCTTCTGCACGCCTCTGCCCTCGAGCCCGTGGGCTGCTCTTAGACCCTTTTCTTCTCCCTTGAGGCTTCAGACGCTTTCCTGAAGGAGTTGTGTTTACTTGCCTTTCTTTTAATGGCGGCCTTAGTTGCCCCTCTCTGGCTGGTTGGCTGCAGCGGGGGGGGCCTGCCCCAGAGTTAGCAGCGCGCAGCTCCCTGCGCAGGCCTCGGCCAGCTGGCCTTTCCAAGCCAGGCGTGGCTGTCTTCCCGGTGACCCCGGATGCAGGTGACACGAGGGTTCTTATCAGAGTCCGCGCGCGGTCAGAGCTCGAGGGGAGCAGGCGCCCCCGCGGTGCCGGCGTGTTTGCTGCTTCACACCTCCGCAGCGGCCCTCCTCGCGGACCCGCGCACGTTCCTACCTTTGGGGTCTGTCAGCCTGTCCCCCTTTGCTTCCCCAGGATCTCAGCAAGAGTCCCAAGACCATGAAAAAGCTGCTCCCCAAGCGCAAGCCTGAGCGGAAGCCTTCGGACGAGGAGTTTGCGCTGAGGAAAAGTGAGTACACCTGCGAGGACGCGGGGCTCTCGGTGCGCGGGCGGGAAGGCGCCGGGCTTTCCAGGGCCGCACGCGGGAGCCAGGGCCCAGCTGAGGGTCCCCTCTAAAGGACGTAGCTGGAGCGGGGGAGGTGCGGGTCCGAGGGACCCGCCCGGCCTCCCCTGGGTGGGCCTTCCCTGGGTGGACCTCTTTGCGGGGCCCCTCGACCCGGGGTCACCCTGGCTTGGGCGGCGGCTGCGGGTCTCCGCCGTGGGACCGACCCTGTGCTCGGAGGGCCCCCGTGCTCTGTGAGGACTCTGGAGATGCCGTGGGCAGCGTGGACGGCGCCTCCAGGTCCTCGGCCTCCCGCGTGGTTGCGTGGCAAGAGCGACCCGGCGCGGCAGGCGGGAGGGGCTCTGCGGGCCGCCTTTGCAGCTCCCCCGGCCCTGAGAACTGCCACGGGGCTCTGTGACTTTCCGGACCTTTGCTCCTTTTGCCCACACCCATTTGGGAGCCTTTGGGGATTCATTTCCAGAAGAAGGCTTTTAGACTGGAGCCGAGTAGCCAGCGTCACCCCGAGGAGGAGGCGGCTTGGTGCAGTGGCTGCAAGCGGGACCCCCCCCCCCCCCCCCCGCCGTCCTTGGCAAGGGTCATGGTGGCCCTGGGGAAGTGGGCGCAGGGATGGCCCGGAGGCTGCTCCCGGGTGAGCTCCCTCCGGCCGGGCCACCTGACGTCCCCTGCCACAGCCCCGCTCGTCCTGCTGTCCTGCGGTTACTTGGTCACTTCCTCAGATATTGAGCGCACCTGCGGGACACCTTATGGAGCGGGGGAGGCCGAGCACCCCCGTGTGGAGGGTCCACCTGTGCAGAGGGTCCGGCCGGGGGTGGACACCAGCTCCGCATGTGCAGCTCTGAGCCAGCCTGGTGGGCCTTCACCCCCAGCGCTTGCCAGGCGCCTTCTGTGCGTGGGCGCTGCGCTTTGCGTGCTGTGAGCGTGCTGACCCATGTCTGAAGATGGCGGTCTGCCTGCATCAGCGGGACAGGCAGCGTCACTCGTGCGGCTGCCCTCCTGTTGGCAGAGGGGAGCGGCCTGCCCAGCCTGTGGACGTTACCTCCCAGCGTGTCCTGGAGCGAGACTAGTTAAACGTTGTTCTTGCGGAAACCCGGTAACGGCCGGTCCCAGTTAGCGGAATTGAAGTCGGCTTTTCAGCCGCCCCTCAGCTCTCTGTGCTGACGCTGACTCTTAGCAGCGAGCGTGCGGCCCGCCTCGTGTGTGTCTGTATCGTACGATGGCGTGCAGGCTTTTTGATACAGCTTATAAATAGTTTAGTCTTCCATTCTTCCCACATTTTTTTGTTAGAGTAGTTGAGCCTTTTAAAATATATTCTAAGTCATATCTTAGAAGATGCAGAACAGTCTAATAAAGCAGAAGGCAGAGTTGAGCCACAGGATGGTATGAACTATGCTGGGTGTGAGGGTCTGCGCCCGGTACCAGGACCTCTAGGGCCTTGCTCTGCGGGCTGCGCGCTCCGTGCACGTGGCCTCTCGCGTGCACAGGAAGCCGGGTCTGGAGCCCAGTTTACGGGAGAGCTCTGGAGTGTCCTAGATTAACTCTCTAGTAGGAACTTGTGGATCGGAGGAGATGCTCACTTTAAAGCCTTTGGTAAGTAGGGTCAAATGGCCTTGCCGGGGGCTCATACCTGTCTTCACTCCCCCCTCCCAGATGAGGATGGAGGGAACTTGCCCTTTCTGATATCCGCGTCCACACTGAGAATTCTCGGGCATTCTGATTTTTGTCAGGCGGACATGTGAAAACATGATATGTAGTTTTAATTTTCACTTCTTTTCTTGGTGAGAAGGAACATTTTCTTCTTTCTGACTGTTCTCTTGTGAATTGTTTGTTCCTATTTCTTGCCTTTTCTCATTTTCAGGATGGGGGATACTATCTTTCTTATGGGTTAGTAAGACAACTTGTATGTATATTTAGGATATTAGCCCTTTGCCAGATATGTTGCAGGTAAAAAAATAAAAATCCTTCTGAATATGACTGTCTTGTGAATATCAGAGAACATTTATCTGGCGAGAAAACAAAAGGAGGGATTGTTAGTTGTCACCGTCGTTGGTTGAGCTGATGATTTGTGTTTGTCCGGTTAACTGCACGTGTCATTTCTGGGTTGTGATGGGTTGCGTGTCCCTTGCAGGCACGGCCGCGCTGGAGGAGGATGCCCAGATTCTGAAGGTCATCGAGGCTTACTGCACCAGCGCCAAGACGCGGCAGACGCTCAACTCAAGTAAGTGTCGTGGGAACCCGCTGGGACTCTGGGGGTTTGTTTTGCTTTTTAGAATCACGACCTGAAGGACACAGCTGTGGGCCCTGGGCAGGCTCGTGGGCGTGGTCCCCGGTGAGGGCGCTTCCGGGGCCCGGCCTAGCGTCCCTCAGTCAAGGGAAGGGATCTGAGCTGTCAGTAAAACAACTGGTTTCTAGAGAAGGTTCTGCTGGGAAACCTGCAAGTGTAGGGCACTGCCAGAGTTTATCAAGCTCCCTCAGGTTGGAAGACAGCGGGGACTCGCTCAGCTCAGTTGTTTAAGCTGTTTACACTACGGGTGTGGTACTGGAGTTTGGTGGGGGGGGGGGGGGCTGCTCCTTAGAGTTGTCAAAAATACAAGCCTAGAGTAAGAGTTCCTTTAGCCCTCCCCAACTTTTAAAAAATGATTGCACTTAAAAATTTTTTGAAGTAGACACACCAGTGATATCGGGTAGATTTCAGTACCACTGAGTTTACCTGCATCTTACGCATAATGTCTGATGTGAAAAAAATCTTAATCTGTTGTGTGAACACTAAAAAGACGGACTCTGTTTTTTTTGAAACTTCCCCAGCATTTGAGAGTGGAGTGCAGGGTGGTTGCAGCAGATGTAGTCAGGATGTGGTTTGTCCAGGAGAAAAGGGGCTGAGCTTCCCTTCCCCTCCCTCCCTTTCTTTCAAACTGGATGACATATATTACTTCTGGCATGAAAACTGGTTTCTGTTAGAGTTTGTGTTTTGGGTTTCCTTTCCACCTTGACTTTTGGCAAATTGCTCAACTCACTTCATTGGCACCACCTGCAATGTGGTGGTTCAACTCAGTGTCACGTCTGGTGTAAACCAGTGATGGGGAGAAAAAGAAAAGGTGGACAGACAAGCGCTTGAGCTTCCGTTAAAGCTGACTACAGGTATGAGGACAGGGCCAGCGGGCTTCACCCCGGCTGAATCTGCAGATGATCTAGAAACTTCTTCATGGCTAGTAGTTGACGTGTCCCACCTGTGATGTTAGGACTTTCGGTCCGTCCTCCGTCTGGTGAAGACGCCTGTTTGTAGTGACTAGTCAGCAGAGCAGGAGAGGAATGGAAGGGCCTGCAGGTGACGGAGCAGTAATTTGTCATTTACGATATTACAGTTTCCTATAGTTGTTAAGAGATTGTATTTTTAGGTAATAGGCTATATGTGGCCATTGTTCTTTGGGTTTTGAATTTGAGATTTTTAAAAAATTATTCATCTCCACTTCAACTATTTGAAATAAAATTTTAACCGGGCCATCTCAGGTGAACCGACCTGGTGATGTGAGTTTTGTGTGAGCTTTTGTGTGAGCTGCGTTGCCTCATCCAGGAGACGGGGCCCTGCTCTCCTGTGGCCCTGGTGTGTGCAGGTCTCATCGCGTTGCCTGTGTTATGTGTTTCCACTTCTATGCAAGAAAAGCACTGGACAATACAGTGTTTTTTGTTTTTCACTGATATTATGGGCTAACCACTCTGGGACCTCAGAGGTCTTACAGTCATAGATGACCTTAAACTGAACGTTCTCAGGAACAGGTAGGATGGGGAAATGGGTCCTTTATGTTGGACAGGTAGTGTACCTAAGAATCTAGAGATGGGGTCAGGTGCATCTGACCCCAGAGCAGCTCTGTCCATATTAAATGCATAGTAAGAACAGTTGGGACGATATTATCTCACCTAAAGCTCAGTTCTGTTCAGTATATGTTTGGATGCCAAGAAGCCTTCACCATCCAGACACCTTTAGTATTGATTTCCTCCCCAAGGACCATAGGGATGTAGTCGAAGAAAACAAGCCGAGCCCACTGCTCGCTCTTGTTTTGGTTTGGGAATGGGTTTAACTTTGCCCAGAGCAGGAACAGGACGGAGCCCGTGGCTGCTGTGCTGAGCCATCCCTGGTTCCCATCAAGCGTGTGTGTCCTCCGGCCCCTCCGCGGGCCCGTTCCAGCCTGCGCGTCCCACTCGCGGCCGCCTGGCCAGCATCACTGCTCACATCACCAGCCACTCATGGGCTCACTCCTCTTCTCCCATTTGGTGCCCACTTCCTTCTGCCGTCCTGCTTTTGACACAGGGGCATTCCCTGTTCACGTCTCCCTTCATGGCAGCGGGAGGGTCTGCGTCCGGGTTGATGGCGTTTGAGCAGACGTGTCTCCCCGCCATGTCCATTCCCCTGGCTGAGTGGGGGTGAGCGCCCTGGGGTGGCGGGAAAGGGGAGCGAGGGGGAAGGGGCCTGTGTAACCCTGGTCTCCGCCTGAAGTTTTCTCAGTCACTACAATGTGACAAGGTAAGTTTCGACCCCCATTGCTAAGATGGCTTCTGGTGATTTCAAGTCTGGCGAAGAGACAGCTGAAGAAGTCCACCAGAAATCCTTGGAAAGTATTCTGCATTCAGTAGATCCGCATTAAACACATGAACGGTCCCTTTCACAAGTGTCCCAAGTGAGACTGTTTGTTAATCGAATGTGTAGCAGAATTGGTTACGTGTCAGATGTCTTTAGAATTTGCTTGTGAACATGGGCTTAATTTGTAAAAGATTTCGTAAGTGAGGGCTTAATAGCAGTAGCTTTAAAAAGGAACAGTTTGGAAACAGACTTGTGACCTATGTTTGTTTAAATAATAGTTGGTCTAGTTTTAGTCTAAGGGTTGTGCTAATTAATAAGTTCGTAAATGAAACCCAGCCATAAATAAGGAGAAATGAACGTTGTTGCCGTTTTTTAACAGTATTTTCTCTTTCCCTTCTCTTCCCATCACCTTTTGCTTTTGTTTCCATGTTTTCGGTTGTGGCTCTTCCTGCCGTCCTCCCGCTCACCCACCTCTGCCTGTCCCCCCACCCCCCTGTCGTCCCACTCCCACCCCGCCCCGTCTTAGCATGGCAAGGCACTGACCTGATGCATAATCACGTCTTGGCTGATGACGACCAGTCAAGTCTAGACTCCCTGGGTCGTCGCAGCAGCCTTTCTCGTTTGGAGCCTTCAGACCTCTCGGAAGACTCTGACTATGACAGTATATGGACAGCCCATAGTTACAGGATGGGTTCTACATCTCGTAAGAGCTGTTGCTCATATATCTCTCACCAGAACTAATGCACTTCTGAGCTTATCTTAACAATGCTTGTTGTACCGCAGCCTGCTTTTCTTAGATGTTTTCTTGCTGTTTCTTGTCTCTTTTATGTGATATTTTAACAACTTTCGAGAGCGTTTCTGATATTTCCCATTGTACTTTGTGGCGGCTTAATTGCCATTCGGAGCATCCACTCAAGTTACTGACTGTTGAAGGAGACGGTGCCCACACAGCCTGCACCCGAGGGTCCTTTCTCAGCGGGCAGTGGTGGCTTTACGTCTCCGGATGGTTTGGTTTTTTATTCTCAGTGTAGCAACTGTCTCATTTCTTTTTAGATACAGCCGTACGAACGCTTTTGTATTTTATACTGAAACCACACAGGTTTGTGATCTAAGTGCCAGCGACACGGAGGAGACCCTGGCCTTCCGTACAGGGATGTAATTTTGTGTGTGTACTGGACGCGGCGACCCAGTAGCTGTGGAGAGATAAGAAGACGACCCGTGCCCCGAGGGCGCCGAGTCCAGATCAGACGGCCGAGTGCCGGGCTGCCCCAGGGCCCTGGGCGCCGCGAGGAGCCTCTGTCGGCGTGGCGGCGCGTGGGGGTCCGGCCGGGCGGGAGCACTAGTGGCGAGTCCGCACGCCACAGGCGGCCGGCTCCACGGCCCCGCTTCTCCGCGGGCCGGGCCCTACGCGCCGCCACGCCAGACTTCCCTTAGTTGGAGGAGTTTCTCTTGAGAGGCACGTGGCAAGCCTGTGCCGCTGCAGCGAAGGGTTAAAGCCCAGCCCCCTAGCGCGTGGGTCAAGCTGTGTCCGGCCGGTAGGTGTGCCGACCCAAGCAGGCGGTGCTCCCGGCATCCACGTCCGAGCTCACGGCCCACGACGGGCGCATGGCTTCTTTTCAGCAAGAGCTGCCGTGAGACTCCCCTGATGGCCCCCGGTGGAACGTCACCCTCACTCTTGATCGTAACGGGGTTATGAGTCGCCCGAAAACCTGCTGAGTTGCCACATAACTCACTTGCAAGGACGTCTCAGATCTGGAGGGACCCCCCCGCTTCCCTGGGCTTCGTTGTAAGGAGACCTCACTGCCCTCCCTCAGACCGATTTCTGCTTCAGAAAGAACTGAATGCGCCCTGTTGCATTCGGTGGCAGCACTCAGTCCACACCCGGTCCACACTGGAGAGGAGAGCGGGGTCCCTCCCGCACACGCCTGGCTGGGTGTTCAGGTGGGACCAGAGGTGGTGTGTTAGGGACTCCTTGAAACCAGCTTCAGAAAACGAGATGCCGTAATAAGTGGGAGGAACATCTTCTCCTCCCTTCAGGGTGGCCGGGACCCTCTGCTCCCGCCACACCTCCCCCGCCAAAACCATGTGTTCGGTGTTCTGACCTTGTCTGCACAGAGTGGCTCTGCTGTGCTCCGCCCTGTGTCGGGGGGCTGGTCCCACTGCTCACAGCCCAAGGTGCCCTCCATCCTTCCCGGCAGGAGGCCCCCCCCCATTGTTTAGGGAGCCGGCACCCTCAGAACTGCGTGCAGGGAGGTGGTTAGGAAAACCAGGAAACCCAAACGTCTGTCTGTTGTTCCCAGGTGGCTACTGAACTACTTATGCCATCTGGAGGTTTCAAATTTTTGTATCAATTAGTATGAATAAGAAAGTTGCGGAGCAATCTTTTAATATTCGTCGGAGCCCAGTATTCACCCGTGGTAGAGACGGGCTTATATACGTTCAGCCAAATAGCAAATGGGATTGTGGGAGAAATAGGATAACTCCAAGGTTCACATACTTAATATCATGCAATGAATTTAGAAGCGTTTTGTTTTACTTTATATCACATCAAGTAATACATTGCAGCTTTTCTGATACTCACAGTAGAGGGTCTTTTGTTTGCTTGGAGACTGTGATAACGTGTGTTGGCTTACACGCCTCGACCATGCCTTAGTGAGTTTGGGTTGTCGTGTCATGTGCTGTGTGCACCACAGCTGCTGCACTTGGGTTTCTCTTTAACACCAAGTGTCATTTGGGTTGTCCTGATGAGACATTTTCGTTGATATTCTGTACACCAAAGTTTTGACATTTTCTCATCATTCCTTTTTGTGCCGGTTAAAGCCATTTTGACGATGATTTTTTTGTTGATGCTAAGATCACTGCAGAATAACCACCTGGCTATTTGTTTGTTTGGATTTGTTCTGATGTCTGGCACCATTAGCTCTTGTGACCTGGTTGGAAGTATTAGTGCCACTGGCTTGAAAACAGTTCTCATGTGGCAGTAAGTGATGTGGCATCCCAAGGCCAGTGTTTCTACTTCTGTGGAACTTTAGTCATGCTGAAATAGTACCTTACATTTATGCAATTCTGTAATATCTATGTGTACAGTTAGTATTATAACGAAAGGGTGAAGAATCTGAACTAGAAGGTAGGTGTAAGCCATTACCAGGCGCTTTTGCAAATGGCCTAAACGGTGTTCCCATTGAATTGACACTTGCCACAAGTATATAAGCTATATTAATTATGTGTTTTGCATAAAATTGCGAAAACACAGTGATTTGTATATAGTGGTATAAGACCTTGAAAAAAATCTATATATTGTGCTTTTTATTTGTGAACGGGAAAGCCACTTTCATTGGGTGACTGCCGTTTGAGACTCAGTGGGATGTATACCTGAATGTTGCATTGTACTGTACAGTATGCATATTGTTTGTGGTTGCATATGGCAATGAAGTGTTTGTTTTATATATATATAAAAAAAGACATCTGTTATGTACAGTTGAAATAAATTTTGCATTTGCTAGCCTGTGGCCTTTAATATTTGTTATGTGGGGCGGAGGGCGTAGCAGAGTTTGCAGCTTGACGCTTGCTGTTTGAATGTAACCTCTTCCACAGGGAGGCCGGGCAGTAGAACACCTTTTATCTGCCTTGATAGCAAAGCTTGCACTTTCTCAGGTTAAGTGTGTTCTGGACGATGCAAGGTGACTCTTTGTATATTTTTATTTCATCTGTTCCCCTCGAATTTTTTTTAAAACAAGTTTTCAATCACTGGGATGTTTGTTTTCAGAAAGAAGAGTTCTCTCTTTTTTGATGGGGGTGGGGACGTGTGCATAAACGGAAAAAAGCCCCGACTTGAATGTTTCTTACCGAGACTGAGATCAGTTTTTAATTTTTGTTTGGTAAAGTGCATGTCCAGCTGACTAGGAAAAGCAGAATGAAAGGAAAACAAGTACCTGTGGCAGGTATGGGGCCAGGACAAGGTGCAAACGATAAACAAACGCACATCCCTCTCTAAAGAGGGTCCTCGTGTTTTTGTTTTTTAAGAAAAATGAATTAGAAGCTTATCATAGCCATAAATAACAAAGTGGCCTTTCGGAGAGATTTTACTCAGTAGACTTTTTTTTAAATGTAACATTTTGTTTCATTCTGAAAGTTACTTCAGTTTCTGTTGAGTATAATTAGATGCAGATTTTAGAAAGATTACGAATTTAAGAAGTCATGTGAATTTTGCTACAAATGTGCTGGACCGCTGGCTAGATAAGCAGATGTTCTCTCCTGACAAACCTACCCTGTCTTTAGGCTCTCAGTGCAGGCCAGCCCCCTCGCAGGGCAGACGCACCGCACGCGCCCTGGGTGTGAGAGCCGCGGGCCATCTGGTGAGGCACCGGGTGGCAGGCTGACCACCACAATGGCACCTTGGGTTGAGGCCCTTGCTGTCTGGGCAGGTCCTCTGTCCAGGAGGTGGGAGTGCTGCATGCATCTGTGTTTCTCAGCGAAAGGTCCACAGTTCTCTGGCGACCTGTGATTGTTTTAGAGGACAGGGTTCTGACCGTGTCTGCAGCTTCTGGATCACACATCTGAGTGAGTTCCTGGCCCCCAGCACCTGCTCCGTCTCCAGCTGAGGGCACAGAGCGGCCCCTTCTGGTGGCAGTGCAGAACTGCGGCATCCCTGTCAGCGGGCGCTGGCAGCTGGGTTGGCGCTAATGATTATTATTTCATTGTATTCATCCCCATCCTGAACAACAGCAGAGCCACCCAGCACTCGTGTGTGTGTGTGTGTGTGTGTGTGTGTGTGTGTGTGTGTGTCCATAGACACAGGCGGGATTATAGGCCAGTCCAGCACTCCTCAAACTGTTAGCCAGAAAACTGCAAAATGTTAACATTGATGATGGGGGGGGGGGAAGTTCAGCACTCAGACAAGCTTAGGAAATGCTGAATTCAAGTTAAATGGGTATTTTTCCTGAAAACCTTCAGTACGCCAAGTGTGCACTGTGAATCTCCAGGAGGTGGCTACAGCATTCAGAATTTCCCAGTTACGTGTTGCAGAATCCCAGTTATCTCTTGGAAGCACAAAACTTTGTGTTTAGTACAGAGTTTGCGAAACACAGATCTTGAGTGTGTTGGAACATCCGTGAACACACTTCATCTGTGTCTCGGCCCCTTTTAGAGGATTTTAAGTAAAGTGAGAGAGCAGTCTCTGGTAGTTCTGCTCTTAAATGGTTTTTCCAACCTAACCAATTCAGAGAAAAGGTGCTGTGGTACCTTTAAAAATACTAAAATGATCTTTGAGAGAGCTTGTTAAATCTATCTACTCTCTAGAACTTTGTTCTTAGAGAAATAGTCAACTTATTTATAACCCTGGCTGGAGAATATTCCTTTGTTGTTTTACTGAAAGACTATCCATTTTTTTCAGTTGTTTTACAAAAATACGTTATGTTGAAACTAGGAGGCCCATGGATTTCTATTCAGGCTGATAAATAATCTTCCTTTACAAGCCTCCTGGCTCACCATCAAATCCATAAATGACATTTTTCACCGTGGCACGTTTCAGGAACCCAGCAGTTAGTACATCCTGTCTATAACGTAACGTTCTCATACTTACATTTGTCGCCTCCTTGTGTGCTTTAAGTGTATTGGCAAAAATAAGAACAACGTCTGTCTTGCTTGGGCAGTTCTTGAACCAGTTCCCACACGTTTAATAAGTTCCCCTGATTCAGTCACATCGCATAGTGGAGTGTAAGGCTTTTATATGTACAAACTCATCTGGTAAAACATATCTATAAGATGCAGCTTTTAAATTAATCCCCAGAACAGCTCTGCAGAGGTGGTGGTTTTGTTGTTCTCTCTTACGGGTGGTGGAATCGAGGCTCCGCGGATCGGTGACAGGCCCGAGTGTATCGAGACCCACGGACCCGTGAGAGTGAGTCCCTGCAGCCCCGGGCCCTGCACGACAGCCCGCTGTGCTCCGACCCGCGCTTCACAGGGCGGACGTCCCTCGTGATTCTATTTTATGTGTTATTTGAAGAATTTACTGCTGCAAACACGTAATGTAAATAGGTTGCCTAGGAAGCTAGAAGATGCAGAAGTAATTGAAAGACATGGAACTTAGTCTTCCCTAAAGCACTGTTACGTAAGAAAACATTTCCAGCCTGTTGTCTCCTTAGCTAGTTCACGTGAAGAAATGTTGTATTAGAAACCGAACGTGACAGATACACCATGGGTAGCTCTTGATCTGGCGGTAACACAGCAACGTCTGGGCGCAAAGCAGGTAACAGCGGGAACCCTCAGGCGCTAAGTGGTCTGATGTCACCTGCCTGCTTCTCTTTACAGGGAAAACTAAGTGGGCCCCTTCACTGTCCGTCCGTGTGGTACACACCTCTGAATCTTTAGGAATCCTTGTCTGTTTTTAAGGAAAATAACCCGAGTTCACTTTTCCTGATAAAAACACGGGTAGCATTTGCGTTTGTGTCGGAAGCGCAGGAATTTCTCGACCTTCAGAATTCGTCACCTGGCAGCGTCCCTGTGCTTTTCCTCCGTCGTGTGTTTCACGTGCGCGTTTCCTTCTCAAGCAGCACGTTCCCACACGGCCCAGACGTCCCAGGAGCACTTCCCGTTTACTGAGAAAGGCCTGGGAGACGCCGTGCCCGCAGCCCCGCACGGAGGCCCCGGAGCAGCCCACGGCTGTCAGCGTGACGAAGCCTTTCATGGTGTGTCCCTTTGTGGGCCCATGTCGCCTTCTGTCTGAGAAGTCACCCCCTGGCCGCGCAGGTCACTGTGCTGGGTGGGGTGTGAGCTGGGCACCACCCTTCCCCCGACAGCCAGAGCTGCAGCTACTGGGGGCCCGCACCTCGGTGTGAACACGAAGGCACTAGCGGAGGGTCGTCTTTGAAATAGTAATCGACAAACTTCAGTACAGATATGCTCCGATACGCCAGCTCGTTACGGCTTGTGACAGAGTTCTAAGGGCTGCCTGTGATTATAATATGGAAGTTCTGCTCAGGACGCATACAGCCCTTCCTTTACTGGTGTGAGGTTCCTATTTATCTGTCTAGAAGTTCGTACTGTGTAACGCGGAATCGTCCTTGCCCACCCAGAGCTGAAGTTTCCTCTGCCTGAGACAGCGAAGGAGGAGGAGGTCGGCGTCCAAGCAGCCTTCGCAGCCTGTGGGGCGGGGGTGGAGCCGGGCCCTGCAGACGCAGGGGGCATGTGGGAAGGCTCCCGGGGCCGGTAGACGGCGGTCCTCCTCTCCATGTCATGAGCTGCCCTGGGGGTGACGGACGTGCTCTCTGGACGTCAGGAGCATCGAATGAGTCTCTTGTCATCAGGCTTTGACAGTAACCACCAGCCCTGTTCTGTTCAGTGTAAGCTTGGAGTAAAACGCTGGTGAAACCATTAAGTCCTGTCCTGAAAACGTGTGTTACGCGCAGTGTCCCCACGACGTGAGGATGCACAAGTGCCGTCTTACAATGTGACAGACCCTTGGGAGGGCAGAGTAAGGGTAAAGCAGGAAAAACAAGGTCAAGCAAGCCGGACCGCCATCTCCGTGATGAATGAGCCTATATCCGACGCCACGCGTATTTTAATGGAGGGAAAGCTGCGTTTATCACAACACCAGTCGCAGTGGGTCTGTGGTGGGTCCTGTCCTTCCTCGAATGTGCATCTGATGTAATTTTACAAAAATATAGGTGATATATGTTAGTGCTGTATAGTATAACCTTTTAAAACGTTTATTTTCTTCCTTGCACCCTTAAATAAGATGGGATTCTCGTTTTTCACCTTTTATAACGTTTGGGTTTCCCAGTTAATTTCTGAAGTACTTACTTTGCAGTAAATGTTTATCAGGCCACTGTCCTGGGTAAGCTTTTGTGCTGGATCTTGGTTAAATGACGTAAACATTCCTCTGATATTGTAAACAGTTTACTTCCTTCCTTTTGGAAAAACGTTTATATGCCAGGGAATGTAAATAAAGTTTTCGTAAGAGAACCAAGTAATAAAATGCACTTTTCTTAACCATGTGCTGTAACATTGTTAGCCGTTGCTGGGGAGTTACGTGTCATAAGGGCCAGTTCATTGACTTGATAAACAGTTGGTATATGTCTACTGCATGATCCGATGGGTCTTTGTAAAATCCCTGGAATAAAATGGCACAAAATTTGGTTGATACGAATATCCCTAAAAAGTTCGAATATTTCCTCCAAAATATCCCGGGCAAGATGGTCAGAACCTTCTGTTGAAGGTTTCAGGGTTTAAAAGATCCATGGTCCAGATGAAGAAACTGAAGCTTAATAAATGGCAAAGAAAGCTAATGTTTCCTTTCCTCTGTCATGCTTTAGGCATGAAGAAGGCTGGGTTCAGTACACAGAGGTAGAGGGAGTTTTCAAAAGTTGCCCTTCCCTGTTTTACCTAGAAAATATATTTTTTTAACATACTGGAATTAACACCTGGAATTTAATATTAATAATTAAGTAGTGTTGTATAGTCAAGTTCTCCTTTTAGTTCTGCCATGGTATTTACCTGAGGGTGTTTTGTTTTGTTTTAAATGATGATAGGTTCACGCAAAGAATCTGCGCCACAAGTTTTGCTTCCGGAAGAAGAGAAAATTATAGTTGAAGAAACTAAAAGTAACGGTCAGACAGTGATAGAAGAAAAGTAAGCTGTATTCCAGTGCTTTAAAGCGGGCGGGGGAAGGGGGTTGTCGGGGGAGGGGTGGCACCGGCTTCAGGATGGTTCCAGGAGGGCCGGGGTGTGCAGGGCACTGGCTGGGGACTTTCTGGCTGGGGTCAGCGCCCCTGTGCGCAGAAGTGGGCCTCCCCGGACCTAGGGCCTGGGCGTGCAGGGCAGGTGGGCAGCATGTGCGTCCGGGGAGGCTCCGGGCGTCCCCTCTGACCCGGTCCTTGTTCAGGGCGCCTTCTCTTCTGCCTAGGAGTCTCGTCGACACTGTGTATGCACTAAAGGATGAAGTCCAGGAGTTACGACAGGTGGGTCGTCGTCCGTCATTAATCCTTTTAACGGGGGAAGAGAGGGAAACACGGCGTTAGAAGTGAATCCAGCTGTCCATAAGCGCAGTAATGCGGAAAAGAGAGCCTGACTCTCAGTATTCAGATTTCAGAAGCAGGACGACAGCTGGTCTTCTGTAAATGTGATAGTCCAGGAAGTGAATCTTCAAAGTGGCTTTCTTTTCACTGCACTGTTTTTGACATCATAAGCCATCCCAGGTTCTGCTGGAATAATCAGGCAAGAGATCTAAAATTCCATCCAGTTAAACAGTTTGATAGGTCCCCACTGTGACCGTTCTCTTCCGCTTTCTGGTGCAACAAACACATGGTCCTTGTTCTTGAGAAGCCACATGAAAAAGTCAGTTAAACTTGGCTAACCAGCCAAGCGTACTTTGCGTGTTTGTGCGTTACTTGTTTGTATCAGTGGCTTTGGTGTCCGAGGAGGGGAGGCCGAGGAGAAGCCTGAGGACGGCGTGGCCTGGGCTGGGCAGAGGGCGGGCGCGCCAGCCATGTGCTCAGAGCTGCCCTTGGCCGTCCGCGTACTTTCTCGTCCCCGTTCGAGGGCTTCCTCGTTCTCAGCAGCGGCATACGTCTGTGTGTGCGGGGGGTGACGGGTCCTAACTCACTCAGTCTCTGTTGCCCCCCTTCTTATAGAACTCTGTAGACGGGTCATCGCAGACGTGGAAGGAAGTAGGAGGGACGCGAGGTGTGCCTTCTGTTATTTTCAGCCGTTCACTTATTCTCTTGTTCACAGTTACAAGTGGGGGCCCTAGGCCTGCTCCGTCTGTGATTTGTCTTGGTGCCCAGCAGCAGCTCTGCGTCCATCAGACACTGGGGGGTCCTGGTCCAGGATTTCGCGCAGGGCGGTCCCAGCCCAGGATTTCTTCCAGTGAGGCCCCAAGTCTCCTGGGGGAGGGGGTCCGCTTCAGCACTGAAGGCGGTTAATACCCGCTGGTCTGCTTCACTTACAGGATAACAAGAAGATGAAGAAGTCTCTGGAGGAGGAGCAGAGAGCCCGCAAAGACCTGGAAAAGCTGGTGAGGAAGGTTCTAAAGAACATGAACGACCCCGCTTGGGACGAGACCAACCTCTAAGGAACGTTCTCGAAGACCGGTTACGAGACCAAGCTGGAGCCCCGTGACCACACCCGAGTGACTCTCAGGACCATAGAGCAGGGCTGCACGGGCGTCCTCTTGCCTCCTGTGCGTAGAAGAGCTGCAGCTGATCACGGCCGTGGCGTTCCTGAAGAACCAGCGTGAGGTGCGGCGCCGAGGCCGGACTGCACTGCCTTCCTCTCAACATCTCAGTACCTCGTTCTGCAGTCGGTGCAGTGGCTGCGTCTGGTCTTCCAGGCTTTGACCGAATATATATAAATGTTACATACACGTTGCCTGTAAATGCTCCATTTTGAATGCGTATCCGTGGTTGCTGTGTCGGGGCTGACGCCTGTGCTGCTGTCTCCCTCCACCAACCTCTCTGGTCCCGTGCCCTGGGCCGCGTGCTCACGCACTCGTGGAAAGCAGAGTCTGGAGAGCGCACAGGTGTTTCTGGGAGATGCCTGCTCTGTCCTCCGCCACCGCAGTGCTCCGAAAACGCCTCCCACTGCAGTCTGCCTAAACAACTCACCTTGTTCGTACCTGCAGAGACACCTTCATCCCGCTGGAGAGCCTCCTGGTAAAGCAGTATCACAGTCACTGGCGTGCGGCACTCTGGCTGAACTCGGGGGTCTGGGCCTCAGCCCCGGACCCGAGGAATCGCGTCTGCTGCCACTGTGTCCAGCGACAGGTGTGCACGCGTCCGCTTCTTGTGGACACCTGAGCGTCGGAGGGTATCCAGCCCGCTGGGGGGGACTGACGTGTAGGCTGGTCTAATAACTTGGCCAGGTGCCCTGTTTTGTCCTCCCCCTGAGAGAGCAAGCTCACTAGAGCCTGTAAATAAAGTGTGTTATTTATTACACGTCGCCGCAGCCCGCGAGGGTGAGCTGTCCTGCGGGTGGGGTTTGTGTGAGGCCGGTCTAACCCCGAGACCTGCTCTCCCGTTGGGTGCAGCAGGCAGGCCTTCTGTGCTCGCTGGAAAGGCAGTGTTTCCACTGTTTCAGCAAGGATGAAGCAATATACACCTGAGATTCCCCTAAGGGGTGGGAGCTGAAACGTGCCCCTCCCCCGTCCCACCTCCACCCCGGTGTCCAGACAGCAGGGGACACAGAGGAGGAAGCCTGTCCTCTCCATAGCCCCGGCCTCGGGTCCAGCTGATTCCTGTGCTCTGCCCCCTGCTCTTAGGAAGAGGCCGTTTTTAAAGTGAGATAATCTTTTACCACAGAGAACAAGTGTCGTGTCTTTAAAAACCAGAATCCCAGCACCTTGCGTCGGAGACATCTCAGAAATGCCCACATGGCACCAGACGTGACTCTGTGAGCTGTGCCCTTTCACTGCATCGGACCGTCCGATGTCCCCGAGCTGGGCGGCTCGGTCTTCGTGGCCCCCATGGTCCTCGGCCCACGGCCTTACTCTCAGGCTCCCCGGCTCGGCCGTTACCTGCTCAGCGGGTGTGCCTGGGGCCCGACGTCGAACTGCCCACACTCGACCTTGTTACGAGAACTGCCAACTTCCTGTACTTAGCACTGTGTTCATTAGTGCTAGGGCCAGGAAAGATTGTCTCTAGGGTGTTTTGGTAAGCCCTGTTTTTACAGTAGTATCTTTCGATGATGCGTAAGACATTGCAGTGGGAAGCAGTCCAGTTCGAGTGTACTGAAGTTTGCTGTCTCGAGCAAATTCTAACTCAGGAACCATTCATCACCTGATCTCTCCAGCACTTTGTGACGGCAGTGTTGCCGCCAGCATCCTGGGACGGGGCTCTTGCAGAACCTGCCTTACCTATTGATTTTAGCACCGCTTCTCCTGAAGGGGTGACCGTTGACATGCTTGTGTAATGCATTACCTTTTCTTCCCGTAGATCCAAGGTTTGACTAAGCTTTTGAGGGAGCAGAGAGGATGCGTCTGAGCAGCTCTTTCTAAAAACCTGTCCTGTCGTAAATGGACTGCACCCGTTTCTCCGTGTGACCTTCTGAGGGGCTGGGGGGGGTGGATGGGGACGTCAGGAAGGGGCCACCTGCCTGCCGGAGTCACCTCTGCTCCCACCTTTTGTGGATGAGGAGACGAAGCCATTGCCTCGCCTGGGACGGGAAGCGCTTGGAGGCGTGCGCGACCTTGGGACGCGCTCTGCGGTGGGACGCTGCGGCCCGCGTGCGCCTCCGCTGTGGACTCCCGATGCCCCCCCCCACGCCCCGCCCTCATTGCTCGGACACGCGGAGTCCCCGTTCACAGCTGTGGGGACACTTCACGAAATGCCACAGGCGGTGTCCTGGCCTCAACTACTCATGCTACATTGTTGTCATTATTAAACTATTTTTCTTATGTTACAGACATGTCACTTTATCTGTGATGTGTTTTTTTCGTGTGTGTGTTACCTTTACACTTTCTTTTGATTTTTTTTTTTATATCTTAAAATTCTGGTTTGAATTTTTGACACTGGAAAATACCACATTTGCCTTTAAAATCTAGGGTTTGGGAACACTGCAAGATAAATAAAAATAGAAAACAAAGTTTGGGGGCAGGAAGTGGAAGGAAAGGCTGCCAGGTGTGGCTTCCACTTCGCCTGCCGTCCGTGGATTGACAGCTCCTGTCCCGGCAGCTCCCGGTAAGCCGAGCGAGGGGCTCGATGGCTGAGCACCGCTCTCTGGGTTCTGTGGGTCCTTCTAGGAGTGTCGCGTGGCAAACTAAGTGGCCTCTGTGATGCAGCCTTGCCCTTCTCCCACACGCCACCCGGTTTAAGGAGGCCAGAAACCTGTGTTCAGGGGAGAAGCCAGGCGGGCGAGGCGGGGCAGAGGGTTCCCGGCGCGCCTCCTTCCCCAGCGCTTCCACCCTCGACCTGAGCACGGAGCTGGTGGCACGTGGCTTAAGCCAGTCACCATGGCTTAAGGGAACGTTCCGGTAACTCGGGAGCCAGGGTTTGTCACGTTTCGGTCGGATCTCAGGGAGACGAGCGGTGGACGTGTGTCTTGGCAGACAACCCAGTCTGTCTGTCTGTTCCTGTGTGTGCAGGGTCCTCTGGTCAGGCCCCGGCCCTCCAGACAGCTGGCCTGCAGGGTGGCGAGGGCAGACCGCAGGTCCCTGCAGCTGCGAGCTGGCGCCTCCCCCTGAGGGCCCGCAGCCCTGTGACGGGGGCCTAGAAACCTCTTCTGAGTTCTAACGTTTCCATAGAACTGGCCAAGTTCCTAGGGGGAGTGTTAGACGTGATGTCCTTCCCAGCTTTACGGTTCCAGTTCCTCAGGAAGGGGAGGGAGGGAGGTTTAAATGCGGCCTGAAATGTCCTGACATGTTCACATCGACGCCACGGGCTCCACAATGAACTCGCCAACCGGTGGGGTGGGGGAGCCGGTGGCGGCTCCCCCACCCGCCCCCGTGATGCTCGTTTTGGCCAGTCTATCCGTCACCGAATTTCTCCTTTATCTGGCAGTAGTTAGAAAGCAAGTGAACCCAGCCCGCAGTCTGCCGTCCCCACCCCGCAAGGTTCCTCTCCAGCAGAGGTTCCCGGGGCGCGGTGGATGGGACTGCCCCCCGCCCTGCTCCCCGGGGCCCAGGGAGCCACCGCGCTGGCTGGGGGAGGACGGGGGGCAGGGCAGCGGGCACGCGGGCCGCTGGCCTTCCATCCCGGGAGGAGCCGCGCCAGCCCGCCAGCCCCCCGGCCCCCTGGCCCCCCGGTCCCGGACGAGACCCTTCGCCTGGCCGCTGCTGCTCGCGAGGCGTGACTTTATTGCGGAAAATTGAAGTCTGTGTAGAAGTAACAGGTGACCATTACTCTCCGAGATTCAGGTGTGTGGCCACCACCCGCCGCTCCGCGGGTCACACGCCAGCAGTTTGCCGAGTGCTTCCTGTGAAGGGGCTGCACGTTACTTCACTGTAGCCTGGTCCTCTCTCATTTCTGGGTTGGAAGGTGCCAGGAGTTTCCATTGTTTTCTGGAAATCCACCAGAGGGAGGGGGAGGCGCTGGACAGTCTGAAAACTGCCCCACAGGACGGGATGGGGGCAGTGCTGCTCTTTGAAGGTCTCCTTGCGTGCAGGTCACGCGAGGCTGCCTTTTCCTAACACATGGCTGGAGGCTGATCACCTGGGCTCCGCGGGGGCTGAAGTTGCGCCGTTTTAATTTCTCCCTTACGCGCGGTATTTAACGAACTCGATTTTACCCGTAAACAGAAGTGGTTGGCGCTTAACTGGAAGGAGGCGTGAAGTGGCGCCGGCCCTGCACACGGCACCCCTGCAGGAGTGAGCGCTGAGGAATCCGGTCAGATTCTGTCCTGGCCGTGAGGGCCGAGCACGTGGTGGGGACCTGGGGCTCCAGCCCTGGGCGGCGTGGCCCGCAGTGCCCGACCCAGGCCCACCCACCTTTAAGCCGGTGCCCTTGGGTTTGTTTTGTCCCCTAAGAGCCACGTTAGGTGTGCGTTAGGGTCTGGAGGCTTCCTTCTCTGGTTAGTGTCCCAGCAAAATTGATGGCACAGGTGCTGCTTTCCCAAGGCTGCTGTGACAGGTACCGTGAACTGGGTGGGTCCTGACAGCAGAGGCTGATTCTCTCACGGTCCTGAGGCCCAAAGTCTGGAGCCTGCCTATCGGGGGGCCCGGGTCCCTCTGGAGGCACTGGGGGAGGCCCCTTCCAGCCCCCGTGGCGCCCGTCCGGCGCCCGTCCCAGAGGCGCCCGGCTCTGCCTCTGTTGGCACGTGGCCGTGTCTTCTCGGCGCCCTTCTCCCCGTGTGTCTGTTTTCTCTCCTTGGTGGGACACCAGTCATTTTGGCTTAGGGCCATGGCAATGACCTCATCTTAGCCCAGTGACATCCACAAAGACCCAGCTTCAAACAGCGTCACGTTCACAGGTACTCGGGTCAGGACTTGAACGCATCTCGTGGGGGCACGACTCAGCCCGTCACGGGCGCTGGCCGGTCCCCGCCTCCAGCCTGGGTGGGGTACCTGCCCTCCCAGAAGCTGGCCTGAGTGTGGCTGCAGGTCCTCAGCTAAATCCCACCCTGACGTTAACCAGGGAGGGGAGTCGCGCAGGGTCCCCAGAGGCTGCCGTGGGTCCCGGCAGAGCTTCTCCTGTTCTAGAAAAGCCAGGGCAGCTCCCACCGTTCCCAGGGGAACACGACTCGGTCCAGGACAACAAGTGTCTTGCTTTTTAGCTACAACTATATCACAGGGGAACAAGGCTCGGCTGATAAAGGGAGACCTTAGCCCAGGTCACACTGGAGCTCCCGCTGTGGCCCGCGAAGCCTCCATCCTCCGCAGGCCTGGCCGGTCAGGGAAGTGGACAGCAGGTCACGGGCAGCCCAGGCACCGGCCACCACCCCGAGATGCCCCCAGGGTCTCCGCGTACAGCATGCTTGGCTCTCGGGTTATAGCCGCCCGGTGGCGGAAGTAGCGCGTCGTCCTGGGGTCCCCGGGCAGTGGGTTCCTTTCTCTTCTTTGGGTCCTACCAGCACCGCTGTGACCTCCAGAGCCCCAGGGCAGTCCCCACGCTGCTCCCTTGGCTCCCTTGTCTCCACCTGAGTCAATCCTTTGAAACCTCAGATCCCATCTGGCCCCGCCCCAGGGGTCCCGACGTGACCCCACACTCCCCAACCCTGGGCTTTCTCAGCCTCCTGTGCTGACCCAGCCTTCACATGGCCACACGTGACCGTCTCCACCGCTTCCCGGAAGCTCGTTGATAAACGCACTTGAACCCTCTCCAAAGTGGTTTGAAGTCTGAAGTCTGCAGGAGGGGACCCGGCTACCTACACTCCTGGTGGGGACGGCGACCTGGGGCGGCAGCTCTGAAGACAGTCTGGCCATTCCTTAGAAGGTCAGCCTTGAGTCTCCACCTGACCCAGCCAGGCCACTCCCAGGAGTGTGTCCAAGGGAGGTGGAAACACACGTGCACACAAAACTACGTGAAGGTCCACAGCAGCATTCCACTTAACAGCCCAAACGCGGAACAGCCCAGATGTCCATCACCAGAGAAGCGGATCAGCGAGACGTCTGTCCACGTGGTGGGCTTCCTTCAGCCGTGGAAGGAGCGGGGCTCTGGCACGCACTGGCACGCGGGTGTATCTTGAACACGTCAAGCGGGCGAAGCCAGACCCAGAGCCCACGCATCGTGTGACTACACTGACGGGACGCGTCCAGAGGCACGAGTCCCCGGCCTCGGGGCGGGCTAGTGGTCACCGGGAGCGGTGGGGAGCGGGGCTCCTGCGTACGGCACGGGGGCTTTGCCCAGGCTGCGAGGGCGCCGTGCCGGGAAATGCAGACCGTGGGCGCCGAGCGCCACTGCAGCGCACGCTCCAGACGGGTGAGTTGTGCGCAGCGGGTGGCAGCGCAGCCTCGGGAGCTACTGGACGCCCACCCTGACCTTCCAGGTCTCCGGACGTGGGCGCCGTTTACCGGGCATCAGCCACGCGACAGGCACGTGCCTGTGCGTGTGTATCATCACCTTGGTTTCAGAAGAGGAACCCGAGGCCTTGGGAGGCTTGCTCACGTGGTCACGGGGAGGAGCCAAAGCCGCTGCATCTGGCACGCGCGGGGGAGGGGCGCCCAGCGTGCTCTGCGCCATGCACCGGGGTCGGGTCACTCCCGCGGCTCCACCCCGCAGGCTCTGACCCGTCGCCCTCCCACGTGGCTTGCCCTCCCCTCCCTGGTTCTCCCTGCTCCTCGTCCCATCCGGCCATGACCTCGAGTGACCTTGACCCTCCAGTCCTCGGCCACCTGCTCCCCGGGTCACGCACACATGGGCTCTGGCTCCCCCGAGAGCCTCCGGTCCGCCCTCGGCGTCCCCCCTTGCTCTCTCCTCCTCTCGTCACCATCACCCGCTGGGCCTGAGCAGTTCAGTCTCCTCCCCTCCCCTCTCTGCCCCCGTCCCGCCCCCTCCCCGCGTTTTCATCCTCTCCTGGGGCACCGCTACATCTCCCTACCGCTGCCCGCCCGCCCCGTGCCCTCAGGCTGCGGGTGGCTGCGCTGCAGCCCCGCCGGGACCTCAGCCCCGCCCAGACGCCGCATCCGCCGGCCTGTCCACTCGGAGCCCAGTGTCCACCTGTCCAGCCTGGTCTCCCCTCTCACCACGTCCAGTCGGGCTACCAGTCACTGACTCTAATTAAAAGGACACATGGAAAGCACTCGAACGGAAGGCACTCGACCGGCCCCGACCCCAGTCCCCGCTTTAATTTTCTCCTACCTTATCGCGTATCCCCAAGCTTACTCGTGCCTGCTTCTCACCTGTTTCAGCACAGCCAGGGTGATGCTGTTAAGATATAATTCACCTTCCCTCTGCACAGAATCCTGTCCTAACGCCCGACTTCCCTCGGCGTTAAGGCCAAAGCCCCCCACGCCACCCACACACGTGCCCGTGCTTTGGCCTCCGTCGTCTCTCCTCTGCCTGCCTTCCCTCGAGCCACGCCGGGTCCTTCCGGTTCTCAGATTCACCAGGCAGGCCTGCCTCACCCCAGGGCCTGGGCACTTACTGCTGCTTCAGCCTCGCTGGACCCGGTTCTGAGGACGAGCCTGGCCGGCCGATGGGGTGGGCGTCGCTAAGGAAAGGGGCTGGGGCGCGGGGTCTGGAGGCCGCAGGCCTCCACCCCTGTCCGGGCCTTCTGTGTGATGCGGCGGGGCCTGTGTGACATCACAGCCGGCGGGGTGGGCCTTCCGCTGGCCAGGAGCAGTGGGAGGGAGGCGGCAGCCAGTCTCTTGTTTGATCCGAGAGCTGCTGTCCACGTGGAGCGTGACCGTGAGCTGTGTGGCTGGAGCTCAGCCGGGGACGTGCCCGCCGGGCCTCCTCCCTTCCTGGCACAAACTGCCCCAGGCCCGGCCTCCAGGTCCCCTGTGCTGACCTGCTCTCTCCCCCAGGTTCCCTTGACCCCCTGGCTGTCCTTCAGCTGCTGCGATGAGAGACGCTCCAGAATTCAAGAAGTCCCCCTCGCACCTCCCGAAGACATTTGCAGGTAACAGGCTGGGCCGCGCGGGGCTCCGGGGAGGCTGTGGTTTCTGAGCCACGCAGCCCGGCGCAGGGGCGGCGGGAAGCGGGGAGGGCCAGCCCGGAGCGGGGGGGTGGTGGGGAGGAGGGCTGTGTGCGTCCCCGTGGGAACATCTGTGTGGAGGGGACGGGGCGGGGCCTTGCAGCCCTTGAGGGATCGTCTGCGGGTCCAGTTCTTCCTGGCAGTCCCACAGCTTCGCACCCACACTGCCCCACTGCTGCCCTCTCTCTCCGACAAGTCACCCGTCCAGGGACCCGTCGGAGGGCCGCGCCCCCGAGTGACCCAGGGATCGGGGGCCTCGGACACCAGGCCAGGCGGAGGGCAGCAGGGTGGAGCCGCTCCCTGGAGAGGGCAGCGTGGTCATGGGGCCGAGATGGGGTCACACAGAGGTTCCCAGGAAGGAGGGCCCAGCTGGGAGTGGGCGCCACCGCGCAGACGTGGCCCAGGGAGCCTCCCCAGGCACTCGCTTCACGGAAGAAACGCTCCGTGGACACCTGACGTAAAGAAAAATGCGTAAAAGCACGCGTGGTTTCCCAGCGATGTCCCGAGGGAATTTTCCCCAGTGGGAGGCTCTCTCCCGGGGACACGGGCACCCTGACACCCTCCGGTGCCCTGACTCTACGCCCTGGTCTGTCTGGGGAGCCCTGATGCAGCCACGCGGGACACGTGGCCCTCTCACATCTGAGACCCGCGTCATGTGCTGAGCTCAGTTCCAAACCCACGTGTCTATTGTCTGGGCACAAGGGTCCAGGCCTCCTGAACTGCAGAAGCCAAACCAGGGGAAGGAGGTGGGGCGGGGACCCACGGGGCCGTCGCAGCCGGGCCAGGCCATGCAGGGGCTCTGAGGGGCCGTCCGGGCGCCGGGGGTCCCTTGCATCTGGAAGCTCGGGTCTGGGAAGCGCTGTGGATTTGGGAACCCAAGGGGACTCCAACGAGGGTATAATGGGTGTGGGGTGCCCCGCGGTCGGCTACTGTGCTGCTTCTCGAGCCCCCCTTTTCCTTATGAGCCACTCTGCAGAAATAACCCAAATGGTCTGTGTGGTGCTTTACAGTTTGTAGGGTGCTTTCGCAGAAACGATTTCAATTTTCATGGCCCCTCTGTGAGGGAATCAACGTTGGCTTTAGACCGACAGGCAGAGCGGACAGAAGGGCATGGTAGATCAACAGCCGAGAGCACAGGCCGCACGGGCAGGTCCCCGGGTCAAGCCGTTCCTCCCCACGCTGGCTTGACCTTCACTCCCTCACCTCTAACACGGGCAGGTGTGAGGAGGGTCTCTGCAGAGGGGCTGCTGAAACGACCAAAGGAGACAGAACTTGGAGAAATCCCCGAGGGGGGCTCCTTGCAGCCCTGACACACTTGAAGCAAAACCCAGCACAGCTCACGTCCCCTCAAAGTCTTCAGGGACCGAGCCCTCGCCCGAGACCTCGGCGACCACGGTGACCATGGCCCGGGAGCCAGCACAACCCCGCCCGCCCGGGGTCAGCGGGCCCGCTCCGGCTCCCAGGCTCCGGCTGCAGGGAGTCCCCGACTCTGTCCAGCCTTCCCCCTGCAGCACAGGCCCCACGACGGGGAGGCCAAGGACATGGGGTGGGGCACACCTGGAGTCGGGGTGTCCTGGGCCACGGAGGAAAGGGTATGGAGGGCGGTGGGTTTCCCTGGAATCCCCTAGTCTGAGAGACCAAACTCCCCCCGCCAACCCAAGGAAGACGGCGTTCCCTGGAGACTCAGGAAAGGGCGGGCCCTGCTCCACGCCCCACCCCGGGAGACCGTGTTTACTGCTGATGGGCACCTGCTCAGAGCTGAGACCCTGCGGTCCTTCGCCCTCCGCTGCAAGGCACGTGGCTTCCTGGCACTAACCTTTCTGTCCTTTCGTTTCGACTTTTAAATTCTGAAATAATCCTCACGTTGGTCATTTTAACTCAGTCTGCGCTTAAATGTGGATTAAGAACATGTTACTGCCGGAACTCCCGGACACCCATTGTATGAGGTCTGTGTTTCCCAATTGCTTTGTGGAGCGCTGAGCCCGGCTCGCCGGGACGCGTTATCTCCTTAATCCCTGGGGGACCCCGCATTATTCTGTGTGTGTCATCAACTTGACATTGTCGTGTTCAGAAATCGAATTCATTCCAGATCTGAGTTTCGAAGTGAGATGCGTGTGACGCATTAATGAGAACCGTAACAAACCCACCACGCAAACCCGCGAGCTCCCGTCCCTGCCCCGTGCTCCTTCGAGTCAGAGGGCGCTGTGTATCAGGGTAACGTCCGTGTGTGTCTGCTTTGCAGTGTGCGACATCCCTCTGTACGACATATGTGACTACAGCGTCACCAGAGATCGGTGCAAGGAACTCGGGTGCTGCTTTTATAAAGGCGTCTGCTATGAGAAGGCGGTTCCCAGTAAGTACCCGGCCAGGCCCGCCCCGGCGGACAAAGCCACGCGCACCAGGAACGGGTCTCCGTTGCTGTTCGGGCCTCTTTCGTTGTTCCCTGGTCACATCGCCCCGCTCGGTGCAGCTGCAGGAGAGACGGCTCTGAGGGCCTGGGCCTGGGACTTCCGCCACCGGAGAGAGTCCACTCCCGGGTGCTGTTGAAGAGGCTTATTTGAGATCCCTCCATTCTGGGGGGGGGGGGGCGGGGGGCGAGGGGGTGTAGAAGCCTGCGTTGGAGGAGGCGGCTCTGCAAAAGCAGATGGCTCGGGGCGGGACCCCCGCGGCTGTGCGCGAGGGCAGGCCTGACCCAGGCGGGAGCTGGAGCCCTGAGGACCCAGGACAGACCTCCGACTGGGGTCAGGATGAAACTTAGACCTGACACTGAGCTCTGCGGCCGGTCCCTGAAGCCCAGGATGCGCCTGGGGAGGTGGAACTAGTAGGGGGGCCTGGGATGGGGAGGGGGCCTGAGCTGGGGGGGAGGCCGGACCCCCGCAGTCAGACAACAAGGGAGGCACCTGACACTCAGAGTGCAGCGGGAGGGGGTGAGCTGGGTCTCCTGGCCCAGAAGGGATGACCTAACGATGCTTTTTCTGGATACTTCCCCACACTTCTGCCTCTGGAATTGTCCAAGTTAGTATTTCCAGACACTCAAATTCTACCTGACGGTGATGCTTGTCCTTGCCCTGTATGCGTCCCTTTTAGAAACGGGGGTGAGGGCTCTAGGACTTTGGGGAAGGGGTAAACACGTCCCTGGAACGGGACAGCCTGCAGGGGACCTCACCAGGGAGGAGGAACGTGTCCCCAGATACAGAAAGCTGGCCGTGGGCCCTCAGCTCCGATGCTCTGGGAAATGTGTCCTGTACCCTCCTCCACCCTCAACCCCCGGGGGTCAAGGGCGCAGCCGTGTCCTATGACTTCCCGGGATTTCTTCTTCCCTTGTTTCTCCTCTGTGGTCCCAGCTGGGCTCAGCTGCCCACCCCCAAGGCCTGCCTTCTCCTTCCTGGACACGGGAAGTCGGAAACATGACCCTCGGGGCAGCCCCATCCCACAGACTCAAAACCTTCCGCCAGCTCCTTCAAGAAGTGATATTCTGAGCAAAGCAAGAAGCTAAAGCATCGGCAAGATCTGGGTTCAGCCAAAGGGAGAGCGTCGTCTTCCTTTATGTGAAGATGTGGTGTGTAGGGCCGAAGCAGAGGCAGTTTAGCTCAAAACGAGGCCGATAAGAGGCCACAACGAACACTGCTCACAGCTGGGAGGATTTTCTGGTGACGGTTTCTCCTTCAGATCTTGAGTTAGAAGACTTGGGACCAGATCTCCTTACTCATCCCACCTGCCACCTCCAGGGACCCCAGCACCCCTAGGATCCCACACCCCTTCCCCTGTACCTGAAGATAGAAGCAATTGGAAGTTACCTCCTTTGGTTGTTATTTTTACTGAGATGGAATTCTCATGCCGTAAAATTCACCCTTTTGAAGAGTATGATTCAGTGACTTTTAGTATATTCACAAAGTTATACACTGGAAATTCCAGAACATTTTCATTATCCCCGAGAGAAACCCGCACCCATTAAACCGTCACCCTGTTCCCCTCCCCCTCCCGTCCCTGGTAACCACCGATCTGTGTCTCTGGATCTACCGTTCTGGACATTTTCATATAAATGGAGTCATACCATATGGGGTGGCCTTTTGTGTCTGGCTTCTTTCACTTACGTAATGTTTTCAAGGTTCATCTATGATGTACCATGTGTCAGTACTTCATTCCTTTTCATGGCTGAATAATATTCCATTGCCTGGATGGACCACGTTTTGTTTATCATTTGTCTGTTGATGGGCATTTGGGTTGTTTCCACTTTTTAGCTATTATGAGTGAAGCTACTGCTATGGACAAATGCGCACACAGAGTTTGCACGAACATGTTCCCAATCCTGGACCATATATTAACTCTATCTTAAAATTTTGAGGAAGTGTCAAACTAGTTTCCAAGTGGCTGCACCATTTTACAGTCTAAACCAGCAGCAAATGAGGGTTCCAGTTTCTCCATATTCTCACCAACGCTTTTCATCCGTCGTTTTGATTATACCCATTGTAATGGGTGTGAAGTTATATTTCATTGTCATTTTGATCTGTATTTCCCTAATGAGTAACGACGAGCTTATCTTCCTGTGCTTATCGACTGTTTGTGTATCTTCTCTGGAGAAAAGTCTATTAAAATCCTTTGCTCAGTTTTTAACTGGGTTAATTATCTTTTTATCGTGGAGTTGTAAGGGCTATTCATATATTCTCGTAGACCCTTTTCAGATATATGATTTCAAATGCATTCTCCCAAATCCGTTGACTGTCTCTTCACTTTCTTGATAGCGTCCTCTGAAGCACAGAAACTTTCAGTTTTGATGATGTCCAGTTTATCTGTTTGTTCTTTGGTTGCTTGTGCTTTGGGGGGTTTTATCTAGGAGACCATTGTCTAATTCAAGGTCACAAAGATTTGCATTTAGGATATCTTCTAAGGGTTGTGTAGTTTTATCTTCTACATTTCCGTCTTTGATCCACTTTGTGTTCATTTTTGTACGCGGTGTGAAGCAGGGGTACAACTTCATCCTTCTGCGTGCAGATGTCCAGTTTTCCCAGAACCATTTGTTGATAAGAGTGCTCCACTGAATTGTCTCCACAGCCTTGTTGAAATCAATTGCTCCTAAGTGTGAGGGTTTATTTCCAGACTCTCAATTCCATCCCATTGATCTATGTGTCTATCTTTAATCAGCACCGCAAGGCTTTGATCACTGTAGCCTTGTAATAAGTATTGAAATATGAGTCCTCCAATTTTGTTGTTCATTTTCAAGATTGTTTAAGTTATTATGGGTCCTTTGAATTTCCATATGAATTCTAGGATCCCTTGTCAATTTCTGCAAAAAGCCATCTGGCATTTTGATAGGGATTGTGTTCAATCTGTAGATAATTTGGGGGAAGGGGTAAAGGGGTACTGCTATTTTAGTAATATTAAGTTTTCTTGTCTTCTGAATAGTGGATGTTTTCCACTTTACGTTGTTTTAAATTTCTTTCAATCATATATTGTAGTTTTCAGTATGCTAATCTGTTTTTCTTTTATTAAAGTTATTCCTACTTATTTTATTCTAATGTTATTGTAAATTGAATTGTCTTTTCAATTTTATTTTCAGATTGTATATAGAATCCTAGGTATATATGCAGGAGGATTGAAAGGTTGCTAGTGTATAGAAATAACATAAAATTTTTATGGTGACCTTGTACCCTGCAACCTTCTTGAACTTGTTTATGAATTCTTGTCATTTTTTAGTTTATTTCTTAGAATTTTCTACATATCAGATCATATCATCTGCACATAGCGATAGTTCTGCTTCTCCCTTTCCAATCTAGATGGTTTTATTTCATTTTCCTGCTAGGACTTCAGTACAGTGGTGAATAGAGGCAGTGATACTGGACATCCTTGTCTTCATTCTGATATTTGGGGGAAGCTTTCAGTGTTTCACCATTAAGTACCATGGTAGCTTGGGTTTTCTTAGGTATCATTTATCAGGTCAAGGAAGTTCCCTTGTCTTCCTAGTTTTTTGAGTATTTTTATCATAAAAAAATGTTGGATTTTATCAAATTCTTTGCATCTATGAGCACCTCAGGTGTGGTCTGCTTTTTTTTTTTTTTTTTTGGTGTTATGAAAAGCATTTTTAATTCTGTATAGAATTTAAAAGACAAAAGCATAAAAATAACTATAAAACTATGTTAATGGATACGATTTATATAAAGATATAATTTGTGACATCAATATAAAGTAGGGGAGGGGAGATGCAAAAGAGGTATTTTTTTTGAATTTTATTTTATTTTATTTTTTATACAGCAGGTTCTTATTAGTTATCTTTATTTATTTATTTTTTTCTGGCGGTACGCGGGCCTCTCATTGTTGTGGCCTCTCCCGTTGCAGAGCACAGGCTCCGGACGCGCAGGCTCAGCGGCCATGGCCCACGGGCCCAGCCGCCCCGCGGCGTGTGGGATCCTCCCGGACCGGGGCACGAACCCACGTCCCCTGCATCGGCAGGCGGACTCTCAACCACTGTGCCACCAGGGAAGCCCCTAGTTTTCTATTTTATACATATTAGTGTATATATGTCAATCCCAATCTCCCAATCCATCCCACCACCACCACCACCACCACCCCCGCTCAGGAGTGGTCTTTATTACTTATGTAGATTTGAGTTACTATCTAGTATCCTTTTCTTTCATCCTGAAGGACTCCCTTTAGTATTTCTTGTAAGGCAGGTCTCAGTTTTTGTTTATCTGGGAATATCTTAATTTCTCCTTCATTTTTGAAGGATAAGTTTATAAAATTCTGAGTTGACAGTCTGTCAGCACTTTGAGTGTTTCATCCCATTGCCTCTGCCCTCCATGGTTTCTGGTGAGAAATCTGCTGATTATCTTAAGGCTTCTTTATACACAGCATGTCCTGTCCCTTATGCTGCTTTCAGGATTCTCTTTTGACAGTTTATCGTGTGTCTAGGCGTGGATCTCTTTGATTTTATCCTACTCAGAGTTCAGGGGCTGCTTGGCAATGTAGATTAATGTTTATCAAATTTAGGAAGCTTTTGCCATTTCTTCAAATATTCTTTCTGCCCTCTCCTCTCCCTCTGGGACTCCCATCCTACATATTCGATACACTCCATGGTGTCCTACAGATCTCTGAGGTTCTATTAATTTGTCTTAATTCGATTTTCTTTCTGTTACTCAGACTGGCTAATCTCAATGGACTTATCTTCAGGTTTACTGATTCTTTCCTTTGCCTACTCAAATCTACCACTGAGGTCCTCTGGTGAGGTTTTCATTTCCATTATTATACTTTCAACTTCAGAATTTCTATTTGGTTCTTTTTTTAAAATTAAATAATTTCTATCTTTTTGTTGATATCCTCCATGTGGTGAGATATCATTCTCATACTCCAGTTCTTTAGACATGGCTTCCTTTAGTTCTTTGAACATATTTAAAATAAAGTCTTTGCCTAGTAAGTCTAACATCTGGGCTTCCTGGGGGACCATTTCTATTAATGGCCTTTTTTCATGTACATGGCCATATTTTCTTATTTCTTTGCATGTCTTGTATTTTTTGTTGACAGTAGACATTTTAAATAATATAATGTGGCAACTCTGAAAATCAGGTCCTCCTGCCTCCCCAGATCTCTTGCTGTTGCTATTGTCATTGTTTCGTGACTTTTCTGGATGAATTCTGTAACGTCTGTATTCTTCGTGGTGTGTGCTCATTGAAGACTCTGCTTGGTCAGCCTAGCAGTCAGACTAATGGCTGGACAGAAATCTCTCTGGACACCTGGAAACAATGATCTCTCAGTCTCTGCTGAGGGCCCTGTGTGTGTGTTGGGACCCACCTCCTACACGCAGCCAGATAGTTCCCAACTCTACCTTAACCTTCACTTTCTGCTTGCACAGAACCTCAAGGTCAGCCAGCAGTGCAAGCTCGGAGCCTTCTCAGGTCTCTCCTAGGTATGTGCACAGCCCTGGACGTGCCCACTGCCTTCTGGGTTCCAAGGGCTATGTCACAGCTTTCCAAACCTCCCTGTAGACAGATCATCCCCCAGGTTTTCCCTCTCAGCTTTTTGGTCAGCCTGTTGTTTGCCCCCGACTGCTCTCAACCACCTCAGCCATTGTGATTCTCCACAACTGCCTCCGATTATTTCCAGCAAATGGCTGAGGGAAAGGCTGTTCCCACTACATGAGCTCCAAGTCCAGTCACATAAAGACAACCTTGCGAGTGGGGTCTTCCAGTGAAGCGCCAGATGGAACGAAGTGTGACCATTTTCTGGGAATGGGACTTGGAAGGAGCTTCAGTCCTGTTCCTTACCCTCCGGTGGTACAGAGCTGCTGGTTGTCACCAGGACTGTGGGCTGTAGGTTTTCATGACTATCATGGAACTGGAGAGAGGGCAGGAGAGGTGGGAGCAGGCATGTTAAAATGTCCAAATATCACTGTTGTTACTGAGATTCACCTGTTCATCTTGAATAAAGAGACTGCTGCAAGATTGTGGTTAGTTTCCAAAGTTTTGAAAAAGTTTATTACCTCAATTTTGACCCTTGTTCTCATTGCTTTTCTGAAGGAGGGTATTTGGGGGCAGGGGCTCCTGCTCTGCCATTTTTTCTGATGTCACCCTGAACGTTAATTTTGGGCTTTAATGAACCTCTTGTCCAGCTGTACACAATGGGGTAGTGAGAGAGGTACCACAAGACATAGTGCTTTTTTTTTTTTTTAAAGGAGTTCATTCTCCTCCATCTGTCTCATTGTAAAACCCATGGCATCTTACTTGAGAGAGCTGGATGAGTCTCAGCTCTTACACTGTTGAATGACCCATCACATTGCTGCATCCCAGCTGCTTGTTCACTGGGGGATGTGACAGGCACTCCTGAAGCTGACTTCATGGCACTGGGTGGTGGTTTGGCCATCATTTGCTGCTTTTTGCACTTGTCATCCTTTTGTTGCTTTGTGGTTTTAGCAGTTGGACACACACACATATCACTATTTGGAGAGCAGCCGATGATTACAATCTGGCTCACTTCATTTGCATCACGGAGTTTTGCTTCTTAGAGGACTCTGGTGGTGTCCTAGGCACGTATGCAACTTAGTTTTTCTGAGGCGTTTACCACGTGGGGCTCCTAAAAGCAGGAAACTTTAACATCCAAAGGGTATGTGAGTTTGTTCCTTCAATCTTCTACATATAAAGAGGCAAAAGGCATTCAATTCCCAGGTCAAGTTACAGGACAGGGCATAGTCTTTGGCCATTAATTATCCCAATTTACTCACATCCTAGTGAAATGGAGCCCTAACAGCATAAGGCAGTGAAATGGATCATTTAGGGAAGAAAGCAGCCAGCAAAGGAACAGAAATCCAAGCTGCTGCTGCTGCTTTTTCTTTATTTTTCATCTGTTCCATCCCCTGAGCACCTTCTCATCAGAGTTTTATTGTGGGAGTTGGCCATTTTGTAACTGTTAGTATTTCAGACATCATTTAAATTAGAGCCATCACCTCATGCCTGTCACTTATTTGAAAAATGAACCTTATTCTTTATAGCACCTTAATTATTAGTGTCCTTAAGGAACCCAGAAAAGAACACGAACTGACGAATTTTTGTCCTTGCAGAGGGCTCATTGTTCTGCAAGTGGGTGTGTCATTTTTGCATGGAGGCGAGTATTAATCCTTTTTCCACTCTTCCAATTATAATAAATGAGTTGTGTGAGCTAGGCTATTTCTTCAGACTTCTTTCGAGCTCAAGAGGTGGGGCCATCTGTGGGGAGAGTCTGGGCAGTGAGCCCTGCATTTGGGTCCCCACTGTGCCCTCAAATTACTTTTCATTTCTTTGATATCCTTCTCATTCAAGACGGCGAGCGAACCTTTGTACCGTGTAAGTTGTAGTATTCGGTGACAGGGTATTATGAGTTCCTTGTACACGTAATTCCACGTTATGAAAACTTTTCACCAACTTCTTACGTTGGCTGCTTTGAAGTGCACATTGTGTTGTGGGATAACCTGTATTATTAGGAACATGAACTTGGGGAATTAGCATTAGATCTTTGAGAAAGAATTGGGGATTCAAAGAGGATGACTCGCTTTCATTCCTCAGTCTTGATTGTAGGGTACAGTATTTAACCTGTCACTTCTTCTAAGTGTTTGACTTCAGTTTCTTCATGGGACTTGCTGAGACGATTTCAAAACTTTCGTTTAACTGTATTTGGGGGAGGACTTGCCAAGATATTCCTTCAGTTGCTGTTGTTTCTGAGTGATCAGTCATAGTCTGTGTTTTATGATAAATCACACATATTGCTTGTGACGAATAGCGAGCTGGCCAGAGACCGTGCAGAGAGAATCATTGAGGTTCAGTCTCTGCCTTCAGGGGCTTGACCTCAAGAACAAAAAGTACTCGCGCATGGAAAGATGTAGAAGACATGCCGACGGTAGAAAACTAAATCATTGACTAAATGTGTGTGTTTCACTAACAGGGATTCACTTACATACAGATTCTGAATTTCATGAACCGGGACACAAAACCACGCTAAGGAACATACACTCCTTGGAATCCAAGAACTCGTGGGTTGCCTTCCTGTCCCTTAAAAGCTCCTAATTCACACTTCGTTTCAATTCCATTCATTCGACATCGTTTAAAGCGTTCTTTGTGTCAAGGCCTAGGACCCCCTATGTTAGTTGTCTATCGCCGTGTGACAGATGACCCAAAACTCAGTGGCCTCAAGCAACAACTTAGGGGCTTAGCTGGGTGGTTTGGGCTCCGGTGACTCATGGGAATTGTAGTCAAGATTCCAGGAGGCTGCGCCCGTCGTCCGAGGCCGGCCTGGGGCTGCACCGTCTGCCCCGTGGGCCTCACCTTGTCACAAGTCTGCCTGCACGTCCTTATACGTGAGACGGTCTTCCCCGGAGCCAGCGAGCGGCGAAAGAGCAGGGTAGGAGCCACGGTGGCTCTGACCTCGCCTTGGGGGTTCAGAGGTCAGCCCCATACACCGCAGAAGCGTCTATACCACGGTGTAAATTCCAGGAGGTGAGAATCGCTGGAGGCGTCTCGAGGCCCTGGGGATTCGGGGGTGAGCCTAGGCGCACGCACTTCCACGGGAAAGGCATTGTGGAAAGAAAGAAGCCAACCGATTGCAAGGATCCTCCAACAGGAAGTTTCCTAATCCGGTCACCGTCGAGGGGAGGCAGACTGTATCCAGCACCAGCCCCGCCCCCTCCCTGTGAACTCCCGAGCGTGAGCGCCTGCTGTATACTAGCCTCTGCTCGCTGAGTTCCGGCAGCTCCAGGAAACCGAGCACCTGCGTTCCCATCGCTGAGCTATTTGGCTTCAACCCCTTTCAGTTTTCTGACCTCAGCCCCACATCCAGGACCCCCGTGCCCCGCACGACTGCCAGAGCCCCTGCAGATTAGCCAGTGCGGGTCCCACCGGAGTCATCCTCGCATCCTGGGAGGCAGCTTTCTCTACAACTCGCTTGCCTTCTGTTCTAGTTTGGGGTGTGTCCCCCGAGGAGAGATGCCGAAGCCTTAGCCTCCAGTACCTGTTGTGTGACCTTGTTTGGATGTGATGAGTTAAGATGGGGTCATCCTGGAGGAGGTGGGCCCTTGTTCCAACATGACTGGTGTCTTAATCAGAGGAGACACAGACTCGGGAGACACAGCCTCGGGGACAATGTTCTGTGAAGGCAGACACACAGGGACGGCGGCCGTGTGATGGCGGAGCCAGAGGTGGGGTGATGCGCCCATGTGCCTGGGGTTGCCGGGAGCCACAGGAGCTGGAAGAAGCAGGAAGGATCCCCACCTCCACCCCCCAGAACCTTCAGCGGGAGCACGGCTCTGCCATCACCTTGGCCTTGGGCACCTGGCCTCCAGGCTGTGGGCCGATACGTCTCTGTGGTTTCGAGCTGCCCAGTGGTGGCTCCCCTCCGTCATCACAGCCCCAGGAAAGCACCGCCCAAGCGGGGACAACGTCTGATAATGTTATTACTGGTTAAGGTGAAACGGCTGAGTGGGAAGAAGTAAGGGAATTGAAGCAGATCACGTCACTCGAGGTCGGCGTTTGCAAGCCAGCCAGTCCCCTTCCCCTGAAGGGGCGGAAGGGCGGTGGGAGAGAGGCCAGCAGTGCCGGTGGCCCGGCAAGTGCCACCGCGCGCGAGCCGCTCCCGGCGCCGTACTGGCCGGCGTGCTCGCGTTCCCGCTTTCAAGGCCTGACGTGAGCCAGGTGAAGACAGCGTGCAGGATAGACCCAGGGCGGAAGGGCGTCCGGTTACCGAGCGGAGCAGCGCTCACGCAGAGCCGCCGGGCCTGCGGATGCCGCGCTTCAGTCGCCCGAGCGCCGGGCCCGCCGGTGGGGGCCCCGCGTCAGTCCTCGTGGGAAGCTGGTCTCCGGGCCCGCCTGTGAGCCTGGGCGCCGCGAGGCCCCTGCGCTGGAGCAGCCCTGGAGAAGGCTTGCGGGGCTCGCCCAGCTCCGCCTTCCCCCTCCTTCCCCGGCGTGCAGAGGGGCCAGGGATTCACACCGGAGGATGCTCGTGCACAGGGAAGCGCCAGGGTAGCGGTTGCCCCTGGGGCACCTTGAAAGGCTCAGGTTCTTCTGTCGGGGGTGGGCTTCGAGAAGACGTGAGCAATTTGGGGCAGTGCACATCCCTCGTTAATAAAGGAGAGCTCAGCCCATGAAGTTTGAAATCGGACCTGTGGGATTGGTCACCCAAAAACATCTCCTAATGTTTTGGGACAATTGACCTGAGTATTGAGGGACCATTTCCAGGAAGCCGGGGGCAGGGTGCGGGCCCCGGTCACAGGAGGCAAGGAGGCCGGGTGCTGTTCTTTCTGGAGGACAGACAGACGAGGGAGCCTCTCCCCACAGCTGTCCTCAGGGGTCCTCTGGGAGCCACGGGCCGCCCTGAGGGCCTGCAGGTGGAGCCTTCTTCCCTCTAAGAGTGGCTTGGATCCTGGACGTGTTTCCAGGGGGAGAAGGTGGAGAGGCAGGTGCTCAGGGTGGAGCTGGGCCTCAGGGGCAGGTGGAGGGCGTGGCCAACTCCAGGGAGCCTCCCTTTGGTGACGGACCTGGGTCCAAATGATGAACTGAAACTGTTTTCCAGCTTATGTGCAAGTGTTTTCCGCCTTGATCGTGATCGTTGCCGGGGACTTCATCGTCACCATTATTTACAGGTCAGTGCTTTCGTTCTCTGAACCTCACCTGCAGACCCGAGAGGGAGACGAACAGGATGGTGTGGGCAGGCGGCTCCCCAGCCTTGCCATGGGGCACGAGGAGGGCCCTCTGTGGACGCGAGCCTGCGGGGGGACCAGCCTATGTCTTGATAGCGATGCCAGTGGCATCGAAGGACACCTGACATCTCCAGGTGCGGACTCACCTCACCAGGCCCTGGCTGTCACCTGTGGTCCGCGGGCAGGCCTGGAATTCAGCCTTCGTGCGGGGCCCTGGCACCTGTGACATGAACAAAAGCCACTGAGATTAGTTGAGTCACTATGTCCAACAAGGAGGGAAACTGCTTTCGTCCTCCGAGTGGTGCCGGGTGGCGTCTTGATGGACTGGCCTGGCTGTGACCTGCATGGGATGCTCCCCGTTCTGTCCTTGGAAGCCTGGGTGCCACGTGCCGAGTCTGTTCAGAGCACGTGTAAGAATCAAAAATGAGGACTATTGAGACAAAGCATTTTTCTTGGCAAGTACACGTTCATGATCATGAACCTATGTTTTTAGGGGCACGTCCTGGCCGAGGGCTGGGCGGCCCATAGCGTTCTCCACCCTTAATTTCTCTGATTGTGATAAAAACTCTCTTCCCATCAGAGTTGTCCAAGAGAGTAGGAGAGAAAAGGAAGTCCCTACAGAGGTACCTTTGTCCTCCAAGTCCAGCGCTCAAGTGGAAGTGGTGCCCTCGGGCGAGCGGCCGGCGGGGTCGAAGGCCCCGAGCACAGAGCCGTCGCACAAGAGCGCGGAGAGCGGTAGGGAGGGCGGTAAGGCGGCGGGAATGACCAGCTTTACTTCCTCTGTGGTCTTCTCTGGTGAAGACGCTCGGCAGCCATGTCAGCCCTTCTGCGGGTTATACTTGTTGTTTAGTTCGGACAAAAGTCTGTCTTCTCCAGCTGGGAGGGGCGGGTTTGCAAGGCGGATTCTGTCTTCAGCACAGGCTTCCCGTCTCCACAAGGCCATTCCCTCCTGGAAACATCGCCTTCCCTCTCCTGCCCTCCGTGTCCCCTCAGACACATCCTGCCGGGGTGTGGGCAGCGGGACTGCTGGCTGAGCTGCAGCCCAGGTGCTGGCTGGCGGCGTGAGAGCGTCTCCTCCTTCTGCGGCGCCTGCAGCTGTGAAGTGTCCCCCCCGCTGCTCTGGTTTCCAGGAAGCCCAGTTGCTTGTCTGGTCACTCACCCTCTTAGGCTCCTTTGGCCGGAGCCCCTGGCAGGTTAGGGAAGACTGTCCTCAGTGATCGGCTCTGTCCCGGGCCATGTTTGTGCGGGAATTCCGTCTAGGGCGCTTGGTATCACGGGTCACAAGGCGTGGCTTTCCTGGAGCAGTGAGCGGCCTGCCCAGACGTCTTCAGGGACCTGGACGTGGCCCTGGCGGACATGCAGGCCCTGCGCGCACCTTCTCAGGGTGCTCCCTGCGGGGAGAGGTGCAGATGTTCCTCCCCCGGGAGTGAGTGGAGAGACTCAAGGCAGCAGAGACGCCCCGCCACCAAACTTGCTTTGGAGTGAATCATGGCCAAGTGTGTGCCGTGTAGCTGTGTTCACAGGCCTTGAAGAAATTCCCTTGGGGTGGCCGAGTATTCCATTCAAAGGCCGCTTCTTTTTGTTTCGTTTTTAATCCCGCAGCACTGGCCATACCGGAAGACGAAGAAACTGAGGACTGAGGTATGTGCTGGGGACCAAGTGAAGATGGGAGGGAATCTCTGAAAGAAATGGGGCGTCGGGGGAACGGCTGTTGAAATATGTTATGCAATGGCCACCCGATGAGAAAAAATAAAGTATCTTGAAAGCTTCGCGTTCCGTGTCGTGTACCCAAGGCCAGAGTTTTCCCTTCAGAGGGAGGAAGCCGTCGGAGCTGAGACCATGACCCGGGAGCTTTCATTTCTGACACTCGGCTTGGTACTGACCCCGGGACCGGCAGCTCGCAGCGCTGACTCAGCACCGAGGCCCCCTTTGCAGGGCACAGGCTACAGGTTCACAGGGCAGGTTGTCACTCAGACCCACAGGGAGGGCAGGCCTTGTCCATCAGGAACAGCACGACCCTCCCCAGGGTCCCCCTCCCGTGACAGGACGCACGTGGGTTCAGCGTGACTGACACATGCTCAGTGTGGGTGATGCCAGCCCAGGGGGACCCCGTGGTCTTGGAGAATCCCTGCTTTTATGTTGGAAACTTGCATTCTCCAGAGCTGCACAAAGGGATTATTTGGATAAGAAATCAGCACAAAAAAAGCCCCTAGAAGCCCTTGTTTATTTTCTAGCTGGTAAATTCTAGCGCATGTGGATGTGAATGGTGGTGGGTCAGGGTCTTACTGCCCCTTCCGCCTCACAAGCGTCCTGCTGACCTTGGTTGTCACCCTCGGGTTGGTCTGGGTCAGGTGTCGGCACACCGGTCATAAAGGACCAGATAGCAGCTATTTTAGGCTCTGTGGGCCCTGCGTCCCGACACCTCTTCAACTCTGCTGGCACAGCATCCAGGCGGCCCCAGATGACGGAAATGCCTGGGTGGATGTGGCGGGTTCCGATAAAATCGTTTTTATGACAACAGGTAACAGGGTGGACGTCCCCGCCGGCCGTGGTTTGTCATCCCCGAGTCCTGAGATGCTAGAAGTGTGTTTGTATGACCTGGGTACCTGTGCACTTCTTGGGCTATCTCCGAATAAAGGGGAAGATGCCCAAGTCCTTGGCCAGTGAATGGGGGCGAGCTCTGTCTATAGATTCGTGATGTCCAGAGGGAGTCTGGTCCCTAACTGGCCTGGGCTGGACCACCGCTTGCAGAGATGAGGCGGATTAGATGCCCCAGAAGCAGCACTTAAGCCCCGAGGTTCGGTGCGGGGCACCTACTGCAGAGCTTCTGCCTTTAATGGGAACTGGAGTGTGTGTTTCCAAGGGACGTAGAAACGGCCTCTGGGCATCTCTTCCTCCAGGATAGGTTGGGCCTGTGCTCCCCAGGCCCCAGGCCCCCTAGGCGACTCCGTGGCCTCTGTGCACCAAGCTGCAGGTGGTACTCCCCTCGTTGTTGCTGCCCCTCCCTAAAGCTGCCCCAGCTCAGCTATGTGCCGGGAGGAGGGGCCAGGTCCCTGACCACCTGGCTGCTGAAGCCCCTCTGACCTGGTAGGTCTGGGTGTAGGGAAGGGCTTCCCCATTTTCCGAGCTCAGGGCTTCCCCACTGAGCCACCCTCAAGAGTTTGGGTGCAGGGTCTGCTGAGGGTGGTGGGACGGGGTGTGAAGGCATGGCGGTGCCCTGGTGTGGAGCCAGGAAGAGGGTGGGCCCGGCGGGATGGTCCTGAGCTCCCAGGGCTAGCGAGGCAGTCCGTTTGCGGCCCTCAGGTGAGCCCGGCCGCGGCAGGATGTGCGGGCTGACCTCCCCTGGCGGCTCCCGTGGGCCCCTGAGCAGCAGCTGCAGCCCCGTGACCCCCTCGTGGCCAGGTGACACTGACAACATTTAACCACCTGGGTGGCATGTGACGTGGCCCCAGACAAGATCCCAGGCCCCGTCAGCCCCTTATTTTCCAGATTACGGAGGGATTGCTGGGTAGGGGAGCCTCAGGAGGACGGGGCGATGGCTCCTCCTAGGAAGTTCGGAGTTTCAGCCCTGCCGGTCCGGCTGCTGCCGGTCTTGGGCCTGGGGGTCCGTGGGGAGGTCCGTGGGGCTGCGAGGGACACTGCCCACCGCCCCCCAGAACCGCTCTGGGCTCGGAGCAGAGGTGGGAGCTGGGGGAGATCTGAGTGCCTCTCACCTTGTGGTGGAAGCATAATCTGCCTTCCTTTGTGATGGATGCTGCGACTCATTTATAAACCAGTGCCTGCTTTGTTGGTGTACACTAGCCTAGGAATTTTGAGATTCAGAGAAGCTAGAAAATAGTCCAGAAAACCAGGAATGACTTAAACTGATGTCTAAGGGTCAACCGAGATCACCATATGGTTTTTCTTTTTTAGTTTGCTAATAGGGTGAATTACACTGATTTTCAAATGTTAACCCAAACTTTTGTTCCTGGGGTGAATCCCGTTCGGTCATAACCTATTATCCTATTTGTATACTGTTAGAGCCTATTTGCAAAATGCAGAAAACAATCTTATTGGTACCAGGAGGTAAGGAGTGGGGAAGGATAAACTGGGAGATTGGGACTGACATATACATACTACCATACAGAAAATAGATAAGTAAGAAGGACCTACTGTAGAGCCCAGGGAATGCGACTCCATACTCTGTAATGGCCTGTATGGGAAAAGAATCTAAAAAAGAGTGGAAATATGTATAAGTGATTCACTTTGCTGTACAGCAGAAACTAACACAGCATCGTAAATCAACTATACCCCAATAAAAATTTTTTAAAAAAGAATAATTATTTTAAGAATTTGTTAGCTTTTCCTTCTCCTCGGGTTTTCTAAATTAATGTTTGAAGTAAAAACTGTAACACCCTTGTAATGTGGTTTTCAGTGCATGTGGAGGAAGTATCTAAGAGCTCTATATTACAAGTGGGTGAGGGTAAAGTGACAGAGGGGAAGGAAGGTTTCCACCCTTCACTCAAACTGGTACAGACACCTGCAAAATAGCTTGCCAGTTTCTTAAAAATGTAAACATATATTTGCCATATGCAACTAGCAAATGTGCTCCTGGGCATTTATGGCCGAGAAATGAAAACATTTCTACAAAAACCTGTAATGATGTTCATGGAGACTTCATGTGTAATAGCCCCAGATTAGAAACAGTCCTCCAGCAAGTGAACGGCTAAACTGTGGTCTATTCATACCAGGGAATAAAAGGAAAAATAATTTGGACGGATCTCAAAGGCGTTATGTCGAGTAAGAAACCCATCTCAAAAGGTCACAAACCGTGTGATTCCATCCGGATGACGACATTCTAGAAATGCCAGACTTGTATGACGGGGAGAAGCTAGTGGTCGCCATGGTGAGGAAGGTTCTTGGTGGTGCTGAAGGTGGGGGGGTGTACACGTTAAAGGGCAGCATGAAGGGGTCTTTGTGGTGCCCAGAGGTCTGCGTCTTGGTTTCAGTGGTGGTCACGTGAGTGTATATGCGTCAACATGGCTTAGACACACAAACACACACACACACTGTTGCAGTGTCACGTTCCTGGTTTTGGTTCTGTGCTGACGGAACCATGGGGAGATTCTGACTGAAGGGTACACACAACCTCTCTGGGATGCTTTTGAAACTTCCTGTGAACTATGGTGATTTCAAACTAAAGAGCTAAAAAATGTAAAATGAAGTCTTTCTGACATTAAGAAAATAAAGGCCGATGAGACGGCTACCAGCCTCTAAAAAGTCCATCAGCCCAAACGCGGCCTGCAGAGATTGCAGACACGGGCACGGCGTTCGGTTCAGAGCAACAGGGAAGTTCTAATTCCTGTGCCATCAGAGGCTCGGGTCAGAGGAGCATTTAAACACTGATAAAGCCCAGCCCGCGCGGTAATTCCACCCTGTCACAGACACGTGACGGCATCCCAGCTTTGGTGTTCCCTGGAGCCGCGTTCTCATTTTCACCCTACCCCCACTGTTCTTTATGGTTCTTATTCAACAATTCAGCCTTTAACAAACACCAAGCTCCCTTCCATAGTTCGTTTCCTTAATTATCCTGCATCTTTTCTTTTCAGTATGATCCAGTTTTGCAAAAAAGAAAAAGAAGGCTTTCCACATTTGTGATTATTGTACCCATTATATTTGAACTATCTTTTCATAGTGATGAGGCCAATAAAAAGATAAAATTTTTAAGGGCTCTTCTTTCAGGGACGGGAGACCTCCTGTGTAGAAATTCTCATGTCCTGTGGCCCTTTCTCTTCCACAAGCTCATTAAACCAGACTTTATATTTGCTCTCGAGGAGAGAAAAATCTTGCATATGATTTTTCCCCAAATTGTCTTTATTTCCTTCTAGTATCGCTTCTGTAACAAGGTATATCTGTGTCCTTACCTTAATTCTGCTTTTACTCGATTTCTGAATAAAATATCAAACTCAGCCTGGTGCCTTGAATGTCGCTGTGTCTTTCTTGGGCTGTGAGCTGTGAGTTGATAGCAGTGAAGTTCATCTACGGACTTGCCTTCTTCAATACATCTAGGGTTACGTTTACACTAACCTCAACTCAGATGGTCTATATTTCCCAATTTCCAAAATCATTCCCAAATAATTCAGAATAAATCAACTTTTTTGGTAAATCCTTTGTGAAGAAATTGCTTTAGATATTTTACTAATAAAGCATCAACTTTGCAAACTAAGATCTGCAAGGAGATGTCCAAAACATTTGCTTCTGCAAAAAAGTAGTCTGTGAAATGCATTGTATAGGAGGAAACTACGGAGGCAAGAGACTTTGCAGTGACATGTGATGAGGGTGGACACACCTTGGTATAGAAACTTGCAGTATGGAAAAGTATGCAGTATAATAATAAAGGAATAATTCACAAGGAAACATGCAACCTTCCTGGTGGGTGACTGGAGAAGCAGAGGGGTAGAGACTTACCGTCCAAGAACATGTGGGAGAGTGGAGGTACTTCCCCCGAGGTACGAATGGTTGGAACTTGATCAGGCTTAGGTGGCATCTGCTGATTGGAGGAGGCTACCAGGAAGAAATTCCACGCGTGACAGAGTTTCTGGTCGTTTGGGGAGTGAGACTGCAGAGTTTCTACCAGGAAGAAATTCCACGCGTGACAGAGTTTCTGGTCGTTTGGGGAGTGAGACTGCAGTTTCGCAAATCTTTAGAACGGAAGAGGGAAGTTGGCTGGGTGTTTCATTGACATCGATGTGGCTGTGATGCCAACCTCGTGGGTCCCCAGGCTCGCACGGGGCTCTGGGGCACTCACGTTGGCATCAGCCTCGCTGGTCACCTCGGGTGTCCTCTACGATCAGGAGCCACAGCGATTCCTCTCAAAGCTGGAAACACTGCGGTGTTTTATTTCCAAGATCTCTTTGCGTGGAGCACACGCCAAGCCGACAGAGGCATCAGTTCCACCAAGAGTGCAGCGTCCTGTTGAGGAGGCCGAGTCCTCGGGAGACGACAGCTTAGCCCGTGACAGCTTAGCCCGCCGGTCTTTCTCTGATGTGGGAAATGGAAACAAGGTCCATTTGGTTCTAGAGCCTGGAGTGAGCTCTCACAGGCGCCTCTGGGGATTTCATACGCTCTCCAAGCGTGAACCGCGGGAAGCTGGGAGGAGTCAAGACCGGCTTGCATTGCTGGGCTTATAAAACTCAGAACTGCATGGCAATACCACAAGTAACACAAGCTGGAAAGAATTACTGCAAAGCAACGTGGCGGTCAGAACGAGCTCAGTGGAGAAGAGGTTTCTGATATGGAGAGGACTTGTCAGCCTCCATCACTGCACAAGCCAGCTCCTTAGAATCAATCAGTCAGTCTCCTGTTGATTCTGTTTCTCTGGAGAACGCTTACCAGTACACCCCTGGGCAATAAAGAAGTTGGCTTCAGCCTGAAGAGAGATCTGGTGCCTGGGAGGTAACCTTGAAACCCACAGAGCTTCCCAAGTGGTAGGCGTGTCTGTGTGACTCAGGGTGGGGAGCCCACTGGTTTACGCTGACACAGTGGCTTAGGGTGGGAGCTGGCCGCACCAGAGAGACCGACCCCGGGATGCCAGCCCGACCTCTGGGAGGGAAGAGGTCTGGAGATCCGGGCGATGATCAATCATATCTGTATAAATGAAGCTGCAGAAAACACTCCGGACATTGAGGCTGGGCCAAGCGTCCCCGGGGGTGACCCACATCGACGTAGCGGGAGGTGATGCTTCCCGAGCACACGGCAGCGTCACCTGTGGGGGCCTCCCACCTCGCCCTGCGTAGCTCTTCTTTTGGCTGGCTCTGGTTTGCATCCTTTTGTGATCACGAAGCTGTAATCATAAGCACAGCGCTTCCCTGAGTTCTGTGAGTTGTTCTCACAAATTACAGAACATGAGGGTGGTCTCGAAGAGCCCCACATTGGCAGCCAGCTGGCCTGAAGTGTGGGCGGGCGGTCTGGGGACCCTGACTCGGGGCTGGCATCGGGGGCGAGAGCTGGTCCCTCAGGCTGCTGGGGTACATACTCTTGTACCCCTTCCTCACTGAAGAGCTTTTCCTGCTGGCCCCCCGCTGGCCGGGGTGGGAGCTAGACTTACATGCTGCTGTAAAGATCTGCTCTGTTGCTCACTGGGGACAGGAGAACCCTTGCCCTGCTGTGAGGGGCCAGGCCTGCTTTGCAAACGCACAGAATGAGGCGTCTTCGCCAGGGTCGGGCAGAGGTGGGGAGACCGAAGCTCTGATCTTGGGGTGCCTGGGACGTTCTGTGCTTGAAGGAAAACTGCCGTCCCACCGAGAGCATCCCGTCTGAAACCCGGGCAGTAAACACTCTCTGTTTGTGTCCTGAATCTTTCTGGAGTTGTTTGGTTCTCGACCGCTGAAGTCCGCTTCCCTCTGCAACAGGGGAACCCGAGAGCCCTCACTGCAAGGAAACGATTCCCTTTCACAGTTGGCCTGACAGATTATGCAATGCTTTTCATTGTCCTTGCTTGTCTAAGAATAAAAACATTTATTCCGAAAGTAAGGCGGTGTACACTATAATCTGATCTTTTGATGAAGCAGAGAAAAGCTGGTTTATTTTTAGATACCGAACTTGCTGATAAAGTCCTAATTTGGATCCAGCGTGTGCACACGCGCCCGATGCCGTCAGCCTTCTCCCCATTCTCTGTGGGCACATGGGTGTCTCTAAGCCACCCGCCGGCACACGGCGCTTTCTGAGTCCGATCCACACGGAGGCTGTTACTGATTCTCCACGAAGAAGAGAAATAAAGTCAGGGCTTTTGCTCTGGCTCGAAACTCTCCCTGCCCTCCCACGATGATTCCAGGCTGGCTTTTCTTTTGCTTGTTTCTAGGTTGCAAGCACATGGATTTAAAAAATGAATCCCCATCTCTTGCCTTCGTAGAGTGGCTTTAGGAATTAAGTGGAGGGCTTAGGACAAAGGTCAGGTCTCTCTGCCGCGAGTGAAGGCTTTGTCCTCCTTCCACGCGGGGGCCTCTGCTTCCCGGAGCATATGGCTGGGGACAGGGGCGAGGCGTCATCTTTTCACGTCACGGGCACAACTGGACATGGAGAGGGAACAGAGCAGGTGGCCGAGGCTCGGGCTCAGCATGGGCCCCTCGTCCGGACATTCGTGGCATCACTGGGGGCAGTGGGCGAGGCAGAGGAGATGCTGGGCGGGTGGGGGGAGCCTACTGTCCGACCCGGCCGCCGAGGGCAGAGCGTTTCATCCTGTCTGAGAGCAGCACGTAATCAGTCCTTTCAGACGAATGAAGGAACCGGTTTCTATGAAGCGTCTGCATGTGCCAGGTTCTGGGTGAGATGGAGTGAAACAGAGCTTGCCCAGGGATGCAGGCGTGGGGCAGAGCTGGCCTGGGGGACACGGGGGTGGTGGTGAAACTGCTAAAATCCTGTGCAGGAAGCACCCTCCTCGGCCGGGAGACAGGATGGGAAAGAGGCAGGAAGACGCCCCACAGACATCCACACCCGAAGCCTGGATCCTGTGACTCTGGGACCTACTTCACAGATGGGCTGACGGCCAGGGGCCTTGAGGTGGGGGGACGGCCCTGATCGTCCAGGTGGCCCCCACTAACCACGTGGGTCCTGAGAAGGGTGGCCTCTCCGGGGGGGTCAGAGGGCAATCCCAGCACAGCGAGAGGCCCGCTGTGAAGGTGGAGGGGACGAGAGCCGGGGAGTGCGGTGCTCCTGGGAGCTGGACGAAGGCGAGCATGGCTTCTCCCCGGAGGCTCTGGGAGGGGCAGCCCTGTGGCACCTTCGCTTGGGCCCGGGGAGCCTCGTGCTGGACTTCTGGCCTCAGGGTCGTCAGATAACACGTTGTGTCGCGTCGTGCCCCGACGTCCGTGGCAGCAACCGCAGGCCAGGCGGTGGTGGAGGAGGCCTGGGCAGAGCGGGGCCGCTGTGAACTTACCGTCTAGGACCCTGGGTACCAGCGGTGCCAGCACCGCCTGGGAGCTCGTTAGAAACGCAGGCCCCCGTGTCCACACCAGCCCGACTGAGGCAAAATGTCCATTTAACAGCATCGCAGGCGCTGCCCGCCCGAGTCCCGGACAGCAGGGCGCAGATGGACAGAGACGGGTAGGACCTGGGTCGGCACGTCTTACCCTTCGCTGTCAGGCCCCTGTAGACTTCGGTCCGGAACACTCCTCAGGCTTCCCTGGACGATCTGGACGATTACAGCCCAGTTACCGAGTGTGACTTCCTTTGGGCTTGTGTGATGTTTCCTCGTGACCAGACACATGGAGGAGGCCTGGGTCTCATCACTGCACCCCTCAGGAGTCACCTTTAAGTAGCCTCATTGCGGGCGTCCGTCATCGTTAATCACGCGATGAAGTTGACATCTCCCAGGTGTATCCGTTTTATGTTTCTCTTCTCCCCATCTTAGCTAGTATCTTGTGTACACGCACTTCGAAATTGTGTGCGTCCTCATTAAACTTCCCGCTTACATATTCATTGACTCATTCGTTCATAACCGCGTGGACTCATGGTCCAATGGTTTAAAGGACTATAATCTGTTACTACCATTACTTATTTTGATGTGTAAATTCTCTCTAGTTCAGCCAGAAGGAGCCCCTGTGAGCCGGCTCTGCATCTCTTCGGCACGTCACTGTTGTTCCATGAGAACCTTCCTGCTTCCTGACGCAACACAGTATTCCGGGTCCAGCGCCGGGAGCGGCCGTCTCCCAGGAGCCCTGGTTCCTTTAGCGGTTCCCCTTTACTCCTAAATTCGAGGTCACGTCTACAGTCACACTTGGCCGTGAGGGGAGCAGGGGGGCTTCCCTCGCCTCTCAGGAGGAAGCTGCTTCACTGGCCCCTCCACGTGGACCACCTTTGTTCCTGGCAGCTCCTCCTTCCCTCCTGAGCAGAGGCCGGTGCCCATTACCGGGGCCCCACGTGCGCAGCCTCTTAAAAACCCGCTTGTCTCTTCCGCTTCGAACTAATCCCCAAATGTCGCTGTAGTTGCTGTTTATGGACGTGCATCATTTCTCCCCCAGCCTTTTAAAGGGCCAGTCACCGTGGTAACCATATTCCGGAAACTTGCTTTGTCTCCTTCAAATACCCTTCAGGAAAAGGTCATTTGGTATTAACATGCTCTGACTAGGACTACCAGTGTGAGCAGTGCGTAGAATACCTTCCCCCGTGCGTGTGTTTTCAGTCATGCAATTTCAGGAAACTCTCAAAACAAGACGAAATCTCGAGAGCAGAAAGAGTTCCAGTGCTACGACAGACGTGTGTGTGTGTTTGTAACTTTGAGAAACTATGTTTACTTGGGTCTGTGGTTGCTGTGTGAGCCTTATTAGCTCTTGAGGATGACACCTGGCTGTTTCCCAGTTCCGGGTGTGGGTTGAGATTGAGAGAGACACCCTGCTCCCGTTGGAACTGGAGGGTGGCTGGAGCCACCGGGAAAGATGATCCTGGGGGCAGAGTGGCCCCAGAGACCCGCGTCCCACAGGCTGTGCCGATGGATGAGGGTGGGCAGACTAGCTAACTCTGGGTGTCGCGATAGAGCCCGTGGCGGGTCAGGCAGTAGAACGTTTTGCTGTGGTTTTCCATTTGCCCTCAAGACTTTTCTATAACAGCTCATTGGCTGTAGGTTTACTTATTTCAGAATAAGAACCATTTGAGCTGTATTCTGGTTGCTCAGGTCTACCTTTTCATTTTCCAGGAAGAAAAGGAAGCACAGAGGTGTGTTCGTCTCAGAGCTGGTTCCTATCCAGACGGTGTTAGAAGTTGCACCTTGACTCCTGTGCTGCTTCCTTCTTAAAAATGACCCTCCATCAGATTCCTTCAGGAGCAGAGTTTAGCAGGCACATAGTCCTACGCAGTTTGTAACTAAATCAGCTTCCTTCCCACCCCCAGATCCTCTCCCCAGAGGTGGCCACTGCTACTCGTTTCAGTGGTGACTTTGGGAATTTCCTGCATATTTCTAAACAATCTCCTGCTTAAGTAGCTGTTTCACCAGCGCTATTTGATACTTTGTACCAGGCGCTCTTTGTACCAGGCTTTCCAGGTTTTAACTCCTGATTTTCTCAACAACCCAATGAGGCAGGTACTATCCGTAGGCCCATGAGAAAACAGACACAGAGAGGTTAAGTAGTTGGCCCAGACACACAGCGAGGAAGAGGCAGGGATGGGCTTTGACCCTGCCGTCTTGGCTCCGGTGTTGTTGGTGTATCAGTTTTGCCTCCTGTTCACTGACTTACCGTCATGGAAAGTCAAGGCTTATTCTCTCACATCCTCCACTCCCACGTTTCCCCTACTTCCAGCTTCCCGTCTGCACCGCTGATGGCCACATTCACGTGCATGCTCTGTCTCTGTCTCTGTCACACACACACACACACACACACACACACACACACACACACACACATACTTCTTGACTCACCTGGAGGTGCTTCAGCACTTACTTTCCAGGAACGAGGGTACCCCGACTTGACAGTGCTGTCTCATCCCCAGCAAATCAGAGACACTCTGTATTCCAATTTGCCCAAATGTCTTTTACATATTTTTCAATCTAGGAACAATCAAGGGTCACACATTACGGTTGTTGTAACTTCTCTCTAATTTCCTTTAACCTAGAGCAACACCACTGCCTTGTCCCTCCCCTCATGACGCTTACACCACGGGGTCGGGGCGAGTTGTCTTGTGTGGTGTCCACGGCGTGGATTGGGTGCCTGTTTCCTCGGGATTCAATTCAGGTCAAACATTTTGGCCAGACGGCCACATGGGTGATCCGTGTGGATGATCGCATTGGGAGGATACAGCAATTGGTTGGATTTAATCATTTGGTTGAGATGACTGACTGACAGATATCTCCAGTGTAAGTAGTGTGACCCTTTTTGAGACTGGTAAGAAATCTGTGGGATGATAAATGGAAGCCACGTGAGTATCCTGCACCCCCCAAAATGTTCACATGACGATTTTTATTGCTATCAACTATGGTTGCAGATATTCTAATGCTATCGTAGCTCCCACACTTATTAACTGACTTTCTTTTGCAAAGAATAACTTTACCTCTCTAGTCTTTTTTTAAAAAGTAATTCACTATGGACTCAATTATTCTTTTTAATTCAATGTATTATAATCTATTGCCATTATTATTCTTTTTCATGGTCAGATCGTTCCAAGTCTGGCCAGTAGAAGCCTCTTCCATCAGGTTCTTGTACTTTTCGATACGCCCCATTTGTCGTTAAGTGGTTCTCTGCCTTCTGACATGAAAAGTGGTCCACGCTTACTGTACTTTCTCTGCCTGAGACCTGGGATGAGCTAGTTTTCTAAGGAGTCTTGGTTACTCTTCGTGGGGAGTGGAGTTTATAAACAAAGACCTGGTGGTAGGAGTGCTAATTGCTCCTGGGGTGTCATTGCTTCTGGTCCTTCGAGTGGACAGGGCTAGAAGTTATATATTCACACAAATGCTCCAGTTCAAGTCCAATCCCACAGGGTTGTACCTTGTCCCATGTTTGTATTTCCCTTCTCTTATGGTAAGACTCTGGGTTTCCTAAAGGTTAATATACCCCACTTCTCTGCCCTATGCTACACCCAGAATCACTACAGCAACGCCACTGCCAAAAACGAACTTGTGAAGAAAAATTCAAGATTTCCTTGCAATAATTGTTGTTGTCAGACTAGATCTCACGAAGTGTGAATAATCAGAGAACTGGGTTAAAACTTTGTTTGTGTTACTTCTCCTTGCTGTGAGGCTGTGTTATCAATCTGATATGACGTTACGTTCCTTTGTTTCTGTGAGTTACCAACTTTAGGGTATGAGGTTTATCATCATATTTGACTTTTTAAGAAGTATGCTAAACTTTTACACGCTTCAACAACAAAACTATATGAAAAAAGTATAGTCAGAGAATTCTTATTCCCATCTACATCCCTTTTGTTTATTTCCTATTCACCAGCCCCTTGGGTAATAATTTTTATTAGTTTCTTGTTTATCCTCTGTCTATATGTGTTATGTATGTGTGTGTCTACATATGTGGGTGCATATATATATATATAGTACATATATATTTCTTATTTAACCTTCTTTTGTATGTACACAAAAGGTAGTACACTGTATATACTCTTTTGCATTTTGCTCTTTTAACTTAAACTATATTCTGGAAATCACTCTATATTAGTTTATAATATTTTCCTATTTATAACTGCATAGTACATTATCTGGCTGTCCTATGGTTTATATAACTAGTTGTCTGTGGATGGACACTTGGGTAGTTATATACTGCAATTACAAATAACATCACAATGAATAATCTTGGGCATGTCATTGTGAAGATGTATTTTTCAGGGCTAGTTCCTACAAGTGGGATTTTTGGATCAAAGGGTAAATGCACTTTTTTCTCAGGTATTGCCAAATTCCCCTCCATAGGTGGGTACCATTTGGCATTTCTAACAGCAACGTACACCATGCCTGCTTCTCCCACAGTCTTGCCAAACAGCGTGTGTGGTCAGGCTACTGAGTTTCGCCAGCATGAGAAGTGAGATGTCCTCACTGTAGTTTTAATCTGTGTTTATAAGCGAAGTTGGGCATCTTTTCATACATTAAGGGACTTTTGTTTATTGTTCTCTGTGAACTGTTCATGCTTTTGTCCGTTTTCCACTGGATTTTCATGCTTTCTTTTCCTCTGTTTTTGAGATGCTATGTATAAAGGAGATTAACCTGCGAGACTGTTGCAGACTTTTGGCCAGTTTGTCTCTTGTTATTCGACTTTATGGTGCTTTCCAAAAGTTTAAAAGAGTTTTCATAGTCAAATTAATCAACTGTTTCTTCTACTGCATATAAATTATGTCACAGTTTTAATAGTTTTCTTCACCCCTTTCATATACAGATTATAAAACAATTTACCCATATTTTCTTCTAGAAGTTTTCCCATTTCGATCACTGATCCATTTGGTCTTTATTCTGGTATATGGTGTGAAGTATAGACCCATTTCTGCCTTTTTTAAACGGCCATCCAATGATCGCAATGTTGCCAAAAGTGGGGTCCAGCTACCCGCAGCCCAGAAGCCAGTAAAGAGGCCAGCTTGGTGGAAAGGAGAGTTTGCTTTATTTCGGAAGCCAGCAGCCGGGGAGATAGGGCGGACTCCTATCCAAGGGTCGACTCCCCACTCCCCTCCCCACCCCCATCAGGGGGCAAGAGCTTTTATAGGCTGAGGCAGGGGGCTCCATGCACAGACGGCACAGTCAGCTCTGACCGCCATCTTGAAATGAGTCATCGGTGGTGTGACCAGCGTCATCCTGATGGTTTTAAGTGCAGTTAGTCTTCAATTCCATAGCCAGAAGCTCCCTGGAACTGCTGGCTGTGGAACTGAATGGAAACATAGTCAGCATGTGTCCATTTCTTTGAGGCCAGTTCTCGGAATTGTGGCAACTTATGTCATGGCTACAGTCTGGTTATCATGTGGTTAACTTCCCCCACCTGGTGGGGTTTCAGTACCTATAAAACAGCTCAAGAGTTATGGCTCAGAATATTCCCTATAGCCCTTGAGGAGGAGCTAAAAGTCCTTGACTTTGCTTAATGACTAAACTAGCACGATTTAGTCTCGTTGGACTGTTTTCCTTTGTTTCTGCATTTTCTCACTTCTCTGATTAAATTTATTCTTTGGCTAAAGTTTTTCCACAGACAAAAGGCAGGCTGAGGACATGGGGGTCAGGGACCATAGTTTTAAACCATGGTTTAACAACATCCTTTATTATCACAGAGTCTATCTACTCCCCGTGAGTTGAGCTGTCACCCTTACGCTTTACTATATTCCCATATACTCTTGGGTCTCTGCCTAGACTTACTGTTCCATTGGTCAGTCTATTCATTTGCCAAGATCACAGTTTAATTATTGAGACTTTTTAGTATGTTTTAATATCTGGTAGGATTAATCCTCCCTCACTGCTCTGCTTTTAGAATTTTCCTAGCTATTATTGCATTGGAATAATATGCAATAATAATTACGTTGAAGGCTTAATTTTTCATTTAAACTTTAGAATCAACTTGTGTAAGTCCGGACTAAAAACTTACTGGGAGTTTTACTTCAATCTTTTAAAATTTGTCTAGTACTCTAGGAGGATCGATGTTTTTATAATGTTGAGCTATCCTGTCCAAGAAAAAAGGATGTTTCTGCATTTGTTCAAGTCATTTTTCTGTTCTTCCTTGAGTGGTTTGAAATTATTTTCATACAGATTTTGCATATTTCTTGATAAGCTAATTCCTAAGCTAGGCACTTTATCCTCTTTGTTGCTTTGGTAATGGTGACTTTCTCTTCCATTACACACCCACACACACGTGCTATTGATTTTTGTAGATTCATTTTACATTCTTCTATTATTTAAAATTCTTTTATTGTTTTTGTTATTTTCATTATTGAGTCTCTTTGGTTTTCCAAGTATATTATTACATCATGTGCACATAAAGTTTTATTTCTTTACAACTTTTTAACACTGTGATGGCTTTTCCTTATCCAATTGTATTCATTATATTTTCACTACAGCGTTAAACGTAGTGCAGATAGTGGGAATTCTTGCCTTGTTTCTGACCTTAGTGGGAAATACCTCTATTGTTTTCCTGCTAAGAAAGATAATGACCTAAAGGCTGCTTTTACATCTGTGTATGTATATACATGAATATGTGTGTGTGTATGTATATACATGAATATGTGTGTGTGTATGTATATACATGAATATGTGTGTGTGTATGTATATACATGAATATGTGTGTGTGTAGATACAAATGTAGATAGCGCCATATATGTGTGTAAATATGTATATGTATTTAGAGAAATATCCATGAATTCTTATTGAAATTATTGTTGAAGCCTTTTTGAGTATTTTGGAGAAAATCATATCATTTTTTCCTTACAGTATTATTAATGTGGCAAACAATATTAATGGATTTTCTAATATTGATCCAGCCTTATGTTCCTAATAAGTTCTACTTGGACATGAGGTACTATTTTTTCAATGTGTTTTTGGAGTTTATGTGCTAATTTTTTTTAAGGATTTTTTGTATTGATATTTATAAAAATATGGCTCTCTGGCTTTCCTTTTGGTGCTGTCTTTATTGGTTTCTCTCAATATTATAGCTGCTTCAAGAAAGAATTTGAAAATTTCCAGCTTTTTATATTCTAGAACAATTTAACTAATGTTGAGATTACCTTGTATTTGCATAATAGATTCCCTATGAAACCATCTTGGTTTTCTTTTTTAATGAAACAGTTCTTTGATAACTTTCTGTATTTTGTCTGTGGAAATAGATCTGTTTAAACTTTCTATCTTTATTTGAGTCAATTTTAGCAAATTGTGTTTTCCTAAGATATTATTTGTTTCATCTATATTTTTTAATGAATTTGCATGGAGTTGTACAAAACAGTTCTTATGAGTGTTTTATGTTCATCTTTTTCATTGTTACTTCTCCCGTATTTCTTTTGTTTTCTTTATTTTCTTGATTAGGCAAATTATAGAGGTGTCTGTTCATTTCTTCTAACAGAAATGGATTTTGATTTATTTAATAGTTCTGTTTAATATCCTATTATACTCTATTAATAGTTATGGTCAATATTATTAAGTAAATATGAAGTAAATACTAATTTAGTTTCTATTCTGTCACATTTGCTTTTAGCTTTATTGTTTTTTCCTTCTGTTTTTCTCTTGGTTTATTTTATAGCTATTTTTCCAGGTTTTCAGTTGGGAACTTATTTCCTTTATTTTTATCCTTTTATTCTATTGGTATAATATATTTTTAAATGGAGTTGTCATCAACCAAAGTAGCTTTGTTTTGTTGTTTGATAGTGTGAGGAGTTTCAGAAGTTCTGTTTTGAACACAGTGAGTTTTTTTTTTTTTTTTTTTGCGGTACGCGGGCCTCTCACTGCTGTGGCCTCTCCCGTTGCGGAGCACAGGCTCCGGACGCGCAGGCTCAGCGGCCATGGCTCACGGGCCCAGCCGCTCCGCGGCATGTGGGGTCCTCCGGGACCGGGGCACGAACCCGCGTCCCCTGCATCGGCAGGCGGACTCTCAACCACTGCGCCACCAGGGAAGCCCGAACACAGTGATTTTTAAAAATATTTTATTTTATTTTATTTCATTGGCTGTGTCGGGTCTTCGTTGCTGAATGTGGGCTTCTCTCTAGCTGTGGTGTGTGGGCTTCTCTCTAGCTGTGGTGTGTGGGCTCCAGAACGCGTGGATCCAGGAGTTGCAGCGTGTCAGCTCTAGTTGTGGCACACAAACTCTGTAGTTGTGGTGCATGGGCTTAGTTGCCCCGAGGCATGTGGGATCTTAGTTCCCCAGCCAGGGATTGAACCTGCATCCCCCGCATTGGAAGGCAGATTCTTTACCGCTAGACCACCAGGGAAGTCCCATCTATTGCTATAATTTTTTAAAGTTACAGAGCTTTCCCTGATCACTGTTTTAATCGTATCCCATAAATCCTGATATGCAGCATTTTTATCACCACTAACTTTTAGTAATTCTACAACTTTTATTTGTACTTTTCAGTCAATTGCTGTTTATTATAGAGCTTTTTTTGTTTTTTTTTAAAAACAGCTTTATTGAGCCGTATCTAACACATCGTACAAATCATCCTTTGGAAGTGTACAATTAACTCAGTGTGAATCAATTCTTTTTAAATAATTAATAATTAATTATTCAATTTACTTATTTTGGGCTGTGTTAGGTCTTTGTTGCTGTGTGTGGGCTCTCTTGAGTTGCAGCGAGCAGGGGCTACTCTTCATTGCGGTGCACAGGCTTCTCATTGCAGTGGCTTCTCTTGTAGAGCACAGCCTCCAGGTACGTGGGCTTCAGTAATTGTGGCATGCGGGCTAAATAGTTGTGACTTGCGGGCTCTAGAGCGCAGGCTCAGTAGTTGTGGCTCACGGGCTTAGTTGCTTCGTGGCACATGGGATCTTCCCGGAGCGGGGCTCGAACCTATGTCCCCTGCACTGACAGGCGGATTCTTAACCACTGCGCCACCAGGGAAGCCCTTTTGTTGTTCTCTTCAAGAGAAAGGCTTTCTGGTATTTTGATTCTGTGTCCCAGCTTTTGGGCATTCCTAATGGAGATTTATGTTTGTATTCTATTACTAAACTCTTACTTGTGGCTAAATGTGATAGATTTCTGTGGCTGCTTGTTGCCTCTTCCACCCCGAAGGCACTTAGTTTTCATCATTATTTTTCTCCGTCAGGTGCCATTGTGTATCTGCTTTCCATCTTCCCCAAACTCAGTGATACCTTGAATCTGCCAGCAGTGCCTTTTCCGTTCCGTTTGGGGAGCACCTTTTCCGTTCTGTCGGGGTGAATTTAGTGTCAAGGGAGCAGAGATAAAGGATGTTCTAGCTGCTGAGTTCAACTGGAAGCTTCCTTCTGTGCCGCGGTCAAGCTGTTATTTAGCATTTTGGCCTCAACAGCCCTACCTTTTTCTTTCTCGACATGTCTGCAAAGATGTTTAAATTTGAAAGGTTGTCGTTTGTTGTTACAAAAATGCTTCCTACCCGGAAAATTTGGACCTTTCTCAATGAAAACAAAAATGAGTTGGTAGAATTATTTCTCGAGGCATGAGTGTGTGTGAGTGTGTAAGCGTGTGAGTGTGTGTGAGAGGGTGAGTTGTGAGAGTGTGTGTGTGTGAGAGTGTGTGTATGAGTGTGTTGGGGAGTATGTGTGAGTGTGTGAGTAAGTGTGTGGGGGTGTGCAAGGAGCGGAAGGCAGAATGAGAGTGGAGTCCAAGTACAGGAGGACCGGATAAGTTCACAGAATCCCCAAAGCAAGGCTGTAGCTTGGATGCTAATTTGCTCAGAAGTGTGCACGTCACTGATAGCAAGTTGTGCCCGTGACATTCTGACACTGTCTCCCAGGAAAGAGAAGGACCTGCAGGATGCCCCTGTAATTGGAAAGCCAGCTGAGATCTGAGGCGCCTGGGGACGAGGACCGCCATTTCTCTGCACAATGGCACTGGTGGAAGGCTGTACATAAGGTGGCCTTATTAAAGTGACAAGGCAATTTAACTCCTTTGTGCACGACGATTCTGCTTCATTGATTTACAATGGGAAGGATATAATTTTGCTAGTGTTGGCAAAAAGCTCAAATGTCAGCCTTTCAAATTGCTATACTTGCCTTGTTCAGGATGAATAATGAATAAGTCACCTTTTGTCTGCAGTTAAATATTCCTGAATAAATACAAAGAACATAAAAGACATAAATGATTGCCTGATTTATATTTAAAAGAAAGATCAACATTGTGATAAATGGTTGAAACGCTGTGCGTGCAGTGTATGACTCTCTTGCTAATGACATTATCAGTGAGGGGCACCAGGTGTAGACTGTGGTCGGGTGCGACCCCCTTACCTGGGAGCCGCCTCCAGCGGCTCCATGAAGGGAGCTTGGGTCCCCACGGAAGGGCCTGTGCTCCGCAGAGCCCTCCCCACCCTGCACCCGAGGCCGGCGGAGGGCAGGGGAGCCCGGCATCCAAGGGCCTCAGCAGCAGGAGATGGGGCTTTGGAAGGGCTGGTTCTCACTGGGCCACCGTTGGAACGGGTTGTGTAAGAAACATTGGGGAAGAGTAGGAAAGCAGATTCAGCTGGAAAATCAGCAAATCCTTGGTTGAATCACTGGCATAGCCGTAGAATTCTATGCAGCTACTGGAAATGAGCACGACAGGGAGAACCTTTCATGATGAACAAATCTATCTGCCCTGCTCTCAGGGGAATAAAACAAGGTGTCCGGGCTTCCCTGGTGGTGCAGTGGTTGAGAGTCCACCTGCCGATGCAGGGGACGTGGGTTCGTGCCCCAGTCCGGGAAGATCCCAAGGTGTCCGTCACTATGAAGATGAGTTGATTTTTATTAAAAATGTGTATAAATACATGTATCAGTCAGGGACTAATTTTCTGTAGTTTGCTGGAGAAAAAAATCAATAGAATGTGTGTGTGTGTGTTTACAGTTATATATATATAACTGATATATATACACACATATACGTAGAAAAAGATTGAAAGAAAATACATCAAAATTCTACCAATGCTTATCTCTGTGTGATTTTTCTTTTCTGTGTATTTGCATTTTCTAATTGTTTTTGCAATGAAGGCGTTTTATTTTGCAGTGAGAAATAATACAACATAATATATATATTTAAAATCTTGAGTCCCAGATCTACTGTGTGAAATCCACTTGGCGCTGTGTTTCCAGGACCTCGTTCGACAGTGATACACTTGAGTGATGGACCTTTTCCCTTTGGCCATCAGGGGTCTCCCCCTCTCTCCAGTGTGTCACTGGAGACGACCCCACAGAGGACTTGGAGGGTGGGCAGACCTCAGCGCTGCCTCTGAGGACAAGTCACTCATTTCCGGGGTCTGTGTCCTCACATTGTCAGTGCAGGCTTGGGCTACATCAGTAGTTCCTACTGCAGGGACATCTTTGGGGTCTTAATGATTGTGGTGTGAGCTGAAATGGCCTTCAGTGGGTGCCAGACCTCTGACAACACACGGAGCTGAAAGCCAGGTATGGTCTGCATCCCACTTGTCCTGCCAGCCATCCGCGTTGGCGAGAAAACAGGTGGTCATTGGCTGAGCTTAGAAGCCAGCCCTGTCTTACAAATGTGTGCAAAGCATTTTGCACACTTTTAAAATTATTATTATTATCATTATTGGCTGCGTTGAGTCTTCGTTGCTGTGCACGGGCTTTCTCTAGTTGTGGTGAGTGGGAGCTACTCTTTGTTGCGGTGCGCGGGCTTCTCGTTGTGGTGGCTTCTCTTGTTGCGGAGCACGGGCTCTAGGCACGCGGGCTTCAGTAGTTGTGGCTCATGGGATCAGTAGTTGTGGCGCACTGGCTTAGTTGCTCTTCAGCACGTGGGATCTTCCCAGACCAGGGCTCGAGCCCGTGTCCCCTGCATCGGCAGGTGGATTTTTAACCACTGTGCCACCAGGGAAGCCCCTTGCACACTTTTAATATACACTCATTTTTCCCCCGAGAATGCAGCTACAGTGGAAATGGAGGTTCTGAGGCCCCGTGGTAGGCAGACTGTGTGGTTCATAAGCTCTGCCCCTGGGAACCCAGCGACGAAAGACTCGAGGTCTGGGCGCCCACCTGCTCTCGCCCGCCTTCCCGCTCATGTCCCGGGGCGGCGTCTCGCCGGAAAGCAGCGCTGGGGACACGGATGGCCGACGTCGAGTCTGCAGGCTGGTGGGGACCGGGGACTGTGCCCGGTTCTCCTTCCCATCCCAGCCCCTCCCAGCAGGCTGGAGTCTGGGTTTGCGGAAGGGCACGTGAAACCCAGGGCTTGCGGCGGAGAGAAAACTGGCTGCTCTTAATACACCACGGATTACGTTAGTTAATATCGCTGTCGCTGCTATTGACTTTTAGGGGTCAGAACAACATTTGCTCTCCATTCTTAACCCATTAACAGAGTCATCTCCCACCATCACCAGCACATGCTTTTCTAGATAAGAGGCGTCAATAATGAGGTGACAGGACCCTGGGAAGCCAGCACAAAAGCTCGGCGGCCGGGCCGGGACCCTCCGCCAGAGCTGCTCGGTCTGTGCTACCTCGAGGGCCGGGACCTGCTCAAAGCCCCGCGCAGTCCCGCTCAGGATCTGGAAGGAAGCGCCTTCTGTATGGGCCGTGCCGCTCCCCACGCCTGGCGCTCATGCGCTCGATGGCCCCTCTCCTTTCTCCCTCTTTGTTCGTCATCATCTCATTTACTTAAGGTCTCTCCTGGGCTCAGTCCCGTGGCTGCCGTTTGTGGTCACCGGCGGGCACTCGGTTCCGTGCCGGGTCCCAGTGGAGCGTCTGCGGACGACACTGGCTGCTGCACCTCCAGTCCAGATGTGAGCGGCGGGCAGGCCTCTGGCTCCATCTGCTTTCAGAGTGATTCCTAGAGTCATCGCCAGCCACGAAGCTCCCCCTCAGACACGGACGTGCGTGCAGCCGGGCACCCTCGGGAGAGCAGCGGGTCGGCCTTTGCAGGTCTTGGGGTAACTCCTCGGCCCGGCAGTAGTCGTTTGCTCGGGGCCCCCGGCGCCCACCAAGCCCAGGGAGAACAGGGGAAGCTTCCCCAGCAGAAGCGGGTGCTGCTGTGTTGACTGCTCTCCTCCAAGTAACAAAAATGTGTCCTTGGAAAATAGAGGCTTTGGGGCGCTGTTTCTTCTGGTTAGATTACGGTGGAAGCGAGAGGCGGGATGGATGCGTGAGAGCTTCGCAGGGGCGGTCAGGGCCACGGTGAGTCAGTTTGGTCAACCGTTAAAAAGGACGCGTGGTTTCTGAGTGGTGCCTCATCGACCTCAGGACGCTCAGGTGACAGACAGGCGAGTCAATGTTAGACTGTGGAGAATGTAACCCAGGACTGTGGGATCTGGCCTGGCACACTTTTCCTTCTCTAGGGAGCCAAGGTTCCTCGTCCCAAAGTCTCCTACCCCTTGCACGTGCGAGTAGGAGCTGCAATGCACTTAGCTCTGAATTCGTAGCAGAAAAGAAGGTGGTTCTAGAACTCAGAGCGTGCGGGTGGAGCCCAGGCTGCGTGAGATGCTGAGATGTCAGGTCTCGAGGTGTGGCCACGTGTGCTTTCAGACACCTTCTCGGCTCATCTGAGACCCACGAGAGCAGCTGGCGGGGCGGGGGGCCTGGCCCAGCCTGAATCACGGGGGGTTCAGGAGGAGAGAGGCTCGAACCGAGCCAGGGCGCTCCCAGGGGGACGAGACGTGGTGCAGAGATGGGTCCTCATTGCTTCCACTACAAACATAAAGCCCAAGCCCGTCGCACATGAAGTCCATACCTTCTGCTTCTGTGGCTCTTTTTCTTCCCCCAAACGTCGAGCTGCTGTGCAGACGTGTTTCATTCTGGTTCCATCTCTGGGAGGACAGGTATTTGGCAGGAATGATGTCTCTCTCACAGACGGAAAATTTGGGACATAAACAAGTGAGGACGCATTCCGTCTCTGTCCATTTAGGCAGAGTCTAAATGGACAACGGGCGTCGAGAACCTGGGGGGACAGAGTCTGTCAGCAACCATCCCTGGGGTGCAGCAGGCACGGGATGGGGTGGCGTGCGTCCTACAGAAGGCAACAGGGAGGTCCTGGAGGAGACAGGGGGGAGACGAGAGCCACGACAGAGGGCCGGTCACTGCAGAAGCAGTGCAGTCGGGGAGCTGCCCGGGGAGTGCAGTGGCTCGCGACAAGCCCTCCGGGCGCGCATCAACCACCGGCGTGTTCGCGGGCTTCCGTCCCCCTTTTATTCATTTATTTATTTATTTGGCTGCGCCAGGTCTTTAGCTGCCGCATGCGGTATCCCGCTCCCCGACCAGGGATTGAACCCAGGTGCCCTGCACTGGGAGCGCGGAGTCTCAACCACTGGACCTCCGGGGAAGGCCCCGGTCCCCCTTATGACGTCATTTAATCCCAACCACAAGCCTTTGAGCTAAGGCACAGCAATCTCCCCACTTTCCAGCCAGAACATAAGGAACAGAGAGGCCAAGACACTTCCCCACAGTCACAAAGTTCAGGACTCAGGTCCCAACGGCCTCTAAGACCCGCCCCGAACCACTCTGCGGTGAGACTTCCGAACTGTACCTGTTGGAAACGCACCTCCGCCTGTGCCCGTCGCTCTTAATTCCCTCCCCGGGCAAGCGGAGGTCCAGGCTCCAACCCCAGCCAGGGGTCTGGATGCTGTGGCCCATCCGAGCGTCGGGCAGCTGAGGAAAGTGGACACAGTGTCTAGTGGGAAAGGTGTGCTTGAGAAACCAAGCAGAGGGTCCGAGAGGACCCTCACCCAGAGAGGCTGGGCAGAGAGGGCCGGGGCCAGGCAGTCTGTCGCCCGAAGGAGAATGTGGGTGGTCAGGGGGCTGCAGGGCTAGCCTGGGAGTCTAGCCCTGAGATCAGGAGCCCTTCCGGGGCTGTGCTATGGGTAAGGAAGGAGGTTGAGCCTTAAGGTGCCAAGCCTGAGGTGGAAGGTCAGGTGGGGAGAGGGAGAGGCACACCCTGGGGTCTCCTCCGGCGGGGCTGGTCCTGGACAGGGCGGGTGGGGTGATGCAACGCCTCGCCTCTCCCAGCCTCCAGGAAACACTGTCCCGTCTTCCCTCCCTCCATCCTCTCCTCCTTTCTGTTCACACTGAAGGGGGGGTAAGGCTCGCGTGCACATCAGGCATAGTTGGAAGGGGCAAGGCAGCCCTCCTGGCCTTGGCAATTGTGGTCGTGGGTTGTCAGCACCTTCGGCAAAGACCCCAGGACACACCTGAGCTGGAGCATACCTGCCGGGCGTCCCAGGGAGAGCAGTTAGAGGGACTCATCAGAAGGCCCAGGTTAGGTGATTTGGGGAGGGTTTAAGGAAGCGCTTTGCTCTGGGTTGGATGCAGGGGTAGGTCTGTGGTTGGGCATCTTTGTGACTCTGGTCTGGGGGGGAGGGCGGCCCCGAGCGGGCTGAGACCCGGCTGCTGAGGAAGCAGCCAGGATGGGTGGATGTGTCCTCATGGTGGACCACGCTGGACTGTGTGCACCTTCTGTCTGGGCTCAGACACAGGCCCGGGGTGGTCCAGGTGTGGACTCTCAGGCCTCCACTCTGCAGGAGACTACCCTGTCAGGCCACCTTCCCCATCCCTTCCAGGCCTCAGGGACATGTATCTCAAGGTGACGACTCTATACTCAGATGACAGGTGTGCCTCCTTGTCCAGTTCTCTCTCTCCAGTTGTTCGCAGAGGTGGACTTACCACAGAACTACTGACGCAGAAAGCTTCCCCTCCAAGGCTTCTGCCTGGCTCTGTGTTTGCAATTCTGGATTCTTTTTTAGCAAAGGGTTCCCCAAACTATATGAGCTTCAGTCCCCTGCCCCTCCACCCCGTTATCTCCCTGCAACCTCCATCTCTCCTGATTCAGCATCCAGGGTCCTCTTCGAGCCCACAGATGCTCCGCTCTTTATGTGGGTGACCCCCCCACCCACCAGGAGATTAGAAACATCAGACCAAGGCCCCTGAGGCGCCTCCCCCAGGCAGACCGGGAGGGGCCTGGTGCAGAGTAACAACCACTGGCCAGACTCTTCTGAGCTCTCGTCTGAGGACGTGGACCATTTTACTAAGCCCTGTCGCCTCTCTGAGCCTCAGTTTGTCTAGCCAGGATGGAAGAGACTACTGAATACGACCCCGCCCACAGATGCTTTCACTTCTGGGGTCTAAGACAAACCCTTTGAGAGACGTGTTTCCCTGCGACTAATAATATCAGAGGAGGTGGTCAGGATAGGTGCTGGCATCCCTGGGGAAGAAAGTCCCAGAGCAACGGGACAGAGACGGTTCTCTCGCCTATCAAGAGACATGGGCTGAGAGGTGTGAAATGACTTCTTCTAAACCAAATCCTGCAGCTTGTCGCGGGTGGAGCTAGATCACGCAGTAACTCAGCTCTGCTGGGCCCTGGTCTGGGTGGCCCCTCCCGGGGGGTGGGGGGTGGGAAGCGAGGCTCAGGGGGCTGAGCTGCGGGAGGTGCAGGTGGGGCAGCTCCCTGAGTGCGGAGCTTCTGTCTCTGGGCAGAGCTGGGAGCTGACCCAGAGCAGCCCAGAGAGAATTGTAGGGTAATGCCTCATGGAACAAAACCGGAAAGGAAAACAAATGTTGCTAGGGGACGTTCTGCTTAAGTGTCCTGCCATGGTATTCTTGGTGCTGGTGGGGATCCAGGTCTGGGAACGTGGCAGAGCAGCAGTGGTCGGAAACACCCACACCTGCGCACTTTCTGGGACTTCGGGGGCGTCTCTGGGTTTTGGCGTTCTGCTCTTCAATCTGGAGGAGACGTGCTCTTTAATTGGGGTCATTAAAACACTAATAAAACCCCGCATCCCTGGCATGCCAGCAGGGTCCCAACTGCCCTCAACTTTTTTCCTACATAAAACGGTCAGTCTCTCATCACACTAAAATGTTCTTTTTAAAGATCTGATTCATTCAGATTAAATGCAAAACAAATCGATAGAAGAATTTTGTTTCATTTAGAGAAAATGGAGCTTTGCCCACTGTCGAGGGTTTCTGGTTCCATTAGGATGAACAGAGAGCAAACGATCCCTTCCTTTGGTCATAAAGGGCTTGAGCGTTTGCAGAATAAAGTGCGAATCCCCAGCATCCTTTGTGTCTCTTAGCCTTTGCTATGGGTGTCCTTTCTGGTCTTTTGTACACCCAGTCCTTTCTTCTATTTTAAAAAGCCTCACCCAGATCACCAGCAAGTGTGACGGCATTAAATATAAATACATCCCCCCTCAATTGTCTGCACAGCTGTATGCGGGGGTTTTGCCAGAAAACGCAGACCCAGGGCACAACCTTTTAAAGCCTTGTTTGAAAACACAGAAGAAAATCACTCCCAGACTCGGTTGATTTCCTAAATAAGTAAAAGAAAAAATAACTTAAATATACAAAATGAAAACGGACTCCACTGGCCAAAGCTTTTATTCCTGATCTGCAGGCAAACATATCCAGGAGAGCCGGCTCTTCTCCACTCCCTCCGATGCTTTGAATTGAAAACCCAACAGCTCTCCACATCCGGCCTGTCCCCACCTCTCCCTGGCCTCTGAGTCTGGAGGCTTGGGGGTATCACTGGTCCGCAGCGCCTTGTGGCAGACGGCAACATGCCTCTCCTCCCGCCATGGCCGGGCTGGCTCTCTACCCCGGCACCTGGGCTGACACTGGTGTGCTGTGGGCAGCACACGGAGTAAGACTGTCCTCGCCCCAGTCCTCAGGCGGTCTTGTGTCTTCCTGCCCCTCCCGGCGCTGCTGCTGCCCCGTGAACACACCCAGGCTCCCTGCTGGAGGCTGGCAGTAGGGACCCAGCCACACCAGCAGAAGGAGCGCCAGCTGGTGACCACTGTCCGCAGAGACCAGACGTGCCCCAGCCGAGCCTCGCTCAGAGCCCCGGTTCCCAGAGCCCAAATCTAAACCAGCAGCTGTTGTGCAAGCCGCCAAGTGTGAGTGGCTTGTTTTGCATCAAAAACACGTTGTTACATGTTGCCTGCTGTGTTACTGCAGTGTGATGACCCAGGTACAGCCGTGCCAGCGGTCAGAACACGGAAAGGCTCCTGCAGTGGTTGGTGATAGACTCTCCCTCCCTCAGCCTCCTGAGTCCCACTCCTCTGCCGCCAGGCCCTGGGCCCCCCCGGAGCCACCGGGAGAGGGGCTCAGGGCGCGCAGGCCCTTGTCTTTGTACAATGTCTCCCCTGTGTGATTGGCCGGCACCCTGCCTGCCGTACGGTTAATGAGTGTTTTGATTGTCACTAGTGAGTACTGGGCGGGCTGCTGTCTGCACGGCGGCTGGCAGGGTCCTGCTGGGCCGGCCCCCATCTCTGGCCTGGGGGCTCCCGAGCCTAGGCCGGCATCCCTCCCGCCCACGTTCCCTAAAGTGACCCACATGGGAGACAAAGAACACGGCGACCCAGCTCTAGAGGAAGCCTCTCGCGCTGGCGGGGCCAGAGGCAGGTGCAGGGCGGGCTTCTCTGAGGCGTCTCGTGTGTTGACAGGAGTCTGGAGATCTGACTTGGAATCCCGCTGTTGGGTTGTGCTTTGAGGCCGCGGTTCCTCGCCTGTGAAAGGGGGCGCTGGTTCTGTGCCTCGCGGGCCGGGTGCTGGGCTCCCAGAGGACAGAGGGCAGCCTGACCTTGAGCCTCAGTTGATGGACAGGCGATGAGGCGAGTCGGCTGACTCATCTGGCCGTGAACCAGCAGGTGGAATTTGTCTAAATCCCTCCACGGTCCCTCACTCAGCGTTCACTGGGTTCCTGGCACCACGGCACCCGTTGTGCCCAGATGATCTTGGAGCCACCGTGCAGCCGGGCTCTGCCCCATCCTCCCAGCGCTGCCCTGAGGCCTTCGTGGAGCCCGCTCTCCCTGTGTTTCTCGAGGACCTTCCACACGCACACCTGCTGCAGGCACTCACGTCCACAGCCTCTCCGAGCCATTCTTTGCTTTGCCTTTTTCTTCTTCTTTTCTCTGGAACGTTCCTCCCTCTGACAGCTTCTCTCTCTCCACGTTGTGAAGAGGCTTGTGCTCTGCGTTTCACGCTCCCTAACGGCGTCACCCCCCACATCTAACAGCCTTCAGCAATACTTATTTCCTTTGCTCTGAATTGGATACACAGGAGCAAGTCTGGCACTCTCTAAGCCTTGTTAGTGTGTGTGAGGGTGTGTGTATGTGAACGTGTACATGAAGCTGCATTCACCCCTCATTCCAGATGCTTCCACACCAGCTAATCGTCGACCCCTGCTTTGCTTACTGTAAGCGTGGCTTACCAGGGTCATCTTGGGTTTGGGGGTAATATTTTGATTTCCGCAGGAGAAAAGATGTTTTCATTTAGGAGCGCTGCGTCCTCCTTTCCCCACGACCTCCCCCACCTCCTCTGGTCCGTCGCCTCTCATGCATTTGCGGGATGTCCCGTCTGACGCCAGTGTTTCTTTGTATCGGACCTGTATTTCTCTTTGCCTCTTCTTTCCAAATCATTTTCTCCTGTTTCCCTGGGTTTACTATCTTATCCAGACTTTTTCCTTTTCTTTTTTTCTTGGGAAAAGAAAATGTCTATAGCTGGTCTTGATGTACCAGCTGATCATTTTCAAATTGGACGTATATTCAGATATAAGGAGAGTCTGAACCACATGTGGCCTGCAGGACCAGCTATGTCCACGATGAGGTGCATTTCTGGAGGAAGGTGAAGCCCCAATGATAATGTGGTCCACACCCTGCTTCTCCCACGTGGGAGGCTCAAGGGGGATGGAGTCTGCGCTCAGTTTGCTCTGGGTGAAATGGGTGAGAAAAATATGTGTTGACTGACGTGCCGGGGCTCCATCCCCGGGGCAGGGACACGGGATGAGCCAGGAGGGGACATGACAGACCATTCCCCTGTTGAGGGTGCCTGGCCTGTGGGCGCGCTGAGGCTGCAGGGCCAGACTCAAGGCGGCTTCTGTCTGCCACGGCTGCCGCTCCCACCCACCCTGCCCCGGGGGAACCCCGCCGGCCTGCCCGGGGCCTGTCCACACAGTTGAAGCAGGTGACCCTTGACGCCAAGCCAGATGCCGCAGTCACAGACACTGACCCCTCCCACGGTTCCCTGGAGCCTGTGGGCGTCAAGTCTGACGGCTTGACCTGACTGCAGCTGGCCCCCTCCCGTCCCCCTGCCTCTCAGCCAGCACGGCCTCCCGCCTCCCTCTTGAAAAGCTGCCCTTTCCTCCCGGTGTGGCTGGCTGTTCCCTCAGCCTGTCCACCCCAGCAGGGGCCTCCCTTGGCCCTTGGCCCGAGCACGGCTGCAGGAAGCCTCAGAACCTGGAGTCCCAGCAAACACGAGGGCAGCGGGGGCCCCCGAGGGCAGGGTGCACAGCCCCCTCTTGGAGTCCGGCCGCAGGTGCCGTGGGCTGGGAACAGAGCCGACGCCCAGGGCAGGGGGTGTCTACCCGGAGTCTGAGCAGCTTCTCAGGGGCACAGCTCGCCCTGTGCCCCAGACCCGCACCCATGACCTGGAGCTGCGTGAGGGTGGGGAGTCGGGATCCATGGAGCAGGTGTAACACAGCGTGGGCAGGGGTCCTGGCACCAGAGTCCAGATCGCAGGTCGGACGATGCTCTGGTGTTTCTGTGGCGTCTCCAGATGGGGCTGGCATCTGAGTCAAGGGTCACTCTCCCCTGTGGGTAGCCCTGCAGCCGTAGCCGGTCTGACAGAGCGAAGGAGGGGTGGGTGGGCTTCCCTCCCCCACGCAGCTGCTGGGCTCTTCCCCTCCCTCAGCACCTGTTCCTCGGGCCTTCAACCCAGACTGGGGGCCGTGCCGAGGGCTCTCCCGGGTCTAACACGAAGACCTTGGAGATGGTGGGACCAGCGGACGGTGGGACCTCTCAGCCTCCATAATCATGTGAGCTAATGGCTCTTAACAACCCTCTTCATAAATACATCCTATTGGTTCTGAGGGCCCTTGACTAACGCATGGCAGGACTCACCCTGTAGCGCTGCTGAGGGTCACTGGTCTGTGGTCCTGGCCTCAGGTCCAGCCATCCCGAGGCCTGTTCAGCTCCACTCCTTTCTGACCAGTACGTGACAAGAGTGCCCAACAGGAAGACACGTCAGCTGAGATCTGCATTGGGAGGGGGTTCTGGATTTCATGTCGCCACCCACCCAGAGGCCAGGCATCGTCCCCACGCCCTTGCGGGGACAGGGTGGCTTGGCCCGGGCCAGCCACGCTGGGTCTGCAGGTGCTGAGGGGACGGACCCACCACCCAGGAGAGGACAGTGAGAAGGAACCCCCAAGGCAGAGTGGCTACTACACCAACTCACTTCTGCTCGTCACACCTTCAACCTCGTGGAACAGAAACCCCGAGCTTAGTCCGGGCTTCTTGAGCACAGGGAGGACCACAGACCTGCCCTCTGCCTGGAGCCATCCCGAGCACAGGGCTGGGACGCTCCGCGAGGGGTGGTGTCAGAAAACGTGAGTGTCCCCACCCCCATTCCCGTCACAGAGCTCCTCAAACCCTGGGAGTTTCCTGAGCGTCTTGCTACTCGTAAGGAAGCTCTTGGCCGTGCCTGAGTTTATGCTAATGAGATGCCCCCCACCCCCTAGGAACCCACCCCAGGATGAGCCGCTTTAGGACTCTCAGCCCCATCCCTTTGAACTCCCGGGGAGAGGGACAGGTGAGCGAGTTCAATCAATCGTGCCTGCGTGATGTGGATTGAATTACAGGACACGCAGCTGCTCTTAGAGAATTGCCGTAGACCATCCTGGGTAAACGACTGCTCTGTGGCTGGTTGACACCATGTTTCGCTTGCCTGAAGTCACATGTGTTCTTCATCTTAGAGGGATAATTGTCTCCGAACCCACTGCAGACCGAGCTGGGCTTCCCCTCAGAGAGGAAGGCTGCGAGGGTGAGTGGCTTGTCGTCGGCACCCACTTCCTTCCTGAGACCCCAGTGTCCGTTCTCCAGGTCGTTTGGGTGCACCTTCTGGGGGAGGGTCGGAAGAGGACAGATCCAGTGCACATTTGGGGGTGGGGGCCTCCCCTCGGGGTACAGCTGGCCTTTGAACTTATCAGATGGCCATGCCTGTTCCCAGGCACCACCTGAGAAGCCTTGGAGACCATAATGCCCATCACTGGAGCAAGTGCAAAAGAGTCTTGTCAAAATCCAGGAGGATTTTAACTTGAAATTTCCTCAATGAGGTAATTTGTCCTCTGGGTTGAGTCTGGCTCATTTTCTTCCTGCTTTATATATGGAAATAGAGGCTAAAATGGCTCATACCCATCTGGAGTCTAATTTTCAGATGTGCATTTATTGTAAGAACTTGTGAGCCAGCTACATGAGGCCAGAGTCTCTATTTTTTGTTAATTGGAGGAGGGAAAAAAATAGGAGAGTGGGGCGGGGTAAGTACTCCATCAAATCACAGACTTCAAGTGTCTGGATCATAATTTTGAAACATCAAGTGGGGTAAGATAAACGCTGGACAATGAAAAGAAATGGAAAGTGATTTTCAACTTAGTGTGGTTTTTCGATTTTCCTCTTGAGCAGTGGATGGCTATCAAGTTAAAAGGCAGTGTCCTCTGCTTCTTAAATGTCTAGTGACTAAACGTCTCCTCTGACACCATCAGACTTGGGGAAATATCTTCCCAAGGTACTTGGAGCCTTGGGGGAAACAGTGAGATTTGTTGTCATGTTCCAATAATGGCATGAACGCCTGTCACTGCTTGGCGAGGATTAATGGGGCCACTCAGGGCTGGGCTCAGGGATACTTTTACCGCTTAGATAGCATTGTTCTGCATTTCCGCAGCCTCCTGATTTAGAATCTGTTCCAGGGTTTTGCTTCTCAGGGGACTTGACTTTGCTTGAAGGGATGAAACGTAAGGACAAAGTATCACGGGACATCCTGGACCCTTGGAGATCTGGTGAGACTTTCTGGAGCCCAGATTACATGGTTATTGATTTCAGATGGTCGCAGGCCTGTGTACAGGGGAGGTGATTTCTTACTGGGCAGGGCTTCGGTTTCTTTGTGTCTGGATCCTAGCGGTCAGGTGAAAGTTTTCAGGTGAGTGGGATTCACGTGTGTCCGGATGATGAGTGGCGGGGCAGGAGACCGACTCGGCACAGCTGAAAGATGTTCTAAATTGTTTGAAAATGTAAGTGGGGCCTCACAATTTTAAAGATCCCTCTCTTTTCGGTAAACTAGCTCGTAACATTGGACTTCACAGTCACCCTCTCCACTTACATTAATTCTTAGTGCTTGACCTTGGCGGATGTACAATGAAGGCCTTGGATTCCATCCTGTAATGTTTAAGGCGTTTCATCCTAATGCTTTATCGAGCACCGATTATGTGCCGGCTCCGTGAACCCAGGACAAACGAGGGGACCTCCTGGTCCTTGAGGAGCTCAGAGTTTAACGGAGAGGCTGAGAAATTGACCCACAAGCAAGCGGCAGGTCTGCCTGACACTAGAGCCAGAACTTTCTTGGCTTTCTGGACACGACAACAACACGGGGAAAAGCTTCCTTTCATTTTCAATGTCCGCCCCCCCCACCCCCCCCACCCCCCATGTTTGAGGTTGACATCATTGATGAGGGAGGCTATTTCCTGCCCATTCTATGCATTCCTTTGCCCCTCGAAGTCAGGAAATGTTCCTTAGTTAAGCCTAGGCAAGCACACCCGAGGGCAGGTTTCCGAGCCACGCTTGGCTGCCTGGTCGAGGGTCTGCAGACGCGCTGGGCCCAGGTCGCCATCCGGACGAGAGGGGCTGCAGCTGCGGGAGCCTCTTTCCAAGACCCTGCATTGATCTGCTCTGCGTGGCGGTTTCCGTCTATCCTTCTCTAATCTGCTCGACTGATAGCAATGTTTTTCTAACTTAATGAGGTTGAGGGGTCACCTGGGCTGGTGAGTCAGGAAAGCGATTCCCAGTGCCCTACAACCAGGTGGACCCCAAACTTCCTCTCCTGACAATGGATGGTGATGTGATGTCAGGGGTCCAAGGCCACATTTCGAAAAATTGCCCCCCTGTGGGGTGGGCACCCAGGCCCCATGGGCTGGCCCCAGTGCTCCCAGGCCTGTCCCCTGACCTGGGTGCTACTCACCCCACCCCACCCCCACCCCACCGAGGGCCTCCTCCCTCAGGGTCTCTCTGAACCCCCGCTATCTCCTGTCCTCACTGCGGACTGGAGTTGATATACAGTAGGTGCTCACTAGTGGTTACCGGTTGATGAAGTGCCACATCTCTGCTCCACTTTTCACTGTGTGTTAGTCTGCTCAGGCCACCCAAACACCACAGCCCAGGTGGCTTAAACACAGGCATTTATTTCTCCCAGTTCCGGAGGCTGGAGATCTGAGACCAAGGTGTCAGTGGGGCTGGTTTCTCCCAAGGCCTCTCTCCCTGGCTTGCAGGTGGCCACCCTCTCGCTGTGTCCTCACATGGCCTTTCCTCAGTTCGTTCATGTGGAGAAGGAGAGAAAGAGCTCTCTTCCTCTTCTTATAAGGCCACCAATCCTATCAGATCAGGGCTCCACCCCTCTGACCTCATTTAACCTGAACTAGCTCCTAAAGGTCCCGTCTCCAAATATGGTCACATCGGGGGTTAGGGCTTCAACACTTGCATTTTGTGGGGACAAGTTCAGTCCATAGCTTTCTGGACACAAATGCAAACGGCCTTACGTCAAAAAAAGAATGGAGTTGATTCTCTTTCATGATTCTATATCTGCAAATTTGCCTACTTGCTCAAGTCTATTTGTAACCCCAGATCCATATTCGCGGAGCTTGCAATGTCACTCATGGATGGGCGTGTACAGTGTAGCACAAAATATGTATCAGCCAACATGCAGGTCCCCAGCTCAGGCCAGATGAGACGGTAACCATTTCTTGTTCTAGTTTTCTCCCAATAAACATTTTCACAGTCTTAGAGCCACATTTTTCAAATTTTTGTGATTTGGGGGTGGTTTTGCTGTTATCAAGGCCCCAAAGCGTGGTGCTGAAGTGCTGTCTACTTCTCCTAAGTCCAGGAAGGCTGTGACGTACGGAGAAATTACGTGGATCAGATGAGCCCCTTTCGGGCCCAAGTAAGTGGGCTGCTGGCTGTGGGTTCCATGTTAATGAATCCATGATAAATATTAAGTAAGGTGTCTTTAAACAGAAACATACATGAAACAAGTTCATGTGTTGATTGGTCGGTGAGCATGTTGTGACCAGAGGCTCGCGGGAACCTCCCCGTGTGTCCACGGGAGCCGAGGTCGGTATTTGCTAATTCAGGGCTCGCAGTGAGTTTAAAGGACAAAATTACTGTGAATATTTGACCTTAGGTCCCTGACGCCAAGAAACCCGAGGGAAGGTGAAGCTAGCATTAGTTATTTGGATTTTTGTTGTCAAGCCAATGCTGAACGCTTAGATACCTGTAAGCACACGAGTGCTTGGCGGGAGCTCGGCTTTTTAATTATTAGCTTTGACATCACCAATGTATGGTGTCAGCGGTCACACATAGTGACAACAGGGGAAGTCTTGGGAAATGACTTATTACAACTGGAAGCCCTCCTTCCTAGGGAACAGTGAGGCTCAGATAGATGCCTGACTCGAGAAGAGAGAAAACACCTGTATTTCGTGTTCAAATTCAACAGTCTTTGGAAAATGTAGTGGCCAACTAGGGTCGTCTTACTTTTGCTGGTTAGTTTGTTTTTAAATGTCAATGTTGTTTTCTGGTAAAACATTGAACATGACACATCCTTCACCTGTAAAACCGGATGGTGCCGTGTAGACAAGCAAGTGCAGGGATTGGTCCGCTGGCTAGTAAGTAGATTTTTAAGTGCATCTTTTCAGTTTTGGTTGGCCCGATCCCCTGGCGGTGTCCACGTGAGCAGGGCCAGGTTATTACACTGTAGACTCTATTTGCATAATGTCAAGTGCAGGTTTCTTTGGCAATCCCGCCAGTTTAGCCATTATTGCTCAAATTTTAATGAAAAGAGGAGTGCTGTGAGTCTGGAGGGAGACATTGTAGCAACAACCTGTGTCATTTAAACATTTACCTCCAAACCATATTCTTGTGAGCAGCTGAGGCCTTGCAAACTTCACGCTTCCCTGGGGAATGGAAACCAACAAGCTGACACACAGAGGGCCTCCCTACAGGCACCCTCCAGGGAGACCCCAGGACAGACAATCCAGGTGGGAAGCAGGCATCCAGCCTCTGGGGCAGTGGGCCATTGTTTGCAGCTGTGGACTTTTCCCACTTTAAACTGTGAAGATGAACAAATGTTCTGGTGGGGGGTGAACATTCCCCCCACGGAGCCCAAGTCATGGCTCTACATGCTAAGAGCACATGAAGCCCCTTCACAGACGCCCCAAATGCCCTCAGCTCCTGCCCACAGGACGACAATGCCTGCGTGAACCTAGTCCCTGGGTGTGTGTCTTTGGAGTGTGCCGGGGTGACATTCAGGCTCTACGTTCGTTTTTATGATAATTCCGAGTAAATTGTGGTACAATAATCTCTTCAAGCCTGTCTTTCTTGTGAAAGCCGTGAATCAATCAGCTGTGGGCTTTTTTTGGGGGCTTTTCAGTGTATGGTGATCATTTAGATTTGACGTGCATTGTGAGACGTTCGCTCTCCTCTCTCTCTGGTCTGTCATTAATTCCAGCCTTTGCTGTTCTGAAGTACAGTGAAGGGTGGCTGAGAAATCATTGCCCTCTTCAGCTCTGTTATTGTACAAAACAGCAGCGCAATAATTTTTTGTCAATGTTTTACTCTAAAAGCTTTCTGCGCCAGTTTTGAAAAGGAAGCAATAAAGCCCATTCAATGGTATGAATAAAAATCCTTTGAGGGTTAGGAGCAGAGCTTCTTTTCTTCAGCTGGTAATCAAATTGGAGCTAAAATGAAATTGAGTTTTCTTATGAAAATAGCCTTTGTTGCTGGGAAGGCTGGTAATTCATAAACAATAACCCGCTCTTTTGTGTGGATAATAATATATTCATGTTCTTTCAATAGGGTAAAAGCCAGACCTAGTGCATTATGGTACAGTAAAGACAGCAGAAGGAGCTGGCTGGAACGGTCTTGAGGAGGAAATGTAGCACTCGGGCTTCAGCTTTCAGCGTCCTCCAGAAGCGGCACTTTGCTTGATTTGTGTGTTGCTTTTCCCGGTTGATTTGTTGCTGCCGTACAACATTTGACTCATTGTGGACGGTCTCCAGCTGTGCTCGTCACTGCCTCGGCCTCCGCGGCTGCCGAGACCCCGCCTGCTGCCCCAGGACGCTGGGATGCTCCGGAGCAACCTCTCAGTGCCACGAGGACCAGGGAGTCCCAGAGCCCCGGCCCAGACAGGCAGCTGGACGCCGGCGCAGGAGGTATGCTGCGGGGCCCCCCTGCCGGAGGGGGTGTCCTTGGGCGGCATGGGGAGGGGGACGTGTGGGAGCACAGCCGGCCATGCCTCTGCTGCTGTGTTGGGGTGCGGGGGGAGGGTCTGGTCGTCTGTACTGCAGTGACTGCCCCCCGATCACAGGTTGGGCCACGGCAGCTCTGCCCGGGATCCTTTCGTGGGAGCCCCGGGGGCGTGTGTGCTGGCCGCTGGGGTCGCGCTCGGGATCCTCGAGATCGCTGTGTGACCAGGAGGCAGCAGGATGCTTTCTCCTGGGCAGGAATGACCTGCCGTGGGACTCAGGTGGGGCTGGATTGCCACCTACGATTCATTACGACTGTTGCTACCTGGGCAACGGAGACTTTTGTCCTCTCTCTCAAGTTGGTGAAAAGTTATGATCTGGGGATTGCAGAAATGTGTGCCAGCCCCACCTTTAAGTGTTTGCTATGCTTCTGAAAATAGCCATGGTGCTCCTGGACCCAGACCTAGGGGCCGGGGCCGGGGCCAGTCAGGTGAAGGGATGTTCCCTGGAGGTCATTTTCTGTTACCGTCTCCCAGTGACTGTAAGAGTAACCAAGCGTGAACACTGACATTCTGATAGGATGCCCTGGCTGTGCTCTGGAGAATCATTTCTGGTTGCTTTTTATGGTCCAATTTCTTGGCTCTGAATATAGTTCAAAGGACAAACAGAGAAAAAGAAAGGAAGGAAGGAAGGGAGGGAGGGAGAGAGAGGGTGGGGGGAGAGAGAGAGAGAGAGAGAGAGAAAGAAAGAAGGAAAGAAAGAAGGAAAAGAAAGAAAGAAAGAAGGGGAAAGAGAAAGAAAAAGAAGGGAAAGAAAGAAGAAAAAGAAAGAAAGAAAGGGAAAGAGAAAGAAAAAGAAAGAAGGGAAAGAAAGAAAGAAAGAAAAAAGAGAAAGAAAGAGAAAAGAGAAAGAAAGAAAAAGAAAGAAAGAAGGGGAAAGAAAGAAATAAAGAAGGGGAGAGAAAGGAAAACCCTTCTGAGTGCTGAGAAATGTATAGGGTGGCGTGGGCAGCATCTGCCCTGGTCAGGATAATGTCATTCTCGCTGGGTTTTGATTGTTTGGCGGACAGCGGCAGTTTTACTCTGGGTTACCGTTTTTGTGAGAATCCTACGAAATAATGAGTGTTTTCTGGCTTAGCCTGAGGGCTCTGCAAACTCCATCCTTGGTTCAGAACTGAAGAAGGGAGAAATTGAGATGAAGACCATGGTGTGTAATTTTAAACTACCAAACTTTGAGCTTCAGGGAAGCTGAATCAATAATCAGTGAGCTTACCCCACGGAAACGAACAGAAAAGAGAAAAGGAGAGAAGCCTAGAGTGTTTATTTGCACTGAGATAAGGCAGGGGTGTGTGCTAGGTTCAGAGCTGGCTAACAGGTATTTCTGTGTTGTTTTGGTGTTTTAATGATGAATCTGCGTGCTTAACAAAAGGAACTTTTAAAGGCACAGTGGAAACTGACAGTTGGGATAATATATGTCATTATCCAATTAGTTTACAGGAGGGCGTGTTTTGATGCCTTACTGAACATACCTCTATGTGTTTTCAGCTGTAACGAATATTACTTTCTTTGAAGTCTTTCAAAATGAGGATTCTAATTGTATGTATTTCACTCTGCGGCAGTTAGTGTTCTGTGCTTTTCAGTATCGTGAGCACCTGAATAAATTCTGATTTTTAAACTCTCTTTCACATTCATTTGGGGGGAGAAAAGGCAGGATTCTTTTGGCTTTCATTACATACTTTGTCAGAAAAAACCTGACAAGTTCCTTCTTACTTTCTCCCACTGACAGAGCTGCATCGCGTGGGGCTTTATTCTTATGCTAAAGTTAAATTGATGCAAAAGAAAAGATGGCTAATTGTCAAAGAATTACCTTTCAACTTCATGTAAGGGAACTGGTAAAGAAAAGTTCATGGAGCATTTTCACTGTGGAAGAAATGATGAAAAAGAGATTTTATTCACGATGGAAACCGCTGATCACGTATCATAGCAAATTTTCAACCTGAAAATTATAATTTCCTGCATTTTAACTATTTGGTGGCTTTGATGAAAAGTTCTTCTCTATAATTGCTGTTTTAACGTGCTGTGGCTTTGTTCTCTCCACCTGAGATGTGCGTGGTAAAGACTGGGGAGAAGTGAGGGGTTTCCGTGGGTGGTGAGCTGCCAGCCGGCAGGCACGTGGGCTCTGGTTTTGAGCCTGGTTTCTCTTCAGTTACTTAAAAGAGAGAAAAGCAAGTGATACATCTTGTCCCCTGCTTGGGAGGCCTGGTGTGTTTCCTCTGGGGATGCTGTCACGGCAGAGACGGTTACAGGTGATTTCCCCAGGCACCGCTGTCACCGCTGTCACCGCACAGCCCCTCCCCAAGCCCAGGGCACCAGGTGGGCGTTTAGGAGCCTGGTGGACATTCGGCTGAGTGGGCCTTCAGACGGCAGCCGCAGCACGGGTGCTGCAGGAGGGTGAATGCGAGGTGTGGTCTGTGGAGTCTCTAAGACACAGTGATGTGAAGGCGCCCTCCCTCCACCAGCGGTAGGGGTCACCGGGGTCAGCGAGGTCACCGAGGTCAGGCCACTCCGGCTGCCCTGCACCCACCCTCCCGACCTCGCTCTGGGCTCTGGCTCTGCCTCGGGCTGGTGACAAGGACAGACTCTCCCCCGCGTACGCCCGCAGCCCTGTGGCAGCCTCACACCCCAGGGCTGAGCATCCCTCTTTTCTTTCTGAATCAGGTCTCCATGGTGGACCGGGGGTGAGGGAATGACGGGAAGTGAGCAGCTGGGAGACGCGGCGGTGGGGGCCGGCGGGCGGACACTCGGGCCAGGAGGATCTTCCAAAGCTCTCTCAGCTCAGGCCCCAAACCTGTCTGCACAAAGCTTCCAGCAGCTGGTCGGTCCCGGCTCTAAAGCCGCCCGCTCCTCCCTGGGAACAGCCCCGGCTCCCGCATCGCGGCCACAGCGCCTTTATCCTGCCTCGTGTGGCGACACCGAGCCTTTGGTCTCCAGCCTGGAGAGCCACCAGGACTGAGGGTCCACCGCAGCCTCGAGGCCCCGTCCCGCTGAGGCCGCCTGACCAGTGTGGGCGGTTGTTGCTTCCTTGGTTTCCATGGAGACAGGGAGGCTGACCCCGCCCCCATGGCAAGCTCACCTGGAACACAGGTAGCAGCTCACCTTGGGAGAACCCGCGTCCCTCTGGGCGGGTGACCTGGATCCTGGGGTGCAAGACCGCACGGTCCGGTCGAGCGTGCGCTTTCTGACGGGTGTGAAGGTGACTGGCTTAGTTTCCTCCGATGACTTTTGATGACACTGCAAGCTGACTCGAGAGGTGGAGGAGGGAGGGATAAAGAGAGAGGGTGAATGTCCGCGCAGAAGAGCGTCGGCGTGTTCCGCTGGGACCCGTCTCAGCCATGCGTGTGGCCTCACGCAGGCGAACCCACCCTGTAAGTTAGGGAGAAAGTAACCTGGATTTACTCTAAGGCAGATGTCGATGGAGTCCAAAGGCTCTTTGTTACTTGTTTTTGCAGGACTCTCCGCCCATTAACATCATTTCAGTCTTTTAATCCTGGACTGTCAAGTGTGGTTACCTTGGCCGGTCTAGGTTTTCCACAAGGCAAGGAAGGATGTATTAAGTATGTAATAGGGATGTTTGAAAGTACGTTTTTTATTTTCTAGGGAATCAGGATATAGATTAAACCTAATGGCTTTTGATCATTAGAAAAAGATGACATATAAAAGTTTGGTAAAAAAAAGGCAGGTTTTTTTAGCGCTAACAGCCAATGTCACCATTTCAAAGGACATTACGCAGATAATTGTCAAGAGCTGCATCTCATTTTTTTTTTTTTTTTTCTGTTTTAATCTGTGCCAGTTGACCTTCCTCTCTTTGGAACTTTGGGGCCTTGGGTTAAATGCTTTTCTACTGCTCTATGCAAATCACCTCTCCAAAGTTCACCCACGTGGTACGGCGCTATCCCGACTTAGGAGATTCCCTTTTGTCTTGTGCTATATTGAAAATTAAAAGCTTGTTTGCAGATGGCTGTCACTTGTCCACTGCAGACACGTAGGGTTTTCAGATCCTACTTAACCTGTGCTCTCATCCCAAGCACACATTTCATAAACCTAATGGCCGAATCTTCTTCCAGCTATTTCTGAAAATTCTCACATTACTGAAAGGCAAACCTGAAAATATGCAATTATATGTTTTACCCCAGTTTTAGTTTTTCCTTAGTGTATACTATTCAGAAGGCCATCTGTCAGGTATCTGGGATATTTTATCTTGAAAGTGAAAAAAATGTCTCTAGCATTCTTTGGAAAGTATTGGATACATTCTCAAAATATCATTTCTCTTCTTTTTGCAAAGTTAAAATAACGTTTTAGGATATAATTCTTACATCCAAACTCCCAGCCCTAGGAGAAAGCATTTAGTCAGCGGGAGCCTTATGCTTCTGGAAATATCCAGTGTGTATTTCCAACGTGGAGAGCATTTATTTCCTGCATCGTGGTTTGGATGTCCTTTGGGATTGATGCCTGAGAACTCACGAGTGCGCTTATTTCTGGAGACAATGGTTGAAATTATTATTAGAGTTTGTTTTCATTCTTTTCTCAGTATTACTTTATAGTGCAGGTATCTTTCATTTTAAAGAAAGTGTACAGTAAAGGTATGTTTTATAACATGAATCATCTATCCAATTGGTTTTACTTATAGTTGAGTTCTGCTAGAAAACATTTTTGCTTTTATTCTTGGGTTTGAAGCAAAGATTTTGAAAACATAACTTTAAAAGGAAAACGATGAACTGAGTGAGGTCTGACAGTGGCCGCGGCCACATCGCTGTGCAGCGGTGAGTGACCCCAGGTCATGTTCGTTCTTTAAAAGTGGATTATTATCACCGCTGCATATACACGTCTGCTTTCTCCTTCTCTTGGATTTGGTGCTTATTTGAATCCACCCGTCTTTTCCATTCCTGACACTGGCTGCTTCGCTGGGTCTTCCGTCCTTCAGCTGAAAATAAAGGAGTTATTTGTTCCCGGGGTCATTTAAATCCTTACATTCTTGTTTTCAAGGAACACACACGCAGCAAGCAAACAGCCAAGCCCCAAAGCATGTAGAGCTGGGCTCCCATCCCTAATATTTGTGGAGCCCAGGGCGAGAGTACAAAGGGAGGCCCATGGACCGCATGTCTGGGTATTTCAGTTACAAAGCGACCTACCGAATGTGGGTCCTGCCCCTCCTTGACAAAATGCCTTCCTGGTAACCTGTGGGCCTGGCGTGCGTGTAGAATTCGCACCTCCGGGGCCTCGGCTCAGGACCCTGGTAGGTTAAGGTAAACTGGCTCCAGAGCGCCAAGCGCCCCACTCCTGCCTCAGGGAGACAGCCTGCGCAGGCCCAGGAAGGGGGCTTGCGTCCGTCCACACCGGGGTGCTGAGGTCCTGGCACCCTGGCGTGGAACGTGGGTCCAATCCGGGTGAGCCTGTCCGCTGGCCACTGGCCACTGGGGTGGGGATGACTGGGGGGCGCGGCTCAAGTAGGAGCCTGGGAGGGGTAGGGCTCAGGCAGGCGCCTCCCAGCCCTGGTCCAAGGACAGGGGACTCAGTGGCCCCCCAGTTGTGCAGTTCTCAGAAAATGGGTCAGAGTATGGGCCCCGTGGGCTGCATCTCTATTGGGCAGCTTCAGGATGTATTTACTCGACTCTTGGCAAGTCCTGCCCTCGTCAAGAGCTGTTTGTCTTTACAATGGGATTTGTTCACGTTAGCCAACAACTGGACTTTGTTGAACCTTAACTGAAACAGTTTAGGCCCAACTCGCCCTTAGAGGGTGGACGTACCTTCAGTTGGATGCAAGGCGACAGTGGCGAGACCCAGGGGCCACCTGCCTGGATACAGCCTGCATCGGCCACCCTCGCCTCCCAGAGGCTGGCTCTCCCTGTCCATGAAACTGGGACAGTTAGATAATGAGATTGATCCCCTAGGGCCATGCTGAGGAGGAAATGAGCTAATATCAACGCATATGAAGTGCTGGGAGTTCGCTGAGCAGGGGAACGGCTCTCGGTCCATGGTAGCTGTTATTGCTGTGTCTGAGAGTTTTTTTGGCTATGTCGCAGGGCGTGAGGGATCTTACTTCCCCGACTGGGGATTGAACCCGTGCCCCCTACATTGGAAGCACAGAGTCTTAACCACCGGACCACCAGGGAAGTCCCTGCCGTGTCTCAGATTCTAGCATGAACTTTCTTACATTTTAGTATCTGTGAAATCAAGGTGTCTGTATTGTAACAGCTTAGATTTGGTGAGCTATGGTAATCAATCCGATTGACTCTTCAATAATTAATGAATTATCTGAGGATTTGCCGAATTTCTGAGACGGAAAGGATATCTGGGTAGATTATTGATGAAAATCTGTCTCCCAGAATCTTTTTCCCTGAGATGCTCAAGTAAAGAGGAACCACAACGTCAATGTTTAGATTTATGTTGGTCAAATTTTTAAAACTGAGACATGGAACACACAGCATCTTGAAGCAATAAGCCCTGTAATCACCACCAGAACACTGGATGTTCAGAAAGACACAAATTGCCCTGTTTTGAAAGGGACAAAACATTTTGTCTTATATTCTGGGCACACACAGTCTTTACAGAAAGAAGATAATTGACTTGAAATCTTTCGCCCTTCCCTTGGAAGGAGGTCAGCTCTACTCAGGCTCTAGTATTAAATCCAAACCAAACGTTCTCTCAGAACTGTCATCTTTCCCGTTACTTTTGTAAAATGCCTCGTGTCCTAACTTGCTTCCAGACACACTGACGCCCCAGGCCAGACCTCAGGGCAGCCTCTCACGTCCCCCTCGCTTCCTTTAGGACGCTGTGCTCTCCGTGGCTTCTGGCTGTACTCACCCGGGTGCTAAGCGGGGCTCTCGGGACGTGCGTGCTCTTCATCTCCCTCCAGAAATGCAGACCAAGCTTGTCTGGTTTCTGCTCTTCCTGCCCTGGCATCGTCAGAGAGCCTGCTTCCTTCCCTCCTATGAGCCGGGTTCTGTTACCGAGGATGCGCCAAAAAATGGTTTTCCCGGAAAATGAGAAACGGGTGCTCTGTGCGCGGTACCTGAGAAAAGAGGGTGGCGCCGCCTTTTTAATTTGGGTCAAGACTCTGTGGCCTGGGATGCTGGCCGGACTACAGGGGGTGTCCTCACTGAGGGGGTGGCATTCGACTTCTCGGTGTCGGGAAGGTCGCCTGGAGGGGGTGGAGGCCCGGTCTCCTACTCCATCCATCACCTCCCTGCCTGCCAGGTGGTCCATGGGGGCCTTAATGTACTTTCTTACCTTCACACACTTACGAGACTCTCAAGGTCACCTGGATAGGAGAGAAACCCTCGGGGTGGGGGGGGGCGCTTACGTTCACCCTGATGGAGAAGTTGATGATCTAGAGCATATAGATGCCTTATGGAAAAGGATTTGGTGCTCTCCTGATACATGGGTGTTTGTTCTCATAAGCAGTGCAGGTGTTGCTGGTCTAACACATTGTGTACGTTCGCTGGTGGCGTCCTGGCACGAAATTCATGGCAGATTCAAAAAGGGCAAGTGAGGAGTTTCCGGCGAATACTCTATAAAGAAGTAGGCGGGGCTGAGGGGCCAGGAGTGATGGGGCAGCCCTCCTGCCCAGGGCTGTGGCCACCCAAAGCCTCTGCCCTGGAAGAAGCACCAGGCACTGTGGATTCAGGGGGAGGAACGCAGCCCCCACTGAGCTGCCACCTGTTTTCGTAAATAAACACCCCAGACACTCTCTTTTCTGGAATACTCAATTTTCTACAAATGTCTCCCATTGGCAAGAAGCAACCAGGAGCAAAAGAACCAGGTGATGGAGTTTATAGGTGACAGTTTCCGAGGCCCAGACGGAGTGAAGGGGGGGGGGGCGGTGCAGAGGGAGGGCCAGGCTGAGAGCACCCAGCAAGGGGCTCATTAAAAAAACGTCTTCAAAAGAAATAGTTTAAAAAAGGTGAAATAAAGGAAATCCAAAAAGTATAGATTTAGGGCTCTCCTAACTGTCTGAAGTCAACCTGGCAGCAGAGAAATTGTCAGGCCAGCATTTTCTCTCTGCACCCCAGGGCACTAGAGGGGCCGTGGGGAGAGAATGGAGGATGCATGGGCGGAGGGGCGGCACTGGGAAGGTTCTGGAAACCCAGCCCCACCCTGCAACTTGGCGGTTCTATCCCAGACCGAATGTAGAGATAGCCCGTCACCTGGAGCTGATGTCATCCTGAAAAGTTCCTGTCAAGCCTCCTCAAATACATAATTAATTGGTTTACCTCTGCCTCTTAGGGTATTTGTTTATATGGACAAATCCCCTCAAATAGAATTAGCAGCATGGCACAAGAGAACAGCGTACAGTGGAACCTGAGGGACAAAAATCAAATCAGCAGTTTCATTGTCTTTTTTGTTTTTTAAGTCAGATGTTACCTTACGGTTTCTACATGCTTTGAAATTGCCATTAAAACTTTTTGTTGCCATATAAAATCTACCCTGTAATCATTAAATTTCACAAGTCTATTTTTCTTTATAAAGGTAACGTAAGCTCATTAATGCAAATTTAAAAATACTCGAAAAATAATAAAAATCACCCAAAGGCAGCTGATCTTAATCTCTGGTGTGATTCTTCTAGTCTTTTTTTTTTTGACCTGAAATCTCTTTGCTTTCATATGAGAAAAATGAGAAAAACCCCAAACTAATCAGACTGTGAATAAGCAGATATTCTATCTGGATCTGGAAGACCCGTCCTGTGCCTGCTGACTGTCCCTGACCCGTCCTGAGTCAGAGAATGTGGACCCGTGCGGCCAGCTTTATAGAAAGGAGAAGCCCTCCTAACCATAGCCAGAAGGAAAACATCCCTCTCCCCTTCGGCTGAGGACTGAAATCCACACTTAGAGCTTCACTCCTTTGATGCAACCCTGCCACCGACATCTCACTCCTCAGCTGCATGTTTGCATGAGTACCTCGTATCTTTGCAAAAAGAGCTGCTTTTGCATCGGGGGAAATTGAGGTCACAGTGAATGGATGCAAAAGCTAAAGGATGTTGCTACTGACTGTTGGAGGAGGTCATTGAGAGGGCGTGACCACCGGATGACCCTCCTGGACGTGGGCAATCAGAGGCCCGTCACCCCCTCCCCGGCCTTGGCATGTAGGCTCTGCCCAGTGTTCCCGCAGTGGGAACTGTTCCAACGATGCGGCCTCGAGAGAGCAAGGTATGCCTGAGACCCCCTGGATGGTGTACATGCCTGAACCCTGCTAAGGCTTCTCTGTAAACTTTTAAGACTCTGGCCGGCGGGGCCGAGAGCCCGGCAAGCCGCGTAGGTGGGTTTCCTGGTTATGACACCTGCTCCGCGGATCCGGAGTGACCCCCTTCCTCGGGCCCCTCCCTGCCCTCCGCATGCGGCCCCTGCACAGAGGAGGCAGGAGGCCCCGGACAGCGGACTGACGAGGCCACCACGGGCCTTCGGGCTGTGGACGCTGCGCCGAAGGGTGAGCGGTGAGGGCTTCACACGCACAGTGCAAACACCTGGGCATCCAGGTGAGGGGCAGGAACCCCCGGCCCCTCTGCCGTGGCCCCCTCCCAGGCTGTGCCGGCCAACGGGCGGCCTCCTCTCCCCGGCCTTGACCTTGACCGCCTCGCTGCGCGTCCAGCCCCTCCCACTGGCTCTGTCTTGGCCCCAGTCTCAAGCCGGCAGACCAACCCTCCAGGGCCCTGGGGACCCAGAGAGCCTTGCATTCAGCGGGTTCCCCTCACCCCAGGGCGGCTGTGCCCTTAGGGAGCCGTCGGCCCCTCTGTCCTAGGCTCGTGGTATAGCGAATGCCTCCACAAATGCCCCAGGGAGCAGGTTTTGATTCCCTTTGTGTGCAGACGCAGAAGCTGGGGCCGGGGTGCTCACTAGCTCACCCAGAGTGACCCCACTGCAGGACGGAATAGCAGGACAGGATCAGCACGGACCTCCATCTCCAGATCACACGTCTCTAGGAGGCTTCACAGCCAGGCAGCTTTACAACATGGCCTTCTGTTGGGCGAAAATCATCAGAAGTCGCCATTAGTAACGAATTCTTAACATGCCACCGTGAACAGGCTGAAGTCAATGTTGGGAAATGTCCTTCAGACTCAGAGAGGAGCGCTGAGACGGACGCCAGGCGCTTGGAATTGGTTGCTACCTGCCCCTGCGTCAGACACAGCCCCCGCCTCACAGTTGGTTCCTGGTAAATATTTACTAGTTTGCATTCTTTCTTGTTGCTTTCCAAGGAAAACAGTAAACATTCAGGACACATGGGACTAGCAATTTCAAATAGAAGAGATGAGAGATTGGGACTGACATACATACACTACTATGTATAAAAGAGATAACTAATGAGCACCTACTGTATAGCACAGGGAACTCTATGCAGTGCTTCCTACGTGGGAAGGAAAAACAAAAAAGAGGGGATGTACGTATACGTACAGCTACCTCACTTTGCTGTGCACCTGAAACTAACACAACATTGTAAAGCAGCTAGACTCCAATAGAAATTAATAAAAACTGAGAAAAAAGAAATGAACTAAGGGAGAAAAATGTGCTGTGCTGTACCTGGTGTTCGGTCTAGGAATAGTGATTTCGTACTAAGGGTGAGTGACCACAAGTTTGAGGAGAACGTTATCTATCAAAGACCCAATGCAGTCAAAAGAGTTTTCAGGAGCGTTCATACACCTTTCAGTCCGCAGAGTATACTTCGTGTCCATGTCAGCAGGAGAATGAACAATTTTAGACATTGAGGCGAATTCTGGATTTTCCGTGGATGGAATGACCGTGAAATTCCTGAGCGATGGAGGGAACCACCTGGAAGCAGGGTGAGTAAAACATCCCACAGAATCTCCACTTTTCTCCGACAGAAATACAATTCGGTTCAGTGAGTACATTACTAAAAATCACGTTCCAGACTTGGCATAGCAATGAAGACAAGCCAATGACCACCCTTTCCTAAGAAAGAGCCAATGAGAGTGTTTAGGATCCGTTGGGGAAAAGGCACAAAAAGCCTCCAGCGCTTCTTTCCTCCGCCTGCGCGTCCAGCTCTTTCCCCGTGGAGGCTTTTCCTGTTAGAAGTCGGTTGGATGGCTGAGGGATCAGAAGACTTGAGGTGGTTACACAGAGAGAAGTTAAAAGAGTCGTTAGGGATCAACAGCAGAAGACAACAACCGCACTTAGAAGATCTGCCCATCACGCCACGTTCCTGTCCCTGCCAGTGTACACAGAGTGGGTCGGACCCTTCCCTCCGGAGGATGGTGGTCACGTGGGTGAGGCGGGGTGGCAGAGCCTGGGTAGCAGGTCTGGGTAGCAGGATTCTTCCTTGCTGGGAGGCCCGTCTCTACTGCCAGCTTGGTTTGGACTGCAGAAGAGCATGTACCAGGGACCCTGCTCTCAAGGGGTGAGGTAGGAGGTCAGGACCCAGCACAAGAGGTGGTCGACCTCTGCGGGAAGAAACTGGTCCCCCAGGGCCCAAGACCCTCAGCCGATGTCCAGGAAGGAGCCATTCTGACGATGTCCTTGTTGCCAGACCCCAGAGAGCAGAGGGTGTGGCCGATCTCTTTTTCTCCCTTTCCATCTCAAACCTGAGGAGGAGCAAATACAATGGGGCATTTTGGGAGCAAGAATGAATGAATGAATGATTAAAGCCAGAAGAGATTTTTGCTTCTGGTAAATTTCAGGCCGGGCATGTGGCCGGCCGTACGTGTCATCCCACGATTTGCCACAGCTGACAGGATGGATCAAGGTACATTTTGGGGGTGGGGGCGGGGGTGTCCCTCCTGACGGCAGACGGACGTGAAGGGGATGTACAGACCTGTGCTCCACACGGCGTGACTGTGTTCCAGGAGACCCCTCCTGGCCTCTGCAACTGAAAAGTCTTCAGTGGTGGTTCTGGTGTCACCAAATCTGGAAGTCCTCTGTCCTCTCTGTTGTAGGACTTACCACGAGGACCTGTGATTTCCTGTTTTGTATCCTTATTTCTCCACGACCAGAAACTTGGTGAGGGGAGGGACAGGGTCTTAGCCAGGTGAGATTCCCATCACCAGGTGCAGGTACCTGGTGCACTGTAGGGGCTTGAATGGATGATTGAGTAGAAGCAGCATTACCGGATTTTGAAGGGAAGAGTGGGGTAGAGTGGGGGTAACACCTGAGCTGTTTCCTTAGCTCAGCACCTTGTGTCTAGGAGACTGATTTCGTATCATGGATTTGGTTTTCTTTCTGCACAATTCATAGGTTTGCTTGGAGGATCTGAGAAGCAGAAGCGCCTTTGAGCCGCGTGGACTCCTGCTGCCTTTTGATGTTCAGTGGTAGATAGTTGATCCAACTCAAACACTACTGTCATCCAGAAACACCTGGAATAACATTTAGCCGAATAGCAGGGCACCCATGGCCCAGTCAAGCCAACACATAGAATTAACCATCACGGTGTCCTTGAACAAAACCACGCAAAAAACGTGGTGAAGTAGCGATCTGTTGATGAAAATGTTGTGATCAGAGGCTCTTGGGAAACCCACAAGGCAACGTTACAGAACACAATGCCCACAAAGAAAGAGAATCCCTGTGTGAAAACACGTGGCCATGGCCGACCCTCAAAAGTTTCCTTTATATTCCATTACTTTTCTGACCCTACAGAAATAAACGTGCACATGAGATCTACTCACATTCTGATGGGGGAGAGAGGGGGGAGAGGAAGGAGGAAGAGAAGAATCTAAACCCACCCTTATTCTGGTGGCCACACCTCCTTACTCCCCTGTGACGCCCCAGTCGCTCCAGCTGGGCCCCGTTCCACATGCTGTTTTGTGTAATTTTGTGGACCTGCAACCATGCCTCCCATAGCGCTTTCTGTAATGGCGGGGATGTCGCTACATGTGCCGCCCACGACAGCAGACACGGCTACACATGGCCGTGGGTGCTCAAAACGTGGCCACTGGGACTGAGGGACTGAGGGTTAAACTTGAATTACTTCAGGTTGAATTTGCCGTGTGTGGCCAGTGGCAGCAACACGGGACAGTGCAGATTTGTAGGTCCGGTCCTTGGCCAAAGTTCTGCAATGTGCATGCCGTGGACTCACAAGGTGGTGTAGCTGTATGAGGAGTGGGTTACAGGCTGGGAGCAAGCTGGGAGCAGGGGGCCTGCCAGCCCAGGAGGCCACGCACCCTCCTCCCCTCACTTCCCTCTGACCTCCCCACAGCTCTGCCTGTGAGTCCCGAGGACCCGGACGCATCCGTGTGTCCTCAGCGCCGGGCTGACAGCGTTGTCTGCGGCCCCTTCCTCCAGCCCCGGGGCCCTGGTGGGGGACCTGTTCTCTGGCACCTCCAGAACCAGAAGAGCTTGCTCTGCAAGCGGCTCCCTTCTCTCCCTCCCCACCTCGCCCACAGAACTGCCGACCTCAGCTTGCTGCTACGGCATTTGAGAAAGGACCCTTTTATCCCTCGGTTGTTAAGATTTCAGAGTTTCTGACCAAGGGAAGTGGAGAATCTGTCAGAGGTGCGTATTGCGGGGTGGCGGGCCCTCGGGTCGCTGTGGGGTATTTACCTGCTCCACTGCAGAAAGAGGTGCAGCTGCAGTCGGGGAAGAATGGGGGGAGCGTGGTCAGTCTTGCCTAGTTAAAAGGTTAACGTGCCCCTGGCTAAATGCTGTCTCCTTTAATCCCACCACTAAGTGGTGAAGCGGGGCTTTGTCACCTGCATCGCGTGGACGGGGAGATGGAGATCCTGAAGTTGCCCATGGCCCCAAGTTGGCAAGTGCTGGAATCAGGTGTGACAGCGGGTCCCAGGATGCCACGGGCTTTCCCGATGGGAGGGACTGTGGCGCGTCCCAGCCAATGGTCCCCTTTCCTGCCCTAAAATCACACCCTTCTAAAAGTAACCCCAACCATGATAGGAAAGAGCCATTTTGGGGGAAAAGGGTTTTTTAGCTCCAGACTTTCTCTTTATCAGTCTAAGAAATTGAAGAAAAGTGTAGGTGAGGAAGAAAACCCACCGGTGACGTAACCTGCAGTGGGTACCATGAACGGGGCTTAACTGGCGCTTGAAAGGTGTCTTTAAATTGTCGAAAGGCAGAGCTGCTCATGACGGGGAGGACTTGGCACTGCACTCAAGTGTCCCCAAGTACAATGGGAAGACGTCTGGAAGCCCCACACGCCTCTCCTGGGAAGGTAAACGACCCCAAGAGAGAACTACATGGATCCCCCGGCCAGGCCTGTGGCTGTGGACTTCACCGACCACCTTTAATTTCCATCCAGCATTAATACCGGATTTTGACGTGCAGCTGTTCCTGCTACAAATGTGCCCACATTTAATAACATCATTTCTCGGCCCGCCAGGTGCCTCTGCTATCTGTAGCAGAGAGAACATGCAGAATTTTCCTCGCTGCAGGGGATGGGGGCCAGGTAGTTTGTTCATATAAAAATAGCAGAATTTCTCTTCTTTATGGCCTGCAAAATAACAGGGTAGGTAGTTAATGGGGTTACGTCACGATCTGGGGCGGGGTGTAAAGTGGAAATCACTCCCGACTGAGAGCTGCGCCCCCAGCCATCCCCTCCAAGCGTCTGACAGCCCCAGGCTGTCAGGGAAACGGAGCCCCTGGGAGCCCCCTCTGTGCCCGGCCCCGGGTACTGGCAGGAGAGCAGCCGTGTGTGTGTGATTCTTCAGATGGTTAGAGCCAGGCTGGGTGATTTGTGAGGCTTTGTGATACCGAGCGGGACGTGTGGAAGGAGCGGTTATTGGAGCAGCAGAATCTTTTAGGCGCTGACTTCCCTCTTTCCCAAGTGATTGTGGAATAGACTGGTCTGTGCATCACCTAAAGACACGTGAGTGAGGGCTGTGGATGGCAGTTCCTTCCCCGGACCACGGGGATCACCTGGGGAGGACCTTGAACTACGTCACGTGCTCAAACCCTGCGACCTGCCCAGTTCCACGCGGTTCAGCGAGTCCTTGCCCTACGTTTCGTATACTCGTCATTCACCGAAACCTTGCTTAGCTGTTTGGATTTTCACCTATGGAAGGGGAGTCTTTGCTTTCTCCTTGGTGTACAGTGGCGCCCTACCTGGGGGTGTTCTACATATTTAACAACCAGCAGGACCCAGGCTCCCACCAGCCGGAAAAGGTGATCCCCGTGAGCTGCCCTTCCAACCAGGTCTTGCTGAATCGAGTTAGGAGCACAAGGAAAGGTTATTTTTGCTAAGATTGCACGGTATTTTTCTGTAGTGCAGTAATTCTTATATATTTTTCTCCAGTGGTTCAAAAGCTAATGACCCCCTCTCCAGGAAATGGTGCACACACACCCAATTTTGCTTACAAAGTGAGGGGTTCAGAGCCTCGCTGAAGTTCTCACTCATCACAGAGCGCTTTATCTGCATTGGTGAGATACTCAAAAATTCTGCTACCACCCTCGCAGGCATTAAAATCTGTGTTAGTGGAGCCAAAGATAGCAATCAGATTTCACGGCTGGTGAGACCTGCAGAAGGGATTATATTTCATTTTTAAATATTTTTGGCAAATTTTAATTTTGATATAATTTCAATCTTAAAGAAAAGCTGCAAGAGTAGTCCAATAAACTTCCACATACCCTTTAGCTAGGTTCATCAGTTATTTACCTTTTGCTCCATTGTTTATCATTGTCTCTCTTTCTCCACACACACACACACACACACACACACACACACACACACACACACACAACTTTTCAAACCACTTAGGTTGAGATTAAGTCAAGACCCTTCACCATAGTGCGTATTTACTAAGAACATGACGTTCTTTCACATACATAAGATTTAATTATCAAAATTGGGAAATTTAACAGTGACCCTGGTATATCATTAATCTGGTGGCTCTCCAGGTGGGGTCCCTGGACCAGCAGCAGATCCTGGGACCCTGTGAGAAATGCAGACTCCCAGCTCTGCCCCCAGCCCTCTGAGTCAGGAGCCCTGGCGACGGGGCAGGAAGCTTCAACAAGCCCTCGGGGGGAATTCGGACACGCAGCGAGGGTCCTGGAACCGCTGGTCTCATTCTCAGGCAATATCGTTTGTTACCAATTGACTTGACAGCATGGTTTTCGGGTGTTCTTTTCCCATCAGAGTCTGGTCCTGGATGAGGAATGACACTGAGCTGTCACGTCTCTTTAATGTTCTGTCTGGAACAGCTCTTCAGCTTTCCTGGTCGGTCTTGACCTTGACGTCTTCGGAGAGGATGGGCTGTTATTTGAATCGATCGGTGCTTCTGCGCGACTGGATTCAGGCCCTGCACCTGGGGCGGGGCTGTCACCAAAGAGTGTTGTATCCTGACGTATCATCAGAGGCACTGATGTTGGGGGCTCCGACCTTGACCATGTCGGCCTTGTCACCCCACATGTGGTTAGGATGGTGTCTCTACTGGAAAGTGACGTTTTATCCTAATTAATTAGTAATCTGTGGGACATACACTGTTCCTCATTCAACTCTGTCCACTGATTTTAGCATCTGTTAGTTCTTTTCTAAGAACTATCCATCATTTCTTCTACATCTATTATTATTTCTACATCTATTATTAGATATTATTGATACGATATAACACAACATAACAAAATATAATATAATGGAATATCATATTATATAGAGACAGACACAGGCATTCTGCTGTAAGGAAGAGCTTTCTTATTTCCCCAATTTATTTATTATTTATTGACATTGGCCATTCCGACCCCACCTCTAAGCTCTTTCACTCAAAGGCTCTGTCTGCTTACCGCACCAATGGCTCCCCAGGGTAAGATACCCCTTCTGCTAACTTCTTCTTCCCCTTAGGGTGCTGTCCACGGCACCTCTCCCCATCTGCCTGTGAATAGCTACTGACCAGCATGGCCACTTCCAGGCCAAGCCAAGCTTTTCCTTTCTGTGACGCAGTGGGGGTCGCCCCCTGCCTGCCTTCCCCCCAAACATTTGACTGCTTTTTCGTACTGACCCCTATTAGGCCATGCATCTCGCCAGACTTTCCTCACCTGCTCCCATGAAGTCTTCCCAAGTAGACTGTTGGCAACATGAGAGACTGACTTTAAATCATCTTTAAATCTGTCCCACCTGGATTAGTACCTGGTACACAGCAGAGGTTCAACAAAACTTTGCTGGATGAAAATGTTATGACCCCCTGGCCTGACTGAAAGAAGTCACGTAACAGGATTGATCGCAGAAAGTGTCAGCCGAATGACAGCTGTTACTAGAAAATCAACCACTTCCAATAGGCTTGAAAAGATCCATTCTCCTACCTTTATGGAGGACCCCATACAAGTCGCCTCCAGTGGAGGTGATTGACTTGTTTTTATGCCTCAGGCACTCTTATATACTTAAATAGTTTAGAACCACCACTGTTAAGTCTGAACACACTCTTTTGTTTGTTTTTCATAGACTATTTGCTACAACTTGAATCTTAAATGTCCTTGTGAGACTTTAGGAAATCTTTTCCTGTAGTCATGTTAGAATGTGAGACTGGACACCAAGGGAAATCTTCAGGGGAGATGGAAATCATATTTTCAGTCTCATTAATTATTAAAGTGAGTCTTGAAAAGAGATGTGAACTTAGCAATGGAAGTAAATTGTCCTGACATTCGGGCGTTGCAGTAAAATGCATTAACAAAGAGGTGGTGGAGACCAGCCTGCAGGGCGGCCTCAGTTCTGGGGTGGGAGGGCGTGGTTTGGGGCAGGTGCAAGCAGAGCCCCAGGAGGTCCAGGACAGAGCCGGTTCATCCGGACCCTTTCCAGTGGTGATGCCACACATCTCAGCTTCACACAGGAGTCAGGTGGTTCAGCTGAGTTCTGCTCGGGAATTGTCAGAAAAAGTCCATACAGGCGTTCTCTTCATCGTGTTCCCTGGATGAGGCTTTATGTAAAAAAGGCGTCTGGCACCGGAGCTGCCTTTCTTTGTCCCCTCTCTCCTCTCCACAAGTGCACCTTTGGGTGGTGCCGTGTGACACCATAAGGCTCATCAAGAAACTAATGGGGAGACACAGCCTTGTGACTGTGTGTGTGCTGTCGCTCCACGAACTTGAACTTAAACACCTAAACTACGCTGTGGAAGGTTGCATGGGTTTGTTTGCTCCCACACACTGTTGGTTACTGGAACAAACAGAGCTTAGATGTATGGAGTTCCATAAATAAGGTTTAGGGAGTTCATTAAAAGTGGTCCAGCTTCCTTAGTTTAACGTTCAAGGACATCCTCGATCTGACCTTAAAGTTCCCCTCCCTCCCTCCCTCCCTCCTTCCCTCCCTCCCTCCCTCTCTCTTATTTATTTTATTTTTTTTTTGTAGGTAGTTTTACTATGAAGTTTATTTTGCTGAATAAATTTGCTTTGTTTTTATTTATTGATTGATTTTTGGCTGCGTTGGGTCTTTGTTGCTGTGCGCGGGCTTTCTCTAGTTGCGGCGAGCAGGGGCTACTCTTCATTGAAGTACGCAGGCTTCTCATTGTGGTGGTTTCTCTTGTTGCAGAGCACGGGCTCTAGGCACGTGGGCTTCAGTAGTTGTGGCACACGGGCTCAGTAGTTGTGGTTCATGGGCTCAGTAGTTGTGGTGCATGGGTTTAGTTGCTCCGTGGCATGTGGGATCTTCCTGGACAAGGACTTGAACCCATGTCCCCTGCATTGGCAGACGGATTCTTAACCACTGCGCCACCAGGGAAGTCCCTCTCTTATTTATTGACCAACCCCTTATGCCGCGTTGTGTATGTTCCCTGCATGAGCCCCACCTCCCTCATGGTATTTGGGGCCTGTCTCTTTTCTCGTCCTGCTCCACACCACCTTCCTGGAGGATTTTCATCCTTTCTCCAGGTACCTTGTGCCCTGATGGCTTCCGAGATGTGTACAAGCCACACACCTTCCTTGAGGCCCAGACCCCATGTCCGATAACCTGCTAGTCACCACCTCTTGGACGTCTCCCGGCACCACAAACCCTGCATGCTCAAAGCTTTGTCCTCACTGGCACATCCCCACGGCCTCTGTGTGTCTGTCAACCTGACATCAGCCCTGCCCGGCTCCTCACCCAGGACCTCCTCTGCAAATGCCCCTCTCCTGTCCGCCTGCCTCACGTTCCTGCTGAAGTTCCGTGCTGGCCCTGGCTGTGTGTGTAAGGTAAACCCCAGACCCCAGCGTCCTGGCCTTTCAAGCAGAACCCCAGCTAGTCCTGACCTGCCTCCCTCTGCTCCGATGATCCACACGCCCTCGCTCCGGTCACCCCAGGCTCCACATCTTTCATGGTTCTGGACTTCGCACATGCATCCTTTGGACCTGGAATACCCCTTTACTCTTTCTGATTGTGGTACCGCCCGTAGGAAGTACACTGTGCACTGGAGTTGGTTGAAGAGTGAATTGTACTTAATCCTTAACTTCTCCAAGCCTGTTTCCCCCTCATCAAGTTGGTAACAATACACCCATGGACATTCAACAGTGAATACCTACCTGGGTGCCTGAGTCCCAGATGGGGGTTGCGCCAGCACCTGTTCCTGAAGGGCTCAGCTCCGTGAGGGCAGGGGAGACACACAGATGAAACGTGTGATAGGCTCTAGGGAGGGGTGTGGACAGACACCCTGGAGACCCAGCTTGGGAGTTGGGAAAGGCTTCATCCAGGGGGTACTGTTTTCATGGAGGGACGCAAAGGACCATTATGATGGCTGCTGGGTTTGGGACAGTCTTAGCCAGGCCGTGTGTTGAGCGCTTGACTTGCGTAATCTCATTTAATGCTCACAACACTTCTCTGAGGTAGACACTGTTATTATTATTATGCCCTCAGCTGCAGGGTGGGTGGAGAGTCTTGGAAATCCTTTCGAAGAAAGTCACAACTCAGCTAAGGCCACAAGCTGACTGGAAAGGGCTCGGTTGGTCAGGTCTGTCTCATGAGGCAAAACCTTTGAACAGGTCATGCCCATGACTCACTCAGAGGTGAGGGACTTGGAGCCCAACCTGCTTGGGAATGAGGTGAACTTCTCATGCAGAGCTTGGAGAGCAAAGGAAGAAGGACTTCAAGAGAGGAGGACAGCAAACAAGGACCCACCATGAAGGACCTTGTCTGTCACTTTGAGAAGTTGGTATATCATCTCAGACCAGTGAATAGACACTGCAGGAAAAGATACACATCCCCTCTTTAGATGGAGCACATTGACTATGGTATGACCACAGACAGATGAATGGGTGGATGGATGAATAAATGATTTATAGATCAATGATAGATGGATGGATGGACGGATGATGGATGATGGCTGGATAAGTAGATAGGTGGATAGGTGGATAGATGTACGATGGATGGGTGGGTGGGGATAGGTGGGTGGCTGGATGGTGGATAGATGGATGGTGGGTGGATAGTGAATGGATGAATGGATGGTGGATGGATGGATGGATGATGGATGGATGGGTGATGGATTGATGGATGGTAGATGGTGGAAGGATGGATGGATGGTGGATGGATGGGTGATGGATGGATGGATGGATGGTGGATGGATGGATGAATAGATGGATGATGGATGGATGGATGATGGATAGATTGATGGATGTTGGATGGACAGATGGATGGGGAGGTGGGGAACGGAGCTGCCAGGCTGGAGGCAGAAGTTTAGTGAGGAGACTCCTGCAGACACAGATGGGTCTTGTCAGAGAGACGAAGGAGGGGCACCCAGAGAGCAGAGGACTTTTGATTGTGCCAACTGCTGTTGGGAGCCAGTCAGGTCTGCAAAGAGGCCACTGGTCATGGCTACAAGGAGACTCTTGGTGATCCAAGCCGTGACTTTTCTAATACTGTGTGTCTCTCCCTGTTGGCTCGGAAGTCTTTGTTTTGTCTTTCCAGGGATCTGAGAGGGGAGATTACAACCATTACAGTCCACTGACTTTTTATTTGATGCAATCCCAGATTTTACAAGTTCTCATTTAAAGATGATAATATTCCTTGCTCCCAGTAACATTCTTTTCAAAATCTGGGATTTGATCAGGAAAAAGATCACTTATATATTATTACATATGTAAGGATCCATATTGTTAATGGGGAACAAAGGCAAAGGGCAGGTGGGTTTGTTGGCCTCTGAGGCTGGTTCATGGCAAACAGTCTCTTTTAAGTTCCGACCTTGGCCTTCTCTATTTTTTGCTTTGCATTCCCAAGCTGTCCACTGCAGTTTGTCCCCAAGTTCACCAGGAATCTTTAGCCATAGAGTCACCTCTTCACTGAACTTCAGACCTTATCCCCACTGCCCACTGGATGTCTTCAGGGGAAGGTTCTGAGATTTGGGGTCTAGACAAAGCCCAGTTCATCCCAAGGACATGAACAGAAGGTGCTGCCGTGCTCCAGCTGGATCCTATCGGCCGTCTCGACCCGCCTCCCCTCCCCTCCCCTCCCCCCCTCCCCCTCCCCCTCCCCTCCTTCCTCCCCTCCCCCTCCCCCTCCCTCCTTCCTCCCCTCCCCTCCCCCTCCCCTCCCCCTCCCCTCCCCTCCCCTCCCCTCCCCCCTCCCCTCCCCTCCCCTCTCCTCCCCCCACTTCCTCCCCCATCCCTCTCCCAGTCCCCAAGTCTGTATCCTCCTGTTTCCCGCAGACGGAAAACCTATAATCACAGCTGCACCACTGTGTCTCTGGGACAGGACACTCTGGGCACACGGAGCCCCATGTCCCCTGATTCAGGGTGGGGCAACCCCTGTATCAACAGGACAGAAGACGGGAGCGGGAGCTCAGCACTTGCTCTCTGGTGGGAGACTTAGCGGACAAGGCACCGGGCATCCTGCCCGGGCACTGACCAGCCCTGAGACACTGGCTGGGGCTCCTGTCCCTCGACTATCGGTGGTAATAATTGCAGCCCTGGCTCCGTGGGGCGGGGTGGCAAGGTGGGCATGTGAGGGTGGCAGAGTGTCCATAATCCATGCAGATGGGCCTGTGTAAGTCCCTGTAACGGGGGGGGGCTGCAAACTTCAGTCCATTGAACACCCATGTTGACGTACTGAGAAACCCAGCTCAGCCGCGGGCCCAGCCCCTCTGGCCCACCACCTGGCTGGGGGGCTGCTGGGTCTGTTTAGACAACCCCTGCTCCACGGCATCACGTGTGGGGCTCTGGGCTGTGGCCATAAGCAGGGTCGCGCGTTCTGCCCGGGCTGACCGTTTGCTCCCGCGGACCCCGGGCCCAAGTCCTGGCTACAGTCACGGTCAGCGTCCGCATCACTCCTCCATCCTCGTCCTAGGGGTGGAGCCCCACCAATGGGATCTGTGCCCCCGGCGAGCACCCCGCTCTGTGCGGAAGGAGCTGCAGCCTCGTGAACACAATTAGAGGCATTAAGGGTGATCCTGGGCCCCTCTGCCGTTAGCGCAATCAGCTTCTATTAACACCGATCATAAACAATTTCACCATTTGTTCACGTTTCTCTAAATTACACTTCCCCATGTCAATGGTAAGTTGTTCTGGAGAAAAGTGTTCTCTCTACATGGAAATTCTGTTTTCCTTTCTTCCAGTATTCGATCTCCTTCCCACCGGGGGGTGGGGGGCAGGCACTTTGCTGGACTCTGGTTCTTTCCCTGAGCTTAGAGATCACGCAGTCCTGTTTCTGGACTTCGACGTTTAGCAAGAGGTCGCTGGAGAGACTTGGCCTTAGCTCGGCTTCCTTCATGAACAAGCGCTTTCTGGGGCTTCCAAGTGGGGCGCGGCTCGATCTGTGTGCGGAATGGGCTGCTGAGAACCTGCCTCCCCACATCTACCCTGTTTCCCGCAGGGAGAGCCCTGACTGTGCCCCCTTCCTACTGACTCGGCTTGTCAGCTGGGCCGCGAGCGCCTGGAGGAAAGTGCGGATAAACGTGTTCAGTCTTCTGAATGACCTGCTTGTTTTACCTGTGGCCCTGCAGGCAAAGCCGGGGTCCCCAGGGCAAGGCCGCCAGGGTGGCACCTTTGGTTGGGGAAGAGCCAGGGGCTGTTCCTCTGTCCTCTCATCCCTCGGAGCTCACAATTCCATGTTGCTGGGACCCCACCCTCCGCCTGCCAGAAGCCCCCATTCTCTCTCTCCTGAGTGACCAGCCTGCTCGCTCGCTGGCCCCTTCTTTGCCTCTTCCTCCTGAAGTCTCTGATTTCCACCAAAGCCAGAGATCCCTTTAAAAAGTCACTCAGATCACAGCCCTCCTGTGCTTGAAGCTCACCAGTGCCCTCCCCGCCATTTCACTCAGAGCAGAAACCAGGCCCCTAACACATCACTGTCGGCCCGCTCAGGCTGCTAGACACACGCCAAACACTTACATCCCACGTGCAGGAGGCGGCGCGCTCGTGATCAAGGCGCCAGCAGGTTGGTCCCTTCTGAGGCTGTGAGAGACTCTGCCCCGCCCACGCCCAGCTTCTGGTGTGGCTGATAGTCTCTCTGTCCGCCTGCACATTGGGGTTCTCCTCTCTGTGTGCATCTGGGTCACACGTGTCATGGTTACGGTGTAATCATCAAAATCAACACGTTTAACTTTGATCAGCAGCATTGCCTGTCAATAGCACATGGTCACATTCTGTCCTCTGTCTCAATCTTCTCCTCTGTAGAGGTACTTCCTTCCTCACGCAGGGCCATCTCTGCAGATCTGTAACGGGGCTTCGCACGTTTTGTCTTTCTCGATCTTTTTGAAGAGAACAGGCCGGTTACTTTGTAGAACGTCCCTCAGTTTGGGTTGTCTGGCGTTTCCTCCTCACCAGATTCCAGCCATGGCCGCTGGGTAGGATGACCACGAAGTGACTGTGTCCTTCTCAGGACATCCGTCAGGGGCACAAGAGGACGAGGTGAGGGAGGAGCTGCAGCCTCCGGTTAGAGTCATTAAGGGAGACCCTGGCCTCCTCCCACTCTCGGCCGCATGCCTTGCCTCTCCCTGTGCCCGTGAAGGATTCGGCCCTGGACACTCAGAGGCCATACTCCCATAGCTGGTAGCGATGGCCGATGTGAATGCCGATCTTAAACGAAACCAGCTGACGATGGGCCGGGAGCAGCTTCTAAACGGAGCAAAGGGTAGAGCGTCTCCAGCTAAAACGGGCATGACAACTAGAGACAACGATACAATGTGAGAGACACTAAATAAAATGAGTGAAAAATAGAATGTCAGCTGGGTGAGGACAAAAATAACTGACTGGAAAAACGTTCTGAGTAAATATTGCTGATGAGCGTCAGAAAGACGCTGAATTAGATCAGGGAGGCGGCAGCATGCGTTTCAGTCTCTTCAGAATGTTGAGCAGGTGCTGGTGAAGCTGATTCCAGGAGGACGAGATAGCATCCCTGCTCGTACCTGACCTTGGTGGACCCATGAGCTCAGGTTCACAGGGTCAGGGGCAGGTCCCAGGACTTAGCCTTCCCGCAGAGGTGCATCCTTTTGCCGCTTCTCACAAACACACTTTCTGCCAATAATGACTGAAGAGCCCGAGAAGGCCGCGCTGAAGGCCCAGCTCACCACCGAGGCAGACATTCACCTGTATACACACCTGGGAGAGGAACACACCTGGGAGAGGAACATGTGGTAAGCACATAGACTTTGTATCCAGAGGAACATGGACTGAAAATCCAGGCTTTTCATTCTCCATAAATACAAATTCGTGTGAAACATTTAGCTTTGCTAAACTTCAGTACTCTAACCCACAAGCCAAAGATAACGTTTTATGGAACATTATTAAGATTATATGTGAGTCACCTGGGTGGGACTTCCCTGGCATTCCAGTGGTTAGGACTCCGTGCTTCCACTGCAGGGGGCACAGATTTGATCCCTGATCAAGGAACTAAGATCCTGCAAGCCACGTGGCCAAAAAAAAAAAATATATATATATATATATATATATACATATATAAATAAATAGATATGATATACAATCATGGTATATATGATTTATCACACTTGATGAATGGTGGTTATTATTATGATGATGTGACCATAACATCACGCAACTGAATTGAAAAGAGGTAAAATGAGAGAATACAAGAACGCTGAAGAGTTAGAAATAGGAGGTGGAGTGGCCTTAGGAGAGCTCGTAGTTTGGGCAGGTTTGTTTTGAGTCTGGGTATTTTATGAAGTCCTTACTAGTTAAGGTAGTTTTATTGTTGTAATTGCTGTTGTTGACATCTTGAATTTACTTAGCCTATAATCATCCTAATATCTGAAAATAATAATACGATGTTCTCTTTTTAACATGGATACTTGTTATTTCAACTTTGAGTATCATGGCATTGGTTAGAAGAGTGGATTTCAAGGGTGCAATCATCAGCTTTGCTGAGAAGATATCCTATTTTAAGAAACATTCAATGATGATGCTACATAAGCTATTCCAGAGCACGGAACAAGATGAAAAGCTCTCTACTGCCTTTGTTTTAAGAGTTTTTAATGCTTTCTTTTTTTACTATTCCTTTAAAAATCCTTTTATTTTTATCTTCTGTTATTCAGCGTGTATATACCTGCAATTATTTTTACCTTTCAGCTTTTCTAAAACTCCTCCTGTAAGTCTGCATTTTTTCTGCTTAAAAGAATCACATGTTACTTCTTGATTTCACCTGTATCATATGTCCCCTTCCCTGACTTTTCACATCATATTTCCTTTAATTATATGATCTGTGGTTTGAGACTGAAATTATTGTTGTTAATTTATAACCCAATGAAAACATGACCCAAGCGGTCCAGTCTCATAGAAGACTTGAGGTTCAAGGAAGGCATCCCACCAATGAAAAATTCATTTGAAAATAACCGAAATTCCTACTTAGACTTCTCAAATACCGTGTTGAGGCTGTATAGACAACAGCAATTCCTAAAAATCCCCCTTTCTTCTCCCATCTGCTTTCCTCTTTCCATCAGCTTCTGCTGACGGAAATTTAAATTATTTAAAAATTCATTTTTTCATTCCTAACCTTCACATCGTTTTTCCTTCTGTTTCTCCCTTGGATTTGGTTTTACAAATACCACCCACCCACCAAAACCCAAACAGTCTAACAAGGGAAGAACGTTCTTGGGAGGGAGAGGGAGGAAAATAAAAATTAATGAGCATAACCAGATTTTGTACCTTGGTTTACTCCTTTGTTTTCCTGGAATATATTCCCAGTTTGTTTGCATTTTAAAAAAAGGGTACATCCAAGGTAAAGTTTCTTTGTATTTACCTGTATATTCCTGTTTGATTGTAGCTTAGCTAGATATACAAACCTAGTTTGAAGGAAACATACCATGGCTGACAATTTTGGCTCCATTGTCTTCTGGTATTTGGTGATTATAAGATAATGGGAAGCAGAAAGAAACAGTGGGGAATCTGTGCTTTTTTCCTGGATGCTTTTAGGATCTTTTCTTTATCTTCGACATTCTGACATTTTACTCTCATTCTGCTGGTATTTGGTGGGGGAATGTTCTTTCTGAAATGTCCTGAGATATTTTCTTTTATTATTTCTTGGACGATTTTCCGTAGCCTTCCTTTCTGGATCTATTTGTGTACTGTGGGTTAATCCTCATTTTTTTCTTTAGCTTTCTAGTTATAATTCTTTTTTCTATATGCTATTGTTCTATTTTCTAGAAGAATTTCAAAATTTTATCTCCTTGACTTTCTATATTAAATTTTTTCTTTTAAATTTGCTTTTGTTTTCACTTTTAAAGGCTCTTTCCTACTGTTCAGTATTTTCCTTATAACATCCATTTCCCTCCTCCTCCCCCCTCCATGGGCACAGTCTTATACTGAATCTTTTTGAAAATAGAAAAACTTTTAAGTACTATTTTTTCTTTCTGAATGATCTGTATCCTCTAATATCTTGTTTTCCTTTGTCTTTGTCTAGTACTTTATCTTTTGTGTGGCTGGATCTCCTCAAATATTTGGTGATCTGTGGGTGTCTATGCGTACTTAAGAAGGAAGCGCGAAACATCCACGGGAGTTCTGAGTGGTTGGGTTTTGCCGACTGGTGGACTTGACCTACTGGTGAGGGGACCATCATTAAGCTGGGGGGCCACTAAGAGGCAGAACATGGAAATGTTCCATGGTTCACGTTTACTTTCTTTAAAGGGAAGTGTGGCGGGCAAACACCTGGCCGTGGTTTGTGCTCTGTGTGGAGCTGGGGAAGGGGGGGGGGCAGTCCCCTCACAGGCTTCCCGTTCATCCTCACGTTGGCCCCAGGTCTCACCCACGTTCTCCTTCAAGCCTGGCGCCTCTGGGCCCACACCTTCTCTGCTGATCTCTTAGGCAGAGTGACTGCCTCACTTTCCACGGTCCTAAAGTTTGTTGAAATCTCACGGTGCTTCATGGCTTTGCTTCCTTTCTCATTGTTATTGTCGATTTATACTTCTCCTCTGCATTCAGTTTAATAGGGTCTTGGGAGACAAAATACATCCTCCACCTTGGTCCAGAATGCTCAGGTGATTACTAGTGCATCAGTGAGGGCTCTGTAGAGAACCAGACCGAGAGAACCGTCTCTCTGTCCCCACCATCTCCATCACCTCTGTCTCCATAGAGAGACTGTCCCTCTGTCCCCAGCCATCTGGGTTTAGGGACTCTTTCGAGGGCAGACGAGGTGCCTCAGGGCGGCAGACAGGCTGGGTTTCTACTGGTGCTGACCTTGGTCACAGACAGATCCCCAGGACATGCTCCTCTCAGAGACTGGGACTGAGGTGTGTGTGGGCATCTGGCTTTTAAGACAACCTAAGAAATATCTGGGGACCTTTGAGGGGTCCTGGGCTGGTAAAACCTGGATACTTAGGGGGTCTTTGCATCATCCTGGACAATGTATTGTAGACATGTATCTGTTACATCACACGTGAATTGGGAGGATGACATCGCTTTGAGAGAAGAGAGACCAGGCAGAGGTGCACTTGGCAGCCCACGGCCTCCACCAGGTGGATGCCTCTGAGGCCAGAGCTGCCCCCATTCGTCACACCCCAGGTGGGACTTCCCCACCGCAGACACCTTTATTCCTGCAAGTGCCTGACCTTCCTGCAAACAAACGCCGCTCCTCAGAAGCTGTTTCTCTAACCAAAGTGACCAATCGTTTTCACACACACACAAAACACATGTGCAAACCCAGACATACACACAAATACACAAACACAAAAACTGTCATACACAAACAAGCACAAACACAGATACACACGCACACAGTTACATATAAACACGTACATGCAAACACATCTACCCATGCAAACTCACACACACATGCAAACATAGACTATACACATAGAAACTTTCATGTACAAACACGCACAAACACAGATGCACATATACACACGGACACACATACACACAAACACACACATACACACAAATACACACATACACAAAGTACACACATACATAAAATACACACATACACAAAATACACACATACACACACAGAAATTTTCATGCACAAACACACATGCACACAAACACACATACACACACACACAAATACAAACAAACTGCCCCCAACACACACCATGTCCAGTGCCCGACAGTAAGGGCTCCAAGAATCGTCTGTTGTTATTTTTATTATAATTCTTTCGGTTCTTCTGGAGCCAGGCCCCAGATAAATTTGGGAGTGGGATTCAGGGTGGGTGGGATTCAGGGTGGGTGGGACGCCCAGGCCTGTGGTGTGGACCACCCGGAAGGGTCCGCCTGACTGGGTGGGAGGTGGGCCGGTTCCTCGGGACATCTGTGTCAGTGCAGGTGCGTCAGCTCTGCTCACCTTCTTCTTTGTTAATCTGGGGATTGGATCTGAAAGAGGGGACGGCTCTCCACGGCCCAGAAGAACTAATTGAATTTCTCTCTGCGTCTCCATAATATCTGAGTCATTTGTCTCGAAAAGACAGAGGACTTCTTTTGTGCATTCTGCTTCCAGCCCAGACACTAACTAACCCGTGTGCAAACAGAAAGAACTCTCCCTATTGTTGTATCAGAAACAACAAAGGTTCTGCCAGCAGACACCCAGCAACAGATCCAGAGGCCGCTTGGATCCTGTATTTTCTGGCATAAAAACCAACAGCACACATTCAGGCTTTGTTCTCTCTGGGCATCAGTTCCAGAATGCTTTATGTCTCAGCATTCAACAGCCCAGGAGCCGCTTCCCAGTCTGTTACTCCCTGTTTGACCTTTAGAATGTGCAGAAGTTTCTCCAAAGGTCAATACGTACCTGACATCAGCTGTCTTATGTGGTAGCCAGGAACTGTAGGGTTCTGACCTTGAAGGACGTGGGACTGGATTTTCCCCAGGGAATGTTCTAGGGCACAGTCTGGAAGGAGCAGTGTCTCTTCTCTAGCCATGGTCCTCCCCAACACGGGCTGCTGGGGAGTCACCCTGCAAATCTTTCTTGAGCTGCCAGGAGCCAGGCACGGGCCTGGGTTTGGGAGGTAAGAACCTGCGGGACATCAGTGAGGACTGCAAGTTACAGCACACGCTGTCACTTGAATCAGCGGACCTGGCCTTGGCTGAGTCTCCTTGGGGCAGTGTGGGGAGAGTTCTCTAGGAACTCTGTCATCCCTCTGAAGAACCACATTTGCAGTCGTGGAAAAGCTAATGGTGAGAGGAAGTTCTTTGTGAGCAGAGGCTACAGGGTTTCTATCGAAATCAGCCCTGTGACTGTGGACTCTGATGTACATCTCTTAAAACCATCCTGTTTTCTTTTTCCTCCGAGCTCCTTATGTCGTGGGCTCTCAGAGCCAGAAAGGGTCTTAGAAAACACTGGTGCAGACTCACGGGCTGGGCGGTCCTCCATCAGTGGACAAGGGAGTCTGGACGGCTCTGGTTTTTAAACAAATTTTTTGGGGCTTGATCGATACATAATAAATTGTACATATATAAAGTGTATACTTTGATAAGGTTTGACATATGTATAGAAATGGGAAACCATGAGCACAATGAAAAGAATTAATGTATCCACGGCCCCCCAAAGTTTCCCCTTTGTAACATTTCTCCCACTCCTCTGACCCCCACTAATGCTCTGTTGCTGTACATTCGTTTATATTTTCTAGGGTTTTATATAAATGGAATAGTATAGTGTAGATTCCTTCTAGTCTGGCTTCTTTCACTGAGATTCCAATGGAATCTATAAAAACAGCTGTTAGAACTAATCAGTGAGTTTAGCGAGTCTGCAGAATACTAGATCAATATGCAAAAATATATTGAATTGCTATGTGCTAGAATGTAACACAGAAATTGACACCAAAAATACTATTTACAATAGCATCATATAATATGAAATATTTAGGGTTAAATCTGACAACTGAAAATTATAAAATATAGATGAGAGAAATTTTAAAAGACCTAAATAATATGAAAGATATGCCATGTTTGTGAGTCAGAAGATTGACTGTCCCTAAGATGTCAGTTCTCCCCAAATTGATCTGAAGATTCAGTATGATACCAATCAAAATTTGAGCAGGGTTTTTTTTTTGGTAGTGATTGACAAGATGATTTCCATGAATCTGCATTCATAGTGCAAAGACCTAGAAGACACCAAAAAACTGAGAAAGAGGAACAAAGTTGGAGGCCTAACACTACTTGATTTCAAGACTAATTACAAAGCTACAGTGATCAAAACAGTATGGTTTTGGTGTACAGGTAGACAGATAAATACATTGAACAGAATAGAGAGTGCAGAAATAGACCAACACATACACTGATAATTGATTTTTGACAAAGGTGCAAAGGCAATTCAGTGGAGAAAGGATACTTTTTAAAACATGGTGCTAGAAAAATTTGATATCCATATGCAAAAAGGGAGCTCAATCCATACCTCACATTGCAAAGATGAACTCAAAATAGATACACATCTGGGCTTCCCTGGTGGTGCAGTGGTTGAGAGTCTGCCTGCCGATGCAGGGGACACGGATTCGTGCCCCGGTCCGGGAAGATCCCATGTGCCGCGGAGTGGCTGGGCCCGTGAGCCATGGCTGCTGAGCCTGCGCGTCCGGAGCCTGTGCTCCGCAACGGGAGAGGCCACAACAGTGAGAGGCCCACGTACTGCAAAAAAAAAAAAAAAAAAAAAAAAAAATATATATATATATAGATAGATAGATAGATAGATACACATCTAAATGTAAAATGGTAAATTATAAAACTTCATGAAGAAGACATAAGATAAAATCTTCTTGATCTTGGATTAGGCAAAGATTGCTTTAGATACATCACCAAAAGCACAAGTGTAAAGGAAAGAATTGATAAATTTGGCCTCATCAAAATTAAGAATTTCTGTTTTTCAAAAATGCCTTTTTGGGTGGGGGGGAACGGGGGGAGGGGAGGGAAGGAATGGAAGTTTGGGATTAGCAGATGCAGACTATTATATATAGGATGGACAAACAATAAGGACCTACTGTATAGCACAGGGAGCTATATTAATATCCTGTGACAAACCATAATGGAAAAGAATATGGAAAAGAATACGTATATATACATATATGTATATAAATGTATAGCTGAGTCACTTTGCTGTATAGAAGAAATTAACACAACACTGTGAATCAACTATACTTCAATAAAATTTTTTTTTAAATGTCAAGAGCAGTCACAATAAAGCTCTTTACTATGAAAAAAAAAATACCTTTCAGGAAATGAAACGTCAAGCCACAGCTTGGGAAAAAAACACATATCTGATAAAAAACTTGTCTCCAGAATACAAAAAGAACTCTTAAAGATGTGCAGATGGAAAACTGTTCCATAGTTTCTCAAAAGGTTAAATACATACCTACCATGTGGTCGAGCCATTGCACACCTAGGTGTTTACTCCAAATAAAAAATCATATGTCCGAAGACTTGGACATGAATGTTCATAGCATTTGTAATAACCCCAAAGTGGGAGTAGTAACACAACTGTCCCTCAGCAGGTGACTGGCTAAGCCCAGCATGTCACATGCACACAACAGAACTCCACTCAGCAATGAATAGGGAAAAGCTACTGATACATACAACATCTGGATGACTCACACATACAACATCTGGATGAATCGCACAGTCATGCTGCGTGAGAAAGGCCAGACGGAACGGTACATCCTTTATGATTTCATTCAGATAAGATTCTGGAAAATGTAAGCCAATCTACAGTGATGTAGATTCAGAAAGTAGAACCACGGCTGCCTTGGGCCAGGGTGGGTGGGGAAGGTGGGAGAAAAGGGTTACAAAGGGTCATCAGGAAGTTCCTGGGTGATGGATGCGTTCCCTGTATTCATGGCAGTGATGGCTTCACGGTGTGTATTCGTGTGAAAACTCATCCTGTTGTCACTTTAAATATGTACAGTTCGTTGTATGTCAGTGAGACTTCAGTAACAAACATACAAACGAACATGTCCTCTCCGAAAAACACACCCTCAACCATACGTAGAGAAATGCCTTTAGGCAGAACCTCAGCGAGGCTGTGTGTTTCATGCGTCCAGCCCAGCACCTGACAGAGTGTGGGCTCAAGGAATGTTAGTGCCCTTTCAGTCTCCTCCACCAGTCATAAAAATTCAGATTACGTACAACTAGCTACCTCACCCGCTTGAAGATTCTCCCATGTGGCTGATGGTGGGGCACATAGTTGTACAAAGACATTTGGGTCTGGGAAGATCGCCTGATACTAAAAGTTTCAAATGCTTTCACGTTATTTGGAGCAAGGCGTGGTTATCAGATAGACAGGTACTTAAACACTGAAATTCCTGTCTTTGTGAAATGTACCCAGGTTTCTGAAGGTGTGGTTACGTTTCTGGGACTCCAACAGGGAGGTAATCCTGATCCATGAAGTATTTATGGAGACTCACCCCAAGGTCCTCGTGACGCTTGGAGAAGGCGTGAAAATGACGGCCGTGACCGCCTGCGTGGACTGGCCTCTTTGCCTCTGTTGTCAGTGGAGACTCTGCTCTTCATCTGCCCTCCCAGCGGCCCTGGACTGGCCTCCGCGCAGTGTGCACTCTTTACGTCCTCCTCTTTCACTCCCATCACCGTCACCTTGTCTGTTATCTCCAGGCCGGGTCACCTCTGAAGGACACGTTCATCATTTTCATCATTTCCAGAGTCCCTCCCTCCAGGGGTGACACTGGAGGCGCCAAGAGCCTGCCCAGGGGGCCGCGCCCAGGGGCCTCTGGAGGAAAGGGATCGTCCTTGAAACCCAGGCACAGGAAACGGTGCCACAATCTAGCTTCCTCTTAACAGGGTGAGACAGGACACAAAACGTAGAAGCGGGCGCGGGCCTGTCTGTGAGACTTGTGCTGGGAGGTTGTGCAGTGGTGACCACGACCCAGGCAAGGCCGCCTGTGTGAATCCACAGCGTCTGCAGGGGAAGCTCCTGCAGTACGGTGGGTGTGGAGATTTCCCGGGAGGGAGCCGTTCTCCCCTGGAAGCCAGTTGTGCCACGCCCCACCTTCACACTTGATACAGCAGTTGGTGCATCCCTGGTGATTCGGGGGCGAGTGAGGGGTTGACCTCGTTGAGAGAGGCTCAGGTCAGAAGACAGTTTCCTGTAAAAGGACAACCCTCTACAGAAACAGTCTGTATGTGTAAAGGATCACTCACGAGGACATCCGAATGGTTTTTAGAAGTATATTTTTATAGAACTGAAATAAAGAGCAGGCTTTAAAATATTTCACTATTGGGGCACAAATGGAGTCTCACTTTGGTTCAAGCCTTCATTCTACTAAATGCCGCCTAGTCTAGTCCCGATTTACGCCCCGCGAATACTGAGGTTTATTGCACGGCCTAGGTATGTGTATGAACCGCAGCTCCCGAGAATGGTCTGCTTCCTGTGTTTGAATCTGGCACCTGGAGTCCTTTTAGGAAACCAGGTACCTGTCTTCCTAGCATTCTTAACCTTCAGTATCTGTGAAATCACGGACTCTCAGGGTTTGGGGGGCAGGAAAGTAGGTGTCCTTAGACCCCTTCTCCTGGTTCTGATTCGCCGTCGACACAGCACTGGCAGAGCTGCCCCCCACCCCGACCCCAACATCGGGTTGCCCTTGACTCCCTGGGTGCACGTGTAGCTGGGAAGGTCCCAGGGGCAAGCAGGAGGCTTGATCAACCAAGATGTTCGCCTGTCCTGCTGGCTCGCGGGCCTGTGGCCTGAGCTCTCCCCGGGGGTGTGGCTGGAGGCTGCATGGAGGGGAGGTCTGCAGGGGGCAGCGATGCCCTCGTGGGAGAGGATCGGAGGACGTCTGCCAGCACCAGTCAGCGCACACGGTTGGCTGGTGTTGGACACAGGACGGAGCATTTTGTCTCTGGATAAAGTGGAGGGACCGGCCTTGATCTGTCCGGCCCCTTTCTTAGCCTCCCAAGTAAAGCCCGGGGTGGGGGGCAGTCAGGGGGTCCCAGGAGGATTCTGGCTGGAGAGGGTGGAGTGGGGAAGGGGTGATGGGAGCAAAGAGGAGGTATGACCACCACAGCCTCTGAAGACCCCCATACAGTCGACAGGCCTGACAACGGTGTACTCACGTAGATGTTAACAGAGGTGACACTTGGAGTATTTTCAGGGTTAATATTATTTACAGAATATTCAAAATTACCAGCTGTAAAAGTCATTCATGCTTTGTAATCCAGATTTACTTGTCACGTCCAGACAACGGCACAAGAAACTAAGATCTTCAAATTTTGCGAATTCTATTGGGAAAAAAGGTGCTCACATTCATACAAGAAGTGGTGGGCAAAAAGTGACAGGGAAAAGTAAAAATTAAAGCACCCTATGTTCTCTGTTTTCTCCCGCTGCTCCTTGGTGAAATAACTCAGGAATGCTTCAGAGAGAAAGAAGGAGATGCTGTGAGAGAGAGAGAAAAAGGAGAAACGTTACTGGCTGGTGGTGAGCTAACCTATGAAGGCAGGTCTGGATCACAGGTGAAAACTGGTTTCCTGCACCTGGGCTGCCCCTATTGTTGTGAAATTAGCCTTAGGGTCTTCCTGCCTGGAGCTGCTCAGAGCGACTTGGGAGGGAGGGAGGGAGGGAGGGAGGCTCCTGCAGCGTTAGACTTGGTTTCCCTGACTGTGCTGGAAAACGGGGCGAAATACAGAGCTTCTGTTGTCAGGCAGACGGCACGGCTGCCTCTGTAGCACCTCAGCCTCGGCGGCAACCACAGCCCGACGTAGTCCAAGCCACTCCGTATGTTTTTCTTAAGAAAACTGCTGGAAACCAGGGCTGGGCCAGCAGCGCTGAGGAATCCGTGCGGGTCGCGCCCTCTAGCGACGAGACGGGAGACCCGCAGCGTCGGGTGCGACGCGAGGGGCCCTCGTGGCCTCTGTTCTCAGACTCCTGCGCCCCTGCCCGGCCCCGTCTCCCGTCCTTTGCCTCACAGGGCGATGAAAAGAGTTGGGACAATTAATTGTCACCCTGTTAAGAATGTGCACTTCTGAGACACACAGGAAGTCTAGAGCGTGTTTCCTTGCTTTTTCAGAAAGGAACATGCGAACACCGTTGACCACAGATAAGGGCGGGGATGATTTTGAAGATGACCAGTCACTGTGAAAGGCTGGGTGACACCACAGACACTGGGGAGGGGGCTGAGGGCTGAGCTCAGGGGGCCCCCCGTCTGCTGTGCGGGGCCCACCACCTGTGGGCCTTGATGATGGATGACGGTTCACATCGTCATTAGAGGATTCAGGGCTTCGGGAAATGCGACCGAAAGAAAGGTACGTGGTGCTTCTGGGAACCGCAGGCAGAGGTGTCCACCTCCAGGGGGCCCCTGGAGAGCCTGGTGGGTCACGGCACGAGGTCCGTGGGCAGTGGGCAGCACGTGCCCCTGGGCCCTGGACACTTCTCCAGGCCCACAGAGCCCAGCCGGCAGTGGGGAGGGTGGGACAGCGACTGCCAGCCTGAGAGGAGGTCGCAGGGGGGACAGGACCGCCTGTGCGCTGCTGCCCTTGGCTTTCTTTCTCCTGGGCTGTTTGGAAAATTTTCAGCAATGAGCAACCAACACCTAAACATCCTTCACTTGGATTCAACAGTGGCCTTGGCCACACGTGTGTTCTCTCTGTCCGTTTCTCTTTGTGTATTTCTCTCTCTGTCTATCATATGTATGTAAGTATGTATCTCTATCTACCTACCTGTATCCATCTATCCATCTATCCATCCACCTACCTATCTTCTATCTGTATCCATCTATCTTTATAGAGTCACGCCTCTGGAGACTGGCTGGGAGGAGGGGGTTGGTGGCTGGTGGTGGACATGGGCAGAGGCTCTGCCAAGGCTCAGGGGCAGCGTCCTGGACCTGAAGGGGGAGCGTGCTGGGAAGGGTGGGAAGGGAGCTTGGGTGCTGGGCTCTGGCTCTTCTCCACCGCGGCTGGTCCTTGGCTAAGTGGCTGGTCTGTGGCCGGTCCCGGCCACAGGAGCAGCCTCTGGCACCGCCCATGGGAGAGGGACCCCACTTCCAGAGCCGGCCAGGCGGCAGGTGGGCTCGTGGCCCAGGACCTGCCCCATCTGGGTGGCCCTGGTTCTGAGCAGCTGCTCCACACCTGCTGGCATGTGAGTCACTTTCTGGTCCCACTGCTGAGCAGACTTGTGTAAGGAGGGTCCATTTCAGGTGAAGCCAGCTGCCCTCGGTTACGCTGCCCCGGGTCCTTTATCTGCTGTGCATGTGGTGTGTTCTCAGCTCCACAGATGCACTGACTCATCTGATCAAGGGGAATCAGACACAGCCCTGGCGTCTGCCCCGTGTGGGCTGAGTGCCCCCATCACCCAGGAGTGTGTCTCTGCTCCCGGCAGGCTCACTGGGCCCCTCCTACCGTCCCACGTGCATGTGTATTTTCCGTTTGGGAGGTTTTACGCTCCCCTCTCTGGAGATTCAGCAGTGCGTTTGTGTGCTCTTGAAGCTCACGTGTCTCGGGATGAGTGTCTTGGGGAGGGCGCCTCAACTCTCCCCCTCCCCGCCCTCGCTGGGACCCCGGGCCTCTCTGTCACGTTTCTGGTGGTTGGACGGGTGGAAGCTCCAGCTGAGGTGCTGTGCCCCCAGGGGGTTGGGCGCTTTGTCAAATCGGGGCTCCTGGTGCTTCCAGTTCACGTCGTGTTGTTCAAAACCTCATCTACCCCGAGGACCCGCCAGCCAGATTGCCTGTGCTCAGACACCATCCCTCCTCCTTCGGGCTGGTGTGACGGTCCTGCTTTCCTGTCTGAAGGAAATACGGAGTGCTTAACTGTTTCTTTAGAGGAGGAGACTAGGAGAGAACCCCAGAGTTTTGGTCCTAAAGGTCCCTGGCATCCCCTGGTCCAAAGCTGGTACGTAATAGATAAGGAAACAGAAGCTCAGAGAGGCAGAGCCACTCCCTGGAGTCACACAGCTCATCAGAGGCAGACTCTCAGTTCTTGAAGGGTCCAGACACCAGGCGCCTCCTTCCAGGCCTGTCCTGATGTCTGACCCACAGCTGGTGGGACTTGTGTGCTCGAACAGAGCCGACTTCATATTCTCATCCCAGTTTTGCCATTTGAGCAGGTCACTGAGCCTCTCTGAACCCCGTTTCCCTCTCTGTTAGGTGGTGCAGGTTGTCTTGTCGCAGAGGCCTCGGGGAGGAGGGAGAGGGGCTGCGGTGGGCCCGAGGCGCCAGCTCGGCCGGGGAGAAATCCAGGCGCCTGGGGCTGTGGTCTCTGTCCGGACAGCTGCCCAGCGGCAAAGACACGGAGTGGGGCTGGGCCGCGGGGGACTGGCGACCACTTACTCCAGGCTCTCGCCGCGTGAAGACAGGGCGTCTGTCATCCGCTTTCCTCACAGCCAGCAGCGCGGGATGAGGACTAATGTCATTTTATCCTCGCCTCTGTGATTTATAGTCACAGAAATGGGGGCTCAGAGACAGGAAGGACTGTGCCCAAGGTCAGGGCCGGGTCCACCCAGGTGGACTGACCTCAATCCTGTGCTCCGGCGGTTGGTGTGCCGAGACCCTTCAGTCCGCCTGGGTGACCCCTGCTGTGATACCAGGTTCACTCTTCAAGTCCCTTTTTATATTTTAGGAGAAGTTTAATTTCAGTTCTTAGGTGAAAAAAAATGCTTTCTCTTTACACACACACACACACACACACACACATACTTCACTCAGTCTAACGTACGTTTTCCTGTCCCTCGGCCTGGAGGCCGCGTGTGAAATAACGCGTACAATGGCCTTAAAAGTGCACGGATTTGCAGTATGTCATCTGAAATATTTGAAAAATAAGCCTGTAATTTTCACGTTTTGAATGGAAAAACGAAGCTGCTAAAAAAGGAAATCCGCTAAATTTCACAGAACTAAAGGTTTGGATCTACAAATCAGATCTATTAATACCTGTGGGGCCCGTGAAAAGCCCCATTTCGGCGCTTCCGTGGGGATGGGGCTCTGGGGTCCCCTGCTTGCTCTAAACGCCCAGAATCCTTCCCATCAGGGACCTGTGAGAAGCTAGGTCCTGACACCCGAGTCACCTACGGGAGTCGGGAATCATGCAGCTCGCCGGCAGAGGCTATGCACCATCCCTGGGGAACTGAGAAATGGGTTGCTTTGATCATTTTCTGTGGGTCAGGCGAGGCGCCCCATGGGGGTGGGCGCCCAGAAGCTTGCCATTGCCACCGCACAGTCCCCGAGGCGCGCACACTCAGCTCTGCCCCAGAAAGCTTGGTGCCCGCTTGTTGGGAAGGGGATGCCCTGGCTGACAGGTAGACAGGTGTGCGCCAGGTGAACAGCGCTAGTTAAGTGCCCCCTTTTCCTCCGACCCCAACACTGCCCGGGCGTTCAGATGGGAGAGGTGTGCACGCGTGTGTACATGTGTCAGTACCTTTATAAAGATCCCGCGTCCTGGTCTGTGTACGTGTCTGTACATCTATCCCTGGATCAGGTCCCTGTCTACATATGTTTATGATGTCCTTGTGCTGCGAACTTCGGCAGCAGGAGAATATTCCTCCAGCCCTGGCGTATCTGTCGCTCCTGGTCATTCTTGTTGTCCAGGGGCACCCACCCCATCAGTGTAGGGTTGGGTCTACAGGTGCCCAGGACACAGACTCACTCCTGGGGTCCTGCAAGCGCAGTGTCCTGTGTGACCCTGGGAGTAGAGTCCCCTCCTAAACTCTGCTGCCTGGTGCCTGTGATTCTCACTCTTGTGTAGCTGAATCTTGGGTGAATCAGATCAGAACAAAGGTTATTGTTCACGGCCAAATTTTAAGCTGTAGTCGTTAAAGTCTACCGCAGAGGCAGCGTCGAAATCTGCTATCTAAGACATTGACCTTCAAAAGCCAGAGTATTGAGAGAGAAGAGATTTAGGGGAAATTCTGCAGAATTTCCTGCAAATCCTGTCAAAGATGAGAGGCCACAGCAGCCAGGGATGGAGTGACCCCAGGGACTCCAGGGATTCGGGAATAACTGTCCAGCCCTGGTGGAGACCAGGGAGGGACTTGGAGAGCTTAGGTGTGGCGGGTCTAGCAGTCCCAGGGCTGCAGAGCTGGCTGGGCTGACGTCCAGGGCAGGAGGTGGAGGACGCCAGCCTCGAGGAGCAGCCACTTGCTTAGCAGAGAAGGGGCGACTGCGGGAGGGCCCAGGGCAGCCTGCCAATCTGGCCTTGAACCTGGAGCCCCACAGGAGCTGTGCCTTGCAGGCCGCAGACCCAAAGGACTCCAAGCCAGGCTGCGAAGGACACGGGAACCTTCCACTGACTGCAGGCGGGAAGGGCGAGAGACGTCAGCCTGGGGGCCCCATGGCTGGGGAGCCTGATGAGGTGACGTTTACCCTGGCAGAGGCCAGTAGGGATGCCGGCCAGCCTAGGATTGGCTTTGGACACCATGGAAGGACACCTTGGAGATCCTGGCACCAGGTGACCTCCTGGCAAAGGCGGTGGGCTCCAGTGAGCAGTCAGGGAAGGACCACGTGGTCTTTAATTTTGGCAAAATTAAGTTTTCTGCTATTGGGGCAAATGCGGCCAGTGTGACGTGTTACTTTCCAGTTTTGGACAAATTAGCATCAGCATGTTTCCACGCATCTCCGAGGCCGCGGCTGTGATATTTGTCACACCTGCTACACTTGGCAAGGAGTTTGGGCAAATGGGTTTTCCACCTGCCCGGTACCCACCTGCCCGTCGGAAATGGAAGGGGCCACTCGCAAGGCAGTCAGGTGTGTGGATCCCACTGTTAAACTCACACGTGGTCCAAGTGGACCTAAGACGCAGGACCCCCAGGGCGTCCGGTGGCCGTGGGCGTATTTTCCGGGGAGCTTCCCTGCAGAGAGCGAGCTCCTGAAAGGCGGCCCAGGGCCTTCTGGTGGAAGCAGCAGGGGTGGAGGGAGCCCCAGAGTGGGGGCCACGGCTGGGGGCCGGGTGTGAGGGTGGACCTAGGGGCGAGAGGGCTGGGAGTGGCAGGAGGGGAGGGAGCCCCGTTACCGGAGGGGCCGTGGGGCCTGGAGACCCTGAACCCCGTAAAAACACGAACGCCCATCGCGGCCAGCGCCTGCTTCCTGCTGCGTTTGTCCGTTGTTTATGTTTTGACTCGAAAAGCGCTTCTCAGTGTCCACTCTGGTGCCGTGATGGTCGCGGGGCTGGTGGCACCGAGTCACGAGGCCCTCCTGGCAGCCACTGTGCTGTGGCAAGGCAGACCCAGGAGAGAGCAGCCTGCCTGGGCCGCGCTGGGGTCCACGCCGGGGCCCCGAGGAGACGGGCTTGGCTGGGAGCAGGGACTTTCAGCCATTTTATACGTCTGGGCAGCAAAGGAAAGCTCGCGGGGTGGAGCTCCGCTCTATGCAGGCAGGAAGGACGTGATGAGACATGCATTTCTCTCTGCTTGTTGCAGGGAGAACTGGGCCCTGGTGCAGGAAGGGGGCCAGTGGCGGCAGGAGCTGTCCTGCAACACAGGAAGGGGTTGAAACCTGTTGTCCACACAGGCTTTGTTTCCTATTTTTCTTCTGATAAAAATGACGTATCATCACTGCAGATGATCTGGAAAAACTATGAGTGTAGAAGGAGGAGAGTAATCACCTAAAGTGACACCTGCCAAACACGACTGCTAACATCTGGTGCATCTTCTTTGAGTGTCTGTGTCCAAATGTGTGTGAGCAGCTGTGTCTACTGCCTGCTGTTTGTACGGCCCTGTTTGTCAATTAGAAAGGGAACCTTTCACTTTGGACTAAAATCCAAATTTGTATCCTTTTGTCCAGCTGAGAACTCGTCTTAATTTACTAGGGGAGATTCTGATTGGTGAGTGTAGAGCAACGCCCTGTACCGAGGCCTGGTCATCTTTTTAAAGCCAGTCATTGAGAAGCAACTGGTCCATGAAAATGACTTCTAATTACACAAGTGACTTCTAAGTACTTTTTCACATCGCCCTGGTGTGGAACGGGAGAATGGGATTTGGTACCTGCCCCGGGGTGTCCCAGTGTCCTGGCCATGTGGTTCCATTGCTCACACTTGTGTTATGGGGTCCCCTACATTTGTCCCTGTGATTTCATGGTGTGGGTGGTGGAGACACCTGCGTGGGACTCCAGCCACCCCAGAGCTGCTGGGAGACCCTCTTGCCCGGAGGAAGAGTGAGAGAGACCAGTGGGCTCAGGTAAACGGCTCTGGGGATCCGGCCCAGGCCGTGGGGTTTGCAAAGGCTTTTGCTGTTAACCCTGGAAACAATCCCGTTTTTGGATTGTTTCTTTGTCAGGAGTGTGCTCAAATCCGTGCTCCTGGCTCCTGATTTATTGTCTTGACCCTGGGACGCAGTGCCTGGAGAATGAGGACATGGCTCCTTTTGGGAACACGGGGCCTCGCTGCTACTGGGAGTCAGCGTCCGGGCGAGAGCATCAGGGCTCACAGAACACGACATCTGTCCTTTACTCCCCTTTCACCTGGAATCGCAACCCCTAATGCAGGCAGATTAAATCTCTGTACTTGATTTTTCTAAAAGTGAATTTTCTTAAATGGCCACCAGATGTCAGTAAAATCCCTCCTAAAATAAACGGGCCGCTGGGCAGGTTGATTCCTGAGCAGGCGGCGGGGACCTGGGGAAGCCGATCCTCAGTGAGGCGGGGGAAGGCTGGGGTTCTGCTTTCACGAGCTGCAGAGCCGGCCCCGGGCCCCGGGGTGGGCCTGCCGTCCCGAAAGCGTCCCTGACTGGTGGGTTGCGGGGCTTTGGGTGGCCGGCCTGCTTGTGCGGAAGCCACAGCCTTCCGTGAGGTATAGCGACAGCCCTTCTACCAGGGTCCAGACCCTTTGCTTTCGGGAAGCCTGGGCCCTTTACCCCGGGCTCGGGGCTGCAGCGTGAGGGACAGCGGCCCTGCCTCGGGGCCACGATGCTCGTTCATGCGACGGTGGAAACCACGCGGGGACCCGCCAGGACCGCTCTGCATGGGGTGGGGACGGCACTGGGGTCGGGGAGGATTGGTGCCTGAGGAGGAGACGGAAGGACCCACACTCGGCGTCAGTGTTCTCCCTTTGCTTTAGAAACTGTGAGGGACTCCGGACCGCTCTGTACGGCTCTCAAGGCGTTTCCACACACCAGCTCCGTCGGGAGCATGGGTATGGCAGCGATGCATCCATACTTTGTTGTTGACGCTGACTCTAGAAGCTCCACAGTGGCCAGGGGTCGGCGGGGCTGTGTGGGTCAGGGGAGCGGGCGGCGTGGTGGTCAGGCCCACGGGCTTTGCCGCAGCTCAGACTCAGGGCCAAAGCCCGGCTGCCAGAGTTTACTCGGTCACCCGGGGCAGCTTAGTTATGCACCCAGCCTCCCTGTGTCTGAAATGGCGACAGTCATGCTGCCGTCGTCTGCTTTGAGGCAAGCGTCCTGGCAAGCGTGAGCAGAAGGGTGGTGAGGATAAGAGTCCGGCAGGGAGGGCCTGAGGGAGGGGAGCCCACGCTCAGCATCCCTCGCCAGCGTCTCTGCGGGCCCTGCATCTCAGGGGCAGGTGAATCCGTTCAGTGGAGACCTGCGGACTTGCACCTGTGCGTTTATTTCTGCAGCGCAGACTCACCAGGAAGCGGGCAGTCCTGAGCGGGGAGGCTCGGGGAAGGTGGAAACGGGAGAGAAGCTGCCTCAGCTCCACTGAGCAGGTTTTGGGGGCCACCGCACAAGTCCTACTTGAGACCTGCCCCCAGACCAGGATTCCACGTGGAGCGGCCACCTTCGGGGAGCAGAGGAAGGAGGGCGCTGCTCACAGGGCTGCGAGGATGGGATCCCGGGGGCCCAGGGAGGCCCCGTGACAGTTCTGGTGACAGGGGCGCTCACTACGAGGTCACGGGCCTGGGCTTCCCTGGCTGGCCGTCTGGGCCCTGAGATGCCGAGGAGAGACCTGGACGACCACCTGAACTGCAGGGTCAAAGTATCTTAGCTTGGGCCGGGCCCCTGACCGCGCACACCTGAGAAAGGACTGCGGCAAGCAGTGGAAATCTATCTGCGAAGGCGGCCCAGGGGGAAGGGGCGCCCATCAGCGTCTGGACTGAAGGTAAGCAGACTCTGTCGCCGTGCCGGTTGGTCACCTGTGCCACCTCTTTATCCCTGAAAACGTAAAAGCACTGGGTAACCAGTAGCCTTCAGAGTTCTCTCGTCTCCTGTTTCCTGATACAGAGACGACGACCCATGTGTGACCCCCCCCCAGGGGCGTGTCTGTCTCTCTAAGCCTCATGTGTGGCTCCTAACAAGCCCAGGCTGCACTTCCATCTCTACCCATGCCAACATTCCAGGTGTTTTAGGGAAAGGTTTATTTCAGATTCTGGTCAAAAAACAAACCCCCTAACCATGTCCTTGTCACTTTCCGAAAAACTGTTTCTCCCATTCTTAGTTAATTTATTTTATGACAAATATTATTTATTTTCATTATAGAAAATTCACATTTTAAATAGGGAAAATCACAAAAATAAAAATTTATCCCTCCTAATGATACCCACTTTTGGAGGCCATCTTTTAAGACTTTTTCCGATGTGCATAATGCTTTGTTTTCAATAATGGTATACTTGCCAGTCTTTTTTTAATTTAATTTATTTAATTTTTTTATACACCAGGTTCTTATTAGTTATCCATTTTATACACATCAGTGTATACATGTCAATCCCAATCGCCCAATTCATCACACACACACACCCGCCCACTTTCCCCCCTTGGTGTCCATACGTTTGTTCTCTACATCTGTGTCTCTATTTCTGCCCTGCAAACTAGTTCATCTGTACCATTTTTCTAGGTTCCACATATATGTGTTAATATACAATATTTGTTTTTCTCTCTCTGACTTAACTTCACTCTGTATGACAGTCTCTAGGTCTATCCACCTCACTACAAATAACTCAGTTTCGTTCCTTTTTATGGCTGAGTAATATTCCATTGTATATATGTGCCACATCTTCTTTATCCATTCATCTGTCGATGGACACTTAGGTTGCTTCCATGTCCTGGCTATTGTAAATAGAGCTGCAATGAACATTTTGTACATGACTCTTTTTGAATTATGGTTTTCTCAGGGTATATGCCCAGTAGTGGGATTGTTGTGTCAAATGGTAGTTCTATTTGTAGTTTTTTAAGGAACCTCCATACTGTTCTCCATAGTGGCTGTATCAATTTACATTCCCACCAACTGTGCAAGAGGGCTCCCTTTTCTCCACACCCTCTCCAGCATTTGTTCTTTGTAGATTTTCTGATGACGCCCATTCTAACTGGTGTGAGGTGGTACCTCATTGTAGTTTTGATTTGCATTTCTCTAATAATTAGTGATGTTGAGCAGCTTTTCATGTGTTTGTTGGCAATCTGTATGTCTTCTTTGGAGAAATGTCTGTTTAGGTCTTCTGCCCATTTTTGGATGGGGTTGTTTGTTTTTTTAATATCAAGTTGTGTGAGCTGTTTATATATTTTGGAGTTTAATCCTTTGTCCATTGATTCATTTGCAAATATTGTCTTCCATTCTGAGGGGTTGTCTTTTCGTCTAGTTTGTAGTTTCCTTGCTTTGCAAAAGCTTTTAAGTTTCACTAGGTCCCATTTGTTTATTTTTGTTTTTATTTCCATTACTCTAGGAGGTGGATCAAAAAAGATCTTGCTGTGGCTTATGTCAAAGAGTGTTCTTCCTATGTTTTCCTCTAAGAGTTTTATGGTGTCTGGTCTTACATTTAGGTCTCTAATCCATTTTGAGTTTATTTTTGTGTATGATGTTAGGGAGTGTTCTAATTTCATTCTTTTACAGGTAGCTGTCCAGTTGTCCCAGCACCACTATTGAAGAGACTGTCTTTTCTCCACTGTATATCCTTGCCTCCTTTGTCATAGATTAGTTGACCATAGGTGTGTGGGTTTATCTCTGAGCTTTCTATCCTGTTCCATTGATCTATATTTCTGTTTTTGTGCCAGTACCATAGTGTCTTGATTACTGTAGCTTTGTAGTATAGTCTGAGGTCAGGGAGTCTGATTCCTCCAGCTCCGTTTTTTCCCCTCAGGACTGCTTTGGCTATTCGGGGTCTTTCGTGTCTCCATACAAATTTTAAGATTTTTTCTTCTAGTTCTGTAAAAAATGCCACTGGTAATTTGATAGGGATTGCATTGAATCTGTAGATTGCTTTGGGTAGTATTGTAATCTTCACAATATTGATTCTTCCAATCCAAGAACATGGTATATCTCTCCATCTGTTTGTGTCATCTTTAATTTCTTTCATCAGTGTCTTATAGTTTTCTGAGTACAGGTCTTTTACCTCCTTAGATAGGTTTATTCCTAGGTATTTTATTCTTTTCATTGCAGTGGTGAATGGAATTGTTTCCTTAATTTCTCTTTCTGATCTTTCATTGTTAGTGTATAGGAATGCAAGAGATTTCTGTGCATTAATTTTGCATCCTGCAACTTTACCAAATTCATTGATTAGCTCTAGTAGTTTTCTGGTGGCATCTTTAGGATTCTCTACGTGTAGTATCATGTCATCTGCAAACAGTGACAGTTTTACTTCTTTTCCAATTTGGATCCTTTTATTTCTTTTCCTTCTCTGATTGTCATGGCTAGGACTTCCAAAACTACATTGAATAATAGTGGCGGGAGTAGATATCCTTGTCTTGTTCCTGATCTTAGAGGAAATGCTTTCAGTTTTTCACCATTGAGAATGATGTTTGCTGTGGGTTTGTCATATATGGCCTTTATTATGTTGAGGTAGAGTCCCTCTATGTGCACTTTCTGGAGAGTTTTTATCATAAATGGGTGTTGAATTTTGTCAAAAGCTTTTTCTGCATCTATTGAGATGATCATATGGTTTTTCTCCTTCAATTTGTTATTATGGTGTATCACATTGATTGATTTGCATATATTGAGGAATCCTTGCATCCCTGGGATAAATCCCACTTGATCATGGTGTACAATCCTTTTAATGTGTTGTTGGATTCTGTTCGCTAGTATTTTGTTGAGGATTTTTGCATCTATATTCATCAGTGATATTGGTCTGTAATTTTCTTTTTTTGTAGTATCTTTGTCTGGTTTCAGTATCAGGGTGATGGTGACTTGCCAGTCTTCTAAAAATTCAAGCAAATTCCATGTATAGTTTTTTGTTTTTTGTTTTCCATAAGATGTAGATGGAAGTAGGTTAAAAACACACAGAACCAAACAGTCCAGCACTTCCTCACATGATTAAACCTAGAGTTACCGTATGGCCCAGAAATTCTGCTCCTAGTTATACACCGAATAGAAATGAAACCATATGTCCACACAAAAAGATGTGCATTATTCATAATCGCCAAAAGGTGAGACCAATCCAAGTGTCTATCAACTGTTGAATGGATAAAAAAACGTGGTCTGTCCCTACAGTGGAATATTACATGGCCACTAAAAAGCATGATGAAGCCCTGGTACACTCTACAATGTGGATGGACCATGAACAAATTCTAAGTGAAAGAAGCCAGTCGTGAAAGACCACGTACGTGGTTCTACTTATATGAAATTTCCAGAATGGGGTAATCTAGAGAGACAGAAAATAGACTAGTGATTGCTTTGGGCTTGGCAAGGAGGGGTGGATGGTGATGAAAATACTCAAAAATTGACTCTGTTAAGGGGTGCACATATGTGAATACATTAAAAACTATTGAATTGTACAATTTAAATGGAAGAATTATATAGTATGTGACTTGTATCTTAGTAAAACTCTTAAAAAGAAAACCAGAGACCAGAAAACCTGAAAGGATCTTATGGTTGAGAACGTCTGCATCAGACCATGTAATGGGTTAGATGCCCTGAAAACTATCCTCTTACAAAACACCCAGAAATGGTGCACGAAATATAACTGACATTTTAAATGCATAGTTACATCCAAAAGAAAGTAAGAGAAATCCCCAAGGGCTCAGACTCAAAGAAGAAGCTGGAGATCGGAGTGATCTGTGAATAAGTGGCACATTGGCAGCCCTAGGAGGCAGGCGGTGAGGCTGACGTTGCTGGTCTCGTGGACCCAGTGACCCAGAGACCTGCACTTTAATGCCTCCAAGCTAAACAGGTGACTGGCCTGAGGAAACGGCAATGTTGAATGTGGTGTTACTTCTCCTGCACACCTGAAGCCAGGATCCTTGCCAAGAACTTGCATTCCCGGTAAAAGTGTATTCTAGAAACAATGCCCCCACCCGTACCAGCCGGGAAGGACCCTGGACTGTTGGTGGAGAGAGCGTCAAGAGACTCGTAGCCCTGGGACTTCCGTCGTGGTCCAGCGGTAAAGAATCCACCTTCCAATGCAGGGGACACGGGTTTGATCCCTGTTCAGGGAACTAAGATCCCACATGCCACGGGGCAACTAAGCCCGCACGCCACAACTACTGAGCTCGCGTGCCTCAATGAGAGAGCCCACGTGCCACAACTACAGAGCCCACGCACCCTGGAGCCTACGCGCCACAACTGGAGAGAGAAAACCGCACACCACAACGAGAGAGAAGCCCGAGCAGACTGCGCGCCATGACGAATAAATCCCATATGCCTCAACAAGGATTCCGTGTGCCACAGCTGGGACCTGAAGCAGCCCCCCGGAGAAAAGAAAATAAATAAATAAATATTAAAAAAAAGAGAATCATCGCCCTGTTTCTGCTCCCACGCTGGTTTAATCCACGCGGTCAGCATAGCCTGGGCGCCCCTAGGTTGAGAAATCGACAACGTCATCCTGGGAGCGTGGCATCCATCTTCGAGCACTGTGGGTGCAAACCTGGAGCTTCTCAGCATCATGGGTATTCCATAGATGGAGACCTGCTGAAGACGTGCTGAAATCCCAAATCACCAGCCCTGCAAGGGGCCAGCTCACCGCGAATGCAGGGCACGGGAGCTTCACACAAGAGAACCGAGAGACGTGATAAAGAAGACTGTAAAACACTCAGCAAGAAGGAGGTGAAGTGTAGGGAAATAGTGTCGATGAAAAGTTAACAAATAAGTCAATCTAGAGGAGAAAGAGAATTTTATTTCTGCCAACCTGAGGATTATAACCCGGGAGACAGTCTCTCAGAAGCTCTGAGAAGAGTCCAGCCTATTAGAAGTCAAAGGCACAGTCATATACATTTTTGAGACAAAGGATCGGACTTGAAAACGACACACTGACATGCCACATAAAATTCACCAAAGATATATAGGCCAGGAGAGCATGTACGAAGTGAGCAGTGAGTCGTTACAAAGCTGGGAAATATGCTAATCTTCTAAGAAGTTCCATTGCCAGAGTCAGAAGAAAGGGGAAAAACCCAGATCTTTATGGTCGAGCAGGCACGCCCAGCTTTAAGGAGCTCTGGCTAACGCTCAAGGAAGATGCACGCCGTACACTAAATGGAGAAGAAGCCCAAACGGACGGAGAGAGAACTTTATACTTGAATTTCCTTGTCCTGCCTTAAAATATAAATTTTATTCCCTCAATAGCAAGACACCATGAAGACAGGAAGATGTGAAGAGGACCCAAGCTGAACTTCTAGGAATGAAGAGCTGTCTTTAAAATGAAAACATTAACGAATTAAAGAGTTCACTGAATTCAGCTGAAGGGAGAATCCGGCGATGTCCGGAGAGACTGCTCCTGACGAAGCTGCGTGGAGAGAGGAGGTCCGTGAAAGGGCAGCTGATGGGAGCGAAGGCTGGGACGAGATCCCCTGGCCCAACCTCCTTATTTGCACAGAGGCAGGGAGGTTCCGGGGCTGTGGGCGGAGCATCACACCACCTGCTTGGTCCTCCATCCCTGAGGTTTGAGGCGGAGACGCCAGGGCACTTAGCAGCGCAAGGGCAAACGTCCGGGAAATGGTGGGGCAGCGTCCCTCAAAGGGCCACACGAGCAGAGGAGTCAACACCACGAAGGTGCCTAGGAACCTCCAGAGCGCCTCCACAGGCTAATTCTCGTTCCTGCCGCCCACAGCTGCCGCCACGCAGGCCTCCCAAACGGAGAGGCTCCCACAGGGACGCTTGGTTTCACTCACTCGAAAGGGAGCACCGTTCGCAAACGAGGGATTTACTTAAGTTTTGGAGATGATGGATTTTTTGGACCCGTCACTTTTTCAGAGTTTGAGCAAAACAATGCGTTATAATAACACGTGAGCAGAGAGGATGCGCGCTGGACATCAGAAGTGAAGCACAGGCTGGCGACACATTTCGTCCTGCCTCCGCTTCCCTGGCCACCTCTCCTCCCAGCCTGCGGGTGCGGTAGTGGTGTTTTGCTCTGGCTCGCACTCCCTGCCCTGACCTTTCGCAGCATCATTCTGGGGGAGTCACCCGTGAGGGACCAGAGTGGGCTAGAGGCAAGCCAGCAGAATGGTGACCGCGGGGAAGGCTCCTGGGGCCGCTCTCAGGAGGGAATGCGTAACTGCATGCTGGGAGCAGGGGGCCGGGTTCGCACACGGGGCCACCACATGTCACAGCCAGGAGCTGCCGGCAGGCCTGGGTGATGGGCGTCTGTAAACACAGCCTCAGAGAACCAGGCTGGCTGGGCCCGGTGTGACAGGTCCGGTCACCCTTCGCACCTGAGCAAATACACCCTGGGGACATCACAGGCAGTGCAAGCCCCAGAGATACCAGGTAGACGGACAGCCAGCTGCTGGAACACAGGGTCACACGTTGATCCAGGCCAGCTCTTCTGTACACCCGGCTGCACCTGGAAACAGCGGAGGTGATTGTTACTAGCGATGCTCTCGGGTTGCTTTTAAACCTTGTCAGGTGGGGTTTGAGGCACAGACGTGGAAACCGGCTGGAATGGGTAGTGGTGTGGGGAGAGCGATGGATTCCATTTGATCCGTGCTGTCGTCCAGGGCAGCTGATCTATGCCAGCCTGAACTGACGCACGCCAAGGAGAGCCTCGGGCCCTAACGAAGTCTCTGTCTGCTTCAGACCTTGCCTTCCTGTGCCCACGTCAGCATGACTTGAATGCTTACGTGCAAAACTATCTCATGTCTGCTTTTGTTTAGATGTGTGGAGATGTAAGTGCTATATAATGTTTATTTCAAACCTAGGCTTGTTTTCTAAAAACTTGTAACATCCTTTCTGAACACTCACGATGCACACTTTATGGTTTGGGGGGTCAATCAAATGTTACCATAGAACATTTAAAATATTTAAATTCTCAGAGATCTTTAATATCTTACGTGTCTCTTGTAACATTTGGCTTGGAGCACCTTGGCTTGCTGCGAGGTTACAACGGTGAATCCTGATTCAGCTTGGGTGGCCGGAGAGCGCAGGAGTTCCTGGTCGGCAGGTGTGTGGCGGCCTGAGGGACCCACAGGCCGAGGTGGCTCCAACGGCGTCCTGTCACTTTCCCATCGTAGTGTTTCCGAACCTCATGACATGTTTTTGAGAACCCGCTGTGTGCTTGGGGATACTCACCTGCGACGTGACTGTGTTAAACTTTCCTTCCTTTCGTAAATCCCGTTGTAATTTAAATCAACTCTAGGAATGTATCATCTGCAAAAGGAACCACACTCATTCCTTCTGTGTAATGAATACTCATCTCCTAATAATCTGGGTTCAGAGTTTACATTTTTAACAGGTTGGGTATTCATTTTGATATCAACTCCTCCCCAAGCCCCACGGACATCCTTACAAAAGGCGTTATTTTCAGACTCTAAACAGAAATACATAATCACGCGGTGACTTGGAGCCTTGGCGAACGATAGAGTTAGGAAGTGAAGCAGGCGGGCTCGTTCTCATGGCTCAGGGTATTTCTTATTACAAGTTAAACTATTTTAAAGGATGGCTTAATAGGCTCTACCTGGGATGTGGGTGAGATAACGAGGATGAGACGCCTCACTTCTGCACTTCCTGACTTCTTTGTGTTGAAATTAGTAAAAGCACTACCATCGGAAGACGGCTCTTTGAATTTAATTTTCATTCTTTCTACACCCTCTGCCCGAGAGACAGGCGCATTCTTAAGTGTCCTGTTTTAAATCAGCCTTGGTGGCTCTCAGAGGCCCTGCTGCCCTGAGGGAGGAGCCCGGGCCTGAGGAGGGATGGACGCCGAGAGGTGAATCGAGCTCAGAGATGAAGACTTAGCCATCGGTGAGCGCTCAGCTGGGACCTTGATGACGTATTCACTCCCCCAGAGAGGACCTTATGATCCACCATTAGGTGGAAGCTTTTTGGGGGAAGGAGATTCATGAGAACTAGAGGCACGTGGGCGGCCAGGGGCTGCGAGGCGGGCGGCAGAAAGGGCGGGGGAGGGACGTCCGCCGCTGGACTCTCCCCTGGGGCGGCTGGGCCAGGCCACTGAGGTCACTCTGTGTTAGGGTGACTCGGTTCTCACAGGATAGCAGAGTTCTGGTAGCACCAGAGAGCATGGCTGCCGATTTGCCCACTGATTTTATTTCATCTGCCACCAGGTTTTCTTGATTAAGGAAACAGTTGTCTCAGGTTTGACTTAGCCCGTCCGAACCTTCAGTGCCTTTTTTGGGAGCTGCTTCAGTGGCTTTCCGGGTCTGCCTGCTTCTGTGTGGCCACTGGGAGCGTTGCCCTTCTGGGGCCTCCTCTCTCAGGCATCTGCTGAGGCTCTCCGCTCTGGTGGCCAAGCCCGTGGCCTAGCACGGTGGACCGTGGGCGTCGTGAGCTTCCGGAAGGTGCCTCTCTGCCCCCGGGTCGTGGGAGCACTGAGTGTCGTGGCCTGGCTCCCCCAGGAGGAAGGTGCCTCTCTGCCTCCTGGCCCATCTCCATCCACAGAGTCTCAGGGCCCGGCTCTGCTCAGAAGCCTCTGTTTCTGAGCCAGCCCTTAACACTGGCGCTGGGGCCAGAGCTGATGTTGGAACCGTGTCTGCTGGTTCCTTGTGGCACATCCTTGGACACGCCACCTAAGTTCTGTGACACTTGGTCTTCTCGTCAGGGAGATGGGCCCCTGATGGCCATCGGGGCACTCCTGCAGGAATTCAGTGGAATAGCACATTTAGCAGTTCAGGACGACGGAGCCCTACCACGTGCCAGGCATTCTCGTGGTGCCGGGCATCTGCGTGCTGCCTGGCTGGAGGGGTGTCCGCACCAGACGGGGACACAGGGAGTGCCTGGCATTTACAGAAGGCAGTTTTACCAGCACAGACAGTCTCTCGAGGAGCTGTCCCATGGGCCGTCCTGCTCTGGTGACCCTGGCGTTTACCGGAGGTGTGTCACACCAGAGCGGGACAGCGGGAGTGTGATGGCGTTGGGGGCGGGGGGTCCTTGTTTCGGTCCCACAGGGGATGCGTTCAGTGATGGCACAACCAGGCACCCACTGACCCAGCCTTTGAACATAGCATGGCCCCTCATAGAAGGGCTGTCCTGTCCTTGGAGCTGCCGTACCAGCTGGAGCCCAGGATGCGGAGAGAGGAGAAACTAAAGGTGTTAGACAGGGGCTGGGGGCACGGACTGTCGTTGCAGGCCTGTTGGTTTGCACTCGTAGCATGCTTGTGGTTAAGGAGCCTTTGTAGAGCAATAAAGTCAAAAGAAGGTCATATGTGTAACATCCTTTCTCCCTCCCTTCCTTCTCCTCTCTTTCCTCCCTTGCTTCCTTCCTTCCTTTTTCTTTCTTTTTTCCTTTCCTTCCATCCTTCCTTCCTTCCTTCCTTTCTTTCTTTCTTTCCTTCCTCTCCCTCTCTCTACCTTCCTTTCTTTCTTCCTTCCTTCCTTCCTTTCTCTCTCTCTCTCTCTCCCTCTCTCTCTCTCTCTCTCTCTCTCTCTTTCTTTCTTTCTTTCCTCTCCCTCTCTCCCCCTCCTCTCTCTTCCTTCCTTCCTTCTGGGTTTCTGCTATAGGAAAAAAGACAAATTTGGGGGAACTCCTTGGCTTCTACACACCTAACTCTTCAAACTTTGCACTAATATATGTTTTTCTTTATATTTAATTTTTGTGACAGCCAAATTGCGTGCCCTTAATTGAATTAACACAAATTAGACCTGAAAGGAATTGAAGAATGAAAATCCGGTATGTTTCTTGAAAGCTTCTTATTGCTTGAAGCACTCTGAAAAATCTCTCTTCCTTAGGGACGACACAAGTTAAAGACATATTAGAGTTAAATCCAGCAGTGTCTTTCCAAAGTGGGGCTGGTCATGAATGCTTCCGATCCTATTATTTCAGAACTCAAATGTCAATATTTAAAAGTAGGACTAGTTTCAGGCAGGCTCCTGGGTGTGAAAGGACGGGCGGAGCCTGGTGAGCTAGGAGCTGACCATTACCGGAGGCTGGCCAAGAGCCTGATGGACAAATCAGCATGTCAGGAGACGGTGTGGGAACTGTAACCTCACAGACTCTCAGGGGTGGAAAGATCTTCCAGGACGTCCAGCTCAAACCTCCCCTTTCCCCTCCCATCCCCTTACTTAAATTCTTCATCCTGTTTGCAAATGACCTTTGCACATCTCCAGTGGGTTGTGTTTACCTCCCGAGAACCCAGGTGCCTGTCCACAGCTGAGCCTCTAAGTAAATGCCTCCTTAGATGAAGCAGGACCCATCTTCCCGTGGCTCCCACCTGTTGGTCTTGGCCACACTCCAGAAAGCTTTCATCCTGTTTCCCCACTTGCAGGTCTCCAAGTGTTTGAAGGTGCGGCCCCTCCGTCTCTTTAGCTGCCACCCCCGTGTTACGGATTTCTGCTCCTTCACCAGCCTGTCCCTTTTTTTCTAACTCTGAGACACAGATGGCTTCTTGAAGGCGCTGGTCCCCAAGTGGGGTCCCCAGGCCAGCAGTGTCAGCAGCACATGGGAACTTCTTAGAAATGCAAATTCTCTAGCCCCGCTCAGACCTACTGAATCAGGAACTAGGGCATGGGCTGGGCTCAGGCTCTGTGTTTTAACAAGACTTCCAGATCGTTCCTTCTCTTCTGGAATCACTGGTCTAGTTTCCTGACTGGTCTGATGCAAACGCACCACAAGTGGCCAGAAATACCGCTCCCTCGGGGTGCAGGCTGTGGCTCAGGAGGGCCCCGGGGAGAGACTGTGGCCATTTTTAATATTAATCTCAGAAAAAATGCTCTGGGAGACGTGCTTCTGGCTACAAAGGACCTCCTGTGGGCAGCGTGGCGCCTTCATGAGGTTGTAAGTACCCTTTGGCTCCACTGGAAAATTCAACTTTCCATTTTTCTGGAGGCGGCAACGATTGAATGGAAGCAGTGACTGTGGGGTGGAAGCCAGACCTCGGCATTGCGCGGGTTACGGGGAGGAGAGCTTGAAAGTCTGGGGGTCGGGGGCGGGGGTGGAGAAATTTTATCCGGAGCAGACTGGGCTAAGTGCTGCCATGCAGCTCGCAAGTGGTGTCATCGGCGAACCGCACCTGAGGCGATCACAGCTGTGCCCGCTCCTTGCAGGTGTGACCGGGGTGCCCCCAAATCCCCAAATGGAAGTTTAATGGGTGATTCCTATACAGTGGTATATAAATAAGAGAACCCAGGTCAATAACAAAGGAGGAAACACCATCTCCTTTCTTCCTCTTGTTCTCTAGAGGGCACATGGGTAAGTGGTCTCTTTATGCTTCAAAGATATCTAGGCAGGCAGATGGATTCCCCTCTTAAACCTGCTTCCCAGGTACCCGCTCATCTGCTTGCCATCTCCTCCACGTGCACAGTGAGAAAGCAAAACTGTAAGCACTGGATTTCTTGACGGTGGGGGCTGGTGTATGTAACAGGGACTTGGGAAACCTCTGCCAAGACATCGTCTTAAAGACGTTCTTTGTAGTCTAATAGATAAAAGTACGTTGATTCCCAAACTCCTAATCTTGACATATACACACTGCTACATTTAAAATGGATAACCAGCAAAGGCCTGCTGTACAGCACAGGGAACCCTGCTCAGTACTCTGTAATGGCCTATAGGGGAATAGAATCTAAAAAAGAGTGGATACCTGTATACGTATAACTGATTCCTTTTGCCGTACAGAAGAAACTAACACAACGTGGCAAATCGATTATACTCCAATATAAAAGAAAACCTTTTTTTTTAAAGTACATTGACTGCAGTGTGAGGCTGGTCCCCCCGCGGAGCCGGTTGTGGTGGTGTTAAGATGTGGTCCTCGGGGTCTGTGATTTGACCTCCCACCCGCCCCACTGGGCAATGCTTCAAGGCCACTGGGCCTTTCTCTCACCTTCTGTCTGGGGAAGCCGGCTGCTTCTCAAGTGCGTCTCTGGCTTGTTGGAGAAGCCCCTACACCGTCCTCTTGCTTCCCTCAGCACCAGGCCGTATTAATCTCTGTCTTCCTAACTGTCCCTTGCGGATTTGCTGGAATGTGGATCACATCGGGCTATGCTACCTGCTCCATCTCCCCGGGTGCTGTCAATGCCGGGAAGGATGGACAGCCAAAGCCCCGGGCTTTGCACAGTGACTGGCGCATAGCCAACGCCCTGGAAAGAGTGAGAACAAGGGCCGCACGTGCGTCACTTCACCCCTGCCAGGACAGCCAGGTCCTGGGACGTCTGACTCATTCTTCTGCCCCTTTTCCACTTTCCAAAGGAAGGACACCTTTCTCCAGAGTCTCTGTGCTGTGTGAAATACAGAGCTGAGTGGCCATGGCTCCCTTCCACCGTACCTTCCTCAGCAGACGGCTGCGGTCATTCTGGGCTGCAGGAAAGACGGCCGCCCTCGTCTTGCTTGCAAGAGCATGGCTCTCAGTGCTGGAGCAGAAGGCCCCGAGAATAAACCGGAGCCCCAGCCAGGCAGCTGTGCCGGGTGATTTTTCATTCGTCGGAGGGACTGTCAAAACTCATGGTCCTGGGAGAGTGCTTTTCTCACTGTCATGGTTGAGATAAATTCCCCCAAACGCTACCATGGCCAAGCTGCCAATTCCACATTTGCATTTAGTAGTTTAGTTACAAATTAAAGATGTTGCCAGCACGCTCTGGTTTGGGAAGGTAAATTGTAGTAATTATACTGGGACACAGAAAGGCATACTAAATTTGAAGAAAAACACACTGCCAAGACTCGAATCTGTCGTTCAGGGATGATTTTGCACGTGTGTCTTGCACCAAAAGAGGTGTATTTGCAAACTGGTCCCGCCTTCCTCAAGGCGAACATGCCGAAATTAACCAGCTCACTGTCGACCGGAAGCGTCTCAAGGATGGCGGGGAACTTTAACACAGTAATTAAATGTTGAAAACCACAGAAGGTTCTCCAGGGCTTGCTGGGGATGTTATCGAGTGTCGCCAAGTCTACACCAGAGGAAACGCAATCTGCTTGAGGGCCCTGCATTCACCCCAACGGTCGATACTGGGACAAAGAAGCCGCACGCTGGGCTTTGTCTAGTTACTGTTCAGTAAAAGTGCTTTGCTCAGAGAGGACAGCGCAGCTCCCAGTTTTGAGGGCTTGATATATATGGATATTAAACTCCTCATCAGAACTGAGGGCGCACTGCTTCTGTTTCCTTTGAGAGACGGGCAAGGTAATTGGAAAGCCCCGGCCGGGTCCTTGTGCTAAAGCAGCATGAATCTCCAGGGGCTGACGGGCACACAATGGTCACCCTCCTTCACTATCAGGGTGGCCCGTGTCTGAACTATTTATTAACCGAGATGTGAATGGGCCGATGAAGGGCCAATTTATATGGTACCCAGAGAGATGTATTACAACTGCCTTAAACATCGATTTCCCTCCTTCGTTTGTTCTCGGTGTTGACACAGACGCAGAAATCTGCAATAATGTGGGCATGTCCTTATCAGATCTTGGATATTTCCCCAGACTGTCTGCAACCATTAACCTTGCGTATTATCTGACTTTGGTGATTAGTACAAGGCACATAAACCCGTATCGATGGCCAGTCCTGGTGGAGAATGGTGAGCTGAGCTATCGGGGGCTGGGTTTCATTTCTTTCATGGTGTCGTCCTCGAAGTGGTACCTAAGTGTGTGGTGTGGCTGCCCCAGGGCTGTGCTAAGAGCAGAAGCTCTTCAAGACGCACTGATACCAGCTCACAGCCCTTCCCAGAGCTGTGCTGGGGAAGCCGCATGCGCCGATTCTCACGAGGACCAAGCCACTGCACCCTTGTTTTCTAATCCTAACTCCGTTCCTCCTGCTTTATCTGCCATCTCCAGTGGGCAGACTAGTGGGGTTACACCTTGATGACGTGCACTCAGACTCAGAGGCTTCCTGCCCTGGTGACAACAGTCTGAGCGGCAGCTTCCTGTGTGGTCCTTCTCTGTCTCCAGCAGCTCAGGTCTCCAGACCCCTGTGAAAGTGGGCTCCCTAAGCTCGCTCATACAAGGGAGCCCCAGACAGTGGCCCCTCACCTAAAAGACAAACGATCCCATGTCCTTGTAGTGTAGGATGGATGCTGAGCCAGGACCAGATTCCCAACCTGCATAAGCCATCAGTGAAGGCAACTTAGGGCCATAGCATTTTAAAAGTCAGATAGGGCTGGAATGACTGTTTTGCCCAGAGAAGCATGACATCAACAGGTGGCTAGTGGACCAACCAGCACACATCACGTCCTCACACTTCTAGCCTGGAGCCTTCCCATCCCTGGGTCATCCACAGATGCTAAAGGCAGCAATCTGAGTGCCTGCGAGCCTTGCTCAAAGCTTGGGTTTGCCCAGATGTTGTTGGACGTGGCCGGCTCCCCCCTGTTCCGTGCCTGTAAGTGTGGTAGGTGCCACCGGGGAACAGCAGCTCGTGGAATTCGGGTGGGTGGACGGGCTCGTCCCCGCAGGCAGTGAGGGAGAGAGAGCCTCCATTAAGGGATATTTTCTTCTAAGAAATTTTCAGTTAAAATAGGCATTGACTGTGCTTTATAAGGTATTTATAAACTCTGAAGTATGAATGATAGTAACATATAAATTTAATTACCTAGGCACAAAACCAAGCCTGACCATCCATCCAACACCCACTCTTGGCAAGGTACGTGATGCTGGCACCAAGGTGTGGCAGCCTTCAGGGCAGATTTTCTAGGGCAACTTTTATGGTTAAAAGTCCTCCTAATTAAAAAAAAAGTTTCTGACAGAAAATTTCAAATATATGAAAAAGAAGATGACAGTATAGTGAACCTGGTTTTGGGTATCACCCAGTTCCTGTAATTAACCATTTGTGGCCAATCTTGTTTCATCCATATTCCTTCCCACTTATCCCATCTCATATTTTTTAAACAAATCCAAGATGTTATTTTATTTGTAAGCATTTCAGTATGTATTTCTAAAATATAAGCACAAACTTTAATATAATAATAATGACATTTTCACACCTGAAAGGCTACCAATGTTCCCTTAATATCACCAAACATCCAGTGTTCAAATTCCCAATCGTCTCCGACTATCATTTTGGACAGGTTTTGTTTGAATCAAAATCCAAATAAGATCTGTAGGTTGGAATCCAGCCTCTTTTAATCTGTATGTTTTCTCCATCATCGTGTTTTTCCCTTTTGCAATTCACGTGTTGAGAAAATGGGGTTGTTTGTTCTACAGAGTTTCCTTCAGTTTGGATTCGGTTGATTGCACCTCCATGGTGGGTTTAACCTGTTCTTCTATCCCTTGCATTTCCTCCAAATTGCTGGTTGGATGGGAAGGTTCTCAGTGGGGTGTGTCACTACCACACAGGGACATATGGCCATGTCTAGAGACATTTTGGTTGTCACCACTGGAGGGGGATCCTACTGATTTCTAGTGGGTAGAGACTGGGGATGCCGCTCACCACCCTAAAATACACAGGACAGCTCCCACCACAAAGAATTATCCACCCAAAATGTCAGTAGGGCTGAGGCTGAGAAACCCTGAAAGCTTGAACAGTTGGGTGAAGACTCAGTAAGACCGTGTCATAGGTGGCAGTGCAGTTTTCCATCAGTGGATGGTGCCCTCTGGCTGCCCCCACGTTTGTGACGTTGCAGTCCTTCTTCCCAAGGCCTTTAGGAGTTACAAAATGATGAAGCTCCGAGTCTGTCAGTGTTGTCTTATGGCTGGAATACTTCCATAAAGAATAACCTCCTTAACCTTTGAAATGCTCTCTTAATTGTATATTTCACCATTCAAGCTACATCTCCAGGGCTGGCCCTTATAGCCAGAAGTGGAGTGAGAACCCTTTGCCAAACTCTCTGTTCTCAATATTGGTCTATAACTAGAGTCATTATAACTGTGGAACTATGAGGGACTCTCTTTCCTTGCCTTCAAGGTGATTTCTAATAAAAATAAGGCGATGAGGTCGACACAGTCAGTGGGCAGCCATAAAGTGTTTAACAACGCAAAGCGATAAGATAGACATCACTGACGGCACAGATGAACTGCAGTGTGGTTGTGCCGTCCTGGAGGTGGGTGTTTAAAAGAGAAGCATCCATTTGGTCTGGGGGGATGAAGCCAGGGAGGGGCGGGGAGGGGTGTTGTCTGGAGACCTGGGTTCTAAACCACAGCTTGTCTGGTGGGTGACAGGGAAAGAGCGTAGATTCAGGAATGAACTCTGGATTGGAATATTGTCTCTTTGATGGCCTGGATGTGCGGCCTTAGCTCAGTCAACCTAGTTAATCTCCCTGAGCCTTATTTCCTCATTGGTACACGGGGACAGTACTAGTACTGATCTCCTAGGGGTTCTGATGGTTCCACGAGTTATCCCACACACAGTAAACACTGCCAGCTTGTATGATTTGTGAAATGGTCCCTCCTCATTCTAGCATTCCGTGACGGGGACCAGAGAAAGCTCGATGGGAGACGTGGGATTTGAGCTGGGCCCTCAAGGGTGGGTGGGTTGGGAAGCTGGGAGGTGTGAGGAAGGCCCCCGATGGCCGGGCATCACCCAACATGGTGGCCTTTGGATGGAAAGAGCCCGGGTCGCAGGGGAAGAACACCTCAGAGATCTCCCCTGCGGTTTCTGTATAAGTTGGAGGTGGCGCCAGGCAGACTCCAGTGTCTCGGATGTTCTGTTTGGGCTCGTAGGAGCATCTTCTTTGTTATGCCTGCCCAGGTCTCTCCTTCCAGCCCCAGAAGCAAGCTTGGACTGTGGCTTCTATGGTCGGGATGAAGGAGGGAGCTGTCATGCTGCTGCCTTTCCCTAGGCCACAGGCGCGGACCCCAGCCCCTCCCGGGGGGCAGGGGCCGGCCCTGCAGTCAGAGCAGGCACAGCCAGGACTCGTCTTCATCACCAGGTACTGAATGTGTCATTTAGGGGTGAACAGGCACTGAGGTTCTGTTGTATTAGAGACCTGACTTGGGGAAACGCCTTCCTGATTTTACATGTGCTGTGAGCCAACCTCATTCCGTCGGGGAAGAAACTGAGGCCTGAGTGGTGAAACTACTTAGCCCTTGCTGAGAAGCTAGCTAGTGTCAGAGCCTCTGCTTTGTCTTCCAGTTCTGAGATGGTGGCATCAGAGTCAGTCCAGAAAACTCTGTTCTTCCAACTCATTTCCTTTCCAGCCACCCTAGCAAGTATCCTGTATGTCCCTTTGCTAAGACGGCTCGTCTCTTTTGCAGACTGTGGTTCCCCGCCTGCCTCTTTCCCCGGCTGCTCCGGGTGGACCACTTAGCAACACAACACCTATTTTAGGCGGAGTCGGCGCAGGTGCAAATCAGTCATTGTTCAGCTTCCTCCTCTTACCCTCATTACTGACTTCTCTTCCTGCACCCGCTCGGCCCACACTCGCACTTGCCCCAGCTCATTTAGAGTAAGATGTACTTTCTTTTATTTTTGCTTCAGTCAGTCCTCAAGAGTTCAAGATTTGGGGAAGTGCAGGAGGTGTATAGTGTTTTCTAGAAAATGTTAACATTTTAAAATATTCATCATTCATTGATTTGCCGTTTAATAGTATGTGTATTTGCACCAAAATGCTCAATGCCACATGCCATGCAGGTAGGGCCGATGACGGACACACGTTTCTTCGAGGATGTTTGGTCCCTGGAGATGCCTGGGCTGGAGGGCCTCTCACGTCCACTCCTGAACTGCGAACTTGCTGAAGACCTGGTTTGCCAAGGGAGCCTCAAATGCACCATGAGACCCATGTAAAGTTGAGCAGGCTGTTTCACGCCTCTGTGAGATTGTTCCTCCGAGATCGGAGCCTGTGCAGTGTGTGCTGCATTTTGGGGGTTCACCTTCTGGAATTGTCTTCAGTTTGGGCTTACCAGCACCAAGAACTTAATTTCCTGATCATGTAGGACCCCAAATGGCCGGGTTTGGCTTCCTTACCCCCCTCATCCTGTCTTGCTTTTTTAAGGTGTTTTTTTTTTGGGGGGGTTGCATTGGGTCTTCGTTGCTGCGCACAGGCTTTCTCTAGTTGCGGCGAGCAGGGGCTACTCTTCATTGTCGTGCGCGGGCTTCTCGTTGTGGTGGCTTCTCTTGTGGAGCACAGGCTCTAGGCACGCAGGCTTTAGCAGTTGTGGCACGCGGACTCAGTAGTTGTGGCTCATGAGCTCAGTAGTTGTGGCTCGTGGGCTCTAGAGCGCAGGCTCAGTAGCTGTGGCGCATGGGCTTAGGTGCTCCATGACGTGTGGGATCTTCCCGGACCAGGGTTCGAACCCGTGTCCCCTGCACTGGCAGGCAGATTCTTAACCACGGTGCCACCAGGGAAGCCCCCTCACTCTGTCTTGATTTGGAATGAAAATGCTTCAACATGCTTATTTTATGTCAGAATTTAAGAGGATAAAAACCTACTTGATGGGCAGAACGAAATTTCAACGACAGAATGAACCACAAGGAATCTATTAACACATCTTAGGTACAGATATTAGGCTGGGGATATCAGCCGGCCATATTTGACCACTTTTGACCTATGAAAATGACGGCTCTATCAGTCTGATACCGGTAAGTATGTGGTCGCTGTAGATTTTCTTTCTCTCTGGTTACAGTGAAGTTCTGCTTTGCTCTCATCACTAAGATACAGGGAAAGCTCGAGCCAGGACTAGTGGGTAATAATGGTCCCTGATGGACCAGCTCCTGTTTCTTTCCTCAGTCCACTGATGGGATTCTGGTTTCTTTTCTGGCCCATGTCTCAGGCTGCCCACTTGCCCACGAGCCAATTACGCCTTGTTTCAGGGCTGATGTCTGAACTGCGAAGGGCCTCCCCAGGCAGCCAACCTGCCCAACGCCTGGTTTCACCTCCCACCGGCCCGGGGATTATGGGTCTATCTTAATATCCCTCTGGCCCCATTTCCTCGCAGCTCAAAGGTGGTTACGAGTGCTTCCAGCCTCGGGACGGCTGCTGTGTGCAGACAGAGATATTAATATATGGACCTTTTCGTGGTACCAGCCACCCTGATAAGGACTTGGTCTGCGTTGGCTGCCATTACTTTTATTATTAGTGAGGTCAGTACTTGAAAGTGATCACAGGCAGGTTTGTGACCTGCCTGGGGAAGGTAAAGAGAGCTCAGGAATCCTGCCAGGAGTTTCCAGGCTCCTTACGCCATCTGGATGCCGAGCTAAAGGAACTGGGGCCCAGAGAGGCTGACAATGGAAAGAGCCACGAATGCTAATAGCGGCTGTGCTGTGTGTCACTCAACTGGGGCCAGGCTCCGTTCCAAACTTATTTCTCCAACAACCATGAGGGAGCCACTGCCATCACCCCCATTCGTCGGACTTGGAAGTCGAAGCACGGAGAAGTTACGGAGCTTGTCCGAGGTCACATGGATGCTAAACGGCAAAGTGAGGGTCTTCATACAGGGTGGTCTGACTCCAAATCCAGCGCTGTTACCTTTCTCACGTCCTCACGTCCACCATGCTCTTCTCTGAGGCCGAGTTTGTTCTGCCCAGCGGCCCCCAAATCTGGAACATGTCATCAGAGGGGCTCTTTTGTCTTTGATGACACACCTCACAATTCCACAGGGATGCATCTGAACACCTCTGTGCTCAGGGCAGTGACTGGGGAGGTGGCCACGGTTCTCCTTTGCTTTTGCTGAGAAAAGGGTGATTGGAGTCTGCACCATCCCTGACGGCCGCGCCCTTCCACCCACGACTCAGATCTTTGACTCAGAGCTTCTTCCTGTGTGTGTTTCTTCCCCACAGACTGTCAGGATTTAGACACCTAGATCCTTGCTTCTCCTGGGCGCTTACTTTACATGAACGCCAGCAGGCGTCTTTGAATACGATGGCTACCTGTAGAAGCATTGCCAGCCTAGAGGCATTCAAATGCAAAGGGTTAAAAATATTATAGCAGCCACATGGAGAACAGTATGGAGGTTCCTTTAAAAGCTAAAAATAGAGTTGCCCTATGATCCAGCAATCCCACTCCTGGGCATATATCCCCAAAAGACAAAAACTCTAATTTGAAAAGATACATGCACCTCAATGTTCACTGCAGCACTATTTACAATAGCCAGGACATGGAAGCAACCTAAATGTCCACGAACAGATGAATGGACAAAGAAGATGTGGCACATATATACAGTGGAATACTACTCAGCCATAAAAAAGAACGAAATAATGCCATTTGCAGCAACATGGATGGACCTAGAGATGATCATAGCAAGTGAAGTAAACCAGAAAGAGGAAGACAAATACCATATAACATCACTTATTTGTGGAATCTAAAAAATGATACAAATGAACTTATCAAACAGAAATAGACTCACAGACATAGAAAGTAATCTTATGGTTACTGAAGGAGAAAGCAGTGGGGAGGATAAATTAGGAGCTTGGGATGAACATATACACGCTACTCTATATAAAATAGATAACCAACAAGGACCTACTGTATAGCACAGGGAACTATATTCGATAGCTCGTAATAAGCTATAATGCAAAAGAATCTGAAAGAGTGTGTATGTACGTGTGTGTAACTGAATCACATTGCTGTACACTTGAAACTAACACATTATGAATTAACTATACTTGAATTAAAAAAAATTACAGATGTCAGTTAAAACAGAGCGCACACGAACAGCAAAGCCTGCCTCTGTGGTCTCCGGTTTCAGGGCGTTGGGAAGCGGCCCTGCAGGCTGGCCATGGCTTATCTGCGACGTGGGCTGGAGCTCTGCAGAGCGTCCCTTCCCTAAGGTGCATGGAGCCACGGGCCCCTCCCTTAGAGCACGTGCAGCTGTTACCTGAACAGAATCCTCTCTGGTGACTGTGTACGTGGGGCGTGGCTGTCCCTCCGCCGTCGCGGGAAGCCCTTGGCGCACGTGTTCTAGTTGTGTCGGGACCTCCCCGACCCCCTTCACCCCTGCTGCCTCCTTGAGGACCCGCCTGTGTTGCTCAAGTTCAGGGCGTCCCCACCTCAGATGCGGAGCTGCCGGCTCGTTTTAACTGTGGTTAAACACACAGAACGTAAAATTTACCATCTTGGCCATTTCTAAGCATGCATTTCAGTGACATTAAGTACATCCACAGTGTTGTACCATCATCACTGCCAGAACTCTTTCCGTCCTCCCAAACTGAAGCTCTGTCCCCATGAAACGCCGGCGCCCAGCCCCTCCCCCAGCCCCGTGACCACCACCTACTCTCTGTCTCTGTGGATCTGACGACGCAAGTCTCTCGTATGAGTGGAGTCAGATGGTCCCTGTCCTGTTGTGTCTGGCTTATTTCACTCAGCATATCGTCCTCAGGGTTTATCCGTGGCGTAGCATGCGCTGTAATACCCGCTGTATGGACGCACCACGCTTTTTATCCATCGTCTGTTGGCGGACACCGGGTTGTCTCCACTTTTGACCGGCGTGGATCCTGCCGCCCTGAGTATCTGTTTGAGTCCCTGCCCGTGGGTCCTCGAAGCCCACGCCCCTCTCCCGGGCTTTCTCAGCTGCCTTCCCACATGGGCGCCAACTCCCTCCACCACCTGCCTGACCTCCACCACCTGCCTGACCTCCACCTCCCTTCCAAGGCTGCACACAAGTTTCTCCATCCACGGGGGCTCCTGCACCGCCTGGTGAGTGTGTGCGCCCCATGAGTTGCCATCGCCCTAGCCCACTGCTGTGCCCTTCTTACTTGTTTAGCCCCACGTCCCAACCTCAGGTCACTGAAAGCTAGGATTAGGTGTGAACCTTTGTGACCCCAACGGATAGCTTGACACTGACTGGATTAACAAAGAGAGAATCAGACGCTGCGGACAACTTAGTGATGCCTCATCTTTAAATCCATTTTAACCTCTACTCTCACCGCGTCCCTCCTCAATATCCATCCCTCTTTTCTCTTCGGGGCCCCAACATCTATGACACCCTCGTTCAGGAGGAATCACTGGGCTGCTTCATCCCACAACCACAGCTCCTTTCTGCAGACGCTGAAAGTATCACCTGACGCCCAGCGGCTGGGTGGGCGAGCCGAGGGCATGGGGCTCCACGGGCGGGGAACTTGCCCTGGGATGACCGCGATGCCTTTGTTTGAAGAAACTCCAGGTTTTATTTTCAAACAAGAGAATGTGAACCCATTCACGTTGGGAGAAATTATGGCAAAATAAATAACGGAAACCACTCTTCATTGACTTCTCAGGACATTTGACCTGACCCCTCATCTCAGTGGTCAGCTCTTTGGCTAACTACTGATGGTACAAAGAGATAAGTTTTGCGGTTTCCCGCTGATTGCCTTACTCGTCAGTTTCTTGGTTTTATGTTCTCAAGTTTGCCCTGGACCCACAACAAAAGCTTGATGCATCGGGACAAATGCACCTATTTGTCACTAGCCAAACCACATACCCAGGAGAGCAGCAGTCGCAGGTCAGCTTCTTTGGGGACCACAGCCAATCTAACAGATATTTGTTTGACCAGCACTCTTCCCGGCCCCCATCCATCTGCAAATCCTGCCATCCCATGCAAAACAGCATCTGCGGCACCAAGGCTGGAAGGATATTGCCAACCGTTATGAGAAATCTATCCCTGATGGTTAACAACCGTCACTTCGGTTACCACCTCCCACCTTCCGCCCCCATCTCTCTGCCTCTATTTTTAAACCAATGAAAGCAAATGGAGTGAACTCTGCTTTTCCTTCAGTGCATCTGTGGGTGGTAGCTAAGGTGACATATTAAATGACCTCCCTGGGAGCCAGTTTTGCAATAAACCATTTAGCGACTCTCAAGTCTGTGTGTCTGTGCTGGGTAGTTATTTGTTTCACTGAGATTAAAGAACTCTGAACTTTCAGTGTGTGCTATTTATTGTATTGAGCTGTGTTTAAAGGACATCTACTGCTTTTCCATTGATGGGAGTCTCTAGCTAACAGCACTTTAAAGAAGTGGAAAATGCTCTGTTATCACCCAATGTGACTGGGATCAATAGTAGTTTAGTAGTGTCTGATAATTGGAGGAGCTGTTATACACAAGAGCTTGTGTATCCTTGAGTGACTCTCTGTTGTCCATCATCATCTGATAATCAGACCGAAAATATGGTGGGGAATTTTCCTTTTTTAAATCAAGCTTGTGAAAAACATTTGAAATAATGATGAAAAAAAATCCTCATTGTTCAACTCAGCAGGGAGGAAAATCCAGGAGCTGGGTAGCTTTCTGCTAGACAGACGAAAGGCAGTAGGTATGTACAGCATCAGGAGATGCAGCCAGAAAAGATTTTGTATTGGGAGGGCATCTGAGAAATTTGGTGTCAGACCCTGCAGTTGTCACTGTTCTCCGGCCCTCCCCCCATCCCTCCCCCCATCCCTCCCCCCCATCCCTCCCCCATCCCTCCCCCATCCCTCCCCCATCCCTCCCCCCATCCTGGGCAGGGGTCACGGCACACGAGGAGCTGTGGTCAGAGCCTGGCAGTGGCCACTCGGCGTTCTGACCACGTCATGGGGTTTCTGTGAACCCTCTGCCTGGGTCTAGGAAGGCCTTCAAAGAGAAGAGTTCTATGGCGTAGTCAGGAGGCATTAGAATTCCATGTAAAAGCACATCGTAGCCTGTGGTTGTGGTGAAAACTCTGGAAATTTCCAAGTTCTTCTCTTGGTTAATCCTTCACCCAGTCAAGGGTACCTCAAGCCCTGCCCCAGGGGAGACCCTATTCTGGGGGAGATCTCAGCTGTGATCCTCCACCATCTGGGGCCCTCATGTCTGGCCATGCATGCCTTTTGTTCTAGAAAAGCAAGGAGGAAGATGTATATGATGCAGGCTCGCTCTCTAGGCCTATGGGGTGGAAGCCGTGTCTGGGCTCTCTCGACCTGGGGGCCCACAGGGGCTCTAGGGGCCTGTCTGCCCTTATAGATCGACCTTGTCCAGTTCCCTTGCTCACACGAGGGGTGTGACAGGCTGGCTGTGCCAGACCCCGTCCAGCTCGGTTTCTGCCAGACTCCCTGAGGTCTCTGAGCGTTTCAGAGTCCCGCCTCCTCGGGACAAAACGCCCAGTGCCCCCAGGGTTTGAGAGCCTGACCAGCAGGCCTGTCTGCATCAGCCCCCACTGGACCGTGAGCTAGTGGGGGACCAGGACCGCGGTCCAACCTCGTGTGCTCAGGACGCCACGTGCTTTGGGTGCAAGGTGTGTGGATACCCAGCGAGCTCTAGGGCGATAGAACTCTTCTCTAGAATTGCTATTTTCTAGAGTATACACGTCTGCATTACTAAATAACTTCATGATTGAATACCTGTCCACTTGTGCTGGGGTTTCTGCAAGGACATTTTAGATGGTGACCCCCTAGAAGACATGCCAGAGCTTCACTCGATAACCTAGGTATTGACTCTAAGGACAGACTCCATGAAGTTTGTGTTCAAAAAGATGCCAATCTGCTTCCTAGCCCCAAATCCATTATGACAGGATTTGCTGAGAATTTTACCCGAAGGGCTGTCCTAGCCTAGAGCCCTTCAAGACGATTAAGTTGCTGACGTTCTAATAAGACTTTCTAACGAGTCAGCTGCCCGTAAAGAAACCCAAGACCCCGCAACATGCAGCATGATTTCCAGAAGAGGAAGCATCCCTCATCTTTTCAGTTGGCAGCAAAGAGGTGGACATTTACTTTTCCTTTGACGTGTTATTCTATGTTTTTGAAGGTGGGAAGGCATTCAGTAATAGGAGCCTGTGCTTTTTCCACACCATCCCCTCCTTTGGGGCTCCCCTCTCCCCGATGCCACACTGACGTTTCCTCTTGAGCCTGAATTGATCTCTCCCTCGTGGTCTCTTGATAACTGCTAACACAAAATGCCTTCCATTCACCTCTGGTCTGTGTCTCACAGGATGACCACTCAAGGGGTCCTTAGCCCAGTGCCATGCAAACAAGGCACCCCATTACAGGGTCGATGAAGTAATCAGTAAAGCTTCCCAGCCTGCTGCATTCAAATGGGGGGCTGAAAGGCCCCACTCAATTAGGGTTTTCACGTAGAGAGTTGTACTTTTGACTACTCTTGGCTTCCTGTCCCCTCCGTGGCTAGGAGGAGGATGGGAGGTTGTGAAGAATTCTAGTGTGATGGAGGTTAGGAGACTACTGTGAGGGTACCAGTGTGAGGGTACCAGTGTGAGGGGTACCAGTGTGAGGGATACCAGTGTGAGGGTACCAGTGTGAGGGTACCAGTGTGAGGGATACTAGTGTGAGGGGTACCAGTGTGAGGTGTACACAGGTGACGGATATTAGTGTGAGTGGTCTCAGTAATCACAGTTCATTCTCTGGTGTTAATTGTCCAGTCGGAGTCATAAAAACAGCCAATGGCCGTTTTCAGATGTGTATTAGTAAAAGGAAGGATATTTCCCAGTCTCTGCCTTTGTATCCCTTGCTACAGAAAATCTCAATTTTTTCATGCATATATGAAAAGGTATAATGCAGTTCCTTTTATGGGTAACTTTTAATCTTAGGTCAATTCTGTTTGTTTTTTCTCTTTTCTCTGCTTTTCTTGGAAGAAATGCATGGATTTATGTATTTTGGAACAACAATAGAATAACATACTTCAATGAAATTCGTGTTCAGCAACTATTTACGTCTGGTAGAATCATTCTTTTGTGATCCCATCTTAAGATTATTAGTATGAATTGCTTTTACAAGATTTTACATAGTTTGCCAATTACTGCCTTCAGCAACGATCCGTCGGGCCTGTCCCTTAGTAACATTTCAAGGAGAGAAGGATGCTGAGGGAGGCGGTGGGAGCGCCCAGGTGGGGTGTTCATTGTAGGGCCTGCCGCGCCCTGGACCCTCCTTCCTGGGAGGGGTCTCGCCAGCTGTTTGCTCACTGCGTGGCCGCCACCACTGCAGGAGACCCTCTGGAATCGCCTGGTTTCACGGGAAGCCTCAGTTTTGAAAACCCAGAACTGGTGTTAAAGGTGATCGTGTAATCCACTTGATGAGAGTTTCCTGAATTTCACCGACTGGGGCTCTGACAGCTGGGCAGCTTCCGGGAAGCGGCATCCAGGGGACCGGACACGATGTGAGTGAGTGCGCCTGGTCTGGCCTCTTTGGGAAATTCCGTAACAATTGGCAAAGAGTTTCTTAACATGCATCTCACAGCCAGGAGCCTCCTCGGGAGCCGGTCCAGATGCGGGAATAGATGAGTCATTTGGTGGCTTGGAGACAGAGGGGCAAAGCTGACTCTGGAGGCGTGAGTAATTAGGGGGATTAGGAGAGGTACCACATCATAAATGGGGATTCGGTAGAGTCAGTGTCGTAGGTGTTAAAAGGCAGTTGAATGAAGGTTGATCTGCACGGCCCAGCCTTGCGTGCGGGGCCCACGCTCTGTCGGCCATGATCCTGAGCACGTCTTCCGCGCTGTCGCCTAGGTGTTCTCACTCACGCTGCCGGATTCTTAGCTGAAGTGCTCAGTGGCTCACTCCGCACCCGTGAAGTGAGTGTACGAACGATTCCATGTCCGGTCGCACTTGAAACTAGTGTTAAACCTCCTGGCACGGAGGAGGGTCTGTAGCAAGCGCCCTACCTGTGTCTGGGCTCCGTCCTCACCGGGGGCATCTCCCTGTGGGGTGAGTGTCTCCTCTGTTCTCCCTGAGTGACTCAAGGGTTTCCGATGGTTCATTAGGTGGAATCAGTGTCTATGTTTACGGGATCAAACTGGGGAAGCATGTGCACATGAGTGAGTGGCTATCATTTTACAGACATAAGGTACAAGGAGGTAGAACATCGCTACCTAAAAGGAAACCATTAGCTCCAGGAAACTGACACGGCAGCACACGGAAAATTCCTTTCCCTTCTCACCCGCCCTGTCTCCCTCTCACCCCTTCCCCCAGTCACCTCCATCCTCCTAGCCCGTCTCAGCCCCAGCCTCGTCCTCTGAGAAGGCTCAGACTCCTTGGACTGGGGGTGACTGGACCATCACTTTGTACCTTCACTGTGCCCTTCTCCTCCCCTTCAGCACACATCACAGCTGTAATTCTGCATTTGTCTGTGTGAATATGGTTGTTTTCTGGCTCTCCCACTGGATGGCAAAGTCTATGAAGACAAGGGTTCTGCCTACTTTTTTTGCTTTACGTCCCCGTACTGAGCACAGGGCCTGGCAATTGGGGGCTGCTCACTAAATGTTTGTTGGATGGATAGGTGGATGGATGGATGAATAGGTGGATGGATGGATGGATGGGTGGATGAATGGATAGATGGAAGGATGGATGAAAGGATAGATGGATGGAAAGATAAATGGATGGATGGATGGATGGGTGGATGAATGGATGGAAGGATGGATGGATGGATGGATGGATGGATAGGTGCGTGAATGGATGAATAGGTAGTAGGTAAATGGATGAATGAATGGGTGGTGGATGGGTGGGTGGATGGATAGATGGATGGATGGATGAATAGGTGGATGGATGGATGGATGGGTGGATGAATGGATAGATGGAAGGATGGATGAAAGGATAGATGCATGGAAAGATAAATGGATGGATGGATGGATGGATGGGTGTATGAATGGATGGATGGATGGATGGATGGATAGGTGCGTGAATGGATGAATAGATAGTAGGTAAATGGATGAATGAATGGGTGGTGGATGGGTGGATGGATGGATAGATGGATGGATGGATGAATAGGTGGATGGATGGATGGATGGGTGGATGAATGGATAGATGGAAGGATGGATGAAAGGATAGATGCATGGAAAGATAAATGGATGGATGGATGGATGGGTGGATGAATGGATGGATGGATGGATGGATGGATAGGTGCGTGAATGGATGAATAGGTAGTAGGTAAATGGATGAATGAATGGGTGGTGGATGGGTGGATGGATGGATAGATGGATGGATGGATGCATGAATGGGTGGATAAATGAATACATGGGTGGATGGGTGGGTGGATGTTTGGACGGATGGGTGGATGGATGATTGAAAATGAGTGAAGAGGAGATTATTCTATGATGACTTTCTCAACACATCCCTAAATGTAATTCTCTTTTCCTCTGTGCAGCTCGAGCACACCAGGTTCTCACGGGCTTTCTTTGAAACCTTGAAAGAGATTCTATCTAGCATTTGCACATAGTTCCCAGAAGAAGCCTGTAAATTGTGTGCTGCCCCCATTTTACAGATGGGAACACTGAGACTGAGCGTGACCTGCCCACAGTCACGTCCGGGCTTCCGTCCACGCTCTTCACACCCACGGCCATACCCACTCCCCAGCGCCCGGCCACGGGAAGGTGCCCACGCTTAGAGGGTAGTTGTGGCAGGGGGCGGGGGCGGTGGTAGGGTCTGGGCAGCATCTGGAATCCTCAGTGTCTGTGTCCTGCCTGACGCTGAAGGCCTGTTGGAGGGCTCGGTTGTCCCACTGGAATGTTCTCCCCGCTCCTCACACCCTGTGAAAACTCCCCCTCCTGGCCTCCTCTCTGCAGCAGATCTGCGGAGGATGGGTTTAGCAAAGACTACCGGGCTCTCATTGTCCTAGAATCCTCCCCAGGGATTTAGCTGAGAAGCTGCGCGCCTGGCCGTTGCTCCCTCCGTAGCCTACTAGTAAGCAGCGACTTTATTTCTTGGGCCTGTCATGACCCACTTAGACCTTGCAAAATGCTTTGAGAACCCATCTTTACCCAGACCCCTAGATATGTTTCTGTATTCTTTGATGGCATTTTTTCAGAAGTGAGCAGAAATTTATGAGCGTGTCTGTAGAAAATGGAACTTCCAGAGGGTGCTAGCCAGATGAAGCCGCCAGTGTCCACGCAAGGTCTCGGCGGTGGGCGCATAGTCAGAACCCAGCTGGGACTGATGTAACTGTGGGTTCACGGGCAGGGCCACCATCTTTCTCCCGAAGACAGCCCTGGCAGTGCGGCCCTGAGGAAGGCGTGCTTTTGCTGGGCCCCCGGGATAATAATACACCTCCTACTTGTGTGAAATAAACTAGGCATAAGGACTGAGATGAATGATGTGCCCAGTCCCGGCGTAATCACTTAAATTAGCAGAAGCAAGTTGCGTAATGCAGGTAGTAAAAGTCCTTTTTTCTGGTGCCCCTGAGGTGAACTGAATGGTCCGGTTACTGAGTAATGCCGAGCCTGCTAATGAGAACGAAGAGGTTTAAATGGGGCGGCTGTCTGCTGAGTATTACCCCGCACTTGCGAATGAATGGCGTTTGGGGGTAAATGTGAGACACGGCTCTCTGCCTCCTTCTTTCTTGTCCTCCTTCCTCTCTCTCTGTTACTTCACTGGGCATTTGACAAAGCGTGATCGGCATCGGGGGACTTAGAAAAATATAAGTCTCAACAGAAAATAAGAACGGCGACATCGCCTAGAAGAACACGCCGTAGGCCCAAGGTCCCACGTGGAAGGGGAGGCGGCCTCATTTCTTTTCTCTGCAGTGGCCGCAGGCGCCTGGCACAGGTACAGAGTCGACCCGCCCGGCGCTTCCTTCATCTGGGCTTGGTGTCCCCGTCAGTTGCATGGCAGACCATCAAAATCAACTCCTTTCTGATGTTTGCGACAGCCGAGTGGGTCAGCTAGCGAATGACAGGCACCATTCACGGCAAGGTGGTTGCTGTGTTACGTGTACGATTCTGTAGGAATTTAACACCAACCAAGATAACAGGGCTTCCCTGGCAGCGCAGTGGTTAAGAATCTGCCTGCCAAGGCAGGGGACACGGGTTCGAGCCCTGGCCCGGAAGATCCCACATGCCGCGGAGCAACTAAGCCCATGTGCCACAACTACGGAGCCTGCGGGCCACAACTACTGAGCCTGCGTGCCACACCTACTGAAGCCTGTGCGCCTAGAGCCCGTGCTCTGCAACAAGAGAAGCCACCGCAATGAGAAGCCCGCTCACCGCAACAAAGAGTAGCCCCCGCTCGCTGCAACTAGAGAAAGCCCGTGCGTAGCAATGAAGACCCAACGCGGTCAAAAATAAATAAATAAATAAATTTATAAAAACAAACCAACTCCTAACCAAGAACACAATTTCCCTGTGTTAGTTTTACTAACTCTCCTGATGCAGCATCCTCTTGAGTGCTATAGAACTCAGCCCTGAGTCTGTCTTCAGAGGAGACGACCGTCTCCCCAAAGCAGCATCCGTGCCCATGCCCAGCAGGGCAGGTGCATTTCCAGCTGTTTCACGGAAAGCTTCCAGCTTCCTTCCACCGTCCTCCCCTCCCTTGTTGTCTTGGCCCCTGAACAACTGTGTCAGAGTCACATCTGTGGAGTGGCCTTTGTTGCTCTCATCTGTCTTTCCTTCCCTCATCCCTGCTGTCCTTCCATATGGGAAGCAGGTGGGGCAGGTGGAGGTGGGGGACCAGTGTCAACAGCCCGTGACCTACTGGTGCCGCTGTCCTCCTGGCCTGTCTGTAGGGCCAATGTGACCAAAAGTGCAAAGCTTAGGATGAACTTTGAAATCTGCTTTACGGAATGGGAGATTTTTAAAAATTAAAATTTATTTTTCGTAATTACCTTCCAAATCTATAGAAAGTGAATCAAGAGGATATCACAAATCTTTATATTTTTCTTTCATTTCTCTCCAATCTTAATAACATCTCTGGTGGGGGCAATGCCATCTTACTTGTACTTCATTTATTCTAAAATAGATATTTTTCACATTTGGCAGTTTAAAACTCAGATGCATCTGACCATCCGTGGCACCTTGTAATGACAACAGGCTGCGTTTCTCTTCCTAGCAATGCACAAGATATTGGCGTATCTTGTAACTGATGAGGTCCTGCGTTTAATATAAAATATTTTTATGGATGTGCCGTCTCGTGTCCCTGGAGACAAAGTTGGTTCCTGCCACTCCACCCTGCCCTGAGCTCCTGGTGCCACCTTCCCGGGACAGGGACAGGGCAGTGGCACAGAGCAGCAGCCTGATCTGTAATCCCTGAGGCTCACGGTCAAGGACAGGTGAAACACCACCGTCCTGATTTTCCAGGATCCAGTATTTTTCTGCAGTGTGTGTGTGTGTGTATGAGATTTTGGGGTCGATGGTGAGTGAGTAGATGTAAAATTCTTTTTTGGAAGCTAAACAGGTTTATCTTTTAATTTTATACTCCGTTTGCTATCTTGAACAGATCCTGGTAATTTCTGGCTTTAATGCACTGGACGCCTTCCCCCTCCCTCCCTCCTTCCACTTCATATCTTGTCCTTCCCCTCCTCCCCGTCTCGTCCAGGCTCTTTGCCTGTGTCAGCTGCGCTGTCACTTCTTCTTAAGCTCACTGCCCAAAACAGCTCTCTCCTGCCCCTATTTGGTCAGAATAAAATGTGCGTCTTCTTGGTGTTTGAGTTGGAAATCTGACTGAAGCTCTTAGCTGCTTCCCCTTGAAGTTCAGCTGCCTTTGCTGCTGGGTTGTTGTCCGAGAAGGTCTTGCAGGCACCCTGACTTCCTGTCTCCTTCGAGAGTCACAGCCACTTGTCACGCAGGGTCCTTGCTCCTTGGGCACTAGGCTCCTACTTACAAAAGGAACTTCAGCCCCAGTTCTTTTGGGAGCTCCCTGGGCAGTCATCTTGGGCCAGTATTTCCCTTGAGGGGTGTGGTAAATGAACACTACCGGGACCCTTGCAAGCCCTCCCGGCTTGTCCTGCCCCTAAATCACCTTCCTTAGCTGGGGTGGGCAGTGAAGGGAGGAAAGAGCCAAGTCCTATTTCTGCTAAAGTAGCAGAGGGTAAGCCAGGGCAGGAAAATGCACCCTGGGGAGTTCTAGGGGCTCTCATGTCAGCAGCTGAGAGAGCTCGCCCTTGGCTGAGCTGGCGGTGGACCAAAGGCCCACTCAAGACCCCGTCTGGCCCCAGAGACATCTGGGCGGCACAGAACACACTCGCCCAGTGACTGGCACAGCGGGCCCACCTGTCTTCAGCTCTCCTGGCTTCCCTAAGTAGAGAAGAAGCCCACCGCACCTTTCAGGAAGGCACTCCTGCCCACCAGGTGAGGCAGAGGACCAGGCAGGAGGGCTCCTCGGCCCGCAGGGTATGTGTGGGAGACGGGCTTGGGGTCTCTGCTTCCCTACGACGGGCAGGTTCTGCCCCCAGTTCCGTGGGAGTCCCTGCACATATAGCTGCATTCACTACCGTACTGAGAGCAGCGCTGTATCCTCCCAGCGCTGATTTCTGACAGATGGGCCACTGGTGGTTTTCCCGCAGACCCCCTAGTGTGCATCGACTGGCATAACTGCTTGCACAGACCTGCAGAGGAAGCTGGAAACCTGTGTCCAGGTTTACTTTTAGAACCATTACTGGCGATGACAAGTTGACCTAAAATTTGAGCCTGCTTTTACACAGCTGGTTGAAGGTGGTCAGGTCTGCTCCTGGGCCACCCCACTGGGCCAGGCGGTTTCGGTGGAGGCAGGCTACCACGCTGTAGCACGACTAGTGATTGGATCTGTCGGCCTTGCCTCTCAACACGCCTCCTCCTACGTGTGTGAACACTGCTTCTGTGCTTGGTCCTACTTACAGAGAAAACCGCTTTTAGGGACGTGACTGCCATCCTGCTTCTGGGCCTTAATTTTATGTAGGTGGAATATTAGAGTTTGGGATTCATTGGGGGAAATCTTGTATTTTTCAACAGAAGGAAAAATGTGAGGTTAAATGACAATAAAAGGATCTGGAAGAATTTCAGCTCCATAAAAGGGGCTTCTGCTTTCCATCCCCAGGAGAAAGAGGGTTCCTTTCTCTTCACAATATTCAAAATCAGAAAGCATTAGGGTTGGGGGCTTCGCTGGTGGCGCAGTGGTTGGAAGTCCGCCTGCCAATGCAGGGGACACGGTTTCGGTCCCTGGTCCGGGAGGATCCCGCGCCTGCCGCGCCTGCCGCGCCTGCGCTCTGGAGCCCGCGAGCCACGGCTACTGAGCCCGCAGGCCATGGCTTCTGGGGCCCGCGTGCCTGGAGCCCGTGCTCCGCGGCCAGGGAGGCCACCGCAGTGAGAGGTCCGCGCGTGGCAGCCGGGACCCAACCCAAAATAAAAACATATATAAATAAATTTAAAAAATAAAATAAGAAAGAAAGCATTAGAGTTGTAATTTTTATTTTACCTCTTTTCTTCCTGTTGTTTTTTCTCCAGCAACAGCTGGAGGATTTCTACTATTAGTATTTTGTTCGAGACGTAATTTCTCCTATTACTTAAAAGATTATTAAATAATGTTTTAAAAATTTAAAGGTAAAATACATTCACTCTTAGGTAACGGTTTACATGACACATTTTTTTGGAACTGGATACTGCTCTTGTTTTTACTAAAAAATGCATAGAAACAGCTTTAAATAGAGTCTTGGCACCAGCCTTGTAAAATATTTTACTGTGTGCACAGGATAGGAATGCATTTTCCTTTACGTATTTCAGTGTGGTAGTTTTTCTTCCCCTGCCAAGCCGATCCACCTCTGGGTCTGTTGTTAGCAATGTCAGAAACTGCAGGGCTGGAACTGGGGGGTGGAGGGATTTTTCCATTCTGAGTTCCGTTGCACTTCCAGTTTTTGCCAATAGATGGCACTTTTGACTTACCCAAGAACAGCCTGACCAGAGCTTCGCACAAGGAGCATTCACAATAGTCTCTATATAAGTCACACATGTATTTGCTACTATTCACGGGGAGGCTGGAGAGATTAAAATTAAGCCTCTCCGAAGACAGCAGTATTGCATCTCTCTTAACTGCTAAAACCTTAAACACACAACAACCCCAGGTATGAAAATTAGCACATTTTATTATCTGTTTCTATGATTTTTATTCTGCATTGGTGCATGGCGATCTTTGATCCGGAAAAGCAAAAGAAAATGGTGTAATGAAAGTTTGATTGGAAAGAGCATTGTCTGTGGCTGTGAATGTTTTTAGTGACTAATTTCTTACCAAAGGCCCTTGCGAATATTTTGGTTTCCTTTTCTACCATCTGCACACGTGTGTGCAGGCGCGTGCGCACGTGTGCGCGCACACACACACACACACACACAGAGGAGGTTTACAGCCCCTCACACATACACAGAGGGGGAAAAAAATCCGGCTGTTGTCTTGCAAGTGTTACTTATCATATTAATTAAAATCTGGTGACACGATAACACCACCAGCTGTGTGGGAAAGCGAGGGAAATTAACAAACGTTTGATTTGTTGTCTTGCTAATGTGACACTTATTATACAGGTCAGAGTAAAACAATACCTCAGCCAAAATATGCTAATGTGTGCGGAACTGTTGCAGTTGTAAAAACATTGGTGTTTATTATAATGAAGCAAAATAGCACTTTACCTTTAAGAGAATGAAGTGATCTTTGAATCTAATGGCATAACTAAAATTTTAAACATTAAGTTGTTGGAAGTAAAAAAATGCATTTAAAAACTTTTCCTACGTAAGTTTTGAAAAAACAATATGAGAACTTGTTTTAAATAGTTTGAGTTCCAATAAAACACATTTGCTGTTTCGCGTTTAAAGTAGTTTTATTAGGGTAAGAGACAGTGAACTCTATGGAACACGAGCAAATTGCAAAGGCTGTCGGTGCTTTATCACCCGTTAGTCAAATGCATAAAGACGCGGGTGGGCTAAAATTGGGTATGACTTATGGAGAAATAGTAAATTCACCTATTCATCATGGAGTTTATAAGTGCTCCTACTAAGAATAAAAGTTGAAGTTAAAAAAAACATAGTAGAGAAGAGTACAGTACAAAAGAGTGTCATTTTAAAGGAATTTGTTACTGCTGCACGCTCCCTTCTTCCTCATTTGGTTCCACCCACCCCCATCCTGCAATTAAAAAAAAAAAGCACACGTTTTCAAAACACTAGGCAAACTTTCTCCCTCCTCCATCACACTCTGAATCAGCGGTTAGAACCCGTGTCTGTATGTCCGGGCTGGGGTAGGGGCGTGGAAAAAAGGAACGATAATTCATATCAGACATTCCCTGGAGATCATATTCAGCATTTTGCACCTACATTCTCACAAGAATATCTGACTTTCACCTTCCTCAGCGCTTTCTCATCCCAGCTCTGTATCTTTTCCTTCCTTCCTTCCTTCCGCCCCTTCGGGTGTCTGATCATGGGGTGTACGAAGTCAAACATTTGTTTGACAATCTTTGACGGCAGATTATGTAGATTTTGCCGAGAGAACACCAGTACCGTGGACTGAGTTTTGAACGAGGCATGTAGATCAAGGGCCAGTCAGATGGTGGGGTCAGACGGGGTGGGGACCACTTCCCAGGTGGGAGCATGAAGATGGGAGACCAGGAAAGGTCAGGAGCTCCCAGAACAGCCAAGCTTGTGTGCAGATTCAGAACCTCTTGCTTCCCTCGGGGCCCTGTCCTTTGCAGTGTGAATACTTTCCATAAAATGGGTCTAGAAGCCACGTGAGGTGGTGTGCGGTTCCCTGCGAGGCCACCTTGAGTCTCAGCACACCCTGTTGGTCTCCACCGTGATGAATACAGTTTCTAACTTGCGTCACTGTAGCTTCCTTTGGCAGGGGAAAAATTGTTTTGTATCTGTTTATCACAATATCCTGAATAATTTCATTCAAAAAGCAAAGGGTTGATAATTAAGTCAAAATGGCAATTTCCGAATGCCGAGGGCTCTGGTACGGTTTGGGCTCTAAGTTGTAACTTTAGAAATGCTTCAATAACACTTGGCTTTCGAGCTACGTATTCGAGCTCCACTGAGAGGGACCCTTGTCGCTGATTAAATCTATATAAATAAACACGTCTGCTTCTGTGGAGAGCACAGCGCGATTAGGTTCAAAATATGATACTGTGTACACATATTCTCAGCCATTAGGAGGTAATTTTCAGCTCTGTTCAAATTGACAGAGCACAGAGAGGTTAGCTCGCCAACAAAACTTCCTTTTCTCTAAATCCAGTAGCTTTAATTAAGCCTGCACGACAGAACGGTCATTTCAAAATACAAAGACGTTTAACTCTGGCAGAAAAAAAATAGTTTATCTAGCTTTGAATGGATTTTTTTTGTGCTTTGAAGAGCTTGTTTTTTCCCAAACATTAAATTATTAATGAAAGAGCAAAAGCAATAAATCGGGGACAATAATAAATGTTAGAGTCGTGGCTGCCAGATACACATTGGAGGCAGAAGAAAGTTTCCAGTATTCTTTAGGTTTTTTCCCTCGCGCCCTGGGAGATACGTATAGATTCAGCGAGCAAGCTTTTGTGTAAACTTCCCACCTCGGGCTAACCTGGAGCAGACCCAGAACACGTTCAGTCACATCGAGGAGAACCAAATCAATAACAGAGATATCCAGAGGACGATTTGAATCTATTACATAAATGTCATCCAAACACCATTATATATATTAAAAAAAACACTTAACATTGATGAAAAATCAAGGTATGTTATTCTATTAGAGTAAGATGATTGAACTGGGAAATACAGCATTCAGGCAGCATTATTAAATAGTTTCCGAGTCTGATCTCGTCAGCAGGCCCCTTGCCTACCCCCACGAGGAAGCCAAAGAAAAGAAAAACCTATTTGCAGTGGTCATCGGAGTAAGGTGAGTCCTCGGCATCATAAGACAGGCTGATCTGTCGAGGCTGCGTTAGAATTGATGAATGTATGTGAAAGCCAATGGCTGGTTAATATTATCCACTTAAAAAAAAATAATTGCAAATCACCCGGAGGACGGCTGTTGAGACTTCGGACGTCTCTCTGCTCACCTTACACGTGTGCTTTTCTCAAGGTGCCCAGCCAGAAGCCCTCGGGAATATTCCAGGGCAGGAAGTGTGCAGATTCACCTTAGAAAGGAAGGATCTGGCACGTTTTTGACCACATCTTGTGACCGATTAACACCGTCGTGGCCGAATGCGCAGAGCTACCGATAATAGCTGTAACCAGCATGTTTGCATCATGTGTTTTATTTACACTCTTTCTCCATCTCGAGAGGGAAAACAACCAGCCTCAGGCTGATGTGTGCCCCGATCTGAAAGGATTTCGTCAACTGGAGAGAGCCCTTGCTTTTGCGCGTGTGTCTGTCTTGTTTTTAACATTCTCCCCGTCTTGTTATTCACCCTCCCTCGGCTTTCCAGGCCCCCTCTTTGACCCAACTCAATTAATCGCAGCGAAGGCCGGCTTTTAGAGCGCATTGTTCTGCACTCCACCTTGCTTTTCAGGGAGGTGTTAAGACCTGGCTACTGGACCTCCTTCTGATTCCACGAATCTCTGTAACTGTGCTCACATTCATCTTAATTGTTCTTTGCCTGAGACCTGAAACAGTTCCTTCTCATGACACAGCGGATTGTGTTGTGCTTTTCAATCTGCCTAAAGCCTCGGGAAAACTCTGATGTGAAAATGGACACTGTCCCAAGCTCTGGTCCTTGCCGCGGTAGCCGTTCACCTCACAGGGCAGCTACATGCTGCAGTTCTTGGAGCTCCAGGGTGCAATTTTGCTTTGGTCCCATTTAAAACTGTATAGAACAGACGAGCAAGTCACACAAACCTGTTTTGGTGGAAATATGCCTCTTGTATAATTGAGAAACGTGTAATTCTGTCGTTCCCTGACCCAGAAGTGAGATAAGGGAACATTTCTGACTTTCTAAATGTTAACTTGTGCTATTCCATCTGCCTTGGTAACTGCCTAGCCCTGAACTACCCTCCTTGTGTTTCAACGGTAGTTCAAATAAGCATTATCCCGGTCGCCCTGCTCCTGTGCCGTGGCAATGTGGCATTAATATTTATTTCCTCTAATTCTCCACAAATACTGGGGAGGGTGTGGTGTAAAGAAAAGAAATTCAAAATATACCATTTGGATTTTAAAGACAGTTTTTGAAAAAGAGCAATTTCCATATATCAACACTTTTTGGTGTGATCCATGAAACATTTTGATATGATTTAGCAAAAACAGTTTTTGCATCAGGAACGTTCTAGCTACCTCATCTGCATATGTAAAGAATGCAAAATGGAATCACATTAGGTATAAATTCAATGCAAAAAAAAGACGCGCTTCCGTTAATGCAACATTACGGTAGGAAATTCAAATGCCCCAAAGTCATAAAAGCCAGCGTTCCGGTTCTCACAGCAACTACAGCTGGGTGGCTTTGCATGGGTGGCATTGTGTGTGTGCTGTGAGGTTTCCACCTTGAGAGGGAAGCTGTGGCTCTTCGCTCAGCCCAACAATCGCAGGAAGGAAGGACTGGGGACGATGAATAAATTGCAAATGTGATTTTTCTCAGTTGACTCATAGTTTGTATTTCCAAACTGAAACTGTGGGTAGATGGATCTTTCCTTATTAGAAGAAATGCCAGTTATGACACTGGGTAGAATATAAGCCACAGGACAAAATGGACGAGTCCCTCCTCTCTGTCCGGGAGAAAACGCAGACTCTGGTTGGGGTGTGATGCCTGGCCTTGATTCTCTGTCCGAACCGAGTGAATGTTGTGATTCTCTGGAAAGGTCCTTTTGGAAGGCTGTTGCCTTCTTAACAGATGGTTTGTAAACAGGTTCACCAGGCCCCCTGAGGTCACGCGTCGCCTACAGCACAGCCCCTTCGGGTGCTGTCCCTGCCCTGGAATTGAAACTTCTGAGACGCTCAGGTGGGGTGGAGCAGTGGACCGTTAGGACACTCTGTGCCATCTCGTGTGGTCTGCATCCTACTCACGTTTCCATTTCAAACCTGGGGAAACTGAGACCTGGGGGCTGTGGAACGTTTCGGGGACATTATCCAGGGGGCCAGGATTTGATCTCAGGGCTATCACGTCTCCTTTGTGCTACAAGATTCTCTCTCCCTTTCCTCCCCCTCCCCCTCCCCTCCCCCTCCCCCCTCCTCCTCCTCATCCATTCAGACCGCGCTTTTTGAAAGCATCATAAAAGGCTTTCTGGGCCAACTCCGTGGTAACTAGAAGGTAGTTACTCTCATTTTTGACTTATCCAAGATCACGGCTGAACCAGCCTCGAATGTCTGAGTTCTGACTCTCAATTCCTCCTGCTTTCAGCCTCCTGCTTGCAGGTGACAAATGGTACCTTTGTTTCGCAGAGGTGGGATCTGGAAGGCTCACGGCAGATTTGGGTGGGAGCAAGGGTAAGGGAAGTGCAGCGTTTCAACACCTGTCTCGTGTGGACTTGAGCCCAGCTGCTCAGAAGGGATCTCGTAACTGTTCTGGAGAATTCCATCTTCTTTTACAACTTCTCCGAGGTGCCGAGAGGGAAAGGCCTGCACGTCCACATCAGGGAGAAGCTAGGGGGCCCCTGGAGCTTGCAGGTGATTGAAATCCTCCAGAGAGCCCTGCAAACTCAGGTCCGGATGCTCGGACAGTTCTTTGCCTGGAGGGGAACCACGCTCCCCACTAGCAGATTAAGGGCAGGTGGGGATCCAGAGGCTCATGCCAGCAGACCCTCATGCTGCCCGGTGAACTGCTTGCAGCTCCCGCTGAGCCGAGCTGCTGGCTGCCGGAATCCCGGCCTCTCTCCCCACTTCCCCTGCATCCTGGCCGTTCCAGCCCATCCCACTCGGCCCTCCACACCGACTCCTGGTTCTGTGCGCAGTTCTGAGGGGCGTGGGGAATGCCTGCTGCCAGTGCGTGCAGGGTTACTCTCTCAGATTCTTCACGGTGCCGGATTTCATGAGCAGACTTCCCTTTGCTGACTCCAACCACCGGGCACAGCATCTTGGCTGCACTTTTACGTTGGCGGAGACTCACTTCTGGGTGGAAGAGGATGGAGTCGAGCGTCAGAAAACCCTCACCTTCTCCAAAACCAGCAGCCAACGAGTCACAAGACCCTGATACCCTCTCTGGTGCTGGGCTTCTAAACATGGAGCCCGAAGGCCACCTCCTTCACCTCATGGCCCACGTAACCTCTGCTACATCTGCAGCCACTAAAAAACGTTTTAAAAAGTGTATGCAGCTCGGGGGAGCCGAGGAAAGACGAAGCATCCCTGCGTGACCCTGAGCGCGCAGGTAACCTCTCCCTGCACCTGGTCTCCAGCGGAAGACACCACAGGGAGATTGAGACCAGAGATCTCTCTGAGGACCCACCCAGATGGGTGTCATTTGTGGAGGGATTCAGGCCTCCGACTGGGGGTGAGGCAAAATCATGGGGAAGCTGTGGGAATTTGGGGCGTGAATAACGGAAGTGTAAAGTCAGTTGGTCTGAGTGACATCCGAGAAGCACAGGGGGGCATAGAGGCAGGCTGGTATTTACAAAGTGAGCCTTTCATTCCTTCTCTTCCTTCCACCTTCCGGGGAAGCCACAAAGATATGGAGATCCTGGGCTTCCCTGGTGGCGCGGTGGTTGAGAGTCAGCCTGCCAATGCAAGGGACATGGGTTCGTGCCCCGGTCCAGGAAGATCCCACATACCGTGGGGCGGCTGGGCCCGTGAGCCGTGGCCGCTGAGCCTGCGTGTCCGGAGCACAGGCTCCGCAACAGGAGAGGCCACAACAGTGAGAGGCCCGCATATCGCCAAAAAAAAAAAAAGATATGGAGATCCCACTCCACCCCTGGAAGAGATGCTATATGAGCATTTTTGTGTTCTTTTGTTTTAAAAATTATCATGCCAAAAAGTTAGGTTCCCCCCCCCCTTTGGTGTACAGTGCTATGAATTTTAACACAGGTGTGGATTCCCATAACCACCAGCATAGCCAGGATGTAGGACTATTCCACTCCTCCAGACTCCCTCATGATGGCCTCGGCAGTCACACCGATAGCATCCAGTGTCCCAGTGTTCCCGGATGTGGGACTTTCAGCGCTGAAACGGGGAAAGTCCCAGGGAAACCAAAACAGCTCGTCACCCTACCACATCACCCCCGACTCTGGGAAGCGCTGGTCTGTTTTCCATCGTTAGTGATTTTTGGAGAAGTTAAAATGAATTGGCTCGTCCAGTAACCTCTGGGGCTGTGTCTCACAGCGCAGAGCCTCTGAGCTTCATCCAAGTTGTCCTGTCCGTTGGCGGGTGGCTCTCTGACCACGGACAGTATTATTCCCTGGTGTGGATGCACCGCAGTTTGGTCGTCCACTCACCTGCTGAAGGACATGTGGGTCGTTTCCAGCGTTTGGGTTTCACGGGTACAGCTGCTCAGAACACGAGTGCAGGTGGACGTGAGCGTTTGTTCTCGGGCGTCACATGGGAGGCGTGCTCAGCTTCCTAAGATCGGCCGCACCAGCCCTCTTTCCCACCAGCCCTGCAGCAGCGAGCGTCCGGAGGCTCTGTTCCTGTGCTTTAAGCCCAAGGGGCCGCGCAGCGCTCCTTCCTTCGGTGGCGCTCAGCTTGGGGCCACTGCCCCCGGGACACGGCTGTCGCGGTTGTCACGACTTGGACCGTGCTCCCGGCACTTTGCGGGTAGAGGCCTGGGGTGCTGCTGAAACCCTGCAGCGCACAGGACGGCCCGCCAACAGGCCGTGTCCACCTGAACCGCGAGGGATGCCCCCGTTAAGGCAACCTCCACTCAGCCGAGCCCGCGGCCCCACCGCTTGCCCACGATGAAACGGACAATTGCTCGGCCGGTCCTGCACGGTGTCGAAGGAGAACGACCCCATCGGCGCAGAATGCCTGGCCCCCACCTGTGGACCCCGTGAGGAGGACACGGGAGCCCCGCTGGGGCCTTCGGAGGATCCAGGGTGTCCTCAGCACCCTGGGAAGCTGCCCTTTCCACCTGCAGCCAACCAACCGCGGATGGAAAATATTAGAAAAATCAATCCCAGAAAACTCCCCCAAGCAAACCCTGAATTTGGCACACGCATGTTATCGACCCATTCGAGTGGGGCCTCAACAAGGGTCCTGCTGCCGGTGTCGGTGGAGCCCCCGGGACGAGACTGGGCTGGGTTCAGAAGCAAAGGGAAGCTTCCCTCTGTGCTCAGAGAATGGACAGGTGCCAGCAGGCTCTGGAACACACAGTCCCCGCTGAAACGCTCGCCTCGGGGCTGCTTTACTGGCCCGGCCCCAGCGGTGGGCGGGGTTCTCGCGGGGCTGGACGGGGTGGGGGGGCGCAGGCGCAGTGGGCGCAGGCGCGGTGCTCACGCCCCAGCGTGGGGCGGGGCCCAGGTCCCTGCACGCGGCCCGCCGCCGCCATCTTGAGTTGCGGTGCGCTGCGCTGGCTGGGAGCCGAGCCACACCCGGAACTGAGGTCGCGGGGTGAGCCGGGGAGCTGCGCTAAACACAGAGGAGGACGGAAAGGTTAGACTCTTTGTTTTATTGCCCAGATTCTGCTTTTATTCCCCGGGGATGGGCTTTGCAGGTGACAACTGGGCAAGTGTGTCTGTAGGATTTACATTGTATTTACAACTATTTACGGAGCGCTCGCGTTGTATTAGGAATTGTAAGTAAGGCAGAGATGATTTCACGTCTGGGGGTGGGGTGGGACGTGCTAGGTTCTCTGCAAATGCTACATGTTATACCAGGGCCTAGAGCGTCCGCGGATTTTGGTATTTGCGGGGCTCCCGGACCCAGTCGCGCTCGGCTGCCAAGGGCCGACTGTGGACACACGCGGTGCTGTCCTGGGGCTGAAGGAAACGTGTGATCAGGGTCCTATCCCAGGCTGATCTCTCCCCACTACTGCCTCGTTCACATCACTGCGGATGCTGGGCCCTGGGGCCCGGCCTCCTCCCGCTGCCCTGTCCACCGGCTGCTGGTGGGGCCACTCGCGCCCACACCCGGAGTGCTACCACCTCCCGACGCCGGGGGACTGTCCCGCCCACCCCGTCTTCTTATCTTCGAGGCTCCTACGTTCTATCAGCTTCTTCAAGTGCCAGACATGCCATAAACCTCCCGTGTGGTCCCCTTTCTGCATCCCGCGCCCCGCACCCCGCCCAGGGCCCGCAGGGTCTCCCCCCTCCCCCCGCGCCCCCTCCCATCCCTGGGCCTGGGCGGCCTCCTGGAACCTCTCCTTTGAGAACTCCCTCCTCCCTCCGCCAGGCCTCGTGGCCGATTCTCCGGGGAGTGGAGAGGTCGCTTCCCTCTCGGATTCTTTCCGCTGCCATCTCTGAAGCCCCTGTGCGGGGGGGCCCCCCCGGCTGAGAGATGGCAGCGCTGGCAGCGGGGCGTAGGGGGTTGGGGTAGGGCTCCAGTGTCCGAGGAGACAGGGCTCTTGTGTCAAGTGACAGTGGGGTGACGCGGTTCCTGTTTTATCTATTATTGATACCATATAATCTTTAAAATAAATTCTAACTGACAAAAGTGGACAGGAGGCTGGGAGTCAGGTTTAGCCTCTGAAGGACCAGTCAGCTGGGTTGGGAGGGGGCTTCGGAGGAAGGGGCGGGCGAGCCCTGGAGCAGAATCCCTTTCCGGGTGGTGGCTGAGAAATAACAAAAGCAGACGCTCACCTGGACGGAGCAGGGCTGGGAGGAACCTACAGGCTTAACTTCAAAAGAAGATTTAATTATAATTTTTAAACAAAAATTCATTCAAATTTTAATCCAAGTCAAGTGGATGGAGTACTGCGAGACAAACATTTTGAGGACCTGTAGTAAGCTTTGGCAGATCAATCCCTGCAGAGGCCCAGGTTGGGAGGCATTTTGAGGCGATGCGGGGGTTTTGTGTTAATATGTGGAATATTCTGGATTTCTCAGATCCTCTTCACTCTCCAGCCAGGGATCCCATGGATATGGAAAGTGGCCCAGGGGCTTCTTTTTTTTTTTGGTTGCGTTGGGTCTTCGTTGCTGCGCGCAGGCTTTCTCTAAGTTGCTGCGAGCGGGGGCTGAACTTCGTTGCAGTGCACGGGCTTCTCATTGCGGTGGCTTCTCTTGTTGCGGAGCACGGGCTCTAGGCGCGTGGGCTTCAGTAGTTGTGGCTCATGGGCTCAGTAGTTGTGGCTCGCGGGCTCTAGAGCGCAGGCTCAGTAGCTGTGGTGCACGGGCTTAGTTGCTCCGTGGCATGTGGGATCTTCCCAGACGAAGGCTCGAACCGGTGTCCCCTGCACTGGCAGGCCGGTTCTTAACCACTGCGCCACCAGGGAAGTCCCCCAGTGGCTTCTTAATTGTTGTGTAAAACGTAGCCAAAAATTAACAAAAGTAGCCAAAGGGGAAAGAAAAAAAAGATGAGGTATCTCAATGGTCTTCCCTAAAATGGAATTGATTCCCTGCATTTTTAGTCAGCGTAACGTGGGCATTGGAAAGAAAAGCAAGTCTGTTTATCTTTTAGAGGCTGATCACTGGTAAAATCATTCACTTAAGGATTATTGAACCAGAGGAGTGCACAGAAACAACAGGTATTATATTTACTAAACATGTAGGTGAGAGCTGATTAAATCAGCAAGGAAGAGACAAATTTTTGGAGGAGATAAACACAGGTCAGGAATCTCCTCCAAGTCCCCTTGGTTGGGCTAAAATGTATGCACTTGAATGTCTGGTAGGATCAGTTCGAGCAGTTTCTGAACCAGCCGGTACACGCTCCCCAGGCCGCAGCACTCGTGTTTTCAGACACGGGTAACTGAGAAAACAGGGCTCACCGTTTGGTGCCTAAGGCTTTGCGTACTGAATCCAATCACTTATGTTTTTTTCCTCGAAAAATGTAATTTTTAAATAACAGCATATTTATTCATTTGATTCTAATTTCCAATGATAACCAAAGCGATATCCAATTTAGAAGGCTGTGCCAAGTGATCCAAATACCTAAGTGCCCTTGTAATTAAATTTACTTTATCAAGCGCTGCTTAATTGACCGTTGACTCTCTCTCAGCTGCCCGGGGGCACCCGCGGCTTCCAGCTGGCTGTGCAGCCCCTTGTCAAGGGCGGCTGGTGGGGGTCTCTACCTCCGCCTGCTGTGCTCAGGTCCCCTCGGGGGCTCCCCAGGCACAGGGGAGCAGTGGGCGGGGCGCCATCTGCCCGGCGGTGGCGGGCTGCACGTGGGGGCCCGTCCTCGTGGAAACTGGCGCGTCTGCTCCTGGGGAGGCCGGGTGGTGGGACGTCGAGCAGGACAGGAGGAGCGTGCGGCGGGGTGGGGTGGGGGGGACAGACAGGCCCTGAGCCTGGTAAGAATTTTTATTTTATCCGAGAGCAGCGGCAGCCACTGACACGTTTTGGGGTTGGGAAGGCCCTGGTGAGGGACGCTTTCCTTCTTTCTTTTGTTTTTTTTTGAGAGAGTTTTGCGTTGGCCAGTTTGTGGAAACTGAATTGGAGACACCAAAAGCGGATGCTTGTTTCTGGGTCCTTCTTTGGATTTTTCAAGCATGGCTGAGCACCATGCTTCTCTCTGGCCTCGGTCTTTGACTTATGACTCATAGAAAACTCAAAATCGCTTCATGAGCCAGGAGTCCCTTAACCCGTGTGTCTGTGGCTTGAACTTCGATGCATGTCGGGCATCCTGGGTACACGTGGGCCCTGGACCAGCCCCGGGGTCTGCTGGTCAGTGGCTCTCGCCGTGGAGGCCTGGACGAGGGGGCTGTTCTGTTCTCGATGAGGTGTCCTGGAGCCTCATTTTAGACTGGACAAGGGAACTTGGGAAAATAGGTTGACAGAAATAAAGCCACCTGTCCCCCCCATCACCACAGCCTCAGAACCACTGCCATGTCTGGGCGGAAAGCAAGGAGGCCGCAGCCCCCAGTACCGCACGGTGGTCCCCTGGCATTAGAAAGATCCAGGGTCAGCCCGTGCTCTGCCGCTGTGAGACCCTTGGAGGTCAGGCCTCCTTGCTGGCTCTCTGCTGGCTAACAGTTCCTGGAGCAACTAAAATCATTGCCTCATCTACACACAGGATTCAGTGAAAGGTCTGACGTAATCTCGAGAACAAGTAGCCAACGTTCAAACCAGATTAATCATGTTACGTCCAGGATACCTCAGTAACCTCTTGAGAGAAAGGTCTGGTTTGAGAGGGGAATGGAACTATGTGTCTGCACACGTGTACATGCGTGTGTGTAAACGTGCACTGCACAATATGTGTGCAAACATTTAAGTGTACGTACGTGCACGAGTGTGTACACATGTAAGTGGGCATATGCATACACAAGCGTGTATGTGTGCAGTATGCAGCCTGTGTGTACACACACATGATTATAGGTGAAGAAGTAATGGGAGGGACCCAGGCCGGGGCTGTGGTGGTGAGTGTGGTAATTTCTTAGCGTCCGCCTTGCAGGGAGCCCAGTGCTTTGATGACGTTGTTTTGGGCCCGAGTGTCGCTGCCGATGGATGACGCTTTGCTGTCAGTTGTCCTCGCGGTGGTTTTGGCAGGTGGCGAAGCCAGGGGCTGGGCAGGTTCAGTGGCCTGACTGGGGCGAGGCGCGAGGCCGAGGTGGTGCGGTGCTGCCCTCCCGCTCTGCAGCGTCCTGCGCTACCAGCGTGTGGCCTCGCTGTCTGAAGGGCAGCGTTTACTCACTCGTCCCAACGCTTGAGGATACCCGCCACCGACTCGGCAGTTAGCCTCGTGGCACTCGGCTGTGGGGAGCACACGGGACCCGGTTCCTGTGGGGACCACGCTCTCTGTGAAGGAGACAGACACGCTCAGAGCAGGCCATGGCAGCAGACCCACGGCTGTGGGTAAACCTCTGGACCTTCGGGGACGGTTTCCCAAAATGACGTTAGGTCGGGGGAGGTGAGTTCGTGAAGCAGAAAGTGGTAGATTCATGGAAAATAATTGCTCTTTAATTTCTGGAATGTGGATTAGAATTAGGTCCTCTCTTTTAAATGACACTTGGCATTTTGTGTTGAAATATTTTGGGCAGACATACAAAAAGAAGACATTATGCTACAAACGCCATGTGCCCTTCACCAACCATAGCAAGTAAACCACCACAGACGGTCCCTCTGAGTCTCTGCTCTCCTTCCCCAGAGGTAACTGCTATCCTGAATTGGATATTTTTAAGACCAAAATGCAGTATTGACGTGCAGTTAGGAAACAGTATGTAAATAGAAGCACAGGTATTTTTGTGCTTCCTGGTGGTGCTCAGCGTCGTGTGTTAGAGACTCGGTCATCGTGGGAGGTAGATTTAGCTTGCTCATTTCACTGGTCTAGTTTTCCATCCTACGAATGGGCCACAGCTTGTTTCTCAATCGGCCAATTGATGGACATATACGAAGTTCCAACTTTTTGCCAGTATCAGCAGTGCTGTTGTGAGTAGCTTTGTATGTACAAGTGAGTTTTGCTGGGTATAAAACTACACGGATTGCCAGGTCTTGGGGATGTACCTCTTCACCTTTTCTGAATATCACCCCTGTTCTCTAAATCCTTGGGATAACTTCACTGCTGGACAGTTTGCTACACATCCTCACTGGAGTGTCCCGTACATCTTACCCTGTCAGATGAATAATCTCACCAGCTGTGGGCACCAGCGACCCTATTCCCAGTCAACACCGAAGACTGGTGGCTCGTGAAAACCCAACTCACAACAAACAATATGATACTCAACTTTCAAACCAATGAAAGATCCTGGGCCACATCACTGCCGCTCTCTCTCTTCCAAAGTGGTTCACATGGGTGGGAAAGAATGTGAGTGCAAAATGGAAATTAAGACTGTAATCCCTCAGAGTTCATAGTCGTTTGTTGGAAACATCCTAGTAGAAAGCTGTCTTCATTATAAATATTCTTAAATACAGTCACACGTGGTGATGTTACTGTTAATCAGGTTAAAGGGGGCTCCGTAGACCCATCATCCCCTTGGTGGACGGACATTTTTCTGCGAACAACAAGAAAGAAAATACCACTCCTGGGTATATATCGGGAAAAGACACACACTCTAATTCAAAAAGATACATGCACCCCAGTGTTCACAGCAGCTCTGTTCACGACAGCCAAGGCATGGAAGCAACCTAAATGTCCATTGGCAGATGGATGGATAAAGAAGATGTGGTACATATATAAAGTGGAATACTACTCAGCGATAAAAAGAAGGAAATCATGCCATTTGCAGCAACGTGGACGGACCTAGAGATGATCATACCAAGTGAAGTAAGTCAGACAGAGAAAGACAACTACCATATGATGTCACTTATATGTGAAATCTAAAATATGATACAAATCAACATATCTACAAAACAGAAACAGACTCGCAGACGTAGAGAACAGACTTGTGGTTGCCAAGGGGGAGGAGGGGTGGGGAGGGAAGGATTGGGAGTTTGAGATGAACGTATACACACTACTATATATAAAATAGATGAAAAAGGACCTACTCTATAGCCCAGGGAACTATACTCAATATCTTACATTCTATAACGGAAAGGAATCTGAAAGAGAATGTATAAAATATTTAAAAAAAAAAAATATATATAAAACCGAATTATTTTGCTGTACATCTGAAACTAACACAACGTTGTAAATCAACTATACTTCAGTTAAAAAATACACAAAAAGAAAAGGCCTACTGTTCTGATGTAGTTTAGTAAGATCAATACCCTCGTTACAGGAAAGTGCCTCTCTAATAACGTAGCTTCCGGCTGAAATCTTGACAATATGGTTTTTCCAGTGGTGCCGCCTGGAGGTCGTGAAAACAGGTGAGTTTGGGAAGAGCCCGTGGAAGGTGGCCTGCGTGCGAGCTCGGATTTCCGCTTTGCTCTTTCAGTGCTGTGGTGTCCGTCCCATTCTTGTTCCCTGTCGCCCACATTAACTAAGGGCTTTCCTTTACGGCTTTCCTGGGCAGAACCCAGACGATGTCCACTCAGCACTGATTGAGCGCTTTTTGTATGCCTGGCCTCAGTACGTGCAAAGCTGTGGTGAATGTCAGAGCATCGGCTCTGGCTGGGGGTGAGGAGAGACTGAGACAGCGCTGGCTTGCGACACCCACAGGCAGGGGCAGCGGGAGGTCAGGTGCCGGAGCAGGTTGCTGGCCGAGCTGGGACACAGCCAGGGAAGAAGAGGGGGCAGTACAGCATGGTGGTGGGGTGGACGGGGAAGGGAGGGGACATGGTTGGGGAACGGGCCTGCCTGGAGCAGAGGGCCTGTTTTGGAAATAAAAATAAAAATCTAAAACTGAGGAACATAAAACTGAGGATGACTGTGGATGGTGAAGGAGCGTGGTTCCCAGTCTGATATTTACCTCTTGGTGAAGAAGTTAAGTTTTGGCTTTCGTGGGTGCCACCCTCCGAGCAAGAGGTGGGTCTGTGTCCCCTCCCCTTGCCCTGGGTGGACCCCTGTGACTTCCTCGGCCAGCAGACGAAGGTGCTGCGATGCCCGGGACTCCCAGGGATACATCGTAGAAGTGGTAAGCGCTTCTGCCTTGCTCTTTGGGGATGCTCGCTCTTGGAAGCCCAAGCACGTGTGGACGGGGCCATGTAGGGAAATGGGGTCCCTGCCCACGGCCCCAGCTGAGCCCCGGGCCTGCCGCATCACCGCTTGCAGGCCACGCAGTTGATCCACCTTTGAAGTGAAGCATCCAGTCGCAGTCGGGCCGTCCCAGCTAAGGCCACACGGAGCAGGGGGCTGTCCTCCCCGCCCACCAGCTGCCCAAATGACAGGTTAATTAGCAAGGAAATTACTGTCGTCTTAGTAAGTGTCCCGTGGTTTTATCACGTTGCAGTAGATAACTGACAAGATACCCTCCACTTTGCCCACCTCTGCTGACCTGTCCAGAGGGGAGGAGGCGTGTGACCTCAGAGGCTTGTCCTGGTGGTGGCTGCTGTGCCATCGGCACGTCCTCAGGAACCTCTGGGGTGGGGACCTGAGCACCGGCCGGGTGGTACTGACCCGGGGACACACAGCTCAGCCCGGATAGCATTCTCTTCTAAGACCTGGAGCCCAGGGCTCACCAGCTTCAGTCTCTCTAAACCCCAACACATCTCAGAGAAAGGCTCGTGATAGTGTCAGTAACAAACTGCCAAGACTCAGAGGGAGTCTCGGGGCTGGTTCTGACGGCCCCTCCCTCTCCCACTGTAAAGCGGGGAGCCCTCCCCTGCTGTTGCCTCCGTGACAGCTGAGCCATCCCCACCCTGGGAGCCAGGAAGACCACCAGGTGCTTCCCTGGGTGTACGGAGTGGAGGCGGCTGGTATTCAGGACTGGCTGGCTGTGTTCCTAGCAAAAGTCGGGGCTCGTTAGCTATGAGGCAGTTGGCGGACGTCAGGGCTTCTTGCCCCAGCAGAGAGGACACTCCAGCATAGAGCCTTGGCCTCATACTGGTCCAGCTGCATTGGACTGTGTGGGAGCCGTCAGAGATGCAGAATATCAGGCCCTCTGCCCTGAGAAAGCAGGCCGTGGGTGTACGGGACCCCTGGTGACTCACAGTGGGAAGCTCGGAGGGGCACGGCGCAGAGCACTGACCCCAAATGTTCATGTGCGGTGGGGTCACCTGAGGGCTTGATAACGCACACGTTGCTGGGCCCGCCTGAGAGTTTCTGATCTGGAAGGTTTGCGTGTCTAACAGGGTCTTGAGCGATGCTGGTGTGGCTGGTCACACCTGGGGAGCCCCCGTTCTGTAGAGAGAGGCTCCCCAGTCTCAGCTCAGCTGGGGACCACCTGGGGGCTTCTAAGGCACCGGGCCTGGGTGCCACCCGAGAGGTTCAGAGCTAGTCAGGTGGGCTGAGGCCTGGGCATCAGGAGATGGGGACGCTCCCCAGGTGGGTCTGACGTCCAGCCCACACTGAGAACATGGTTTAACGTAGTGGTTCTACATGTGGTCCGCAGACGCATCGCCCCTAATGCTGCGGTCACCACTGACACAGCACTGCAAGCATATTCATCATCTCCCGGGATCTGTGGGTCAGGAGTCCAGGCAGCTGGACCCGCTGCTTGGCTGGGGGTCTCTCACCGGGCTGAAATCCCCGCGTGGGTCGAGCGCCGTCCCGTGTGGGTCGAGCGCCGTCCCGCCTGGGGCTCGGGTCTTCTCCAGACTTGCTCTGGGTGTTGGGAGAGTTCAGCTCCTGGAGGCTGTGGGCTGAGGTTCCTTTTCTTGCTGGTCGTCTGCCCTTGCGGGGCAGTGGGGAGACCCCTCTTGCTCTGAGTCCCCCTCCTAACCCAAGGCCTGGCTCCTTAAGGGGCTCACCTGATCAGGTCAGGACTGCCTGAGATAAACTTCTCCTTGATTAGCTCGGAGCCATGTGATTAGGGGCCTTGATTTCATCTGCAAAATACCTTTCCCTGACATAAGGTAACCTGGTCACAGAGGGGGAAATCTTGTATCTGTGAACCCTGCCTCTGCTCCCTGGGAGGTTATACAGGTTCCTTCCCCAGGGGCAGGGGGTCTTGGGGGCCATTCTGCCGGCCACACCAGACCTGCACCCTCGTTGGAAATGCCGGCTCTTAGTCCCAGCCCAGACCTGCTGCCTCAGGACCCAAGCCGTCCAGGTGGCTCTGATGGGCGTCCCCAGCACGGTCAAGGCGGAGGCGGCACAGACGCTGGCAGTGGGGCCGAGAGCCAGCGGTTTGTGCCAGTGTCCTTACACGTGGCATCTTGGAGCAGCCTTAGGAAGCGAGCAACTTAACTAGTGATGTTTCATGAACGCTGGGACAGGCGAAGGCAGGTTGTGTCACAGCTGATGTTTGACAGAGCTGGGGTGTCCCCGGCTGTCCGATTCCCGGCAGTGAGCCCCTAGTGGCTCACCTGCTTCCCCAGACCCTGGGTCTGACCCCACAGCTGAGTTACTCTGCAGGGGTGGTCGCCAGCCTTTCCCTGGGGCTGGTTGAGGCTCTGCCAGCCTGGCCCTGCCCTTCTCCTGGGGCCTGGCCCTCTGCAGAGGTGAGCAGCTAGCAGAGGGAGCTGAGCCCACGCCCAGACCGCACCGTGGGGAGACTGAGACGGCCCCGGAGCAAGGCCTTGTGTTTGCTGTTTAAGTGGGCTGCGTACTCCTCTGGGTCGAGTCCTAGCCTGGTTACTCACTCTGTGAACACAAGGAGTCACTGGCTGTTTCTCGACCTGTTTCCTCAACTGTGGAATGGGGCCGGTAACAGCTCTTTCTTGGTCATTTTTGTAAAGAGTAATTGAGATAATCCACCTAAGCACTTAGCAGAGTGCCACCAAGTATGCTGTCACCACATCTCAGCCGTTACTGTGATAGTACGCAAATTGGAGAAGACGTTAGAGACCAGCCTGTCCCGTCCTTTTATGGGGAAGGAAAGTGAGAAGATTAAGAGGCTAGCCCGCGATTATAGAGTTAGTGGTGGAGCCTCAACCAGCCTTTTAACTCTATCCCTCCACGCTTCATCCACCATCCAGCCATCTACCCACACACTCTACCCATCCCTCCGTCTATCCGTCACGCATCCGTCCCTACATCCCTCCATTCAAGAAACATTTATTAAACATCTGGGTGTCAAGTGTTGTCACTGGTAATTCCTAGATGAAAAGCTCCTGGTTCCCATGTTCGGGATTCTCTTGGCTGAGTGGGGTGGGAGCCGATAAATAGCTAATCGTGATGCTGTGTGGGAACGACACTGACACAGGCACAAGCCGGATCCCAAGGAAAGAGGTAGGCTACTTGTCCAGCCTGTGTGGGGTGGGTTAGGAAAGTTCTTCTGGCTCTAGGAGGATGGATGGGTGTTAACGTGGGCCAGGAGAGTGTGTGCGTTTGTCGGGTAGCGGCAGCATCCCTGGGAGGCTTCTAGAAATGCAGAGTCTCAGGCTCCATCCCGGGCCCCCTGCATCAGGAGCTGTATTTTCACAAGACACCCAGAAGCTTCGTGTGCACGTTCAAATTCAGGAGTGTCTGCTTCAGACTGTGCGCCGTGCGCCCCCTCGCTCGCAGCTAGACCTGTTACATATGAGGGCTTTGCAGGATTCCGATGCAGACACTTGTTTCCTCCATGTTTATTGGGGGTGCACGCATGGTCTCCCCGCTAGTCTGACGTCTTGCCTAAAGCGTCACAGGCCCCGGGGGCAGCCGAGGGGCTTCCTCCGCGTGCTGCATGTTCGTTAGAAGCAGCACGGTGAGTAGAACGAGGGCTTGGTTCTCATGAAAAACGGTGTGACTGACACCCAGCCGACGTGGCCTCTGATTCCTTCATCTAGGCAGAGAACTCTCCCCAAGGGAGGGAACTCGCAAACACATTTTTCTGCGGCCACATGGGTGGGGAGGTCTTCTCAGCCCGGCCTCGGCCTCGCCTTGGGCTGTGTTGGGCGCATTCAGAGAAGCCTGGCGGATGGCCAGCGAGTGGGCTGGGACCTGCGACCTCAGGCCTTGCAGACCTGCCGGCTCGGGGCTGACGGGCTCCCGGGTACTCCCCAGGCCGCTTCCAGGCTGCAGGCGGAAGCGATTTAATTAGAGGGCGACCAGGGCTTAGCTGAGCCGAGCTGTGTGACAGAAGACACGTTTCCATCTCTGACTCACTGGGCTGCGGTGACAAATGCACAGCCCAGGGTGTGGGTGGCCCGTGTGCCCTTCCCCCATCCTGCCTGCTCACCTGCTCTCCCGTCCTCACGCCGCCCCGCAGGTGACCGCACCGCAGGAGCCAAGGAGCGTGGGGGCTGAGGGCAGGCAGCTTACAGTATGCAGGTGCGTCTACAGTGACGTTCCGTTTTTATCAAAAAATATGAAGTCATTAATTAAATAAAAAATAAAGCAAAAATCCCTAGAGAAGCTCCATTAAACCCAACTTCTCTTTCCACCGCATGTACTTTATAGAATCTTCATTCCAGACCTCACTCTTGAATTACAGACACATTTCTGTTACCTAATGTGGGACATTTTGAGTTGACGACTTGCTGTCACCCCAAAATCAATTCAAAGCAAATTCATAACTTTCTACTGCAAAACCCTGCTTTGTCTCGTCCCGGTTTCACCTGCTGGCATTTCTATTCTAGCCAATGCTGGAAGACATCTTAAACGCCTTTTCTTCCTTGTGTTAACCCACCAAAAAGTCACTGGCAGCTCTTGTCAATTGTACTGTCTCCATATGTATTAAAATCCAAAAAATTATTTTATGTACTATTTTCTCCTTGTTATCAATGTAACACGGGTTTACTGTAGAACAGTTAGAAAACAGAAAAATCGTAGGAAGATGAAAATCACTCCAAGCACTGTTTGCTGTTGTTTTGTGTTTCCTTCTAGTCCGGTTCCTACCGTGAGACATTTCCCCGCTAGTCTGTTTCTGTGTGGGAAATGCCCTGAGTGTCTGTGCTTCCCCAGTCCTTCTGCGTTTCCCGGATGGGGTTCCTGCTCCGGCCAGCGCACTGGCCGCCCTGTCTGCGGCCTTGTCCCTTCCCGGTCCAGGCTCTGCTGTGCTTTCAGGGTGGGCTTTTGAAAGTGAAGTCCTCGTCCCGTCGGTCCCCGATTAAAATTGGACCCCTTCATCCTCCACGAGACAGTGTCCACATTTCTTGTCACTGCAGGGAGATGGTTTTGAGCCAATTCCTTCCTCTCTCGGGCCTCCGCCCCACACTTTCTGACATGTGCCTTCTGCTCCAGGGCCCCGAATCACTCACAGTTCCCCAGTGAATCGGTGCCTTCTCGAAGTGCTGAGTCATCGCATTTCCTCTGCCTGGAGGGCCGTCCCCTGAAATCCACCCACCTGCCCCTCCCACCTCTGTCTGCAGGAGCTGCCCCCTTCTGCCTGGTCCGCCGAGGACCCCTTCCTCACGCTGCGCCTGCAGCCCTTGGAGCCCAGCGCCTCCCCATGGGCCGTGTTCTGAATTTGTTTCTGTGCTGCCAGCACCTGGCTCCGTGCCTCCACATTATGGAGCCTCAAGGAGCGCCACAGATGCGGGAAGGAATGCATGGGTGGAATCCGAGGCTTGTCGGCACTAGTTCTCACCAGACGTAACACATTTTCTGTTGCCTGAAGCTTCAGTCACCCGTCATCCTGGGGCACCTTCTCCCCGTTCCCCATCTCCTTTCTCAGAACAGCACTCTGATTCCTAAGCTGTATCTTAACGAGTGGCTTGGCACACTGGCTAGGATTCCAGGTCGTGTAGGAACTGGCTGATGATCCGGGGCCCTGTTCCTCTGTCAGCTCAGCTTGGGTGCAGTTGCAGACCTCTCACAGCAATGGAACGAGGCCTTGAGGAAAAAGGCATTATTGACTTCTGCTGAGAACACACCTCAGATGCATTGACCTGAAAACTAAATGTTGACCAATGAAAGGCTGTGGTCAATATTTCACCTTGAAGGACGACACGCTTGGATGATTCGCAGAAATATGTGCGCTTCCACGCATTTGAAGGTATTTGTTAGCGATCCCTGAGAGAGCGTTCGTGTTCTTGTGACCTCCCAGCGAGAGGTGTCATTTCTGTGCTTAAATCCTCTGGGAAGGGAAGTCGGAAGGCTCTTCCGATGATAACCGCTCACTGGGGCCAGGCACTGTCCAGCTGTGCTGTGCTAATCACCCTGGGGAGACGCCTGTGCCCTGATTCAAGGACACAGAGCCAGGTTCTAGGGAAGCCAGGATGGGCCAGCTGACCCAGAGCCTCTAGGGTGAATATTCAAGTGTCATTTCAAGTTCAAGTTGACACTACATCCGAATTCCTTACACCGAAGTATCATTCGGGCGACCATTTGGCAGCGTGTGATACCGTATCTGCACACGAGGAGTCGGAGGGACCAGGTACCTGGCCCGGAGGACCAGCGCTGGGCCCGAGGAGGACGCGGCGGTGGGCGCTGCAGAGCTTCCCGGGGGCCGGCTTGTGCCTTCCGTGGCCCCTCAGGTGCCCAGGGTGACGTATCTCAGACTCAGCTGAAGTCTGTGTCTCGGCAGCGATGTGTGGGGTAGAGGTGGCCTCTGCTTTTCACGGGGGCCCAGAAACGAGGGAGCTGTAGCCCCCGGGAAGGGCTTTCACGTGTCTCCGCTCACCCCTCTGTCCTGAATTCGTTCCTTCGCTTTGCCTTTTTCGACTCCAGCTTTCCCAGCAGGACCAGGACCAGATCAGTCAACGCCCTGCCTTCAGCGGAGGGGCTTCTGAGGAGCGTTTCAGCCACTACGCGGGAGGGGAGGTCGCCGTGGGCAGTCACGAGACATCCCGCACTGCCAGGTCCCCCGTCACAGATGGCTTTCCCGTTCCTTGGTGGAAACTCTGCTTCTAAGTATCTGGGCCTTGGACCCGCTTCTTTTTCCATAGCATTTTCACACAGTTCTAGTTCATGCCAAACTTTCCAGAAACACACACGTGCTTAAAAAGAGGGAACGTTATTCTTGATGTGATTCGGAGCTTTACCAAGAGGCGGTCACCGTTTTGGAAGTTCACCTCTGAGTCACCGCGTGCCTCTGTCTCTGTGGCTGTCACGTTCTCAACAACCCGAATGTCAGCACAAATGTGGGGTGACCTCACTATGCCTTTGGGCAGGTCACAGCCAGGAACTTACATGTTGAAGTACATAGTATTTACACTATTACTGTCTTCTTTTTCATTCTGTCAGGGCATTATGTTCAGTTTTGAAGCTATGACTAATCCGGGTGGATTTGATTATTTCTTCTTTCTTTCTAAGATAGCACAGGAGATTGTAAAACGTTTTAATAAAATAGGGCCCGGGGTCTGACTGGGCTGAGACCCTCTGTGTCAGGTGCCCTCTCACGCAGGCAGGCAGTTCTCCTCTGCTTCCTAATGTCCTGCCCTCGGCCCACCTCCTTCTGGAAATCAGAATCTGTCCAGGGTGTTAGGCAGGGTCAGACGTCCCCTCCCGCTGGGATTTAATTCATGTTTGGGTCCTTCTGACTTTGCTCTGCGCTTGCCTGAGCGTCTTTCTTCTTTTTCACATTGCTGCCGTCACTCTCGTTCAAATATATGACGAAGCGGTCTTTCGTATTATGTCATATATCATGATATCACGTAACAGTCATATTCTCCTTCTTTTAGGTCTGTGTGGTCACATACGTTATTACAGAATATGTATGATGGTTCTTCTGTTCTTTATAGTTTCAGGCATTTATTTTCTGTTCTCGTTGACCTTATCATTCAGATTATGTCCATCCTAAGAAACATGTAAGTACGCATTTAGTTTATGACCTAAATCAGAATTTAAAATCGTACTTTACAGTAAAGTGGCAAAACCGTCATCTGGCTGACTCACTATAAAATTGCCTTTGATTTTATTCTTATATGTAGCAGTGGATATTTTTAACTTAAAAGGCTTGCTTTGATTCATTTTTTTCTTTCAAAGCACATAAGGTCTTTAAAATGGATCTCCTATAATTATCGAGACAGTAGGCTGTTTTGGTTCCTTGAATTCAGTTGTCAGTAAATAGTACCCTCTTCAACCTCCAAGCCTGCGCTTCCATGTTTGTGGTGATGGGGAGAAAACAGCACTGTAAATAAGCGTGGAGAAAGCACGTAGGAGGCATTTTCTCCAAGAGGAGAATCGCTGCCCCACCGCCTGCTTGTTTGAAAATTCGGTTCCTGTCGCTTTGTCCTTTATCATCAGAAAAGAGGACCCCTCCTCTCACCCCTCTGCTTTCCTGGGCGGGGTCATCTCGGATGAGGGAGGAGGGGGTGGAGAGCAGTAGGTTAGGATGGCCTCCTGTGGTGTAGAAGCCCTGGGGGTCTGACTCTGGGCCCCTCATTAGCCTATAATAACCTCCCCCCCCACCGGGCAGGGCAGGTGGGAGCAGAGCAGAGTCAGAAGATTCTCCCCAAGCCTCTGGCCCAGACCGCGAGGTGTGGTAACCGTGGCAGCATGCAGGGCTCAGGAGCCCGGGAGGAGCAACCAGAGCTGAGTGAGTCAGGAGATGCACCACGTGTGTGGCTGATTTTTAAAGATAGCAAGCCTTTTCAGGCAGAGAAGGCATGGGGAGGCACACAGGTGGGAGGCGGGAACGGCCAGTGCAAAGGCCCGGGGTCCTGAGCAGGGCAGGCGCCTGGTGAGCGGCAAGGAGGAGCTGGTGTGAGGCGGCGGGGGACGCGGGGGACGGGCAGGGACCTGGGGGGAGGGGTCTGCGTGTCAGGAGGAGAGCTTAGGCCACCTGGGGACCTTGCAGCAGGAACCCATCCACGTGGGTTTGTGTTCATCAGATGGTGACTCTGGCCCCTCTGCCGCAGGGCGGGGAGAGCCCTTCGGAGGTGCAGGAGTTGGCCGAGAGGACGGCGAGACCAGGGCTGCTGGGGTCGGTGGGGAGAGAGGTGGGTTTGGAGATATTTGTCACTCGGGATCTGCAGGTCAAGCTGGGGAGACAGGGGAGAGAAGCAGGGAAGGGAGGCAGAGAAGGGGGAGACATGAATGTTCTCATTTCTAGGTTGGCCGACCAAGGAGGGAAGCTCGAGGCAACACATTTAACTTAGTCTGCGCTGCTTTTCAGGTTCTGGGTGATTCTGTGGTTTCTAAAGACTCAGTAGCAAATGAATCATCGATCAACGACGACCCCGCTGCTGAGCTTGTAGGAGGAATGGGTTCTCTGTGGAGGGCGGGTCTGCTGACGAGGAATGAGATTGGGTCCCATGGTGTTGGCTCCGAGTTTTACATTGTTTTCACTCTTCCAAGCTGCTGCTGCTTGCGTTATTCAGGACTGTTGCTTTTAAAAGTGCACACAGATTCCTCAGTATGAGAACTTTAATGTCAGAGAAGATCCTTGTTCTTAGGAGACAGACATTCAAGAATTACGAGGCAATAGGGCATAATGTATGCAACCTGTATCCAATGGCTCAGGGGTAAGATATATGTTTATACATGTGTATTTCTCTCTGTGTATATTTATATATCTATACACGTACATCTCTAGAAATACATGTATATGCATACAGCTCTACTGATGAACCACCTCTCTATCTCTCTCTATCTATCTCTCTCTCTGTCTGTCTCTCTATCTGTCTATCTCTCTATCTGTGTACCTACCTACGTGCCTGCCCATGTATTGAGAGAGCGGGAGAAACAGAGGCCTATGTGGTCACGTTCTGGTATGTGTGTATATATATATATATATATATATATATATATATATATATATATATATATATATATATATATATATAAAATCTAGTTGTATCTATAAAGCTAGGTAGTCTGGTCCCATAGCCCGCACTCTTAACCTCCGTGTTTCATTCTGCCTTTAACGTGGGCATGCGCTACCATTTATAGCCTGGAAGCAGTTCACGGGGAAGCCACCCGCCCCGTCTTCACGGTGGATCAGTAATGATCACGCGGCGGTTACCCACCGTAGCATCCGGCACTTTTCAGATTTGCTCTGACAGACGTGAGCTCCTCTGTTCTTCCAACAAACCCTTTTAGGTGGGTAGGACAGGGTCGCGCTCTCTATTTCCTCTATGAGGAAATTGGAGAATCTGTTTGAGACGTGGCTGAGACACACACAGCTAACAGGAGACAGAAGCAGCTGTTAAACAAGGTCCCTCGTGATTTGTCCACTGCTCTGCATGCTCTCCCTACAGAAGCCTGTTCCGCACCCTTTCAGGGGAGGCCTGCAGTGGCGTGTGTTTGGCTGCCCCACTTGACGGTGTTCTGTAACAGGAGTCTCAACAACAGTGCCTGGGGATGGGGAAGAGTCTCAGCCCTGGGGGAGTGCTGTGTCAAGAAGGAAAATGTCGCATCTTCCACCAAGGGCACGGCCCTACGGGGTCTGGCTCAAATAGCCACCCTTTATTTTGTACCCAGCTTCCATCAGCAGATATTATGGGGTCACAGTGAACTGGGTGCTTGACGCCACCCTTCCTGGTCTTCCTTCTGGAGCAGAACTTGGACGCCGTTGCCAACTTCGGTTCTCTAACCAGCGAGGAACCTGCCCCATCTGAAATTCAAAAATTATTTGTTCAAAAGCATTAGAAAATCTGGAAGAAAGGGGAGTGAGGGTGTTTCTCTGGCTGGGCTTTGCTCGTTTGCGCACTTTGAGAAAATCTCGACGTGTTGGCGAGGATACTTGCTCCCAGTCACCCTCATTCCTGGCGCACCTAATTAAACGTCAAAGCTTTTTCCTGGGGTAACTTTATATCAACATTTTCTGAACTGTGTTCTGAGGAACATACTTCTATAGTAAATCAGTGTTCTATAAAAAGAGTTTTGAGGGCAAATAAACTTATTAACTAGTCTGCCTTACTCTTGGAAAGTCACAGGCTCTCCAGCTCATCTGGGTTCAGGAAACATAGTAAACAGAAAGATCGGCTGGACTTTGTTGAGCTTGGTGACTTCCAACTTCATGGACCACAGAACTCCCTTTTTTCATGTAATAATCACTAACACCTGCAGTGGCAAATGTCTGTGTACTTTTAGGATAACGTTTGCAACAACACTTAGTTTGATCAGTAGGAAATACAAGTTACCAGCTCCGTTTTCTACTTGGGAATGTTCTTTCCGAGCTTTTTTCCACAAAAAGATTCCAAGGGCATATGCGTCGTTTGCAGATGTACATATTTAGAAATGCAAAATGCTTTTAAAGTGTTGATTTTTTAAAAACCCTAAACTACTTGCTGGGGAGCACGGATCTGCACAGTCCCCTCCAGGCCGGGCTCTGATGCCCCTAGAGGGTCAGCCGGGCTGCGGGGTGAGGGGTGCGCTAGCCCTTCTCTCCCCACGTCTACGGGGGCCTGCTCTCACCTGTGCTTTGTTCACCTTCGCTGGCTGCTCCCTGCATGGTGTGTCACCTGGGTGTCTGCCTCTGTCCCCTGCTGTTGGCTTCTTTAAAGCCACGTCCTCTTTCTGCATTTGATCTCTCGTCCATGTAGTCATTTCTCCCTTTTGCATTGCCCGCCCACCATGTTCACAAAGCTGGGGACAGAAGACTCAATGCTATTCAGGGACAACAGCCCTGCACTCCAGGACCTCGGAGTCGAGCTGAGAAACAGGCTGTGGAAGGACACATTCAAACCCGACTCACCTTCCACTCTGCTCTACCCAGTCTTCTCCAGGAAGTGAAATTCCCTTGACTGTTTAAGCTACCGTGATCTTCCTGCCACCGGAATATTTTATGTCAGTATAGTCAGTTCTTTTTTCTTTTAATATTTTAATGGAAGTGACTTAATTTTCTTCACCTCCATGGCAGGTTGAGAACCAAGATCACACCTTAGAATTCCCCACAGTGCCAGGCAGGTGCTCAGTGAATAATTGATTTTCTCTGTAACTCAGCATCCATTGAGCATTGCACGGACCCCAGGACCAGAGACAGGGGCACAAGAATGACAGAAAATGAGGTCCTTTCTCAGATTTTTATCACATACTAGGTGAGATTCTTAACATGGGATAAAAATACCTTAATTCCCATCCCTGTAGAGCAGAGGTTTCTCAGCCTTGTGATGAAAACCCAGTACAGAGTGAATTTTAAATCAGTACTTGGTGTACACCTACCTACACACACTACTGAAACAAAAGTTTCACAAAACTTTGCAGGTGTAATCAAATTAAGGTGGGATCGCAGCGAAGTAGAGCGGGTCCTGACGCCGTATGACCGACGTCCGCACGAGAAGAGGGAGCTTTGGACACAGACACACAGAGGAAGGGCCGCGTGAAGGTGGAGACAGAGAATGGAGCGATGCGTCTATAGCCCGAGGGACCCCAAGGACTGCAGACACTCCCAGAAGCTAGGCAGCGGCAAGGAAGGGCCCTCCCCGGGGCCATCCGAGAGAGACTTCCGGCCTCCGGGAGAGGATGGGAAGGTCAGTTTCTGTCGTGCTGAGCCACCGGTTCGTGGCAGCTTGTTCCGAGAACGCTACGGACTTAGTACAGCATTGTAGAGCCTTGGAGAGGATGATAAATGTGATTCCATCTCTTTTTTGGAAAGGACCTCAGTTGGCATGAAGAACGCAGGGCAGGAGCGAGACCAGGAGCAGGAGGCCTGTGGCGAGTCCCGGGCTCTGAGTCTCCCCCTCACCACATTGGGCCCTTGGTCTCCCTTGGCCCAGCTGGCTCAGCAGTCCCTGCGCTGGCACCAAGGATGGTGGCCAGATGAGCTTCCGGGTCATCTCATCACATTCCTCCTCCTCCTCAAAACCCTTCCAGTGGTTCTGCCCTGTCCCCAGGAAAAGCTAGAAACTGATTAACATGGTTTGCTGATCTCTGTGATCTGATCTTTGCTTGGTCTCTGCTTCTGCCTGTGCTCTCCCCCACCTCCTCCCTCCCTCCCTATTTCACTAAAACGGTACTTCTTGAGCTCCTGAGGGCAGGGCCCTGAGACAGACTGCTTTTGCTGAGGTTGAATCTGGCTTTTCCAGTTAAGTAATCTGGTGGTTCTTACCCGGGGCGATCTTGAGCCCCCTGAGAAGTTTACACTGTCTGGAGACGCTTTGGTTGTCGCAAGTGGGTGCTGGTGGCATCTCGTAGGTAGAGCCTAGGGGCACTACACATCCCACAGGGCGCAGACTTGGCCCAAGAACAAAGAACTTTCAGGTTGCAAATGTCCATAGTGCTGAGGTTGAGAAGCCCAGACTTAGTCTGAGATCAGGGCAATTTGTTTAACCTCGCGAATCTGGAGTTTTCTAATCTGTCATAGTACTCATCTTAGAGGCCCGAGTGAGGGTGGAGTGGGTCAGTACCATAGAGGATGTAGAAGACCCCAGGCTCAGGGTGAGCACTGTTAAGGCCCCTCCTCGTGGCCCTGTGTCGGGCACAGACTAGACCCCTTTGAGTAACACACCTTCAGACACTGCTGTCCTGCCACTCTCCTGCCCTCTGCGCCTCCCATGGAATGCTTGCCCTGGTCACGCTCAAATTCTTTCAGTTATCAGGATGGACTGACGTCTCTCTCCTCCAGGCCGTGGCAAACCACTGCCCCCTTTCCATCTGACCAGGCCCTGCTGATGCCCCAGGGTTAGCTCAGCTGCCACCTCCCCTCGGGACCTTCCCTGACACTCTCGCCTCCACACCTTGGCACAGATCCCCACGCCCATCATGATCTCCATTGCCGCGGACACGTCCCCCATCATAGCCCCCATCCACCATGTGTCCATTGCCCAATTAACCCCCCGTCCTGCTTGGTAGTGAGCTCTTTGGGGGGCAGATTCTGTGGCTGTCTTGTGCATCACTTGGTGACCTGCCTGGCACGTAGTAGGTTCTCAGCAAACGGCTCCATGAATGAAAGGATGAATGACAGCCACGAGCTGTCCACAAGGTGGGTAGTTTAGGGATGGCTGCCCTCAGATGGGAGAGGGGGCAAGAAAATGTCAAGACCTGGAGTGGGCAGGGCAGGGGGTCACCCATCCTTACATCTTCCCACACTGTCCAAGTGTCCTGACACCAAATAGGTGCGTTTGTTGTATCTGAGGTGCAAGATGGCTTTCTCTTCTCATCTCTAACCACCTAGGAGATTGTTTTCTTTAATTCTGTTGACTGGTAGTTGTATTACTTTGACCAGTTCATTAGACATTACTGAATGCTAATATTCTGACACACCTGTGCTAAAGGTAAAGAATTCCTGTCCTCAGAAAGCTCAGGTACTGGGGAGAGAGACAGAATATGAACCTTAATACTAACGGGAAAGAGGTGACCACAAGCTCGAAGTCCGGGAAGGCTTCCCAAGGGAGATGTTACTTGAACTTGGCTTTGAAGGATACCTGGGAGGATGAGGAAAGATCTTTTGGGCAAAGAGAAGGGCAAGGATTAAGGCAGAGAGGCACGGGAGCGTGCGGGGGTGTGAGGAAACCCAGAGGCTGGCACCAGAAGTGTGTTTGGGTATGAGCTGGGGTGGCATTGGCTACAAGTGAGAGAAAAGCTAAATAGGGTTGAGTTTGCTCACAGGATCAGAAGTCTGGAAGCAGGCAGCTCCTGCTCTGGGTTAGCCGTTTGAATGTCCAGCCTGGACCTAGACTTTTTCCGTCTTTCTGCTCCATCTTCAGCCTGTTGACCTTCGTCCCCAGGCCTGCCTACCTTGTGGTTGTAAGAAGACCCCGGTGTTCGGTGTCACATTTGCTGTCAAGCCAGAAGAGGGGGTGAAGGGGGTAGGACCAGCCACATGAGTCCTATTGTATGAAAAGGGCCAGGGCTTCCTCAGAAACCTCATACAGACTTCAGCTTAGACCACACCGGCCAGAAGTGGGTGCCACGGCCACCTGGGCTGCAAGGCGTTGGAAAGCACTGCCCAAAGTCAGAGTCCGTTAGCAAGAGGAGCAACGTCCGCCATCACATTGGAACTGCAAAAAGTGCACTGAAAATGCAGACTAAGGCCAGGTGGTGAAGAGCTTTTAGATGCCCCACCAAGACATCAGATTTTAGAGAGAAAGCACTGGGAAACCACTGAAGGGTTTTCATCTGGGGAGCCATGTGATTCGATTTGTGTTTTAGAAAGGAGATGAGAGCAGCGAGCTGGGGACTAGAATGGAAGGGCACCGGGCCAGAGGTGGAGAGAGATTGAGGAAGCCGTTGCAGGAACCCAGTGAATAAATGATGAGGGTCTGCCTTCGCAGAGTGGGGTGGAAATTGAGAGAAAAGGACAGATGTGTGAGACACCTGGGAGGTGGAGTTGGGGGTTTATGGTGATTGCATTTGCGGAGGGAGTGTCTAGGGTGTGGTTCAGGTTGGCACCCAGGATTTTGCCAGGGGGTCAAATGAATTCCCAAGTGTCCCCCCAACTTCAAGTTCTTTCCTCAGTTTGCAATGCATGCAAACGTGCAGGGATTATTGTTTGCAACTTCATCTCAAATTTTGGGTTCTCTTTTGGAATTTGAAGACACCCTTTCTCCTTTTTTTCACCCACAGTTTAGGGGTGGTTAAAGAGATCAGCTGTCCTCCAGAGTCTTAGCGAGTCTCAAAAGTGGCATCTAACGTGCTTTGAAGAAGTACATCCTCCATAAATAGCAAATTTGGCAGAAAAGCTGGGTAAGGTCCCATGATTATATAAAAACTAGTGTTCATTTTACATAAAATGTCAAGTTGGTCTTTAAATAGCAGTCTCAGAAGCACAAGCCATTTCATTATCCATTAAGCCGTTTAGCATCCACTATACAATTTTTCAGAGTTATTTTCCCCAGAGGGATTGCTGATATACAGTATTCTTGCAAAAAGGGTGGCAGGAGGAGGGGGGAGAAATTGTTGAGAGTATCCTGCAAGCAGTCTCTTACTGCATTTGCTTTATCATTTAGGGAAGATGCAGACATCAAATCTGAGACAAGAAGCCCCAAAGAAAGCCTTTAGATACGGTTGTAAACTCAGGGCTGTGTTTGTTGCAGTTCAGTGAGAGTTTTCTGCTTTGCTGCCATAGTTGTTTCTACCCGTGGCACCTGGCATCATAAATCCATTACCCTGTCCCCCTTCTGAATAGGACCCTGAATTAGGCACAAACGCAGGTCAGAAAGAAGCCATGATTTCCACGCTGGCTAGAGCCTTGTTTGGTTGGGGAGACTGAGCCCACACACTTAAAGTAACTTAGAAACCCTCCAAACAGCATGTAGGAGGCCCTAATTAACCTGCGCTGCTTGGACCTGGAGACCTTGCTGTTTATAATCTTAAAAGGCCGCAGCGGCAGGGGCCCTTCGGCAGCGTAGTTTCAGAAGGTCTTCAAACACCCTAAAAGCCACACGAAAAATTGACTATGTATCTTCACCGACATTTTATTTCCTGTGGAAGATTCCAGTATTTATCAGATTCTCAAAAAGGTCAGTTCTTCCCACCAGAGAAGGGAAGAACACAGCAGTGTTACAGTCCCCCAAGAGGGTAAATAAACTAGTGAAAAGCTATAGGTCATCTTGACGACCCCTAATCAAGTTGCCGCCCCGCGATGGGGGAGGGGGGCAGAGGTCACGTGCATCCCTGAATAGCAGGGCTGGGCTTAGCTTGGGTGGGGGTTATCACCCTCCAGAAAACTCCCTCCCAGGTGGTCATCTGAAGCTGAGCTTCAGCAAGTTTAAAATGTGCATGTGTCACAGACCATGGACCATCTGTGGATGGTGTGCCCTGAAAGGCCCAGGGTCCCCTGACGCAGAGAGGACGCCCGTGTGTGTTCCAGGCTGTCTCGGGGTCATGGACATTCAGGTTTGGACGAGGCTGCAGGGAAGGCTCCTTCCACCCCTGTCCCTGCCTCAGGGCCCTTCTTTTCTGGGGTGTGGATCACTGGGGATTGCGTGTGATTTGTGATGAGGTGGAGTGCTTTGCGTTCCTTTGGTTGAGGATCAAACACCGAGGTAACTCCTCGAGGTCAAGCAGGACATGTGCAAATTTCATCAGTTGTGCCCTTCCCACCCAGTGGGCCCCGATGGCCCAGAGCGTCAGCCTGTCCTGTCTGGGGTCAGTGCTGTCCTAACCTTGCATGCAGGCAACCAGGGCTCTGAATTCCTAACATTGCTTCTGGAGTTGCTCATCCTCTTTCTTCTGCTGACACACCCGTCATGGCAGATGCTGGGTCACTGAGGTCCTGCTTGGCTCTAAAAGTTAGCCTTGTGATTAGGGGCACTTCCTTGGACCACTCAAGCCTGGGATTTTTCCAGAGAGTCTTAGTCAGCCTGGACTGTTACAACAAAATACCACAGACCAGGGGGCTAACGGACAACAGAAAAGTATTTCTCGGCGTTCTGGAGGCTGGAAATCCAATGCCAAGGCTCTGGCTGATTCGCTGTCTGGGGGGGGGGGGGGTGGCTTTCTTTTCCTTGTTCAGATGGCTATGCTCTCGCTGTGTCCTCACTTGGTAGAGAGAGAAAGCGATGGTCTCTCTCCAGGTCTCTTCTTATAAGGGCACTAATTCCATCATGAGTGCTCCACCCACGTGTCATAATAAATACCATCACACTGGCAATTAGATTTCAACATATGAAATTTGGGGAACACAAATGCAGGGGTAAAATTCAAAATGTTCAATAGCAGCTATGCCGTGGAGACAGCCGGGCAGAATAAGCGTCTGCCATAACACAAGGGCATGTCCAGAGCACCTGCTGGCCAGGGATCAGCCGTTCATGGGGTTTGTGGGTGGTGTGGACAGTGGGACACCCAGAGGATTAAGGCTGTAGCTATTTACCAAGCAGGGTGGGAGTGTTTCAAGATTACATCTGGCACAGCTGTACCCACTGCTTACTGGCTGATGATCAGCTTAATTAGCTAGAAGTTTATGAGTCTGTCTTGGCCCCCTTCCTCCAGGGGTTTCTCTGAAATTCTACAATTCCATGATCATCTTATTCGAGTCTGGGACTTGAGTGCAGATGTGTGCCTAGGGTAGCACACTTAAAACAGTTTCTAGAAAGACAGTGTCTAAAATGTCATCAGTTCCCTTTGACCTCCCTCTTCTCTGCAAACTTCCCAAATTCATATCACTTTCCTGATAAATATTACACTTTTCGTTACTCTTAAATCCTGAAATTCAACTGCTTTTCTTATGGACTCAAAGAGATGGCAGCTGTTAAGCTCTTGGGCTGCAACCAGATACGGGAGCCTGGAGAGTCCTAGTGCATTTGGTCCCAGGGAGGAAGTGGCATTCCCTGAAGTGGGACCCAAAAGGCTGTCAGCAGGAGGGGACAACCTCCAAGGGCCGGTGCTGCCCAGCAGGGGTGGTCATCTGTCCACGTGCTGTGTGCCGTTCTGTGTCTTTGCTCGGCCGTTTCCCCCACGTGGAATGCCCTCAGCCTACCTGCAAGGTACACGTACTATTGATACTTACTGTTTAAGGCCAAGTTTAAACGACCCCCCTTTCTCACCTCCACCCACTTGAATTCTCTGTTGGCTCCTCTCCCGGATACATCACTTCCCACCTGACTCCAGTTTCTCCCCTGTGCCTTCCATCTCTGATGTGCTGTGATGCTCTGAGCCTAAGACGCTTGTGCGGATCTTAACGTTTCCTGAGCGCCTCTGGGAATGCAGATGTTTTATGTGGTGGGAAACCAGGGGAGGGACAAGCTGTTAAGAGTTCCTGCCATTTGCAGGTGATAGGGGATTTACTGACATTTTGTGCCGTGTGAGTTCACTTGATTTTTACAACAACCTGTGAGCCAGGTTGATTGCGGGGTTTTTGTATTGGATAAACTTTGTAATCTAAGCAGATTGTGGGATTATGTTTCAGAACCCAACAGAAGCTGCCATTATGAGTGGCTGAATGAGTCTTTGATAAACCTGAAGATTCATGTCAACGGTGATCCTGGTTTATATTTGACAGATTATGAAATGAACACGTCTTTTAGCATTTCTCTTAGTGAATCACTCTAGGCCGACTGGGCTTGGCCTTGCATTGGCCCGGGTATCATCCACCTGTGAGTCGAGGACACAGCTGCAGGGATGCACCACTGGCCCAGGCCCCCAAGGAGTTTTTGGATTACTGGGGGGACAGGGGCGTGGATGTCGGAGTTACGGAGTGTTGTGTTTGTCTTGCTGTGTAACCCACCCAAACAGCAGCGTTCCTCATGGTCCTGCAGGTGGACTGGGCTACAGTGGCTGTCTGCAGGCTGACATGGAGGCTGGGATGTGGGGCCTCTTCTCTCCTTGGGGGTGCCCCCTCCACGGTCTCTCTGGTCCTTCCAGTAGGAGGTCCCACTGTTCACACGGGGGTTCAGAACTTCCCCAAACCGTGTTCCAAGAAGAGGGCACAGAGAGTGTGGTCTTCTTAGCAGCTGGGCCCAAGGCTGGCACATTCTGCAAGTCCCTGGGACCTGGGTCCAGCCAGAGTCAGCCTGGGGGACACACCAGGAGGTGTGGCTTTGGGCCGCCTTTGGAGATGAGCAGCCAAGCGAGATGAGTGGATTTTAGGGGCGCGCAGGCTGCGCTGGGAGTGCAGAGAAGCCCAGAATTGGGACGGAGAAGCCTTCTGCGAGATTAGGAACCCAGAAATGTGGGCTTTTTCCCGATAAACAAGATTTAGCCAAATGAAGGAAAAGGAATGTTTGGTAAGTGAGTGAACTGGTAAATGAACGATTTGAGTCAGAGGTGGAGTATTGGGTCTTAACTATGAAAGCTTTTGGTGATAGGTGTGGAGGTGACATGCTAAGTATTTTGGAGACGTACGGACCTGGGCTCAAATCCTGGCTTCACGTTTGTAGGCTTGGCGACCTCAGGCCAGTTACTCCCTTCCCTGAGCTTAATTAGGCTAACAAGAGGATGACCTTACAGGTTTGCTCTGAAGAGTAAACCAAAACCCCTACCCTTGTGCCTGATGAACTGCGCTCTGCTCAGCAGCTGTGTCTGATTTTCAAGAGAGACAAGACACCTCTTAGTGCACCTGGATAGAAAAATTGTCATCAACGTGAAAAAATTCCCTCTTCAAAACCCAGCCAGCGGGACTTCCCTGGTGGCGCAGGGGTTAAAATCCTCCTGCCAAAGTAGGAGGCACAGGTTCGAGCCCTAGTCTGGGAAGGTCCCACGTGCCGTGGAGCAACTAAGCCCGTTCGGAGCCTGCTCTCTAGAGCCTGCGAGCCACAACTACTGAGCCTGCGTGCCACAACTACTGAAGCCTGCATGCCTAGAGCCCGTGCTCCGCAACAAGAGAAGCCACCGCAATGAGAAGCCCATGCACCGCAACTAGAGAGAGCCCACGCGCAGCAACGAAGACCCAACACAGCCTAATTAATTAATTAAGAAACCAAAACCAAAAACCCAGCCAGCATCACATCGTTGCTGAGATCACAGAGCTGCCCCCTTTATGTGTGACTGTCTGCGAGCACCACACCTGTTCGACCGTTTTCTAGGGGTGCCAGCCAGTGAAACAGGCCAGGAGAAGGGAAGGAGCGAGCATTTCTAGAAGAGAGAAGATAATATCGTTGTTTTCAGATTAAGATTTCCTGGCTTGAAAACTTAAGGGGATCAACTGAAAAACTATTAGGATAATAACAGAGTAGGGTAGGTCAAAGATGCTCAAAGATGGGTAGCTTTCTTCTATACCAACGATAGTCAGAAAATGTAATTAAGGAAGCGTTCCACTCATATAGCAACAACTGCAGAAGTTTACCTGAGAATTAACTTGACAAAAGTTTTTTAAGACCTAACTGAAGAAAATGATAAAACTCTACTGTAAGACAAAAGAAACAAAAAGATTTGAATGATTGGAGAGATATACCTTGTCCCCAGTTGGAAAAACCTAATACTATAGAGGGATGCTTTTACAATTCCTTTATAATTCCTATAAAAAGCGATGGGACTTTTCTTGGAACATGAGAAAAGTATTCTAAATTTTATAGGTAATAAACTGATAATAAAAAACTTATAAAAGCCCATTAAATATCTACATCAGATATTCAAAGTATAAAGCTAAAATAATATGATATTTTGCTGCTCTGAGAGCAGATGGACATGTCAATAGGCCTAAAAAGAAACCCCCCAAATGGACTCAAATGTATATTTAGGGCATGGCAAATGTAATGTTTCAACCAGTGAGGAAGGATTCTTCTATATTAAATGCTGGATTAATTGGTTAACTATTTGGAGGAAAAAAGCTAATTACCTAACTCCATCTATTGTAAATAAACAATAATGGATTAAAAGATTAGATGTAAAAAATGAAATCAAACAGTAAGAAAAAGAGAAGACAGATGAATATTTATATAATCTTAGGGGTGTGGAGACTTTTTTTTTTTAACACTGAAGGGAACACACGTAAATTTGAGAGCTTTGACAACAACGACAACATATTTTTTTTGTCTGCTCAAAATATATACAAATTAGCATAAAATGGCAAACTAGGTGAAAATATTTGCCATAAAGATATCAGCCATGGCATATCTGACCCTCTACGTAGAGGGATTATAAGGTGAGGAAGTAAGGACAAATAACCTGGTAGATAACTCAGAGGCAATGCAGAAAAGCAGAAATACAAATGGCTGGTAACTCCCTTACAGTGTTCAACATCTCCAGCAGATAATGAAACACTGGTTAAAATGAGATGTCGTTTTCATCTGTTAAACTGGTAAAGGAACAATAGGAACGTCCCCAGTGCAGGGAGGGGAGAGGAAATGCGTTAAGGATACAAGCAAAGGCGGTGATGAATATTTGGGAGTATAAGTTGAGGTTAAGAGTTTTATAAAGCATAAGTATGTGTTACCTTTCAACCTAGCAATTTCTTGTCTTGGAAATTATTGTAAGAAGAGAATCAAGAATATGCACAAGATTTATATTGTAATATATTCGCAGTGTTATTTGTAATTGCTAAAAATTAAAGACAGCCTGTTTATTTAAAAGATGTGAAGTATGGAAAATCCATAAAGTGCTATACTGTTGAGCTGTTAGAAATTACTGTTTAGAATCTAAGAAGACGTAAAAGAACGTGCACAGCAAACTTCAAGCGGAAACAAATGCTCTATCCCCAATAACCATCTCTCTCTTTGTCCATTTACCTCCCTAGAGAAAGAGCAAAAGTTATATGCAGGTGATGGAATTTTGAATAATTTTGTTTTCTTCTTTGGGCTTTTTAGAACTTTCCAAATTTTCTACAGTGAAACTGTGTCCTTTTTGATCTAAGTGGAAAATGTTTCTTGAAAACTAAATGAACAAATGTCAGTTATGTGTTGAATTCCCCGAGTTGCTTAGATGTGACTTAAACCAGATTTGGTGAGTCCCCACTTGCCGTCGGCCACAGCTTTTCCAGGGACCTAGGGCTATCACCAAATTAGTTTTGCTTGATGTGTTAGTCCGTTTGGACTGCTTTAACAGAACACCACAGACTAGATGGCTTGCGCAGCAGAAATTCGTTGCTCACGCTTCTAGAGGCTGGGGGTTCTGGAGATCGGGGTGCCGGCACAGTGAGGTGCTGGTGAAGTCATCTCTCCCGGGCTTGCAGACGGTGACTTCTCGTGTCCTCACGTGGAGGAAGTGACGAGGAATCTCTCTGGGGCCCCTTGTTCAAGGGCGCTGATCTCCTCATGGGCTCTACCCCAGTGACCTAAGCACCTCCCCACCTCCTTGGGGGTTAGGATTTCAACACATGGATTTGGGGGGGACACAAACAGGCCACAGCACTTGACTTTAGTACTACGGAGTATTTGGGGGAAGGACTTGGAGGAAGATTCAAACTCACCACGACCAGATAGATGGGCGTTTCTACCACGAAAAGCCCAAAGCGGTGTGATTTTTGCTGCCTGTCAGCATCTACGGCTTGTTCTGGAAGCAGCTCTGCCGGGAAAGCCCATGTGAGCTGAGGGAACTTCTTTCCGGGCCCCTTATTTCTGAAAAGTGGCTTCTCCCAAAGCCAGCTCTGAAATCCTTTCCGTGGTTGGTGGAAAATCATCCCGGGGAGAAGCCCCAAGCTCTTGATCTAAATAACAATGTCTCCTTCTCTATTTAGAACCGTTGGTGGTGATGCTGAGTGAGGCCAACCGAGTCCTTTTCCCTTCAGGCTCCCTTCTTCATGCTGCCGGGGGGGAGTGCCTCTCGGCTGCAGGCCCCACGCACAGGGTGCTGAGCGGTGCGTCTGCTTTAAATGCCCTGTGTGCACATCAGCGGCTGATGACATGTTATTCAGCAACGCACTGGACACGAGGGAGGAGAGGCTCAGCACTTGATAGGTGAATTTGGAATGTTTTTGATAACAAACAAATCTTTTAAAAGTACCAAAAAAAAAAGGAAGGAAGAAAGAAGGAAACCTCCGACAATCCGAGTTGTCTTTGCTTTGTCTTCGCGGTGGAGTTGCCCATCTCCTGCTCGACAATTCAAATGAATTTTGAGAATCCCCTTAGAAGTGACAGCCCAAAGTGCAGGAATGATAAACGGCTTTGGCCTTGATAATTTTTATTAAGCACTAAGTGTCACATTTAACCTGCATTACTGAAAGCAATTACCCGTGTATCAACAATCAAGCAGCGCAGAGCGATGCCTGGAGCAGCGCATTTGCCACCATCTGGGAATAAGGATTTTCAATTAGGAGGCAAATAGCTGCTGAGGGGCTGGGGTCCTCCGTGGCTCCCAGAGGAGGCCCGCCAAGTGGGGCTTCGAACGCGCCATCCACGCGGTGTCAGCAGATCAGCCCCAGCCACCTGCTGCCAGAGCAGCGCTTACTTTATCAAATCTCAATATTTACAGACGCTCATCAGCTCGGGGGACCAGGATGGCTCCCTGCCAGGGAGTTCTGGGAAATTCATTTTAAGGTGTGTTTCAGTGGGCTAATTAATTTACAAGCACCTGTTTCATCGCTGGGAGCTGTTAGCACAGCAGACGAGCCTCGGCCTGGGAGGGAGACTTTATTCCGGCTAAATTGATTTCAATTGATTTTAATTTGCTGATGGCACAGTTGTAGGTTTAACGTGAGCATAGCCTGGAGCCCCATTTTTTCCCTTTTTGGAGTAAGCCTGTGGCTGGCTTATTTATTTCTTGGCCCCGTTGTGGTGGGGAAGTGGCCTCAGCAGGAGGTTTGTATGACAGACACAGGCTGCAGTGGCCTCTTGAAAGAGATATTTACTGGGTCTAATCAGAAGGTAGGGTCGGGTTGCCAGTTAACGTTAGATTTGGATTTCTGATAAACCAAGAGTAATTTTTAGTGCATGTGTGTCCTGTGGGGACGTAGTCATTGGTTTATCTGATATTCAGATTTAACCAGGTGTCCTGGATTTTACCTGCTGACCCTGGCCACCCCATTTGGGGGCCACCGAGTCGTCCAGGAGCAAGTTTCCCCCTATCTGGGTGGTCTCCTCTGCTGCAGAGGAGGTCTCGTCATGGAAACACGATTTTCACGTGTACCTCAGGGTCTGGATCAGGATTTCCACCCCTGGGCCAGATGTTACGCTTATAACCGGTACAACTGCACCCTCTGAGAGCTGCTCGCATTGCCGGAGTGAGTGTGCTGTGCACGGACTGCGTCCCCCCTAGGTTCATATGTGAGGCCCTAGCCTCCAGGATTAGGAGGTGATGAGGTCACGAGTGTGCGGCCTCACGATGGGATTGGTGCCCTCAGGAGAAGAGACGTGAGAAAGCTTCCTCTGTCTCTCCCACCCACCTCTCTCCCCTCCTTCTGCCACGAAAGGACACAAACGAGAAGGTGGTCATCTGCTAACCAGGAAGAGGGCCTTCACCAGACCCCAACCATGCCAGCACCCAGATCTCTGACTTCCAGCCTCCAGGACTGTGAGAAGTAAATGCCTGTTGTTTCTAAGGCTCCCAGTGTTGGGTGCTTTGCTGTCGCAGCCCTCGCTGACTAAGACAGAATCCGACAGATCAGGTCTTGCTCAGTGTCGCACAACTAATTAGGGGGAAGACCATCTCCTTGACTGGCATTATCCTTTGGTGACAAGCAAGGCTTTTCTTCCTGTAATCATCGTGCCCCGTGGGCACCACCTGCACAGCCTTCTCCCCGGGACTCGTCGCTCATGGAAACAGGCGCCAGAAGTTATGGTCCTCTGGCCTCACCCTGTTCTAGGTCTTCCTTACGTCACAGGATGGCCCTAGTTCTCCATGGGTAGCACCACATCTTAATGGAAAGTTCTCTGTTTATTTTTAAAATATGTTTAAAATATTTAAACATATTTGAATAGGTTTTTATCATTTATTCAGGACATTTTCATTGCATACCTGTGTGTACAGATGCTGTGCTACAGTCTGAGGGATCCACACCGAACGTGGGGGTCTAGAGCCATGCCAACCGGAAGTGTATAACAAATAAGCATTTACCTGTGGTGCTCAGCGGGATTTTATCCTCGTGTTAAGACTTGAGAGAAAATGCCCCTGTGTGTCCTCACGGGAAGAGGGCTTCCTGGAGAGCTGACCGCCATCCTGACAGTGGCTGCGAGGACAGCTTTCAAGAGCCGTTTCTTATGGTGCCCTTTCAGATGAGCCACCGGTAAACCCAAATCTAGTACAGTAACAGTCCTACAAAGGGGGTCCCAAAATAATTCTAGACATGCTCTTGGTCTGACTGGTGCTGAGCAGAGCAGTGGATGACCACGTCCTTCACTAGCCCTCCTAGCGGTGACTTCTCCAGAGGAAGTGTTGACAGACGCCCAGTAGCCCTGACTGTCAGACAGAGGGTTGGGCGACTTTTAGTGTGTCTTGAAATAGCCAGAATCAGCCATTTCCACAAATGTCTTTATTTTTGTACTACCTTCCTGGAGTTTTCGCTAGCCAAGTGCCACTGGCATATAATTAGCACGTTATTCAACTTAATTTCTGTTGAAAACCTTAAATTACTATTTTTTAAGTTAATATTTTAACTTAGAAGTAAGCAGTACCATGCATGAAATCTTGGGTTTGACCCTCGTTCACTTTTCTTGTCTTGTTACTTGGTCATCCACGCATCACTAAAATCACCACGTGTGCCCTGAAGACAGCATAATCCCAGAGTAGAAGGGTCATCGGAGTCCTCCAGAGGAAATGAGAGGCCTGGGTTCCCTGGGAAGCCAGCTCCAGGGGAGGGGCCGCGTGCAGGATGTTTGTGCTGGGAGAGCTCTGGGCACCTACAGCTGAGGACGGGAAGGGCAGAAGTGGGATTGGGCCTGGGCGAAATCGGGCTGGGTACATTCTCAGTGAAGACCCCAGCTGGCTCCACAGCGTGCCCTGAACCAGGATGACCTTGCAGCTTCCTGAGCTGGGGCAAGGGGACCGCCACTTTCTCCCCTGTGTAGGGCAGCCTTGGTATGCGGGCTGCACCGGGAGGGGTGCCCTTGGGCGAGGCAGCTCTCTCCAGCCAGGCAGCTCCTGAGGAGGGCTGAGAGCCGAGGACTGCCTGCCAGTGGCCCCTCCTGTGTCTGGGGAGCACCTTCCCTCTGGAGGTGGGCTTGGTGGGGGGCCACAGCATCTGCCGGGCTGATGGGGAGACAGGCAGGTTTGATGGCTGATGTTTACTTGTCGCTCACAGTATGCCTCAGGCCCTTTAGGCGCGTCGTCGTAAATCCTCACAGAAGACTTACGAGGAAGGCGTTTTTATTACTCCCGTTTAGTATCTGACACAACTTTCATCCAGAAATGGCCGAGAGCTTAGCCCAAGGCCCCACCCACTGGGGAGTGGACGAGCCAAAATGTGAAACCCGGTGGGCTGACTCCAGAGCCCGTCCCACTCTTGAGAAGTGGAGCTCTGTGTCTACATATGTGTACACACGTGTATTTTACACATACGTGTGTGATTGCACATGGGTGTGTGTGTGTGTGTACACGACGCGGGCATAGGTATGTGGATGTATTTGTGAATACGTCTAACCCTCCCCTTATATGCTAGTTCAGATGCTGTCAGAGGAGGTGTTGCCTGAAAACGTGCCTCGGTTGCTGGATGACACAGAAAAATGACTCTGTTGCGCGTGGAGGCCCGTCCATAAAGGAGGGGGCCCAGGGTGCGGAGAACGTGGGCGAATCGGCCGGCCCGTGAAGGCGAGGAGGCTGGGCTGCAGCCGCCAGTGCCCGGGGCCTGGACTCAGGTCCGCATCACAACCCCGGGGCCAGCGAAGGAGCACTTTGAACGTCCAGTGGCTCGGCGCACGTGGCTCGGCGACCACCCGGTTCACGGAGGAGAGACTCACGGCCCGCCTGGTAAAAGGGGCCGGGCTTTCTGGGAAGCTCTGCCTCCAAGGCTCCGCCCCTCTCTCGCCGTCTCCCACCTGGCCTCTGGCTCACAGGGCGGGTCTTGGAAGCGGAGCCGCTTGTGGGAGCTTCCTGCAGACGTGATGAGGCGTGTCTCTGTTTGCACCGCTTGCGTGGCTGACTCGCCGTGGATCAAGGCTTTGAAATTCAAATGCATTTCAGCTTGGCTGCAATGATTTTAGCCTGGGAAAGACCCCAAACCACTTTTATAACAGGTGCTCATCTCGGCCATTCGGAAAAATTATAAGTGAATTACCTGTACAGCAAATTAAAAGATGCCATATTGTGAACCTTCCAAGATAAGCAGGTGGCCAGATGCTCTCCACGATAACGGAAGGAGTTAAGTTGCTGCATGAGGTCATTAATTACAAACCAGCTGAATAATGGTGATTGGTACCAATAATGTGGAGCTTAATTTTGGAATATATCAGGTCCTTGTTGGTAACATTATAGCTGTGCCATATGCAGTGGGAAGCACTTGCGTTTTAATTTTCTGGGGGATGGAGTGGGGAGCAAGCATATGGGTGGCTCATCCAAAAATATATGAGGTTAAAAATATTCCTGTGTTTACCATAGTAGAAATTATCATGTGATTCACCAAAAGAGTTTTGCTACCCTTGTTGACACTGAGGTAGCATTAAGGGGCAGATTTTGAATATGTGTTAATCACCAGCATTTCTAAATTGAGCACATATAATTTAGCCCAGATTGGATTACTCTCGCATATGCAAAGGTTGAGGATAAATCAATAAAAGCCGTGGATATGTTTATTTTATTCCAGTGCTAGTTCTACGAAACGATGAGGAAAACAAGCGTCATCTACGGATGGGATTGCATGTTCCTCATGGACATTGCTGTCCCAAGAAGCAGGACTTTTCTTAGAAGAGCAAATGGGTGACTGCAGAAATCGAACGACTAGTGTTGTGAAAGGTCCACAGTTGAAGAGGGATGTGTGATTTCCATTTAACAAAGCCTGAGATCCCACCAGACAGGGCTCATTAATTTAAGACAGTTGGACCCACAAGCATCAGAGGTCACAATTCAATTATGGACAGAGATAATCTTCCTGGCTGGTTTATTTAGCTTGTGATTTTTAATTAATTCTCCTCCACGAGGGAATGCTGCTGCGAGCAGCCGGGGCCGGTAATCTCAGGGCTGTAGATCTCATTTTCGCAAGCTGCGCCCCGACACACGCACAGCATAAAATGCGCCATCCCGTCTCTGCCGCACGTGGCTGATTCACGAGAGTCAGTGTGGGCATACACACTCTTTTAATTGGGCAGGAAGCCCTTTCTAGAGACTGTTGTGACCTAGCCGCATAGAACCTGCTCACGGCCCCGTCCCTGCTCGCCTCCACCAGGGTGGAGACTGAAGCCAAATAATAACAGAACTTGACAATTTCACCTCCTGTTCATCGGGAGCATCAGGCAGTTTAGGGGGACTCTTGGCTTTTTGAGTTTTATTTGGTTGTATTTTTCATTTTAGACAGTTTCCATTCGTAACTTAGTCGTGGAAAAGCAGTGCTCGGGTTTACCAGTCAGTGCAGCGAGGCAGCATGGTTCGCTGCAGTTTCAGTTTCTGGGTGTTTGGTCCATAGTTTCGGTTGGAGTTAATTCCTTTGGGAAGGCATATGCTTAATTTACAATACTTTCGTTCAAAATGTATGGTTACTGAAACAAAAGTAGGTAGAAAACTACCTTCTCTACCTACGAAGGAAAAACTCCATTACACAGAATTTGCAGGTGAAACTTTAATCTGTTATGAGGCAAATAAAAATGTTTTCAGTCACTTAAAATACATGATCTGTAGAGAAACACGCACCCCAAGTGGTTGGGAGACGCTAACTTGTGTGAAGGAAACAAACAGCCCCCAGATTTCAGAAGAGCAGACACAGCAGGGCTTGTCTCTCATTCCCATGATGTATGTACGCCCAAGGTCCAGGTGGGCTCTGGCCTGGGTCTTCTCCCTCAAGGACCCACTGTCTGGAAGTGCCAGCCGCGGTGGAAGAGGGAATGGGTTAGGGTTAGGGTCAGGGAAGGCCTTTTCCCGGCAATTCAGTGCTTTGGGCCAGAATGGACCTGCATCGTTGCCACTCACAGAGACCACTGGCTGGAACTGGTCAGGGGCCTCCCAGACACGGGGTCAGGAAAGGGCACCCGCATCAGGCACCCAGAGCGCCGGGGCTGGTGCGGGGGCTGGAACTGGTGACTACACATGTGCTGGCGAAGACAGGCCCCTCCCTCCAAGCCCGTTGCAGCCAGGCATTAAGCAGCCGATGCCAGAAGTAGCCGGTGCGGCCCTGGCGCCCGCTCTGGAGGAGCATGAGGTACAGCGTGCCGTCCTGGGGCATCACCGTCCACTCATGGGTGTGATTTCCTATCAGATGTTTTTCATTCATGCAGTGGAATAAATGGTGAATCGTGAATGTTTAGAAGTTGCAGAGACTTGAGAGGTGATAAGCGTCGGTGGTTTTTAAGGCCTGTTCAGTAGGTCTCTTGGGTTGTGTTGAGGTACCTCATTTGACCAGAGCAGTTCTGACTTGGCCCATTTCGATTAGTTTGATCTGCACGAAACTGCCATGGTCAGCCATCCTTGGCACAGAGCAAAGGCAAAGGCGGCCTGCTATTTGGTGTGTGTTTCAGATTTCACAAGGTTTTAAAATATACAGAACACAAACCGCTTGTCTCAAAGTCTCACATGTGAGCAATCTGAGACCCGAGGAAGTCGGTGGCTTCTGAAGGTCGCATCTGAAGCTACTGTCAGAGCAGAGTCGCTGCTTTGATGTTTTAAAAATCTTTTCGTTTACTGTGGTGAAATATATGTATCATAAAATTTGCCATTTTGACTGTTGTCACGTGTACAGTTCAGTGGTGTAAAGCACATTCACATTTTGTCAACCATCCCCACCATCCATCTCTGGAAGTTTTTCATCTTGTGAATTTGAAACCCTGTCCCCATTAAGTGCTAACTCCCCTTCCCCTCTGCCTGCCCCTGACACCCATCATCTGCTTTCTTCTCTATGATTTGACTCTTCTAGGGACCTCCTATCGGTGGAATCAGATAGCGTCTGTGTCTGGTTTATTTCACGGAGCACAGCGTCCTCAAGGTTCACCCATGTTGTAGCAGGTGTCCGAATTCCTTTCCTTTTTAAGGCTGAATGATATTCCACTGCATGAGAGGATCACGGTGTGTTTACCCATCATCTGTGTAAGGCATACAATTAATACAGAATTCTGCTTTTGTAAAAAAATAAAAGTAACAATGCAGGGTAGGGGACAGATGCACAGAGAAGTTGGCCAGGCCTGCAGCCCGGTGGCTCAGGTGAAGAGTCGTTTTCGATGCCCTGCTCTGCGTCCCCTAACTCAGGCAAAGGTCTCAAAATAAAGGCTTTTTGAGGGCTGAGCTTTGCAAACCCAGGCTTATGAAAGAACGGTAAAATCGCAACCCTTAGCAAGATCGACGTTTGTATTTCCGTAGTCCCGTTTAGAACTCCACCTCATTTCCTGCCGCGAGTAGTGGGGGCTGATGGACCACACTGCAGGCTTCCTCAGACGGCCTCCTTACCCGAGGGCCGTTGTCCTCACCTGTGGCCTAGTGAGGAGAGAGTTGCAGGACCGCCGCTCTGACGGCGCTGCACCTCCGCCCGGATGGCGTGATGGGCAGGCCGAGCTCTGCCTTCCGCCCCGGAAGCCTGGAGTTGTTTGCCTACCCGGTGACTGGAGCTGTGATGCGTTGTCTTGGAAAGATGTTGTTATGACAGTGTTTGCCTCTGAGCACGGGGCAGGGCCTCGAGGATTGCCTCGGAGGCATCAGGCAAATGCTTCCGGGAGCTAATATGTAGTTACGTATGCAAAGCTAGAAACGTGATTTAAATAGGTAGCATTTGAAAGAATAAAACAATTGGAAGGCTTTTGGGGGATGATGAAGATAACTCTGAATTGTTTAAACTGGGCGTACAACTTTTAAAACAAACCCTGTGCCCTAGGCATCTTCTGGCTTGCCTATTCAGCTGGTTTATTTATGTGGTCAGGATGTATTTTCAGCATTTGTATTCTATAGATTAAACAAGATCTCTAGGTAACATTGTTGGAGAAACATTCTCTCAATTTTATCTGGAAACCATAGGCTTTCTGATGAATAATAGTAACTTGAGAAATAATATTCCCTTAAATGCAGGGAGTGAAAAATAATTCTAACGGAGTCTAGGGCAGGGATGGGGAGCTTGTCAGGAGATAACTTCAGTGCTAAGCTCCTAGGTGGCTGTCCGGTTTGTTTTTTACTTTCTGGTTGCTTCCAAGTTTTTGCTCTTTGTGTGTGGAGTCCATGGCTGGAATAAGGGGGTGACACGGCCGTTGTCACCTCCGCCCTCCACTGTGTGGGATACGGAGACGTCTCGCACTTTCACGTTTAAGGCCCTTTAACATTGCAGAGCACGTCGTGTTATTGGTGACCAGCCCACACCGTGGCCACGAGGAACAGCACAGCGTCACCGGCCTGTTTTCCTCTGCATCGGTCGCCACCCTTCAGAAGCAGCCGAATCCGGAAGCAGCTCAGGCTTTGGAGGCAGACGTGTCTTCACCGTCCATGCTTTTGCCCGGAGGTGCTGTGCTGCTTCCTGAGGACGTCCGCTGTTCATCAGGCCTCCGCTTCCAGCCCCGAGTCGCCTTTGCTGTCCGGGCGGGGCGGCGAGAGCAGCAGCTGTAATGCGGCAGGAGACAGAATCGTGCGCACACTGATTCTGTGCCGTCTCGGGCTGCGTGTGCGCACACGTGTGTGCTTGAGTGCCTGTGATGAGAGCGAACTACCCCCCCTGAAACTCAGGGTTAGAAACGGCCGATGCAAAGATCCGCTCCCGGAGTCGGCGATGTTCACGGGGAAACACGGCTCCTCGGGGTGCGGGGGTTCTCGGACGCCTCATGGGAGGCGGCTCAGCCTAGAGTCGTGGCCTACAGAGTCCCTTCGTGCTTCACGCGCCCCCCGCCATGATTGCGGGTTCGCGGGATCCCCGACACCTTTTCCAGGGGTCAGAGTTCGTTCCTCTTCCTCCATTTCTCATGCCTCCATTAAACACCTAGTCGTGTCCTGCCTCTGTCCCATTTGGGCTCATATATGCTCCCTCTACTCTGTCAATCCCTTCTGGTCAGAGGTTCTCAAAATCAGCTTTGAATCTCTCTCTTACTGGCGGAGGCCCTGTGCACACAGAGGCTTTCGAAATACGTGTGACATTGACTCGGTGAGTAGAATCGCCTGCCTTGGGTAACCGCTGGAGCTTGTGCCCTCTCTCTCGTCCCCTCGCTTTGAGCCTAGACTGATACCACGTGTCACGGGCAAGTGGACGGAAGGCGAGTGGTGACTGGACCCACACCTGGCTTTGCTCGGCACCCGGACTGCACTAGGCACGGAGGTTTGCTGTTCTGATCTCAGCACCTCAATCCAGTTCCATTCAAGGTTTCAGAGAAATAGAATCTAGGTTTCTCACAAGCGTTTCCAACATGAAACGTGTTCCCAGACTTGACGCAAAACGGAGCCGTGGTTCTCTTTCGCTACGTGAGAAGTGTCTTTGTGAGAGCGCGTCTTTGTTTCGAAGGGGAAGAAGAATGAGCTCTACTGTGGGTGCTCGGCAGACGCCCGCCGCTCCAGGAACATGTGTATTACCGCGTATCATGTAACGGTGCGCTGTGGGAAATAGTAATGAATAGTTGGGACCACAATGATGTGCATTGTTGATGTTTGTTAAAATAAAGATATTCAATTTATAATAAAGGGGATTAAAAGCTTAATTCGTGACTATGTTAATATTTGCCTGCAAGTACACAGATAAATGGGGACGCACCTTATCACGTCGAACACCTGCGCACACAAGTTCCTCCACCAAGATCTCCATGGGATTGTATGTTTCGCAGAGCTTAAACTTTCATTTCCCAAAATAATGATATCATTCATTTACAGATGTAGATAGGCTCTCCTCGCTCCAACTCCATCCTGAAATGAGCATTGTGACTTCAGCTACAAAAACACGGGATTAATTGCAGCAGCGATACTCACGATTTTCCCGCTGCAGGAGCAGGTGGCTGAACACACGGCAGCCAGCAGCACCTGTACCTTCACTTCGGTGGGTCTCCAGGATGCGCGCGCACCCACAGGGCCATTCCTCCCCCAGAGGGATACAGGTGCACCTGGCCTGGTGGAGAGTGGCCGTCACAGGTGCTTGTAAATCAAATCCTACTTTTAAGTGTTGTAGGCGAGTTTGCCCTTTGAAAGAGGTTTACGATGAATTCTTAGGATGACGTGTCCTGAGGGGGAAATTAAAAAATGTTTATGAGCATCTCTGACTTGAACATTCCTGGGCTCATTACCTGGAAGATGCAAAGATAAGATCAGGTGGTGCTTTCATGTGGCTTCAGAAAAAAGCAACCGTGAATAAACAACCAGAGGTGCTAAGTTGCATGCCCCATCCCTCAGGAAATGTGCTACGTAGATGGTGGATTACTGATACGTTTAAAGCTCTTGGTTGTATTTGCTTCCTAGGGCTGCTGTAACAAAGTACCACAGACCGGGCGACTTCATTCTCTCACACCTTGGGGGCATGAGTCCCGGATGGCATGGCGGATGGTGGTGTGGGCAGGACCACCCCCTCTGCAGGGGTGGGGAGGGTCTGTCCCTCCTGGTGTCCCTCCCCGAGGCCTCTGGTGGCTCCTGGCTTGGGGCAGCACGAGTCCAGTCTTCCCACGGCTTCTCCTGGGGTCTCTTCTGTGTCCAGACTCCCCTCTTATAAGGACACCAGTCATTGGATTAGGCCTCCCTCCCCCAGTGGGATCTTAACTAATTATGTCTGCAATGACCCTGTTTCCAAGGTCACCTTTTGAAGTACAGGGGGTTAGGGCTTCAAGATACTAGTTATCCAGGACGCGACTGAGCCCGTCCACGCCGGTGTTAGCAGTTATAGTTTGGGGCGAGGCAGATGGCAGAGACCAGCATGAGGCCAGTGGGCAGAGCAGAGCTGCCACGTCCAGGGAGGTGGCCTGGAGGAGCTGGGCCCTGAGCTGTGATCACCTGGCTGGCTTCGTGCTCCTGGACTTCCATGAACCTGGGGGAAGAGGGGAAGTGTGGGCTGGGCCCCTGGTCACTTGCGGGGTGAGCGGCCCCCGCGGCTGGGCTACCCCAGGAATTCCCGACATCTTGGTGTACACAGCGGGGTGGGCTTGGGGTGGCAAACTGTGCACCTGCTAGAGTCAGAGGAAGCCTCCTGCCGGCGGGTTGGGCGTCGGCTCGGGTGCCGGTGGGCCTGCGGCCCAGACTGGCAGCTTGTGGCCCCGGGGTGTCTTGTTCGGGGCCTGACGGGACGGGGTGAGGCGCTGAGCGGTAACGCTTAGCCACATGTTCAGGAGGGGAGATTCCCCTCACCCTGTGTCCTGCCCGGAACTGGGCCAGGCCTGTCGCCTTCATCGTGGACTTTGACCCTGTCCCAGGAGGCAGCCCTGAGCCCACTGTCAGGGTAAAATGGGGGTTTCAGCTGTGTGCTGGGCTTTGCCCCGTCTGTTAGGGTCCGGAGGGCACAGGTCTCACGTGCTGTCGACTCCCTCCACCAAAACCGCAAAAGGACTCACAGGATGCCGCAGAGAAGGCCTTGCAGAGAAGGGGAGATGGGACTGGGCTGCAGGAGCTGGCTAAGGCCTGGGGTCTGGGGGTCGGTGAGGTGTGCCTTCAGGACGTGGGAAGGCTGTGGCTTTCGTGGGCACGAAGCTGTGGGTACAGAGGGAGGGAAGTAAGGCGGCTAGGGAAGATTGGAGCAGCAGATCTTGGAAGGTTTTAAAAGCAAGCAGGGGTGTTCAAAACCGACGCTGCTCGCTGTGAGCAGGTGCCATAAGTTCTTAAGAAGGGGGTTAACATGATGAAGAAGGATAAGGGGCAGTTGACCAAAGATGGACCAGAGACTGGGGGCCCGGCTCCCCACGGAGGACAGGTGCAAAGTGATGAGCTTTGCAGGACGGATGGAGAGGAAGAAACGCTTTGAATAGAAGACACTAAATTAGGAGATTTTCTGTAAAGAGCAGGCACTGTACATCCCTGATTATCCACAGCTGTCGTCATTTCACACCATTTCATATTTCCTGCAGAGAACCTATTGCATACGCACTTAAAGGTGATTGTAAAAAATAAACATGATACGACTTTGCATACGTGTAGATTCACACATCTGAGAAAAGTTCTCAGATCATGTGTCCCGTATGTATTTCAGTTTGTAGCTGAGAAAACATAAGCACAGGAGAAGATGGATGGGGCAGCTCTGAGCCAGCGTCGAGCTGCTGGTGGGCGAGCCTGGGGACAGACAGACTCGGCAAGGCGAGACAGGTGTCTTAGGCAGACACCTGCCCACAGGACAGCCAGGGGGTGACCTTGAGATCAGGGAACTCGGGCGGTGCGGCTTGGGCGGGTGCGGAGCCTGGAGCTCAAGAGATTGGAGAGGCCAGGAATAGCAAGTGAGGGGCAGGTGAGCCCCCAGCCGGGGTCAGAAGTTGTGCTTGTTTCGCTTTGGTCGGCTGGACCTGGACGAGTCTGGACGCCCAGGTGTTGACGCCGGCCCATAGGATGCGGGCGGGCGGGCGGGCGGGCAGGCAGGCAGGCAGGCAGGCTGGCTGCCGTACCTGCTGACTGCGAACGCGGCGGCCAGTCCGGAGGGGCTGCAGAGGCTGTGCGTGGGGACGAGGCTCAAAGCTGCCCCCTGTATGTCTGAAACGTGTAACCGGACACGGAGTCTGTCAGCACTGCTCAGAGGTGTGAACTCACTCATATGCAGAGTCGCACAATGTTTATTTTTTAAAATCACCTTTAAATGCAGATGCATATGGATATTTTGCAGAAAATATGAAACGACGTGCAGTTGGGATATCTGAACAACCCAGGATGCCCCGCGGCTGCTCTTCACGGTAGACTTGTTTAAAGGAAGGCAGGCAGGGGCGCCAGAGTGGGCAGCTTTTGGACGACGTGTGGCCAACAGCTAGGACAGCCAACGGGACTTGCCCTCTGGGCACCAGAAGATCGTGTCTGCAGCTTGGGAACTTCCACCCGGAGGCTGGCGTGTGCGCCCCTCACCCCACGTCCTGGCACGCCACTGCTGTCCTGGGGTCCTCCTTGCTCTGCTCCCAGGCACCCCCCTTACCCGCCAGCCACGCTCACCACGCTGAGCATCTGCTGGTCCTTTACGAACCCCGCAGGCACGGGTCCATGGGTACCGCCTGGCAAGCTGGGGGGTCCTGGTGACCCTGCACCCCGTCTCTTTTTCCTGTGTTCTTCCTTGTTTTCCTGTTTCCTTTTTTGTTGATTTCTTTTCTCAATTCTCTATTTTCCCTCCCTTCTCAGCCTCCTGTAGCCTCCATCTCAGCACCTGTCAGTGGACTGGGGTGTCCTTAGAGCAGAGCAAAGGTCCGCCTTTGAGGAGAAGGACAGAGAATGTTCACAGGTATCTGTTATCATATTTATTGTTTAAGGTTAAGTTTTAAGGACGTAGACAAAGCAGCCACGTGGTTGGGTAGATGCTGTCGCACATCAGCACCGAATGAGATGATTTCGCGTCTTACAGAGCTGCACGGTCCAGTATGTTAATACCTGGCCACACGTGCTGTCAAATCCAAATTCGTTCCAATTAAATAAATTAAACTTTAGTTCCTCAGTCACACTCACCACCTTTCAGGTGTTCAGCAAGCCACAGGTGGCTCCTGGCTGCCGCCTTGGATGGAGTAGACGTGAAACCTTTCCGCCATCACGGGAAGCGATGCTGAGCCTGGCTCCAGAGGAGCACGTTTGCTGGCCAGGGACCCAGAAACAGCATTTTACATAAATGTTAGGATTAGCTGGTTGTGCTGTGAAAGAAGATCAACCTCGCTCTACAGATCGTACCCCTCTTTTCTGTTTTCACTCTTCAGGTAGGAAAGGTCAATTTTTGGGTCTATTTTAGAGAGAAAAATATCAACTTAGACTTTTAGTCTACTTTAACTGTTTAGATAGAAAAAGGCCGAAGTGGAATATGGGACTGAGGTGGGCGGGACACCTGGTAATTTCAACAGGAGTAAAATGACCGCTGACAAACTGTGCGATGTAAACGCCGCAGTGCAGGTGGTTTCCTCCTTTAACGTGGGGGAGAAACCAGGGTGGAGTTAAGTGACCTTCAGGTTCACCCAGTGGATGTGAGGACGCTCCCTGGCTCTTACTCCACAGGAGGGCTTGCTGGCCAGACCGCTGATAGCCTCTCTGTTGTCCTTGGTCACGGAGCCTTGAATTCTGGCAGGGCCGACCCAGATGGAGATGACGTCTCCCTGCCTTCTCTGCAGCCCACGTTGCCACGTCCCTACATTCTCCCTAATAATATCAAACAGAAGTGTGCGTGTGATGTACCGAACTTGGGCCCCCTGGCCCGACATGCAGCAAAGCCAGCCTGCGGACACCGGGCTGTGGTGAAGGCGGGTACGGTGTTAGTTCATTTCAGGCAGCAGGCGGGGAGTGTGGCCAGCTAACGCTCAAGTGACCCGCACTCCCTGATGGCGTTCGGGGGAGGGTTTTTAACGACAGCATGAGGTGGGGGTGGCACGGTACCTGACCAGCTTGTGGGCACTCTGATTGGTCGGTGGTGAGGTAACAGGGTGGTATTTTGGGGATGAGCAGTTTTTTCTGGCTCCAGCGGGTCTGGGGTCTTCGTGCCGGTGGTCAGCATGCAGTTAACGTCCTCCACCTGGTGGGAGTCTGGTTTCTGCAAAAACAGCTCAAGGCTATGGCTCAGGATATTATCTATCCTTAGCTCTTGAGGAGGAGCTAAAGGTCCTTGACTCTGTTTTATGGCTAAACTATCATTTTGTTTTGCTTCCCTGCTTTCCTCTGTTTCTGCATCTTCTCAGTTCTCTGATTAAGTTTGCTTTTTGGAACTCGGGGAAGGCCTAGGAGGCTAAAGGTTTTCTACAAAGAAGAGGAGGGGGGACAAGGCGGGGGGGGGGTCTGTCCCTGGGAAGGCCTGCAGGGTCCTGCTTGGTTTCAGTGACCTCCTGAACCACCCGTAAGAGGTACAAAGAGTGGGCTCTTCTTCACCCCTCACCTCTGCTGCCAGCAGGAGGGATGCTGAGATGGCCAGAGTGACAGCAGCCATCACTGGCCCGGAGGCACCCCTCGAGGAAGCAGCTGTGTCTCTGTAGCTCGGGGACCTCCTGCTTGGGGCTCCTCATGTGAGGGGAAATAAACTCTTATTGTAAAGTCACTCTTCTCTCAGGTTTTTGTTGCTGTTACTCTCAGTTAGTCTTAACCCTGACTCATGCTCAGGGCTGGAGCTTTCCCACACCAGCCAGAAGCAGTGCTTCTGGGAATAGGAAGGGGTGACCCATACGGACCAGTGGGAGGCCTGAGGCTCACTGTGGAAATAGGAGCCTGTGCCTCATCTCTGCTTCTAGAAAAAGCCAGAACTTACTTTGAATGTAAAATTCTCATTGCATCTATGTCTACGTAAGGCAGCAAAGTATTTGTCTTTGGGTGGAGCACTCTTTTTGACAAGGGTTTGGTCCAGTTGATCTGTTGAACACATTACTGAATTCCATGAACCTCGGTTTCCCTGCCTGTGGAGTGGATGCAGTGGCATCGCTTCGAGAGTTAGCTGTGAAGAGTGCCTGGCAGAGCGCCTGGCACGTGGAATAGGCTCCGTCCACGCTGGTTATAGCAGCATGATTACGGCACTTCGGGTGTATTTCAGAATTAAAACGGGATGAGGGATGTCTGCTTTCCTAACAAGACCTAATTCTAGTTCCTCTTTTGCTTTGGTTTGTATATGGCTGCTTATTCTAGTAATTTATAATAGATTTAAATAATAACAAAAACAACCAACATTTTCTGATAAATGGGACTAATCTCTAAATCCCTGGTATAAAGTAAATTCCCACATGTGTCCAGTGTTGTCTTCATCTGAATTGCTGTGTTTTGAATTTTGGTTAGTAAAGTGTGCTAAGCTTGCCTCTGGTATTCTGTAAAGTAGGGCAGAAAATGTGTGTGTGTGTGTGTGTGTGTCCCCGTGTGTGGCTACCGTGAAGTCTTAAATAGCTGGTCAGTCCCCATCCTCATGCAAGTGTAGTGGAATGCATTGAGAGGGGCTGTTTCTACGGGGTGCTGTTTACTACACTGTCCAGATCTATAACGGGCTGAACATTTAAAAGGTAGCTGTGTTTGTAGGAAGATGGGCTTCTTTTTCCTCCCTCTTTCATTTACACAGAATGACTTTCTTCTTTAAACACCGAACCTTTTGTTATGCTAATCAGGCAGGGACCGTTTCCAATTCAATTTCACCTGGGCCTGGTCAGCCAGTACCTTCCGTGGCTGCCTCCGGGGACCTTCCTTGTCTTTTAAGCTGCCGTCAGCTGCCTGTGCTCATTCCATTGGGGGGCGATATCGCAGATATTTCCTCCTGAGATGTTGCTGGGCCTGGAGGGGTGTGTGCCCCCAGGATGGCCGCTCACGGGCCTCAGTCTTCCCGGCCACGCAGCCCGAGCCTCTTCCAGACGCCCTGTTCTCTGGCTGGTTTGCGTCGAATCTCGGGCTGGAAGCTTGGCTCCGTAGAGGCCCATCAAGAGGCACCGCTGCTCGGAAGTTAATTAGCGATTTCACCAGGTGACCAGGCCAGGGTCACCCCCGCCTCCGCTCTCACTCTGACCCATCTTGGGAGAAATGAGATTCTAAACCCACTACTTTAACTCGGCACAAAAGGCCCAACTGCTAAGAGTGTTTTATGTTTAGTTTTCAATCACAATTCCCAGCTGTCATGGAAATCAACAGACAGGCACCTTGCTACTCCTGGTCCTGCATCTGGTGCCTGGTGGTGCGAAGGAGGAGAACACGGGCCCCGCGATGGCACCAGGCTGCGTGACCACTGAGCTGCCGCGAAGAAGCAAGGGAGCCAGAGAGCAGACCCGCCGGGCAGCTGGGCATCTGGGAGGTTTCTCTCTTGCTTGAGGGAAGACCCAGAATCTTTGCATCAGGCCTGAGGGGATCATATCGGTCTCATAATCAAGGATGACTAGTCATGATGAAATTTAAACATCTACCTTCCTGGAACGCGTGAAGGGGACGTTCACAAAAAACAGAAGAGACAGAGAGACACACACACACAGAAGAGAGGGGCCTGCCTTGTGAATCTCTAGAACACCCCCTTCCTCTGCCTGTCCGTCCTCAGATGCTGGTGTTTGTTTTCTGTGCTGCTCCTTTTGGACCGCCTGCAGCCGCTAAGGCGGTCCTGACGTCGGGGAGGTAACTTCAGGTTCCCACTTTGGGCCTTGGTTTCCTCATATGTAAGATGGGGCTGAGGAAGCCGCCTCCTGGGGAGGTGTCACGAGAACGCTGGACCGTCAGCCGTCGGTCTGGGGATATGACACAAGGCGCCGTCCTAAGTGCTCCGTTTTCCCTGAGCTCCACTCTAGGGGTCCCAGGTGGTCCGGTCCTGGAGGATGCATGGCCCTGTGCCCTCAAGGCCTGTCAGCCCCCGTAGTTAGGGGACGAGTCTCCCGACTTTCCAGGGAGACCTGTGCACTTCCCTCCGTCGTCACCAGCTTAGGGAGCGTCCGTCTCACTGTCCTTCTGTGCTCCCTTTCCTTTCACCCTCTTGGGCTTTGACCCTTCATTTCTTTGTGTTTTACTCTCAGTCTTGATTTCCAGTTCCTCTGAGAATCGTCCCTGTCCCCATGAGGACTTAACGGCGAGAACAGGCTCGATGCACCAACAAGCAGAACCCCCGAACTTCAGATGTCCTGAAAGCACCCTAAGGAGGGGCCAAAGCACCGGCGGCGAGCCCACGCCATCGGGTGGTTCTGACACGCTCCCGGGTGCGACCCTGTTAACTCTTCCAGGGCTTAGATGCCGGCGCCTTCTGTGCGCATTCGCAGCTGCCAGCTGCCTGGAGGGGGCGGGCCCGCCTGTCACGGCACGCGTGAGGAGCGGCCCTCGGGGGGCCCGGGTGGGCCGAGCAGCAGCACGACTGGCAGAGGGACCCGGACCCTCACGTCCTGTCACCTGAGTCTGCGGGAGTGGGTGACGGAGGGAGCACCTGGCCTCCTGTCTCACTCCTTGTTTCTGTGGCAAAGGACACACAGGCCAGGCGCAGCTGTCGCTTCGATTTGACCTCTGTGCCGTGTCGGAGGATATCGGGTTGACAGAGACGCTTGTGCGCAAGGCCCTGCCTGGCTCAGTCCCAGGCGGCGTACAGACTGCCCACCTGGCCTGTGGGCGACTGCTGTCCGTGTCCTCATGTCCCGCCTGTGGCTGTGTTTCCCACCCCCAGCCTGGAGCTCTGCAGCCGAAACCTTCTGCCTGCCCGTCTGCTAGATGGAAATCGTAGGGACAGCTCTGCCAGGGATAGTGCCACACAAGGTCTTGGGAAAACAGACAGTAGCAGGGGCTGCGTGAAATCGTGTGTCCTGCAGTGACACTTGAGTTCCCTGGACACAGCGGTGGGCAGTGGAGGGCGCACCACCTGCGGCCGGAACGTGGCTCTGAACACCAGCTTTGCCGCTTGGAGGTGCAGTGGCCCCCAGGAGCTTCCTCAGCTTCTCGGGGCTTCCATGTCCTTATTTGTAAGCTGAAGGATATAATATCAAGTAAAATGGTAAATGGAAAACAGCCTGTGAACTGCTTTAGGAGCAACCAGATGACAGATACGATTATACTGAGGAAAGAAAGTACCGTAATACTTTTAACACTGCATGCTAAGGGCACAGCCTATTCATTTGACCTAAGTATTACCTACTTTTTAGGAGAATGTGTCTGTGGCTTGGTCAAAATTATGGCTGTGAAGCCACCATCCCAGTGAGAGGGTAGTCAGAATCCCAGAGCGAATTTATTTCTATCCAAGTCCTACCTAATGTTTAATTAAGTAATTAAGTAAATGGTAGGGAATTACGTTTTGATTTTTTTGGTGGTGGGGAGAGGTGTCATGCTCTGGCAGCTGCCTTTGAATTATTTTTGATTCCTTGCCAATCAGAAAGTTGAGATCTGTAAGCACCTTTCAAAATGTGACAAGCAGGAAAGGTGAGGAGTGGTCCTGCCTGCAGTCCATTACCTGACAAAATGCTTTCCTTACTTGCATCCGTTGACGGTCTCCTCCAGAACGGATCCAGACATGGGTGCATCCTTAGATGGGTCTCGGCCTTTGCTTTGTCCCTTTCCATCACTGATAGTAATAGAGCCCCTTCTGTGTCCTGGGCACCGAGTAGGCCACCTGTGGTGTCAGTATCTCACAAGTCTCGTACGTTTGTGTTGGGGATGTAATGTGGCTTGTTGCCATTGCCGGACAGGATGTGGCCGGCCTCCAAAGGAGCGCAGTGCTCACAGCACAGCAGAGGGCGGCAGGTGGAGAGGAAGGCCGCTGTGGCATTCCTGGAGGGCTGTGGAGGAGGTGGGTACGGACTGTTCCATGGCTGATGCGGGAGGGACTTCCTAGGAGGGGAAAAGACCTCCGTGGGGTTGGGAATGAGCCTGTGTGTCCAAGGGCACTGAGAAGCTCTGAGACGGTGAAGAAACAGGGAGTCTGGAGAGGTGGGCAGGTGAGTGATGGAGGGCGGAACAGGTGGGACCGGCCAGCGAAGACCGGGCAGGGGACATCGGCAAAGTGAGAGGTAGTAAGGGTGCCACGGTCAACTTTCGAACAGAGGATGGGCATAAAGATTCTATTTCAGTAAAAGGGCTCCAGCGACGGGGGCTTAGAGGGAGAGGAAGTGTCCGGGACCAACAGAAAGGCTGGGAGCAAGGAACACGTGGATGGGGACAGGACGCGTGACTCGCTGGGTACAGGAGGTAAAGACAGAAGAGCGGGACTGAGAGGCCGTGTCTCCTGCCTTTCCTGCCCCTCGGCCTTGGGGCAGTATAGGTCAGTTGCTGCTGATCTCCTTGAGGCGGGAAGCATTGTGAACCACCGGAGAGAAGGCCGGGCAGACCAGGGAGGGACCACCGGCTGGGCAGGGAGCGTCTCAGAAATGCTTGCAGAGAGAGGATGGGGCACCTGGGGTAAGACGCTGCAGACCAGCGCACAGCCTGCCGTGCATCCTGCTTAGGAGAAAATACGGTGCCTTAAACGAGCGGTGACCTCGGTGCTGGTCAGCATGCGTGTGCAGACGGGAGGTTGGCTGGGTACAGCCCGAGCCTGGGGACCCTCTGGATTTGCGGCGGTGTGCTCGCTGTGTTTGGGGATAACATTAACGATCTGTGGCCAGTGAAGATGCAGTCGTCCTATTTCGAATATTTAATTTGCCTTTTGCATTAAGGTAACAATTCCTTTTATTTGCAGATAATCAGGCTGTCGCACATGGCTGGTGTCTTGCTGTGAAGGGTCCCTCCTGGGGTCCCCTCTTTTACCTCCTTGCTGGTGCTTTACAGGAACCCCTACGCCCTTCGGCACAACAAGTCTAGGTGACCAAGCAGATGGCGCTGGGCTGTGGCTCAGGCCGGTGTGGTCCTCACACAGAGCAGCAACTCCTGCGTCCGTGCAGCGTGACGCTGGGGCAGGACGCACCTCGCGCTGCCTGGCAGACCAGGCTGCAGCACCGGTTTTGTGTCTGGAAACCTTTATTTTTGCTCTAAAGTTGTAAGTAGCATTACGGAGTCATATCATATCAGTCACACATCTTTCGGGAAGGAAACGTGGAAAGCGTGAAAACGCACAGAGCGTCGTGTTTCCAGGATATTCATCTTGTACTACAGACGGGCTTTCCCTCTGATCACTGTAAACTGTGACTGGCCGTGGGGAGAGAAAACAGAGATGACTGCCTGGTTCAACGTTCCAGCTTTCTGTCTGGGAAAGCCCTGCTGCCCTCTTCTTGTAGACTCATGCATGGGTGTTTGCAGGGACTCCCGTTAATTCAAACCCAGTTCAAATGTCGATCATTTCAATGAACTATGATTACTGTACTATTTGAAAACAAGGATTATTCCATCCTTTCGAGTGTATTTGAGTACTGAGTTCTTCTCACAGTTAAATCTACTTTGGGGGCTTGAGGAGATCAAGTCAGATGTAGTGGTGATGAAAAAGAGAACAAAATGTTAGGTAAACCAGTGCTAACTGTTGGGTCCGCGGACTCCTTAGACCTGTGTGCTCGCTTTGACAGTCTGCTAGGGAGGATGAATTTCTGGCTTCAACACGGTCTCTGGAGCAAAATCACATTGTAGTGGGGTCAAATAGAATTAAACTGAAGTTAAAATGTAATCTAAAAGTCGACGGGGCTCACTCATTAACAGCAACACTCAGAATACTCCAGGTGAGACTCTGTCCGGACAGACTTGTCCTTGCACGAGTCTCACCATCCACAGCTGTTAACTGGGGATGCTGGTGGCCCATGGATGCTGGGTTAGCTCTGCCAGGGCTGTAGCCACTGACGGCAGAGAGAAGTCCTGGAGATGCAGAAAGCCGTCTCTCTGGGGCCACCTTTTCAGATGAGGAATCTCTCAGTAAAAAAATTGCAATAAAGATTTGCTCTTCTCTTATCTGAATAATGGCTCCATTTGATAATCATGGATTAATTAATTTTCTTCCTCATTCTAAAATAATTCTGAGGAAGCTCGGTCACTAACCCAGGGGGTGATTTCTGTCATTGCCGTCCGGGTTTTGCAGAAAGTTTGGAATCAGTCATGCCAACTTTTCTCAGGAAGCAGACTCATTTTCTCATCCAAGGCTTAGAAGGGAGCGTCCAGCCTCTGAGAGAAGAGATGTGTGCGATGCCCGGCCCTTCCCGCCAAAGACTCGGCTCTCCTCCCTCCCCCAAATCCTTCTCCTCACCAGCAGCGTTGCACCCTAAGAAACAAGGTTCTAGCACCCAAACTCCTTCAGTGTTCCCTTCAAATCCAGGTCTCATGCAGGAGGTATCTTAACAGCTGAAAAATGGAAACCAAACCCGGTTTTTTAATGGCCCACTAAAGCACATTAATTGCTTTTTACTCCTTCCTCCAAGATACACCTACAAATGAAAATGGAGGCAGGGGCTAAATGATCTCGGCCAAGGGCACTTGGCCAGGGGGGTGTCGGAGCCCTGAGTATCCCGACCCTCCAGAGCTCTGGGCTGGCTGGTGTGCTGGCAGGGGGGACGGGGGGGACCCCAAAGAGGCAGAAAGACTGGACACAGAATCGGACACTGCGTTGTGAGGTCTGCATATCCCGTGATGACACACGGCAGGGACACAGCCTCACAATGGGGATGTCCGGTGGAGCGGGAGATTGTCCCTGGGGCTGGGGCTCCCTGGGAGGCCTTTCAGGGGGGTGTTTTCATATTGCAGGCTTCTTAAAATCTTGTTTCAGAAAGGCAGCATCGATGGTATTTCTTTCCCAGCATTTCGTTTGCAGGATTGCTAGTTTTATCACCTTATGTTGAGGCTGGTGAAATACCGCGTGCTGGCCCCCAACCCTTGGGTCCATTTTGGAAGTCACTTGGTAGCGTTCATTTGTTTTTAAATGAGGAAAAGCAAGCATGGTCTTTCTCGGACTACAGAGGATACAGATGTGGTGCTGAGGCTGGATCTAATGTTGAGGATGGACACCCAGTCGGCAGACTTGCTCCCTGTATCTCCTGCACTCCTCCAAAATATCTCGAAGGATTCACGGTGCCGTGTACGTCACCAAAAGAAATGTGTTCGTTTAATGACGGTTCTTTGACTCTGTGGAAAGGCCCCAGAGAGGCACCACCCCTGGACGTTCAAGACCTTGTTAGGCACTACTGGGCATATACCCTGAGAAAACCAGAATTCAAAAAGAGTCACGCAACACAGTGTTCATTGCAGCTCTATTTACAATAGCCAGGACATGGAAGCCACCTAAGTGTCCATCGACAGATGAATGGATAAAGAAGATGTGGCACATATATACAATGGAATATTACTCAGCCATAAAAAGAATATGCTAACACATATATATGGAATCTAAAAAAAAAAAAAGGTTATGAAGAACCTAGGGGCGGGACAAGAATAAAGACGCAGATGTAGAGAATGGACTTGAGGACATGGGGTGGGGGAAGGGTAAGCTGGGACAAAGTGAGAGAGTGGCATGGACATACATACACTACCAAATGTAAAATAGATGGCTAGTGGGAAGCAGCCGCATAGCACAGGGAGATCAGCTCGGTGCTTTGTGACCACCTAGAGGGGTGGGATAGGGAGGGTGGGAGGGAGACACAAGAGGGAGGAGATATGGGGATATATGTATACGTATAGCTGATTCACTTTGTTATAAAGCAGAAACTAACACAGCATTGTAAAGCAATTATACTCCAATAAAGCTGTTAAAAAAAACTTTAAAACAAGAACCTTGTTAGGGAAACAGGGCTGAGTAACCTGTGTCGTTCGAGTGCGTCTGGGGACTTGGCAGTGAAACCAGGAGCACATGGACTGTCGGTGACTTGTGAACTGGGTCAGCCTGTCTACACAGCCCTGCACATGGTGACCACTGCAGCGATGAGCTCAACCTGTTCTGTCTGCCACAGGGTCTCAGCAGCGGGTGAGGGTATCCTTCATGTCACCCACGACCTAGAGGCAGCCACTCCCCACTCTCCCAGTTGCTCCTCTGGTATTTGCTCCGTATTTCTAAACAGAGTGCTTACATTGCTAGTCCTTGGTTTTCAGTTTTAGATATGACTCGCTGAGCCACTAAGGATAAGGAAGGTGTAACTTCCTTGCACCTGCCCAGAAACGCACTTTCTCTCCCCGATCCTTTCCATGAAGGGCTCTTGTACCTTTTGGCTGCATTGATATCCAACATCCATGTTAACCTGCCGGTCCGCCACCACTCACGCTGAGTCTTGTAGTGTACGGATGTTGAGCTTTTTGCTTGTACTTTGTTTTTTCTGGAGTTGTTCTGTTCCATTTGCATAATTTCCTACGTACTTCCCATGAATCCGTCCCCTACGATTTAAATACCAAACGTTAGACCGACTTTGTCCCATCAGGACTGACTGCTGTCCAACCTGCCATCTCGCTGGTTTTCTGGACTCTTCTGCCCTGGACATGCTGGGGTGGCTTGACCACTCCACTGGCTGGATCCCATATTGATCACTCATGGTTGGCCTTCCTTCTAGGGGTCACATCGTCCACCGAGTTTCTAGAGGGAATGTGTGTGGAAGATACAAGCTGAGATCACTGTCTGACATTCTGCACCCGTCCTTAGCTGGTGTTTCGTCTGGGGAGAGACGTCTAGATGGGGTATGATCGTCCCTCAGGCTTTAAAGTTGTCTGGCGTTTTCCTCCAGCTGCTGCTCCAAACCCTGAGGCTGTTCTGACGCTCCATCCTCCGTAAGGGGCTCCTTTTTATCCCCATCCCTAGCAGCGTGTGAAAAGGGTCTTCTTTTGACCTAAGTATACTGGCTCCCAGAGTATGGTCCTTTAATTTACATGATTGGTATGTGGGTGTTTGTCTGTCCCTTCTGTGACAGGTCATCCCAGCCCAAATACTCACGTTCTTCAGTCCTGGAAATTTTCTTTAATTCTCTTATAATTTCTTCCTCTACATTTTCTTTATTTGCTCTTTCTGGAATTGTACTAGTCACATAGTCTATCTCCTGTACAGATCATTTAATTTTTCTTATTTTGGCTCTACTTTCCATCTTGTTGATTTTTCTAATTTCTGAATCATTTCATACTTTTCTATTAACTTTTCAATTTTAATCATATTTTAATTCCTAAGAACTCTTAGTTTTTCTTGAGTGTGGCCCAGATCTCCTTGTTATGAGGATGCCATATCTTCTCTTTCCTCTGTGATATTATTTTTTTTTTAAAGATTTTTATTTTATTTATTTACTTTTTGGCTGCATTGGGTCTTTGTTGCTACGCGCGGGCCTTCTCTAGTTGAGGTGCGTGGGCTTCTCATTGCGGTGGCTTCTCTTGTTGCGGAGCACGGGCTCTAGGGGCGCGGGCTCAATAGTTGTGGCTCATGGGCTCTAGAGCACAGCCTCAGTAGTTGTGGCTCACAGGCTCTAGAGCGCAGGCTCAGTAGTTGTGGCGCACGGGCTTAGTTGCTCCGCGGCATGTGGGATCTTCCCGGACCGGGGCTTGAACCCGTGTCCCCTGCATTGGCAGGCGGACTCTTAACTGCTGCGCCACCAGGGAAGCCCCCTCTGTGATGTTATTAGTGATTAGCTGTTTTATTTTTAAATTTTCTCTGATCCCTGCCAAGTTCCTCTTCACTGTTTGTTCATTTGTTTGTTTTGGCCTCTGTCTTTCTCACATGTCTGGTGACTCGTGGTTCCAGGCATGTTTAAGGAGAGGCAGTAACTAACAGCAGTGCAGAGCTGGCCCAGAATGGCTCAGGAGAACCAGCTGTTAACTTTCAGGAATTTTGTGAGCCCACTGGTATACACAGCCATTATTAGAAATTTAATTACATAAACTCACAATTGTAAGTTATGTGAAAAAGAGAAGTAATAAATACTCCAAACATTGCTCTAATCCCATTTAGTGTATTTTACTATTGTCCGTACTCTTGTGGTTACTTATGTCTATTTTATGGTGGACATACCATACAGTGGCGTGTACTGCACTCCCGTTCCCAACTCTGCATTCAGTAACATCACAACGGCAGCCCGAAACCAGCCGAGGTCGTGGTGTTCACACCATGGAAATGGGCCAATCCTGTAAGGCAGGGCTGTCCCGACCCTCCACCCCTGGAGAGCCTGTTGTTACTCACCTACCAGCACACCACCGCAGGAACCCTGGTGTGTGTAGTAGAGCTGGGGCTAACCTACCCAGAAGATATCCATTTGGTTTCCCAATGTGGGCTTGGATTTCCACTGATGGATGCCACGACCCCAGCTTCAGCCCAGGGCTCCAGGACTCACAGACTTCCCTCCTCAGCAGGCAGAAATTCTTTTTCTCCTCAGTCAATAATACTCGATTTCCTCCAGTGTTAGGTCTGAACAAAGACCAACGTTTGGCTAGTAGTCTTTCTAAATTTCACAAAACCATTTTATAAAAATGTTCACATTGCAGTTTTGAAATGCCTGCTTTCCAGAGAACAAGGCTGTTCCAGTGCAGCTTTTACTTCTCAGTAGGACTGTGGATTTCAGTTCCTTTGTATGTTTAAGAAACTGTAGTTTTTGTGGACTATGCATATTTTATTCTTTTATTTGAAAATATTTATAATAGTAATTAACACTATGTTCTGCAAAAATGTGTTTAATGTTTGCTATAAATGGAGCTATAGCTGTAAATGCACATCGCACTGTGATATTTTGAAGCATGGAAAATGGAGAGTCCTATAGTTAAGACACAAGACATCTTTGGATTACAGTTTGATTTCCTTAAAAGTTAAAGTAAACATTAAATCATATACATATATCATTTATAACAAAGCTAATATTATCTGAGCTCAATATTTTAGTCTGAAAATGATGACATTGTGAATAGGAAAATATGTAAACAGCTAGAAGACAGTCATGAAGAAATGAGATAATAGCTTCAGATGAAACAATTGAATATGAATTATGACATAATTACAGACCCCCCGATGGGTAAAGAAGAAAGCTACTGATGATATAATAGTGTTTTCTGTAATGTCTACTGCTGTTTAGGCTAAAAAGATATTTATTCCGTGGCAAATTCTTCTATTTTGTTGTTTTAAACTTTCTCAAATGTTCCTTTAGACCGGGGGTTTACATGCTTCGATTGAATCAAAAGTAATAATATTGAAAAAGTTTAGTCAAAGTCCTAGTGGATTTGTACGTAGAGTGCTGTTCCCTAAATGCTCCATTGACAGACATGGAAACATGTAGTCCTCCCATAGTAATTATTTAGCCATCATTTCAAAATATCAATAGTATAAACTTCAAGGAACTCATTTTCTAAGCACTTAGGTATAAAATTTACTTAAGGGACTTCCGTGGTGGCGCAGCCATTAAGAATCCGCCTGCCAGCACAGGGGACACCGGTTTGAGCCCTGGTCCGGGAAGATCCCACATGCTGCAGAGCAGATAAGCCCGTGAGCCACAACTACCGAGCCTGTGCTCTAGAGCCCTTGAGCCACAACTACTGAGCCCACGTGCCACAACTACTGAAGCCCACGTGCCTAGAGCCCGTGCTCCGCAACAAGGGAAGCCACTGCAGTGAGAAGCCCGCACACTGCGAGAAGAGTAGCCCCCGCTCGCCGCAACTAGAGAAAGCCTACGTGCGGCAACGAAGACCCAGCACAGCCAAAAATAAATAAATAAATTTATTTTAAAAAAATTTACTTAAAAGTTGAAAATAATTAAATAGACTATATCAAATTCTACAGGACTAATATAATTACACTGGTCTTAAGGTTTAAAATATTTTTTGTCTTATACGCATTCATTCAATACAGACATTTCATTCAGATGATGGTCGTCATCCAATCAAAGTCCTCACTTTAAAAGGAAAGCTTGGTGGGACTTCCCTGGTGGCAGAGTGGTTAGGAATCCACCTGCCAATGCAGGGAACACGGGTTCGAGCCCTGGTCCGGGAAGATCCCACATGCCATGGAGCAGCTAAGCCCGTGCGCCACAACTACTGAGCCTGCACTGTAGAGCCCGCAAACCACAACTACTGAGCCCGTGTGCCACAACTACTGAAGCCTGTGCGCCTAGAGCCCGTGCTCTGCCACAAGAGAATCCACCGTAATGAGAAGCCCGCACGCCTCAATGAAGAGTATCCCCCACTCGCCGCAACCAGAGAAAGCCTGCGTGTAGCAGCGAAGACCCAATGCGGCCATAAATAAATAAATAAATAAAAAATAAATAAAGGAAAGCTTGGTTTCTGGAATTATGTAGCTGGAAGCTGAGGGGTGAATTCGTTATGTGTACATACATAAACATATACACACATGCACATTCACATTCATATACGTAAACAGGTGTATAAACAGATACACGTTCATGCAATATGCATATTTGCATATCTATTCAAGAAACATTGGTGTATATGTAATCGTAAACACAAATATAGTCTTCATATATGTATTCTTGTGCATGCACATATACCTATAAACATGCACATAATCATTTACATACGTATTCACGTACCTACCACATATGCAAATACATGTATAAATATTCACATAAAAAGCCGTATGCTTACAGATCTATCCATTAACATGTACATATTCATAAACATGCACATTCATGGACATTTTCATGAAAATAGATGATGGTTGGATGGACAAGTTGGTGTGTTTTATGACGTGCTATTAGACTCAGGTTATAGTGTGTTTGGAGAAATCAGATTCCACTGTAGCAGCTATTCAGATTTGTATTTCTTTTACTTTTTTTTTTTTTTTTTTTTTGCGGTACGCGGGCCTCTCACTCTTGTGGCCTCTCCCGTTGCGGAGCACAGGCTCCGGACTCACAGGCTCAGCGGCCATGGCTCACGGGCCCAGCCGCTCCGCGGCATGTGGGATCTTCCCGGACCGGGGCACGAACCCGTGTCCCCTGCATCGGCAGGCGGACTCTCAACCACTGTGCCACCAGGGAAGCCCTCTTTTACTTTTAAGTTAGTGTTAGATTATAGTTATGACTTGCTGACACACCCTGGCACCTGTACCCAATTTGATTTGTCAGTGGCCTGTTAGTAAATTTATCTGTGACTGTGTTCTGCTTTCCATTGACTTCAAAAGATCACGGGTAAAGGTGATCCATGATGGCTCATTCTGGAGCTTCCGTTTGTAAAATTACATCATCCCTTTTAAAATAAAACTTACTTTCTTATATTTAGTGTAATTCATGTTTATTATAAAAAATGTGGAAAATACGGCCGAGTATGGACGAGCAGGAGGTGTTCAGCTGCAGCAGTGGTCACTGCGGCTGTAGTGTTCATCCGGAAGTGCTTCTCTTTACGTGAGCGCTGCTTTACGGTGCTGAGGTCCTCATGTAATATGGTCTTGTATTCTGGCTTTCTCCTAGCTGCGTTATAGCATAAGCGTTTTCCCATGTAATTAAAATTCTTTGCTGACACTTTTCAACAATTGTAAAACTTTCTAGATTTAGCTGTCGTCTAACTCACTCTTCCCTGGCTCTACTGTCTGGCATTTAGTCGCTTTCCCTGTTTTGTGGTACTGGGATTATCTCACAGTGAACATCTTTGAATTAAGGATTATTTTCTCAGAACAGACCTTCAGAAGTGAAGTTACTGTGACAAGAGATATGAGCCCATCTCAGCCTCCTGATATGTTGCCAAATTGCTTTCCCCCCAAAAGGTCTTAATCTGCACGTCCGCTGTTGATGTGTGAGCCCATGTCTCACGCACGCTTCTGCTGAACTTGTTCAGTTTGGGGATTTTGTTCATCATTCAGCCTTTGCTCTGATCCATATTGACCCCAGTGTGAAACCCAAGCCCTCTGTTGGCTTGCTAAAAACAAGCACACAAGAACCCAGTCCCTTCTTGGGAAGAGGAGACCGGCTGGAAGATCTGGAGTGGCTCCAGGTCACAAGGGGCTGCCCTGAAGCCCGGCAAATTCCACTTGGACATGGACACAGCTCAGGGCAGATCACTGGGCCCAGCCCGGCCCTCTTCCCTGGTCCTGCTGCCCTTTCCCCTCCGCCACTCTCCTCTGGGGCCCTCGACCTCCAAATCCCTCTCACTCTTATGCACCTCCTCCTCTCACCCACTCCCCAAATGGAAATGGTCTCAAGGTCAGGCCTTTCTGTCCAAAGTCAAGGTGCTCTACAGGACAAAGGCCCTTCTCCTGCACAAGCTCTACCCTCTTGAGAAGGGAGTTGAGACTGCAGCAGTAGTATGTGCCCTGCTGAATATAGGACAGTGCCCCTTCTAGCCCGAGGGAGATGATTTTCAGATAATTATAGACAGAGGGCAGTGTTGGGCACTGGCCACTAAATGTTTGTTTTGCCTTCCATCCCTCTCCGTGTAGAATTTAAATCTCTCAGGGTAGCGCCTGCTTCACAGGGCTGTAAAATGTTCTGCTTTTGACTTCGTTGTTTCATAAGTAAATACAAAGTATAAATAAAAATTCTGCACGTGGAGATGGGGTCGGAGGACTGAAGCTGCTGAAGGGACACATCCGCTGGCTTTCCTCCCCTCAGTTTGCAGTGAGGGTCACTGCTGAAGACCAGGGTCTTGGAAAAGGTGGAGGGAAGACGCTGCAAAATCATGGGGGATAAAACGAGAGCAGTGAGGAGACCCCACCCTCATGAGACACAAAGCAGGTCGTCCTAGGAGCTGTTTCCACTGTTGTCGGCTGCGGGTTAAAACGGTGGTTCTCACGGGGAACTTGTCAGAAGTGTGCTGTGTCAGGCCCCAGGGCCAGGCCCAGGAATCTGAATTTTAACCCATTGTCAGCACCACGGGGCTAACGGACAGCAGCCCTCCCCCTCCTGAAAGATGGGGCTTTGGGCTTTGCCTGGAGTCTGTGTTGGATCCTGGCTACAATGTGTGGATCGAGTGGGGTCCCCTGTCTCGCTGCCTGCCTGTGGTCTCCATGACGTTAGTTAAGATGTTCGGCGGGGTTAGGGTGCTGGGGACAGTGCGCTCCAAGGGCGCGTCACTCATAATGGTTATGATAATAGAGCTGGTGCCGTTTTATGTAATTAGAGTCCGTACTTCTTATTATGTTCTACTTAGCTAGATCTATACTCCAAGTCAACGCAGGACATAATTTGGGAATACTGTGTTCGTATAATGCATGTGTGTGTATTCACCCACATTCAATACCTGTGCAGACAATACTTTATCATAGTGTGGTGTACCAGATTTTTAATCAAAGCATCCCTTTGTCAGGGTGCAAAACTAATTGCGTTGTTGTGTGTTGGGGGTCAAAGTTGTTGTAATAAAACATCCATCTTGGAGCTTTTTAGAGGAACCTGTTTAAAAAGGTTAAAGTGGGTAATTATCACACCCTAATTTACAACTACTTGGCAATAAGAGTTGCTTTTCAATGAACCATTTATTCATGATCTGCTGCTCCACACTGCAGGATTCTTCTTGACTAGGTTAGGAAATGTAATTAATAAATGATAGGATTATTTATGGTTCATGGTGCCAGATTGGGAAATACAATGATATACAGAATGAGCTGAAAATGATTCTTGCAAGCAGCCAGCACACTTTAATCCATGGATTGAATTGTCATATCACTTGATGTAATGAAGTGTATTCTGGATGGAATTCATGGGACGTTTCTGCGTGCTGACCTTCCTCTTTTGGCGGCTGAGGGAAAGCAGTCATGGTCCTTCCAAAACGGAGTTGAAGTACAACATGTCCATCTTGGTCTCGGTATGTCTAGATGGGTTTTTGGGGGGTGGGGTGGTAAGGGACGTTCATATGATTGCCTGTAACAGGAGTTCTCTCTACATGGTGGCTTCCAAACATACAGTAGGACTCAGATTAGAATCATCACAAGATAATAAATCTGACGTCCTCAACAAATGTGACTTCATGTGATCAAATCAAAACACGTTCAGCCTGTGCTACTAGGTTTTTACAAAGGTGACTTGTTTTTGCATAACAACAGACTTTTGTAATAATGTTCGTTTTCCAAGCCTGTCATGACTCTGGACAGAGGACGCATTTAGTAAACAGCACGTGCCTTTGAACACGGAGCCCAGGGCGCCCGCCTGTCTCCTGCGGGCTCTGGAAGGGGGGTCTGCACACCCGCCAGCGGCCAGGGCCGATGCAGGGCCCGCCCTGGGGGGACCGTGACCGCGGCTGTGACCCGACTTTAGGGGCTCTTGTCGGACCCCACGGTGCCCTGTGCTCAAGGATGTGCCGTCCGTGCTCCCCACGACGGGGTCACGGCTGCCCTTCCAGTCCTGGACGAGGACTTCCGGCCCCCAGTTAACGCGGAGTGTCCGGGGCGGCACAGTTTGTGTGGGTCAGACGCCGCCCCGGGACCCAGCTGGGGACACAGCACAACGTGCCTCATCCGTGAGCCGCTTGCAGCGCTAAGCGCTTCCTGCACTTCTGCCGTGCCACCCGCACGCTACCCCAGGGGAGAGGCCTGTGTTTATAGTTTGTCAGCAGTCGTAAGGTGCGGGGAGGGGGGAAGGGCCAGGACTGCGAAGGAGAAGCAGCTGCAGCGCAAGTGGTGCCCCCGCAGACGCCGCCCGGGCAGGGCCCACAGGAGGGAGCCTTGGCCTGCGGAGGGGCTGATGGGAAGGTGCCCGAGTGCCGACGGGAGGGCGCCGCGGGGGCCGATGGGAAGGCACTGCGGGCCTCGGAGCGGCTGATGGGCCGGCGTCTCAGGCACAGGTGGAAAGACATCGCACCTGCCTTGGGAAGGGCTTCGTGCAGGTGGATGGCTCTCAGCCTTTTTGTACCGGCACTTCCCCTCTCCTTACAAAGGGCTTGGATGGCCCTCCTCCACCTGCATTGGGTAGAATAGTGCCTTCCCCGCACTCATGTCCATCAGGACCCTGTGTGACTTTGCTTGGAAACAGGCTTTGCAGGTGCGGTGAGTTGAGTTGAAGTCATGCTGGTGGCCCTGACCCGATGACAGGCGTCCTTAGCAGTAGAGGGACGTTTTCCTGACGTCCCGCCGAGTGTTGGAAAGTCACTCAAGGATGGGGCGGCACTGCCTCGGGCGGGACCCTGAGGATGCCCAGGACAGTCCGCATCCCTGTCTCTATCGCAGAGTCCACGGCAGGCTCACCGTGGCGGTCAGACCAGCGCGTTCGCCTCCCAGCGCTCCCGAGCTTCACCGGCTTCCCTGGGAACCACCATCCTAGGTACCGTCGACGGCTCCTGGATGCACTCAGGCCCCGTCTGCTTGGGCAGAATGCGCGGGAGGGAGGCAGGCACGCCATGGCTTCCTTTTGTTTCGGGCACGACTTCAGATTCCTTTGTCAGGTACAGGTGGTGGTAGGCAACCTAAACCACGTTTATGCAACCTAAACGTGGGAGTGTTTTCCTGGCTCCGAAAAGGCCTTCTCAGGCTGGGCAAGGGCTGCCCAGAGCGCCAGGCACGGCCTCTCCGTAGACGGGGCTCCTGAGGTGCATCCGTGGAACTTGCGGTGTTGGCCTGTGTAGGGTTAGGTTACTGCCTGAGTTTTAAGTTGATTCTTGCAAGATCCTGTTCTGAGAGGAGAGTGTAGACACGTATACATTTTTCTCCAGTTGGTCTGGGTACGGTCTGGGTAGGAGGCCGAAGAGCAGGCGCGTTGAACGGGGGAGTCAGCTTCTCAGAAGCACCACCCGCCACGTGCTGAGGCTCCCCAGTGGGACACACGGTGCCTCTATGGGTTTTCTGACCTTTACAGTGAGCTAGAGTATGACTATCATCTCCTTTCTCCAGTTGAAGCTGAGACACAGAAATTAACTATTTACCAATTCAAGGCTCAAAATTTCTAAGTATTTAAGACAGTACCTGTGCTTGGCTACCATGCCATTTCCACGGTGCTGCAGAATTTTCTGGCTCGTTTCTTGTGCTTCACAAACAAAGCTATTCTGCTCTGACAGAGCTAAGAAGCACAGGTGCTTTTATGTCAGAAAAAGTTACACTTAATTTCAAATTGTTCAGGTATAAATTGTACAGTTTGTGAATCAGACATAGATTTCATTCCTTCCTGACTTGTCAGTATTTCCCCCAGACCCAAATAGGAACAGCAGCTGGAGAAATAAAATGAGAGTAGTTAATGACATTATTTTTTAAAGTTCTGGTAAAATGGTTGATGGATGATGAAGCACACATTTGATTAAAAATGGATGATGGGGGTTTGATTTAGCCATGCCCTTCCCGTTCTTAGAGAATTGATGGTTTAGATGTCCCAAGTACTATTTTATGTAATGAAATAACTTGCAGCTTTTTTGTGAGAGCAAGATTTCTTTACCCCAAAGTCTATCATGGCGGCTTTTGAGCTTCACTTAATGTTTTGAAGAATGAAATAGAAGGATCTTTGTTTGGCAGCTTGAGAGTGGAACATCACAGAAAGATGAAAGTGCCGGAGTTAATCAGGCTGAATAGCACTGACGTTTGCAAGGAGAGAGATTGCCAGTGAATTAGGATAGGAAAGATGTTCATAAAGTTGAACAGATTCTTCTGTGAATTCAAAGGGAGAAAAAAACTTAAAAGCACAATTAAGTTTTCCTGGAAGTATTTTCCTCCATGGAATAGAATTTCTGCATCTGATTCCAAAATTAGTATATTACAACACCGCTGTGCACAAAGCATCTCAGATGGGAGTGAGCAGAGGGAACACTTTGGAAGTCTTTCGATACAGATTTTTTTTCACTGAATTCTTTTTTTTAGGTGTAGAAGGGTTATTTGAGTTTCATTTCTGACCTGTCCAACATCCAGTTGTTACTTACGTTTAAAAAAATCTCAGAGAGAGGCATCTGTCTGGTCACCCCCCAGAGAGCTTCAGTGCTGGGGCAGGAGACCCCATTTCCTCCCACGTTGGCCAGTGCTTTGGTGGAGCGTCTGTCTTGATTTTTTTTTTTTTTTTGCGGTACGCGGGCCTCTCACTGCTGTGGCCTCTCCCGTTGCGAAGCGCGGGCTCAGCGGCCATGGCTCACGGGCCCAGCCGCCCTGCGGCACGTGGGATTCTCCCGGACCGGGGCACGAACCCGCGCCCCCCGCATCGGCAGGAGGACCCCCAACCGCTGCGCCACTAGGGAAGCCCCTCTGTCTTGATTTGAATGCTTGTTTTCAAGTAGGAGATTCAAATCTGTCAATTAAGGTAGAACACGTGCTTTTTCTCTGATTTTTCAGTAGATTTACATTTTGAAAAGCAAAGCAGGTGCTTGAATTTTGTGGCATTATAATGAAATGGAAAATTGTCAATGTCACCAAAGTGATTGAAAAATTTCCAAAACGAAGTTGAATTCGTGAAATGTTATGAGGCTATGAGACCAAAGTACCAAGATGGCTTGAAAGTTGAGATTCAGCCAGGGATCTAGGTGGAAGAATCTGGAGAGACTGAGTCTTATACATTATCACCCTAGGACTTCATGGATTCCCAGAAAGAGTTTGGGGGAAAAAAAGGTGTGTCGGGATGCAATTTTATGTAGTATGTTTAATACAGCATTTTAAACATACTGTGAATAGCAAATTGTCAGGAACTCTTAGGAGCGCTATTATATCTGTGATTCTGGAGCCAGGAAGAGAGATACATGGGAAATTGCAGCAATTACAGTCCCATCTCATTGATTAAGGCCGATTGCAAAATAGTCACGGAAATATTGGCATTGCGGCTTCAGTCTGTTTTACCTAATAACGTTCATGCCAATCAAACCACATTTTTCAAAGGAAAGCATTAAGACCACAGAGGCAGCCCCATTCACCATCTCAGCGTATGCACCTTAATGTATATACGGCAAACACTGGCACATCTCTCCTGAGCTAATCTTTTCCCAGTTCTGATATTGAATTTGCAATCACTGTTTCTTAGCTCAATCACAGGACACAAAGATAGTTAACTTTAAAATGCTGCATGTTTTGATATGTAAAAAGGCTGTCAAATTGGATAGTCCTATTACCTGTCACATGGCAAATCACTGGAAAGACAAAACCAGAAACCAGATAATTTCTTCCTCAGAAAGAATTAGTTCAGGAATTACGTTTCTATTTATACGTCTTTTCACCAAAAGTGAGAGGTTGTACTTTGGATGAAGTTCCCGAGCGTATGAAAGTTGTTTGCATTTCCCAGTTCCATGTTTTATTTTTCTCAGTCATTTCTTTCACAGGAGATCGTCTCGTGCGTGTGTCATGTCGGAACACTGGCTTCATCTCATGTTCTTCACCTTGTCCTATGTCTTGTTCCTTATTTGTTCTGTAACTTGTCCGTGTCTTTAAGCAGGGACACCTTTTGTCAAAACAAAAGCTGTAGATGTCAAATTCAAAGCATTTTGCAAAGGTTTCCTCATTTTTCTTGTTCTTCTGCCCCAGCCCTTGGCCTTGTATTAATGTAAATACAGATTTATGTTGAACGAAGAGTGACGTGTTTGGGAAGATATGAGACCCCTTTCTTCTGGACCTTTAAATGGTAATTGTAGGACCCCATTAGCTCTCTGGAAAGACTCCCCCTGAAGTTGCAAATCTCCTAGATGTGTTTGGTTGGGATGCAGGAAGAATGAACGTTCTTGAAAACATGGTGGTGTCCAGACCTAGAGAAAGCTCATTGAAACCCTCTTATTTACTTTGTTGTTGACTGAAAGCTAAGAAAAGAGTAATTGTGAACAGGATTAAGCCAGTCGTGTAGCTGTGAATTCATAGCTTGCCAGTGCCCCCCAAAGAGGTTGGATGTGAATGAAATCAGCAGCCTTCATTTCTTTCTCAGCAGTGACAGCACGAGGAATCCATCCACCATTTCTTTCTCAGCAGTGACAGCACGAGGGATCCATCCACCAAGCTCTGCCACCAGGGGGGCTCGCAGAAATGCAGGAAGTAAACGACTGGGCTCCCTCCACCCTTCAGCCTACCCCTGGCCCCTTTCCAGCTTGGACAGGTGTTCCCTGCAGCACTGTTCAGGTTCACAGGTGCCAGGAACTGGTTCAGGTTCTTTGCACAGGCTAATCCGACGTTCACAGCAGCCCTGGGAGGGAGATGCTCTGATGCTTCTATTAGGGATGAGCGCACTGAGACCAAGAGAGGGTTAATAGCTCTTTAAGGTCCCACAGCAGCAAGTAAGAGGCGCATCTGGGATTCAGCAAGGCAGTGTGGATCCAGCATCCATGGTATACAAGTGAACTGTTGACTACCGTATGTGACGTGTTCTAGGCTGTACATGTCATCATCAGTAGTGCTGGAGATACACAGCTTATTAGGATTCAGGGCAAAGTGCTTTCATCAGAGATTAAGTCAAGCAAGTTGAGCTGTTCTGAAAGATTTTGCTGGGTTATAATAAGGTTCGTTTGCGGAGTGAGTCTGGTCCAGATAGTGAAATAATGTGTGTTAGCTGTTCTCAGATGTTTTGGTATCAAGATGCTGTTGACTCCTAAAAATTATGGGGGACTGCAAAAAGGCTTTTGTTTCTGTGGGTTCTATCCACTGATATTGACCATATGATAAATCAAAACAAATATTTAAAATATTTATTAAGTTATTTAAAGATTATAACGATAAACCTATTTCATCAAACAAGAAACATCAGTGAGTAGGGTGGCATTGTTTTACATTTTTGCAAATTTCTTTGATGTCTGGTTTAAGGAAGACAGCTGTATTTTCGTACTTCTTCTGCCTCCGATCTGTTACAGTATGTTGTTTTGGTTGAAACAGATGAAAAAAATCCAGCCTCACACAGCTAGGCAGTTGGAAAAAGGAGTATTTTAATAGCCTTCTCAGATATTTTCAGATATTCTTCTTTGATACAACACCAAAACTCAACAAGCTGAAGTGTTGTAAAGGGTGGTTGCATTGTGGAATCCGAAACCATATCCATGAACTTCCCATGCTCTGTTATGCTAACATCCATTACTCTTTGAATGGATCTGCTTTACCCAAACATGATTTTATAACACCATGCATTGGTCATTTGAAAAAAAATGGTTCCCTCAGTTATGTAGATCTTCCATACGTTCACACATTTCATCATCCAACATCAAAAGGTCACATTCGTTAAAAGTATCATCAGCCATGTCTTCTGAGACATCTCTAAGTACCGCCAAGGTGGCAGACTCACCAAGGCCAAAACGAACTTTACAAAGTTTGAAGTTTCCTTTGAAAGCTCACATTTTATCCTTGGCAAGAGATACCCTCGTTGCTTTCCTTGAAGTAACAGGGTTTCTTCTTTGTGCATTTTCGAGACAACATCTGCTGAATACCCAAATCTGAAGAGACACCCTCGGTCTGGGAGTCGTTCCTTCCAGGAAGAAGAGCGGCCGGTGAGCCTACAGTTCCAGCTCTTCCTCAGACACTCCTCACACCTCCGGTGAGGCTGGGAGTGCCAGGAAGACCCGGGCTTCAGGGCTGAGCTTTCGTTAGAGTCATACGCTTCACTGCTCAGTCCCGTGTGGCTTGAACATGTCCCACCCAAATTCCTACGTTGAAGCCCTAACCCCCAGAACCTCAGAATGTGACCTTCTTTGGAAATAGGATGATTGCAGGTGGAATCAGTTGAGGTCATACTGGGGGAGGGAGGCCCTAATCCAGTGACTGGTGTCCTTATAATAAAGGGAGTTTGGACACAGAAGAGACCCCAGGAGATGCCGTGGGAAGACTGGACTCGTGCTGCCCACAAGCCAGGAGCCACCAGAGGCCTCGGGGAGGGGCACCAGGAGGGACAGAGCCTCCCCACCCCTGCAGAGGGGGCGGCCCTGCCCACACCGCCATCTGGGACTCGTGCCCCCAGGGTGTGAGAATGAAGTTCTGTGTTCAAGCGCTCAGCCTGTGGGTCTTCGTTACGGCAGCCCCAGGACGTTACTGCACACAATGTACTTATTCATATAGTGATACGTAGTGTTTGACAGTCCTGCAGATACGGTCAACAAGTCTAATTTTTGGTTTCGCTTGTATGCATTTTCACTTCCTTCACAAACTTTTCTTAATGGGACGTGCTTACTGGCACGACACGAAAAGTGCTTACCGAATTCACTAGCGATTCTCAGCTTCTCCACCTTTGCTTTCTTTAAGAAGTTTTGTTAAAACTTTTAAAAAAATAGACTTTATCAAACTTTTGTATCTTGTCCTGGAGAGAATAAAGCCATCTGATTCCTGAGGTGACTGCCTTCAGGACACGGATTCTTTGAAGTTTAAGGCGGTTTATGGTCATGGTTGCTGGTACCGTCTTCGGTGCTTCCCAGCTTCTGGTTACATACAACTGTGTGGCTGCGTTCGTTCAGGAACAGAGAGAAAGGGGTTGGACGCGGAGCAGGTCCGGGCCTGTGTCCTTCGCGCTCCGCCAGCCCCTGCGAGGAGGGAGGAAAGGAGGGAGGAGAGGGCTCCGGCTTCCAGACTGGTTCCTTTGAAAGCCGCATGTATCCCAAATACAGAAACAGAACCATACTCAGTCTGCAAACATCCTGCTAAGCTTTCTAATGACGTCCCACTGCAAACCCAGGAAAGCCAGAAGGGCCAGCGTAGCTTCGTCTTGGCATGTTGTTCAGGGTTTTTGAATTTTTTTTTCCTGACTCTGTCTTGCTGCCTGGTATCATAGACAGTCTCTCAGGAGGATGAATCCTGAAAGCCGCCGGCTCACCTGCCAGCATCCAGGTGCAGTTGCAGTTTTGATTCTTCTTCCCTTTTGAGTTGGTGTGGCTGCATTGGCCAACGTTTGGTAGTAGGAGTATTTGGAGGGATTATTGAAGTGATTTGATGCTACTTTACCTTCTGGAGCTACTCAGGGAAACTCTCTGTACAGGAGCTGGAGTGGTTAATTAAAATGTTAATAAGATTTATAGGAGGATTAAAGAGGAAATGCATGCGGGAATTTGGAGTGAAGGGAGAGTAAGAGACTGGGAGCTGTCAGCAGTCCTTGAAGAGGCCGCCCTGAGGAGGGGGACTCGGCCCCTCCCTACGCCCAGGCCTGTGGCTCAGTTTGGCTCACTGAGAAGCGGCTGTAGAAATACCCCTACAGCCTTCCCGCCAGCCCCGTGCATCAGTGGTGCTCCTGTTGGGTCCAGCTGCTAAGCTGCCTGCACGTTCTGCCTCCGTTTCCACCTGAGTTTGAGATTTAAGGCGCTCGCCCTCCATGCCCTGACATTTATGCGAGGTGTGACGCGCTCTCCCGAGAAGTGAACCTGACGCTCGGCAGACCTGCAGATGCACGCTTCTGGCTGCAGCCCAAGATGCCTCAGAACTTACGTAAGTTTCTTTTTTCCTGGGAAACATTTGGTGCTGCTTTGACTTCTGGCATAACGGAGACAACATCTTGATGTGCCTCAACTCCAAGGCCACACTGGGCCACGTAGGTGAAAATGTCACTTGGGCCTAATTCAACCACTGATTTAAAACAGTGCTCCTCAGAAAGCAGGTCCAAAGACGACGTGACCCCTGAATGGAAGGGGGTCTGTCCCTGCGCTCTGTCCGGGGCTAAGACCGGCCCCCACAGGGCTTCCCCGCCTCCCCAGGCACTTGAACGGCTGACCGGCAGGGTACCAACCTGTAGGAACTTGTCCCTCTTCATCAGGGAGCGTGGCTCTGACCGTTGAGAATCCAGGATTAGGTGCACCAGAATGTGCTCGCCTGGGAGTTTGAAACGGCTCTTGGGGTTATGTTTGTTGGTGAAATGAGTCACCGTCCCCCAGAGGCTGTGATGCTCACCCCGGTGGCCCAGGGGCCAGCTCTGAAGGCAGCAGGGAGAGGCGTTAAGTCGGGAGCGCCAGGACGCTCGCCTCTGAGCGACAGAAAAAGTACAGCGCGGCGTCGGAGCTGGCGTCTGTCCGGTGCGGACACGTAGCTGCGTGCTCCGGGAAGTCTTCTGTCCCAGCTCCCTCATTTTGAACACGGGGGTGACGGCACACGTTCCACCCCCGCCACCTTCACAGGGTCCTCGAACGGAACAGTGAAGGATGAGTAGGAAGAGGCTGTGTGTGGTGTGGTCGGGGGGGTTTGGGGAGGTCCGCCCTTGGACTTCACCCGCAGTGGGTGTTCATTGATCCAGTGATCCGATCCACGCCCCACACACCCACCTCTCCGTGGGACTCTATCTCTCCGCCTGGGTCACCTGACAGCGGTGACGGGAGGCCACAGTCTACTCAAGTTCTCCATGGCTGTGGGACTTCCGCAGATGTTCCCCAGAACCGCCACTCTCTTCTGTCCAGACCCGCATGTGCAGTTGTCCCCAGCCTGAAATCCCTTTTCTGGTCGGAGAGTCAGGCGACGTCTTTAACGCTGAGAACTCTGTCTTCGTGTTGCTTAGAGATGCATTGGCTCAGTCAGCGTGGACCTCCTGGGGCGCGTCACCTGCTTGTAGCCTCTTCCCCAGGGACCCGCCAAGGGAGCCTCCTCCCCGCTCCTTCCCTGCCCTCCCTTCGCTGCTCTGAAGTCTTCAGACTGGCCTTGACCTGGAGCCTCCCTTCTGCACTGGTGCCTTGGCCCCATGCAGCTCACAGCTCGCACGAGTCCATGAAAGAAATGCCACTGACCCAGAAGTTCACTCCGGGAGCTGTAAAACGGGCTCCAGAGAGCTGAGAGGAGCCATGAAGAAGACTGGAAAACCAAGCACAATGAGCATTTCCATCTCAAAGATGGAGCCGTGGGGTGAAGTGAGTAACAGAGAGTGACGCAGAGGCGTTCGGTGTCCAAGCCTGTTTATTAATATATAAAAACAGCCTTTGTGTTAAATGCTGCCATTTTTCAGAACAGTAGTTACTGCCCGTGTACGGACGCACAGTAAGTACACTGCCCGCTCTACACACAGGGGGGAATACTTGCCATCTGGTATTCTCCAGGGTGGGACTAAGCTTGCCCCACAGGACGAGGGCCATCTCGTCAACCCTCTGCCTGGAACAAGAATCCGAAGGGGGCAGGAAGGAACGCAGGCCCTCCCAGCTGTGCCACTTAGTTGTTGTGACCTGGGCCGGCAGCCTGCCTTCTAGCTACCTCACGTGCATCCCAACCTGGCAGGTCCCAGTGAGATGAACGGAGACAGCAAGTCCTCAGCAGGAGTCCCTTCTTCCTCCCAGCCCCCTCCAGGCGCCAGCCACCCACTCTTTCTCAGGCATTTCCGGTGGTGGAAGTGTCTCCAGATCCTGGTAAAGCCCTTTCCCTTCTTCACAGTTGCCATTGGAACTGAGGCAGCTCCAGTACTTTTAGATGTAAGGTTATTAAGTTCAAATCCCATCATCCGTGGAAAATTGACGCTTTAGGGAAGGCCACAGAATTCCTGAAATTATGTGCAATTTTGATAAGTAGATGTATTTCTGGGGAGAAAATCCGAAACTATCAACAAATTCTCCAAAATGTTCAGAACGTGCTTTCGTGGTGCAGGTTCTCTCTGGAATAAATGTGCAGCAGGTTCACATGGGAGGAGTTTTGTGAATCCATGTGGTTCCAGACCTACGATCCCAATGTTTGGGGTCAGAGTTTTCTGGATCTAGGGAAGAATGGTAGGCAGGAAGGAAGAGATGCTGGGTATGGTCTGTGATGGTTAATTTTATGTGTCAACTTAGCCAGGCCGTGGTTCCTGGAAATTTGGATAAACACCAGTATAGATGTTGCTGTGGAAGGTTTTTTTTGGACATGATTAACATTTAAATCTATAGACTTTGAGGAAAGCAGACTGCCCTCCCTAATGTAGGAGGGCCTCTTCTAATCAGTGGCAGATTTCAGGAGAAAAAGACTGAGGTGCCCCTTGAAAGGGTTCTGCCGCCAGGTCTTCCTGAGGCCTCCAGCCTGTGGGCTGCCCTGCTCACTTCAGACTCGCCAGTCTTGATACTCACATGAGCCAAGTCCTTAAACCAAAGCTCTCTCCCTTTCTCTCTCTCTCTCTCTCTGTCTCCCCCGCTTCCCCTTCTCTCCACACGTGCACACACACACCCCTTGTTGGTTCCGTTTCTCTGAAGAATCCTAATAAATAGTCCCACTTTTCCAATGTGTATTGGTAGCTACTAAGTGCCAAATAATCCATATACACTAGTTAATTCTCAGAATAACCTTAGGAGGTGGTAATGGCCCAGTTCTGGTGCCAGGTAGAGAGCTGTTGTCAGTCTGCCCCCGCCTTCTTTCCTGTAGTTCCTGATGGGGTAGGGATGGGCAGCATGCCTCGTTTCTGGGCGGTACTGTCCCCTTCCTTAGGGCAGAACGTGTATTGTCTAAGGCTCTAGAAGGCCAGCGTGTGCCCAGTGCCTGTTTGTATCAGCACGCGTTCCCTTCTTGGGCATTCCTTAGCTCCATCTCGAGGCTGCTTTTCTTTTTTTTTAAATTAATTTATGTTTGGCTGCGTTGGGTCTTCGTTGCTGCGTGCAGGCTTTCTGTAAGTTGCGGCGAGCCGGGGCCACTCTCGTTGCGGTGCGCGGGCTTCTCATTGCAGTGGCTTCTCTTGTTGCAGAGCATAGGCTCTGGGCGCACGGGCTTCAGTAGTTGTAGCACGTGGGCTCAGTAGCTCCGCGGCATGTGGCATCTTCCTGGACCAGGGCTGGAGCCCGTGTCCCCTGCGTCGGCAGGCGGATTCTTAACCTCTCTGAGCCACCAGCAAAGTCTCTAGGCTGCTTTTCTGCTTCACCCTCAAAAGTGAGGAAGCGTGAGCTCGGCTGGACTGGTGCGGAGCCCATGCCCTCTGCAGCTCCGCCTCCACAGGGCCCCCTTCCTCTCCCATCTCCGTCCTGGCTTCCCAGGACATGGAGCCCGGCTCTCCCGCTTGAGAGACACAGATGGAGTTGGCGTGAGCTCCGCTAAGCGGATCGCTCCCACTGGGACACGCGACTGGGACACGCGGGTTCTCGCTCATGGCCGACGGACTTGGCGGGGCCTGGCCCCCACGGGGAGGTGAGCAGGCCCCTCCAGCAGCGCTCTCCTCGTTGACCGCACTGCCCTCGTCATCCAGTTCCCCCCCGGGATGAGGAGGGTAGGATCATAGCCGCTCACAGGCAGGAGGGACCGGGCCCTCCCAGCGCCCCGCGCGCCGCCGGGCAGCTTCCTGGCCGGCTGCCGGCCCTCCCAGCCCCGCAAAGCGGCCGCTCTCCTGTCTACTCTCGGGCCGTCTCCTTTTAGAAACCCCGGGCCTGCGAGCAGGGTTTGGCGGCCTCTTGGCTCGAGGCTTGTTCCAAACCCTGGATTTGGCTGCCCGGCGGCCCGGTCAGAGGAAGGACAGGCTCGCGACACCGGCTGCGGGCTGGAGCTCTCAGAAGGACGCGCAGGTGGTGCTGAAGTTGTCACTACCAGCCCAGACCCATCGGAAGTGGCCGCTTGGCTCCTTCAGGAGAGAGGCTGGGAGTGGAAGGGGAGGGGCCGGCCGGTGGGGGCTTCCCGCGGCCGGCTCCGTGGCGCCGCCTCTCACTCCGTGTGGACGGCCACCTTCTGGCACACCTTGTGCCCTTATGTTTCTTTGGCCCCAAAGGAAAGGTCGCACAGAAGGCGAGACTCTGTCCTCTGCCACCAGCAGCTGCCTTTCACACACTCCTGTCTCCTTGCCTTCCCCACGGGGCCTTTGCCGCAGACGGTGGGTCTGGATGGGGTTTGGGGGTTCCCACCTCGCCCCTTCCGGCCCACCAGCCCTGCATCTGTGCCAGCCTGCACCTCCAGATCCGGGTCACGTCTCCAGTCCGCCCCCAGCCTTCTCTGGCCGGATCAGGCAGGACTGTCTCTTCTGAGTCCTTTCTCCATGGCATCTGATGCTGCGGTGCACACCCGCAGGGCTTACAGTCTCCACCGGACCCCGCCTCCTGCCTGCTCGCTCTTGGAGGCCCGTGACTGTGGCGTGTGTTTCTTTGCAGGGCCTGGCACAAGCGGGGTGCTCGGCGAACACTGAGTACTGACTGACATAGCAGGAGCATGGCAACAGAGGGGTCAAAAAAATGACAGCCCCGGAGAGCAGGGCCGTGCCAGCACAGCCAGCCGCCACGGTGGCACAAGGGCCACTGGGCCCTGGACCTTCCCCTTGGGTCAGCAGCACCCACATCACACGTTACATGTGGCTCCCGACATGCAGCTGACATCAGAAGGTGGTGGTCTATCTCGCGAGAAATAACGTGGTTTCCGAAAGGAGCCACTCAGACGCGGACAGCATACGAGTTACTGACCGAAAGGAAACTTTCATCCCAGTGACTCAGGACGCGGTTTGCTCCTCCGATGGGATTCAAAGCAGAGGGAAGTGGTGGTTCAGGGGTAGCGCGGTGGGTCTGTGGGCGGTCAACGTCATCAGGCCCCTCACTCTGAATGTAAAGGTGCCAAGTGAGTCTCAATCCTGGCTCCGAGTCCAGAGGGGAAGTTGCACACAAACGGCTTCTCGAGGCGAACTCGGCCTAGAAGATGCTGGTGGACTCGTGTAGAATGACCGCGCGGCAGCCGGTGTGGGCCCTGCCCTGGCCCTGTTCCATCCCACCAGGTTCCTCCCGAGGCAGTTCCTCCATCACAGTCTCTGCTAGTCAGGGCTCTTGTATTGCAAGTAACAAAACCCAAATCCGCCTAGCTTAAGCAGAAAAGGATTTTTATCTTGGACTGAATCAAAGGGAAGAGTCGGGAACTGGCTTCTGGTAGAGACAGAAGCCGTAGCCGCTCTGGGGGCGTGAGAGGGCAGAAGCGGACGCTCCTGCAGCTGCTGCTGGAAGGATCCGTGGCCCCTCCTGGCTGCTGCCTGCTTCCAGTCGCCACACCCAGCCCAGAGCCCGGAGTCCTGCGGGAGAGGACTGGAATGACCCGGCCTCGATAGGTGTCCAGCCCTGGCCAGCGGACAGGCGTCACCTTGATTTTCGGTGACTTGGTGACTTTCTGAGCCCGTGGCAGGGGGAGGATCTGGAAAAGTCTGAGGTCTCAGTCTTAGATTGCTTTGGGTGTGGAGACGGAGGATGCAGAGAGAGCAGCCGGTGTAGCGGATGGGGCGGGGCGGCGGGATGATGAGAAAGTGTTGAGCTGGGGTGGAACGTCCAGGTGGGAAGACCAGGGAGCAGTCAGCCTGGAGACCGCGAGGGGTTCTGGGCATGTGGGCATTGTGTTCAAGGGTGGCTGACCTAGAGAAAATGGACAGGATTGTACAGGGAAAGGAAACAGGATGAGGTAAAACTCTGGGAGGCCGCTGACACTGCCCTGGACAGAGGAGAAGCAGAGTGGGTGAAGGTCGGAGAGAGTTACTAGGAGGAATGAGTGGTGGCAGCCGACCTACCAGTGCTCCCAGGAGGTCACGCGCACCGCCCTGCCTTGGCGCTTCATCGCCCCTACCCGTCCTCTCCCGCTATCCCATCAGGTTACAGGCATTTCTCAGGTCTTTGGCTGGAACCGGTTTAGGAGTAATTTAGTAGCAGATATCTTTGATGGAAGCTCGTGGAAATAGCTACCGTTTTTGTAAAAATTAAATACTGACTTTGGAGAAAAGCAAAATTCTCCCCCCTCCCCTAGTGATTTTAGCGCAGGTTTTTAGAACTGCTTCTTGCCACCTTTGCTGTGGCAGAGCACACACATCACGTTGTGTCACAAGCCGCGTTGCCTAAAGAAACTGTACAGTCCGTTCCACAGAGGGGAAGGGCTGAGAGGAGACTGGTCATGACATATTCAAGGTTATCCTTGCCAGCGCCCCAGGTGCCACAGCCGTGGAAGTATAAAAAAATCGTCACTCATGTGTCTTCCCATCTCTGAAGAAATGCGTAACTAACGCGGCGAGTCGCCTGCACTATCTTTTATCCCTTTTTTCTGTGCGTGATGAAAGGATAACGATCGTGGCCACTGCACCCCTCGGTGGCTCTGTGCCTCCTCACTGGCTGTTCAGCCGGGTTTCTTCAGTTCTGCCCGTGTGGACCGGGGACTTCTGTGCCTAGTGAGTGAGCATAAAAGCCCTACGGTGCGTTCAGCCATCTTGGCATTGTCGTTTGAGATTTTTTTTAATTAAAAGTCTGCCTCGGAGTATGTCAAGTACTCCTGTATTTTTGCCATTCTTCTTATCTCTATGGCAACGGAAATATCTCAACATTTACATGGACATCGTATTCTTTGCTAATGTACTATCTGGACTGTGTGTATGCCGGGAAAGGGGGCTGGCAGAGGCTGCTTCTGCTGGCTGGCATGCTGGAGTTGCCAAGACAACCGGGGGGCCCAAAGATGTCCTCACCGGGAGCATTAAATGGAAGCTTTAAATTAATTCACCCTCGTGTGTTTTTTGTAGCTTACGTTGTTAATTGAAATAATAGGAATGACCTTCCACGTACATTCAAAGCACCTGTCCTATGAAAATTGTCTGTGCTATTTACTTAAGTACACTCATCTCTCAGGTAAATCTAGCGTGAAATAGGGAAATGGAAGACACTTAGCCGCGCACTGCTGCGTATTGACTTGTAGGGGCGGGGGAAGTGGCTTTTCTTATGTCAGGCTTGAAATACTGGTGATAAATTTTTTATTTTAAAACTTCATTGGTTTCCACTGTCTCCTCTGCCGGCTCCGAACCCGAGGAGTGCTGCAGGCTGTCCCATCCGGGTGCTTGGTTAAGGAGAGCCGCGTTTGCTGTCCCACTGGCGCGTCTGGGCAGACCAAGGCACGGCCGAGCCCGCTCTGTCTGCCCGGCTCTGGAAGCCGGGGCTGCCCTGTGCTGGGGACTTGATGACCTGTGCGGCCCGGTGTCGCCGCTGCCTCGCCGGCTCACCTCTTCTCAGGACTCTTCTAGCGGAGCAAAGCGTAACTTTGGGATCCTCGCTGATTTTCCCTCTGAAATGAAAGCCGTGGGGCTCAGTGCCGAGCACTTGAGGACGGAGAGTTTTCTCATCCACGTAAACAAGGAAACCGAGGCCCAGGGTTGCTTGACGTACTTTGCGTCAGAAGAATATTGTATTTGCAGCTATGGATTAGATTTAGAAGCTGAGTATACAAAGTTCGGAGTCGAGAGGGAGGAATAAAAGCGTACGTTTACGTGCTCCACGTTTTAAGATCACCACCAGCTGTAGAAACAGGGTTAACTGGCAGGCGTCGACCAAAAGCGAGCTGACACTGAGAGTCACCGGCAAGAACTCGGCCACCTTCTGTGAAATTTCCTTTTCGTTTAATTCTCCTCCTTCAGGAATGGTGAATACATTTGCCGTCATTGCCTAGTAATGGCTTTCAAGTGTCTGATCGCCAGAGTAGGAAGCCAGACAAGGGAGGAAGCCCAGGGCAGGCGCGCGCGCACCCACCTGACGGGGTGCCGGGGAGACAGGCCAGGCGAGCCCCCGGGGCACCTGCAGGCTCGCCAGGCCTCAGGCTTTGAGAGGAGCGGGGAGGGGAGATGAGACATTAGCAAGACGTGAACTTCAAACGTTTCTACTTCCTATCTTTGTATGAGACCAGTTTGCACACACGTGAGCGAACTTATATCTTTTCCTTTCTTTAATCCCTTGCTTCTAGTGTGATCAGATTTGGGAATATAATCCAGTTATCAACATCTCTAAGTATAGAACCAAATGAAAACAAGAGACAAAACAACTCATGGCGAGTGAGCCAAGTGTGCAGAACTCTCTACTTTACTTGGAGTGAAATTCCGCTTTTCCTGGATGTATTAGTAACACTATTTTAGAATGTAAAATATGTCGGGTAGGAGTCATACCCGGGGAGAGTGTCTCGGTCATCATTGTTAATTGTTAATTACAGAGTAAGAGCCAGCAGGGCGGGAGGGAGGACGTAGACCTGGGGGCTTCGATGTCGGCAGCCTGCAGACCCTCCCGCGGCCCTGCATCCCTGAGCTTGCGCCCCACTCTAAGTCAGCCCGGGCGGTGGGCTCCCTGTGAGATTCCACTGGCAAAGCTGAGCTCCCCCGCTGCGTCTGCCTGGCGCAGCTCATGGAGCCCCTGGCTGCTGGTGGCCGGGGCGGCAGGAGGGTTCTGCTCCGAAGAGATTAAGCTCCAGGTTTCTGGGGGTCGGGAATTACTCTAATGGTTGTCTGACTGCGGATTTTAAAGGCATTGACCAGGAGGCCTTTTCAAATGATGACTTCTACTTTATAGCGGCAATACCCACTGTCTTGTCCTGCTTTGGACTAGACAGGGAGCTGACCTAAGCATGGTTCAGGCAAACTCACCAATGAAAAGTCATGAATGCTGCTTTTTTAAATGGGGGCACATTTTACTGGGGGTATGACTTTCACTACTGGGGTCCAGCTTTTCTTCGTAGTTCAGAAAATAATTGTAAAATATTACTTTGTTTGAGGAGGTAAGATATTTTTCTCCCCAATTTAAAACTCTTCTCCTTCCTTTTAAAAGAATTAATAAGTCATCGTGGCCATACTGAAAGTAATTAATTGACTTAATCTAATTGACTTCAATGAAATGGCAATTTTAGGCAGATTTGCCGCCAGAAATAATTAAATAATAAAAGAAAACCCCACCTTATATTATGGGTAACATACATGAGCGAATCACTCACACTCAGCATCGCTATCGCTGCTAAGGACAGCACTCTTCAGTTCTCCTCCAAAAAATTTAGAAGTTTGAATGTCAACATGTGGCTGGTTTTAAAACAAGAATGCATCGCTAAGCATGCCTTTGACTGCATCCACACCTGATAGTTCCTTGTTATACTGGTTTGTGCATTTTCAAGAAGAAAAAGTCCAGGAGATCAGCTGGAACTTCTCAGGAGGGTGAGTCTTACTGTTTAAGAAAATATAATCATCAGACTGTAGGCCCATGAATGATTCAAATCGGAAACGGGATTGTGAATTGAAAACTAATTTGGGGGGATATTTTAAAGTAAATAGTTGGGAACTAGGAATAATCAGAGAGGATGCATCCCGTACAGGTACGAAACTCCTCCTCCAGAAGCTCCGCTCCGCTCGGAGAGTTCACCCACATTTACACGGCTCCCTCTGCGTCCAGCACGTGACCAGCCAGGGTCTGTGCGCGTGTGGGTGCAAGGAGGGCCCTCCAGCCACATTTCTGTGACGAGTGATGAATCATGAGAAACCGACAGGGAAGTAAGTGTAGGCTTCACACCAGTCCTCTTTCATTTTCCTTCTTGAATGTGCTACGTTCATCGCTGCCTCAGTGATTTCTCCCACACCCTTGTCTATTTAATTTCCTCTTTAATAGACAGACTGTCGTGGGAGGTTATGCAAGCGTTATTATTCAAAGGAATGTTTATACCCCTCAGATAAATATCATAGAGAATTATGGATTGGGAGTATATTTATTGCATATACAGCTGAGAAAAATGCCTGTGTGTTATCAACTAAATACATGCCATGTTTAAATAATACGATAACAATCACCAATCACCAAGTTTTTCCTTGGTGTTCTGGAATTAGAATCTATAGAAAGGCAAATTAATATTTCAACCCTGTGTATAACTTAGAGAATCCGTAATATGCATAACAAAGAGAGATGACTTTGGGCCATGCTGGGGGTAAGATGATATCATAAATGGATTTACCTGGGGAGGCACCCAGGGCCCGAGGGGCAGGCGGTGATGCCTCCACACTGAAGATAATTCCATTATTATTAAGACTTTGACCTCCCGTGCCTCCTGGTGGGCACCATATATAGTACTTGAAACAAAACAACTTACGATCTTCGCGAGCTCAGAAATCAAGGCTGCAGATAGGGCGCAGGAGCTGAGACTAACTGGCCAATTATCAAGCACGCGTAAGCAGGCATGTTGTTTCTTCTCAAGCCAAAGGTGGTAGCTGAGAAATGGGATAAGCCCGTGGGGTTCCTGCAGGGCAGCAGGCAGTCCTGTCTCCGTGACTTGCGAGGCGTTAGAAGTGGCTTCAGGCGGGGTGGTCCTGTCAGAACAGGGTCCCAGCATCTGCGCCGCTGGTCTCCTCTTCACTCGGCTTTCCGCCCTTGGTCTCATCCAGCACAATTTCCGATCTACCCTGGAGGAGTTCAAGGTGAGGCTCTAAGTTCAAATCCAGCATTTAAATCCTGTGAGCTGTAGTGAACTCAGTCCAGGACGCCCCACTCTGAAGAATGCAGCGACGAGGCATTCGACATGACGCCCTTCAGCTGCCCAAAGAATGTATCTGTCCTTGTCTCTTCCTTTTCCTCAGCAGGAAAACAAGAATCAAGAAGCAGTTGGTACCAGCATGTGCCTCACAGGAGACCAAGTAATAGGGGCCACCTCCGTGCGCCCACCTGTAGGAGAAGGACAGAGTAATAGGGGCCACCTCCGTGCGCCCACCTGTAGGAGAAGGACAGAGTAATAGGGGCCACCTCCGTGCGCCCACCTGTAGGAGAAGGACAGAGTTAGGGCTGCTGAATGCAGGCGAGACGCCTCGCTGCATTCTTTGTGCATCTTTAAGAGCAGAGAGTCCAAGTCAGTCGTAGCGGTTTACCCCTGGGTTGCATCGTCCTAGCAGCCAAGGTAGTCCTACTTCAGGCCAGCCACAATCCCAGTTCAGCCATTTTGGAATGGTGGGACTGGCCAAAACTTTAGAAACTACCAAGTGCATCCCTTTATTTCCTAAGTAACTGGAGTCCTAGAAAGCTGGCGTTCCCTGCCCGGGATTCCCTGTGAGGTCACAGTGGGACAGGGGGCCTCTAATTTGGTCTCTACGTGGGCAGACCTCCTGGAAGCCACTTAACATCGCTAAACAAGTCCCATCTGGATTAGCAGCCCTGCGTCCTTGAAAATTTCCCATGATATCATCTCTTCCTTCTAATTTTTAATCAGTAACAATTTGAACATTATGTGTGACATGTAAATATATAATATATGCTACAACGCAGTAAATGACATATAAAGATGTAATATCTAGTCTTTAATAACTACCTGTAGGTCCCAGAAAATATGTGAGATTCTTTAAGACAGTATCTTACATAGTCCTCAGGAAAATCCTCCCAGGTAAATATTATTACTTATATTTTAAAATGTGAGGAAGGGGCCTCACAAAGGTTAAACATATGACCTTGACAAGGATAAGAAGTCGTAACAGAAATGTGCCCCATGCTTTGGTCTGTCAGTGTCTGATTCCAGGCTGCTGTGTATCATAATGACGTTGACCTTTCATACTCCTGCCTTCTCTAAACTTGGATTGAAACTTAGGTGCCCTCCTAAGGCTTTGAGTAAGGAGAGGTCCCGGGGAACAGCATCTCTCCTGTCTCGCCCAGTGTTCACCTTTTGAGCCCTGCCGTGTGAGCCCGTATCACTGACTGCGCCTCTCCCGGCCCTGATCCCCCCACTGATCTCACTGAATGCTTCCAGATCCACGCTCCGCGAGACTAAGGACCACGCATAGAGGATCAGGGTTCGCACTGCAATCAGATAAAACTTACCCACCGCACGTGGATGCCCCGCGCGGCAGTCGTTTTGCATACGGGAGTTAGCACAAGCGGTAAGCTAAGTGTAATGTAAGCTAAAGGTAGACGACAGTGCGACAGAACCAAAGCGCTTCTCCCATTTTCCTCTCCTTTATTCGCGTCCATAAGCAGCACCGACCTGACGGTTTCCCCTAAGTTCCCTATGACGTACTCCTCACCGTCTGGGCGCCCCCCGCCTCCCCGTCCCCTCCCTCCCTCCGTCTCCGTCACCCACACCACAGCCTGGAAGGCAAGCTTCAGGATCCCTCTGTGTCTGCCCCCCCCCCCCCCCCCCGCAGCACCGAGACTTGCCCTTTTCTCAGCCCCTCACCTGGGGGGTCCTTCCAGGGGTCCCTTGGCCCCGTCCAGGTCCTGATGTCCTGGAGCAGAAGGAAGGAGAGAACACGGGCCAGCAGAGGGGCCGGGTCCTGGGTCTGTGCCTGACCCCTCCCTGGGGAGCCCTGGTCAGCCTGGGGGGCACCGTGGCGGGCAGGGCGGCCCAGGACCCACGAGTCTGAAGGGAGCAGTCGCATCAGCTCACCTTGTAAATCGTGAGACACCGCTGAGCCCCTTGGAGGAAATAACCATCTTCGACTGTGTTTATTCATTCAATCGCAGTTTACTGAGCATTGATGACTCTACACTGTTCTGTATTCCTGAGAAGAAAAGTCTGAAGTGGCTCTTCAAAGAGCTAAAAGAGGGCGAAATCATTTGTTTGGCCTCAGAATATCCTTTGCTGTGGCTTAGACTCGACAGGAGATGGAAACTGAGTGAAAGGCCCCTACGTGGTCAGGAGCCACAAAGCAAGAGAGTCCTCGTTTGGCGTGTGAGTCTAGGGTTTGCGGTTTGCGCTGAGCTGAGGCTCAGGGAATGACAGCGATGAGGGCCAGGCCAGGATGCTCACCTCGATACAGTCTGGTCCCACGGGCTGCTGAGGGTCTTCTGTATCCTGTGCGTGTCCTTAGCGCGATCTTGTTGCCTCATGGTCTCTGGAGGGCAGGTCCGCTGTCAGCATCGACTGCATTGCAGGCAGGAACAGAAACACGTGAGGATGTGCTGACCGAGGTGCCCCCGAAAGCTTCCCTGGAAGTACCCCCAGCAACTGCCCTGCAGCCCACTGGCCAGAGCCCTACTGTGTGACAGCCCTAGGGAGACTGCGGGTTGAGCTTTTACTGGGTACATGGCCCCCAGATAAGCCGGTTTGGTTAGTGAGGGAAAGGGGAGAATGTTCTTCCACAGGTGACTCCGCACTGGGTGAGGAAGGGTCTTTGGAAGTTGACTCAGGAGAGAGAAGGATGGCAGAAGAGCGACTGAAGAGAGAGAGGGATGCCGATCCATCTGCATTGTAGATGTCGATATTGTAGACGTCGGGTGGCCCGTGTGGGCTGGGGTGCAGGGCGAGGGCTTAGCTTGAGGCGGGGCTTGTTTACCAGGTGCCTGTTATGTTCTAGAAGCTGCATTTTATACACAATAACTATATCCATTTAATCACTGTAACTGGGCGGCAGTGTAGTAGAGTGGTTATGGGTGTGGGTCCTTGACTTAGAAAGACCTGGATTAAAATTCTGCTCTGAGTTCCTCAGTGTTGGAATGGGAGGTAACAGACAAGCAGGCGAGGTGCTAGAATGGTCCGTGTGATGAGGGACTAGAGTTGGAGATGTCAGTGTAAACTCACCTTGAACTTACATGGATACGGGTGGTTACCTACAGAAATCTCGTAGCTGTGGCACATACAGTTTAGTTTCTCGGTCAGCTAAGCGGGCCTAGAAGCAGTGCCATCGAGCACGCTAGCGCCTAGACCGTGGCTGGTAATTCCAGTCTCCAGTTACACGAACTAGTTCTCCTAAGAGAAGGGCTGATGCCAAGACCGGGAGCTTGCCTAAGAAACACACAAGATGAGCCAGCAGGTAAGGACTGCCCACAAACCCCACACAAGGACGCCGGGGTGTCACAGGGACGCAGGGTCACTGAAGAGCTTCCAGTGTCAAAGCTGGAACATTCTGAGCAACAGAATAAGTAGAGTCGCATTGGATTGCAGCTCAAAGCGCAGAATGCATATTCTCAAGTCCTTATGGATAGAGGTAAGTGATCGATTGCGTCAGTACACAAGTGCGGAGGAGAGGCAAGTCTCCCACGCAGACTTCCAAGTAATGTGTGTAGCTGCTACGCCCGCAAGGAGGTGGGGCATGGCGCCCACTTCTGAAGTGTGGGCGGCACGGAGCACGGTACGGGATTGTGGAGGGCTGAGTCACCATGCCGTGCGAGACCTGACAGACACACCTCCCCCAGGGGATGGAGGCCGAGATCCAGCGTCATGGTGCAGAGTGGGCACCCCAGGCTAACCGTGACATCCTGGGGCGTCCTGCAAACACCTGACCAGTCCCTCTCAAACTGTCCAGGTCGTTAAAACAGGGTGGGTGTGAGAGGCTGTCACAGCCGAGAGGACCCTGAGGAGACCTGGTGACTAAGTGTCATGTGGTGTCAGGATGGGACCCTCTAGCAGAATAAGGACATTAGGTAAAAACTAAGGCGATCTGAATAAAGTGTGGACTGTAGTTAGTGATGTATTGATATTGGTTTATTAATTGTAATAGATGTCCCATACAATATAAGATGTTAAGAATAGGAGAGCCTCAGTGCAGGGCATGTGTTAATTCTGTGCTATTTTCACATTTTTTTTGTGGTCTTGGGACGTGGTTTCCTCTGCTGCGGGGCACTTCCTTGTGTGTAGACGGCCTCATCACCACGCCCGTGTAGGCTTGAGAGAGACGTGAAAAGCTAGCATGGTGCCCGGCGGGTTGCAGTTATGCCCTGCCAGCCTGCAGAGTTGGAATTCCTAGCCCACTTCTACAGCTGGCGTGCCAGCGGGTGTATCCAGTTCAACCCGTGGAGGGACCATGTGACACGGGGAACAGAGGGGTCACCCAAACACGTGTGACCTCGAAGGGGCCCTTCACCTTCTCTTTGTTGTGGTTTGAAGGTGTTGAGGAGTCTGATGTCAGCAGACTAAGAAAATGCAGAGGGAGTTTGAGGAATCTGTCACCTCCCATTTCCTCACGTGAGCTGCCCTCCATCACGAGAATGGAAAGTCTACACGGGCTTCTCGGAAACTGACCCCCCGAACCCAATCCCTGTGCTCTCTTTACACGTCCAGGTGCGAGGCTACACCTCACTCCTTGCCACGTAAATGCACGGAGTGCCTTGTCGTGTTAGGGTCATCCCAGAATCTCGGCATTCGTGTGGCCCCAGCATCCATTCAGCCTCCCCTCACGAAGGGGGAACTGAGGCCCCGGAGGTTGGGTCATTTGCTCAGATTCATACAGACACCTGGTGACAGCTCCTCCTAACTTACTGCTCTCGTCCTCAGAATATTATGCTACCGTCTTGTGGTACTGTTTTCTTTCCTAGGAAGCATTCCACTTCTCTCCAGTTAGAGGAAGGGACGTAGAAACCAGGGACAATCTCAAGAAGGTTTTGTGGAGCTGATGTCTGTAGAGATTGGGTTTGGGAGGGTATCTGGGAGGTTGCAGGAAATCCTACCGAAGAGAACGTTCTGGACTGAAGTGTTAGACTCGTGTGTGCGGCACTGACCACTGTGAGTGGGCTTGGGGAAGTGGCTGGGAGGGGTGGGAGGGGCAGGAGCGCAGTGTGTGGTCTCCGGTCTGTGAAGGATGGGGCCGGCCGTTGCCTGCGGAGCTCTGCAGAGCCGCTGCCGGGTGACAGAGCAGTTGTTCTCTTCTGCAGACGGTGCGTCTACTCGTGACGTCACGGCAGGGCTTCTTCAGATGTGGGGCGTGGATGGGCAGAGACACCTTGAATAATAGCCTCAGATGCAGGACAGACCCGGTGACTGCGGGCACTCCTGCTACACACTGCTGTCCCCCGGGCGTCACCGTCATGCCGTCGCGTCAGTTCTCTTGGGAACGGAAGCTCCTTGGGGCTGGCTGCGGACAGCCTTCGATGGCCCCGGTCCTGAGGACACGAGGTGTCCTGGTGGCAGCACCTGGCCCCTCAGCTCGCCCTCCACACGGCAGCGTGTGGCTCTTCCTCTCTTTGTTGTGTCCTCCAGATCTGTGACCCCTCCTTTAGGGATGCAAGGCCGCCGCAGATGGGAGAAAGGGCTCCTGGTGGCAGCACCTGGCCCCTCAGCTCGCCCTCCACACGGCAGCGTGTGGCTCTTCCTCTCTTTGTTGTGTCCTCCATCCGTCGGATGGAAATCCATGTGGCTCTGTTGCCAGGCCCCCTGCCGCCCTGCTGGGCACTCATCTCAGAATGTGAGTTCTGGACGGGAGGCTGTGGTCACTCCGCCTGGCCTCTGCACCGAAGTTCCCTTCCCAGCAGGAGGTCACAGGATTCTACAGGAACCTGGAGCCTGTGCAGGAGGGACGGGCTGACTTGCACAAACACGCACTTGCTCGCATTCCGGCTCAGACTCGCACACACATCTCACACGCGCTCCCACATTACAGCCCGGGAGAACCCTGGAAGAGCAGGGAGGCTTGTGCTCTCGGGACTCAGGGTGAGGAAGCTGAGGCCCGAGTTACCTTCACTGAAGGAGTCAAGTCGTGAGAGACTGCTCTTTGGGGTGAGCTGAGGAAACTCCGTTCTTTGTAAATGCTCCCCAATTCCGGGGAACCTTGAGATCCCTCCCACGTGGGTGAGAACCGCTGCGGGCTGGAAAGTCATCGACATCACTGAGCAGAGGCTCAGGAAGGCACAGGGTCAGGTAGGTGAGGGGCTCTTTGCTGAGCGGCCACCGCGGGCGGACAGCCTGGGGTGTGCGACCAGAGATGGAGTGTGGATGCCTGTGGGACGGGTGTTTACGTGAAGAGCTAACATCAGGGCCGTGGGCGTCTCCCCATTGACTTGGCTTTAGTACACCGGCGTCCAGTGGGAGTTGAAGGCCCGTTTGCTGCCGTGCTTTTTTGTGCATTTGTGCCCGTTTTAAGGTAATGGGTATCTATCGGTGTCAGCATGTCTGCAGCCAATTAATTCAGCCCACTGCCTCTTCCCAGTAATCGCGAAGCGCTCGGCTGTCCAGTGCCACGTGACATTAAGTGCCCTTTTGACCACCGCGAACAGCATTCACAGGAGGACGTGAGGGAAAGTGACATGTAGTGTCTCATAGCCGCAAACTGACAGGCAGTATCGCTTACGAGAGAAAAAGATTTTTATAGGAGGGCTTTTTAAAAGGAGCACTTATATTCAGTATTACATATATTTTAGGATTTATATTAAGTATTAATGTATTGTAGGTTATGTATGAAGGATTCCATATTAAGTATTAGACACAGAATGTATTTTGTAAAAGACCTCATAAAAATAAAGGATGACTGCACAGTAAATTTTTAGTTGTTTCTTTAAAGTTTTACAAGTAGTTAGAAGAAATGGTATATGTGAAGTGATTGGTTGCATTTGGAAGAGCATCCATCAGCCAACAGGGTAGAGAGATGCGGTCAAGATAGAGGCTGTACGCTCCCCCAGAGGATGGGAGGGCGGCACATCTGAGCTGAGACGGACCAGACGAAGACGAAGCCACGGGCACTGCACGGGTCCCCCCCTGCCTTCACGAGCCTTTGTAGAGAGGAAACCTTCCGCACCGGGACTTCAGGAGCTCACGGAGCCCTGGAGCCTCTGGACCTCCAGGTCCTGCCCGGCTGCCTAGTCCCACAGGCCATGTGGCTCAGTGCCTCCAAAGATGCTCTGTGTGCAGGGACCACTAGCTGCTCAGAAGCCCACGAGGATGTTCATAAATCTATGAAGAATTCTGAAAAAAAAAAAAAGTGATGAGTGACTCTAAAATAGGAAAAGAAAACTACAAAACTGAAATTTAAACTTTTTAATGAAATGTTTTAAAAGCACGTCAAGTTCTTTAATGGTTAAATTTAGTTTTCATTAACGCTGTATTACCTTTGGACATAACTTAGAAGCTAGCTCTTCTTACACAAGAACCCCTGAGTGTGCCCAATAACTGCCCAGACAGCAGAGCCGCTTGCTGACCAAGTGAGTGATTTGTTGCCCAGTGAAACAACAGGAGCACAAAGGAGCGTTTGCGTCGGGCTCATTTCGTGCGAGGCACGTTTCTACCTCCAAAGGCATGTTAGTTAATTTACTCGTCGTGATGACCGGCTGATAAGAGCACTGTTGTTATTTCTGTTTTATAAATGAGACAGAGACATGTGTTATGTAACTTCTTGCAGGCCACACAGAACTGGGGTTTTAGCATAGCCCTGAACCACCGTTCCATGCCTTCTCTTAGAGGAACAATTATAAAATACTTCTAAAGACTTCACAACAAGACATTAGGTTAGATGTGGGATGTTCGGGCAGGTGTGTCTTTGAGATTGCTTGGGGTGAGGTCTTTAAAAGTGAGGGCGTCCAGAGCCTGCAGACGTGTCCCCTGGCTTTCATGACGGTCAGGTGGGAAAGCGCCTTGGTTCCATGGGCCCCAGGCTTTGCTGGCTGGAAGGAGTTCCGGCCTGGGAGTGGTGGGCCCATTCCACCAGTGGAGTGACAGACGAGGGGTCCTCTTGGTCAGGGTGACCTTCCTTAGCTCCTCATGGAATTAGAATGGCATCTTCTCTGAACATGCAACCTGTGAATGAATTGGGGTTGTTCCTATTTGTCATTTTATCAGCGACTCATTATAGCCATTTCTTTGGGATTAAAAAGAGAAGAAAGAAGGAAGGTAAGAAAAGGAGCAAGCTAATGGTTTACCCTGAATGCTGCAGCGATTTACGGGGGGCTGAATGAGATGACGGAATTGCCATAATGTTAGATTTAACACATTTTAATCTTAGCAATGTGACTATCTGATCATATCTCCAAGTGCAGCCAGCATTACAAAAGTAATTTTTATAATTGTGGAGTCATTCACTCTCAGATGGCCCAGAATGACTTTTAAGATCGTATTACCAAATTTTCAGCTTTAAAACAACTTTATCCTGTCATGAACGTAACTACAGCAATATGAACAAAACTGGAATTTCTCATGCACATGGCGAGACAGAGAATTAAAGTCCTTTGTGCTTTGAGAGCATGACTTGTCACGTTGCCTTGTCCTATTAAATGTGTTTGCCAATATTTCTTTCTTTCCCTCCCGCCTTGAGCACCTAGGATTTCCCCATGTCACTCTGTCCTTCTCCCCCCCACATTTCCGCCAGAATTTAGACAGGGCGGGGGGAGGTGACCATAACATACCCTCTGGGAAGCAAGGGGTCACATCTGCGGAATGCTGGGTGGTGTGGTAGGTCCCCGGGATGGGCCTCCCGCTGGGTCTTTGGCATCAGCTGTAGGTGAGCACCTGTTTTCATGAACAGAGATCAAATATAATTCCCAGCTCCTAATACACTAGTTTCTTTACTCAGTCACTCGTAGTAACCCTTAATTAGTAGCGCTCGTTACAGACACACCCAGGGCACTTCTTTGCACTGAGAGGCCCTTAAGCTGAGAAGGACCATCGGTGCGGGAAGGGGGGCCCACCTGGTCCCTCTGCTTCAAAATTGTGCGCGAGTGTGTTCATGTCTGTGAGCCTGTTTCTGTTTTGTAGAGAGGCTCGTTTGTGTCATAGTTTAGATTCCACACAGAAGTGACGTCCTGTGGTGTTTGTCTTTCCCTTTCTGACTTGCTTCACTCAGTGTGATCAGCTCTAGTTGCATCCACGCTGCTGCAGGTGGCGTTAGTACAGCAGAGACTCTGGCACGACGTCGTAAACCAACTATATCTCAATTGAAAAAAGAAAAGAACATTTAAAAAGTTGTGCACGGCCTGATGCAACTATTGGTCCTGGCTTTCAGGGCAGCTTCTTGAGAAAATAATGCAAAATTCTGGAGATTAAAAGAAGTTTTAGAAGACAACGACAGGTTGCCAGTGAGCTTCATCTCGCTGCTCCTCCGGTGTTCCCTGTCTTGCCACCTGCCCAGGGGAGAAGCTGTGTCCTCTTTCTGACTCTCACCAGCCACGTGTGCCCTCCAGGCCTCTGTTGCGTCAACGGCCCAGGGGTGTGACAGCCTCCTCCCACAGGGGCTGTCACAGAACTGAAGTCGACAGTTGGCAGGGTGCCCAGGATGATGACAGTTTAATAAACGTTGGGCGTCCTGCTCTAGGTATTCTGGCACAGCTTGGTGATGGCAGGTGGCCTAAGGGGAAGAGTGAACCGTCTGTTTTGGACTTCGCTCTAGAAGATTCTGTTACTGGACAACCCTCTAGGTCCCCCACCAGATCCCGTGGTTCCTCCAAGCCAGCCCTTTCCTGACCTGGGGTTGAGACGCCAGAGAACAGACTCGGCGACGGGGGACCGTGGACCTCCACTTGGGACTTGGGAAGCTGTTGTCGCCGACACAGCCTGTGGGACCCATCCCACAGTGGAGAAGGCACGCGGACGCGGACAGAGCCCACGGCCTCGTCCCCTCGGACCATGACCTGTTAGTTTTTACTACGGTCGTTTCTTGAGTGTCCGTTCATTGAACTCTCGTCACAGACAGAGCACCCACGTGCCCAGCCGAGGGCCCAGACGCTGTCACACGAAGGCATGGTCTCTGCCCTCATTTCAGTTGGCTGCTTCTTTCCGACTAAAAGGAAAACGTTTAAACCAAGCAACGATTTGTTTTCTAATCCAGATGTACACTTCTGGACTGGGTCTGTGCTTGCCGTTTCTGCCTCTGGTTTTCCAAATCTGTAAAGCTGGGGCGTGTTCAGCATGACAGTGAGGGCTGTTGGCTAAGAGCGGGGAGACAACACACGTGCCGTGCTGGTCTCGGTGCTTGGGTGGGCGCCGGTAAGCACAGAGTGACCGGAGGCAGAGCGCGCTGGGTGTGATGAAGCGAAAAGCACAAGGGCTTCTTACCGTCTCTTCCCTTTAGAGGGACATCGTGATTGCCAATTCTTTTTTTTTAAAATTTTATTGAAGTATAGTTGATTTACGATGTTATGTTCATTTCTGCTGTAAAGTGACTCAGTTATACATATACACATATATTCTTTTTCATATTCTTTTCCATTATGGTTGATCACAAGATTTTGAATAGAGTTCCCTGTGCTCTGCAGTAGGACCTTGTTGTTTATCCATTCTGTATATAATAGTTTGCATCTGCTCATCCCAAACTCCCACTCCATCCCTCCCCCACCTCCTCCCACTTTTTATTGCCATTTCTTGAGGCTATATTTTTAGTGAGCTCCTTAGGATTTCAACTTGTAGAAATGCTTCCATAATTTCATAAATCAAATTTAATGATACCTTTTAACCAGCCCCCCAAGTGCCAGAGTGGTCTCCATAAGATGACAAATAACATAAAAGAATAAGATAATCAGCTGGAGAAAACTTGCAGCGCATCAGGTAAAAAATTTTTGTTGTCAACCCTATTTTATTGTGTTTCTGGACACACTAGAGAGTTGTTTTGCTTCGTTGCCAATTTATCTTTGGTCTTAGAGATGAAGACACCCAGGTTTTATTCCTCATCTGAAGTTAGTGTTACAGACGTCGTAGTGATAGTGATACTAAGAGCAGCCGTCATCTGTGAGTCTCTACTGTAGACGGAACACTTCTGATACGGGATTTTATAAGCAGTCATTTTTAGCCCCATCAACAGAGGAAGGAGACGAGGTGCTGAGAGCTTGAGTAAGAACTGGTGCCAGGCCCACAGCTCACGACAGAGGAGCCGGACACCGTGGACCTGGGGAAAGCGCCTCCACCTCCAGAGGCCTCCATGCTCTCTGCTCTAGAACCCGGGTGTACGCCAGAGAGTTTCCGGTCTCTAAGTGCTGGATCTGTGTAGGCAGGACAATCTGCATAACAATAGCCCAGAGCCAGAAAGAGGCCTGTGATGAAACGACTGAGAAAAACTCACAGATCAAAGTCGACACAGCAAAGTAATAAAACTATGACTTTTGGTGTTATATTGTTTTATTATTATAAGATGCTTGATTATAACAATTCAAAAGAAGATGCTCGTACTATATTAAAAATATTAAAATGTATGAGAGTAAAAACTATGGTGTAAAGTAAACCTTGTGTAATTCTCCTAAGTGGAACGTGGGGCCAAGGATCAGGTTTCGTTAGTGTTGTTTTTTATAAATTTATTTATTTATGTTTGTCTTCTTTGGGTCTTTGTTGCTGTGCGCGGCTTTCTGTAGTTGCGGCGACCGGGGGCTACTCTTCATTGTGGTGCACGTGCTTCCCCTGTTGTGGAGCGCAGACTCTAGGCGTGCGGGCTTCAGTAGTTGTGGCACGCGGGCTCAGTAGTTGTGGTGCACGGGCTCAGTAGTTGTGGCTCGTGGGCTCAGTTGCTCCGCGGCATGTGGAATCTTCCTGGACCAGGGCTTGAACCCGTGTCCCCTGCATTGGCAGGTGGATTCTTAACCACTGTGCCACCAGGGAAGCCCTTCGTTAGTGCTTTTATTGTTCTTTTTTTTTTTTTTAATGAAATAACTAAAGGAAAAAATGGCTTCCTTCAGATTTATAAAAGAAATTGAATTCAAGCCTGATAGCAAAGTCATTGTTTCTTGGTAATCTTTAGTGTCAATATACTGTAAGACAAAAGGACATGAATTGGTTAAATGGGCACCCCCTGCATACCCCCAGCCCCTGCATATGGCGCCCGTGTGACATTTTTGCACATCCTGAAACGTGGAGGTGGAAGCATCATTTCATTCCTCTCTCTGGGTGTCCAGCAGTGACTGATATAAATATTTTATTAGGCAAACCTGCAGGTTTCTGAAGATTATATGTCTTATCAAGTTAACCCTTATAATTACGTTGTCTTCTGCAGCTATGGGATCTCTTTTAATTTTGCAGTTCTTTGGTAAATATCGAACCATAAGAAAGATGTACAGCCATAAGCCGAGACGTGCAAACCACTCCTGGCGTGACGTGGGGGTGAAGGGGCCCCCGCTCCAGGGCTCTGCACAAGCCACCTCTCCGAGGAGAGGTCCAATTAGGCCAGAAAGTAATCTCCATCCTTCCTGACCCCCTGACCAGTCTTCTCTCTCTCTGCTCGGGTTTGGACCCGCCTCCCTCCTCAGTTTTGCAAGGGAACTTTCCTGCTGAAATCACACCCCCCAGGAGGGGCCAGGGCATTGGGGCAGGGAAGCTCCGGCTTGGCTGGGCTCCCCTCCTGCGCGCCCCTCCCCCGCCGGGGCACTGGTTTCTTCCTGTCATCGTTTTGTGTTCTGCTCCGTGGCCCCATGGGCACAGCCATCAAAGCACCGGATGCTTGACCCTTTGGTGCAAACGCTCGGCTGTCCTGCATGGGGTTAGGAGGGAGCCCCTTATGGCCCCTGAGTGTGCACGGGGAGGGGCAGTCAGAGGTCAGCCCGCGTCCTTGATGTGCCCCGCCGCCCGCCCCGGCCTGTCTCTCCTCTCCACCCGTGCCCGCGGAGCCCAGCCCCATACACGGCACCTTTGAAGCTAATGGAAGCTAATGGAGGCTGCTCCTTGGATGTGCCTGGCGGGGACCCTTCCTTCTCCACCGTGGTCACTTCTCTGTCTTTCTCTCCCTTCCTGCCTATCTCATCCTGATCACTCACGCTCAAAGGTAATTACATCTCTCACACCCCCTGTACACATGGCCCCGAACGGGTCTCTGAAGAAATGTTATGAGCCGAACAACATGGCAGGCAGTGAGCTCGAAAGCCACCATCCGTGTGGAATTCTGAGCGTAGGAGATGTAAAACAGGACACGTCCATGGAATTGTGCAGCAGTGGGAGGGACGCTCTCTCCTGCCTGACTTTCATGAGGATGCTTTCTGCGAGCCCTGTCTTGAGCTGTGTCCTGTGAATGGTGACGATGGGACTTTGGTCCTGGGGTCCCCTGGGCAAGCCAGCTGTGTTCAGTCTTGCAGTGTAGGACCCCCTGGACCTGAGGGGGACTGGTGGTTAGTCCAGCTGGAGTCGGTCGGCTCTGAGCACTCACCAGCATCCCGACCAAGGGCTCACCCCAAGGGAGGCACAATCAAGGGCTGCAGAGGGTCAAGGACTAGGCCACCGACAGAGGTGCGAACTTCTGAGCAGGTGTGGTGACCATCGGATGGACTGCATCATAGCCCCATACACTTGAAAGCAATCTCTTTGGAAAGGAGGCAGCAGATAAACGCAAATGAGCTGGGGACACAGGAAGCACTGTGTCACCACTAGAGAGAGTGCTGGTCTGGGGGTCGGAGGGCTCCTCTCCCCTGTGGGGTTACCCTCAGGACAGGGTGCAGGGCGGAGTGTGGGCTGCGCTAGTGCACATCCTGATGAAGGAGCAGGGAGATGCCGGCAGGCTGGGGTGGCAGCACCCTGTGTTCCCTTGGGCCACGTCAGCAGCACCCTTGTGGCACTGGCCCCCAGGTGGACCCCAGCCTCAGTGGCTTCATGGGGTCTTGGGTCCATCTGGTAGTTTTGGTGTTGGCAGCAACAGGTGAAGTGGCTGCTAAAGAAGATAAAAATGGCAAACGTCGGGGGCAGGTGAGGAAGAAGCCACAAGGACACCTGGGACAGACCGCCTCCCCAGAGATCCCCCCACCCAGACTCTCTTTGTCTCTGACTTTCTCTCTCTCTCTCTCTTTTTTTGTTACTAGAATTTAGGACTTTTACCTTGTCCCAAAGTGCCTGAAGCAGAGAGCGTGATAAAACATCTTGCTTTCTTTTACGGTGCCCACCCCAAGCAAAAGCAAAAACTATGTGTTGGAAAATAATTAGTTTTGCACATGGGATTTAGTACAATATAAATGCAAAGCCTACACATGAGGGTTAACTCTGTTGCACGTTCTGGGACATTTCCCTTCCCATACGCATCTTAGAATAAGCCTATATATGTCCCCAAAAAACTTTCCTGTGACTTACACAGCAATCACATTAAACCTATAGGTTTGTTTGGGGAGAGCCGACATCTTTACTATGTTGAGTATTCTAATCCGCGAACACAGTGTGTGTCTCCAATTATTTTGGTCTTTATTTATTCCTTTCATCAGTCATCATTTTGAAATTCTCAGCATACAAGTACATGTTTGTTTCTTTGGAGCAGTTATAAATGGTATTACATTTCTGATTTTGATTTTTCCTTGTGTATCGTCTGTTTATAGAAATAAAGTTGATTCTTGTATGTTTATATTATATCCTGTGATCTTGCTGAACTCATTTATTAATTCTAGAAGTTTCTGCAGATTACTTAGGATGTCTACATGGACAATCATATTATCTGTGAATATAGGCTATATTTTCTTTTTTTTTTTTCAAATCTGTATTCCTTTTTATTTCTCTTTCTTGCCATATTGCACTGGCTGGAACTTCTAGCACTAGGCTTAATTAGAGTGGTGAGAACAGACATACTTGCCTTTTCCCCAGACTTAAGGAGAAAATGTTCAGTCTTTCACCATTAAGTGTGATGTTAGCTGTAAGTGTTTTTTTTGCTGATCTTTACTAGGTTTAGGAAGTTCCCCTTTATTCCTAGTTTGCTAAGAATCATAATTATTAATGGGTATTAGATTTTTTCAGATGCTTTTTCAATACCAATTAATATAAGCATTACGAGTTTTCTTCCTTAGTCTGTTGATGTATGGATTACATTGATTTATCTTTGAATATCGAGTCATCTTTGCATACTTGGAATAAACCCAACTTGGTCATGGTGTATTATGCTTTTTGTACATTACTAGATTCAGTTTGCTAAATCTTTTGAGTATTTTACATTTAAGCTCATGGAAAATATTGGTCTGTAGTTTTCTTTTGTCTTTGGCTGTTTTGGGTGTCAGAATAATACTGGCTTCATAAAATGAGTTGGGAAGTACTGTGTCCTCTGCTATTTTCCAGAGGAGGTTTTGTAAATGTGATGTTAATTCTCTAAATGTTTGTAAATTCTCCAGTGAAATCATCTGGGCATGGAGATTTCTTTTTCTGGAGCTTTTAAATTACAAATTCAACTTTTTATGGGTTGTGTGAGGCTACATATTTTTTCATTTTTGAAAAGCAGGAGGCCGGTACTATGACAGCTTCTCGGGTAAGAAGTACAGGGCTGGAGGGGAGGGAAAGGAATAAGTGGAGATAATTCAGGTCACTATCGTCACGATCCTGAGATTTCCCACTTATAAAATGGTCCATTTGTTGGCTACGGCGTGTAATGCAAAAGTTCATCTTTATTTTTATACCTAATATTCCTGAGACATTTCTGGCATGATTTTGATAAACTTTACCATTTCCTATTTCTCTTTCTCTTTTTTAAAATTTATGACCTTTACAATATAGAAATACTTCTGGTCTTAACCTAGTTTTCACTCTCTTTTTCTCTCTATTATATTTAGAATGTGTTTCCAAAGTCAGTTCATTTTCTTGAGTTTGTTACAAAAGAAGCAAGCATCTGCCCAGATAACTAATGGAAGCTGAAAATCTATTCCCGGGATAGCCCTCCCTTTGCAAAGTACAGTTTTTAAAAGATTTCATGCTCCGCGGGATCCTCTGTCAGTGTCAGTGGAGAAAGTGTCACCGGGCTGAGAATGTAACTTATGTTGCTGTTTCAAACACACCTGTGGGAGATATAAGCACATATGGATACTTTCTGCATCTGTATCTGCGACTACTGCAGTGTGGCCTTTGGCAAACTGGTTTTCCCTTTGGGACCTAGAAGAATACTTGCTACCAGGTAATGTTTATAAAGGGCTGGCAAATGCATTATTTTAAAAATATAGTTTTTGGGGCTTCCCTGGTGGCGCAGTGGTTGAGAGTCCGCCTGCTGATGCAGGGGACACGGGCTCGTGCCCCGGTCCGGGAGGATCCCACATGCCACGGAGTGGCTGGGCCCGTGAGCCATGGCCGCTGAGCCTGCGCGTCCGGAGCCTGTGCTCCGCAACGGGAGAGGCCACAACAGTGAGAGGCCCACATACCGCAAAAATAAATAAATAAAAATAAAAAATACAGTTTTTTTTTTTCATTAAGCTGGGAACGAGATGTAAATTATGTCAGCAAGGCCTTTTGAAACAATAATTTGTCTTTAGGAAATATGTCTTGCAAATGTTCCCAATGTATCTTTTAAAATGAAAAACAAATGCCCAAAAGACCACTTGTCTGATGGCCCATGGTGATGAAATGGGAGAGTGATTTCTGCCTGGAGCGTGTGACGCACACGCAGAAGATTGTAGAGCGAGGGGCCCTCTTGGCTTGGTTTTTGTCTGTAGGGACAGGAAGGTAACCTACTTCCTATCTGGTAACCCACCCACCCAGCACAGCCAAGGCTGGGACTGCTGGTCCCCCCATCTGGAATCATCCCACAAAAACCCTCCTGTTGTTTAGAAGTGCATTATTGTCAGTAAATAAACGCTGTCATCTCAGGGTTTAGGATGTTAAGCGAGAGGGATGTTGCATTAATCACTTGCATCCCAAAGCAGGTCTTGTTTCCCAGAAAGCAGGATAAATAGCAAATTTGCTATTGCTCTATAAATCGCCGTATAAATAGCAAATTCATACTCTATTGATGATATAGCTTCGGACCGCTATTTATTTTACCTTCAAAAAGTGTGAAACACTCCTGATCTTTTTATTTCTTCGGGGATGAACAATTACAGCATCAAGAGACGTTTAAATAATGCGTAATTTTTAATGCAGGAGAACGAGACAGATGGGAGTGTTCTGCCCAGACTTTAGATCAGGTTTCTGGTTTTTAAGCTTAACGTGCAGTATCGGCCTATTACGTGGCGTTCTTTTATTTGCTATATTCTCCATCCCCATCAGACGCCATTTCCACTGATGTTTTGTATTGTTTGCATGTCAGCGCATCTCCTATTAAAATACGGGGGCTGAAGGGGAAAATAATTAGATTTATGGCTTTGTACTCCGAGTTTCCAATTTAAAGGTCTGTTAAAAACTAACTCACGCTGTGGTACGTACATGGCCATTATCTGTTTAAATTAGCTTATCAGCACAAAGTTTCTTCTTTCTCGATTTTCCTGGAGAGGAGGAAAGCTGACGACTGACCTCTCCACTCAGTTCAGACACAGCTTGGGATTAATCGTCACAGCAAAACCCGCTTGACCCAGAGGTCACATCACTAGCCAATTCATGATGATAAATTCTACATAACTTTTTCATACTCAAACTTCTTTAGGACAGCTGGACAGCAGTGACATCCTGAGCCTTCAGGCAAGCAGGAGGAATGTTTGAGCGACTGGTCCCGAGGCTCTGGTGGGCCTGCTCTTACAGCCGTCCACCTGGAGGGTCCACAGGACTGATGCTCAGAGCAGCCTGTGGGGAGACCAGACCAGGGGCTGAAACCCTGGGTCAGTCCTGAAGATGGTGGGAAAAGGAGGCCAGTATTTTGGGGTGTCACAGCTCTAAATACACGTTCTATCTACTGGCTGAGTCTAGGCTCATGAGATGAAAGATAAAGGGTTTAAAACAACTGACTTGCAGATATACCAATGTGAGATTCAGCCCTGGTTCTCCTGCTTTAGAAGTTTTACTTGGGATGATTTCCTGTCACTTTTTGGGTCCATTTCCTCAGTTTTAAAATGTGGGAACTACTAGTTTTGTTTAAACAATTTCACACCTTTTCTGTCTGGGAAACCTTTTTTCCCATAAATGGAACAGACTAAGTCTGGGGTAACCCACGATGCCTTCCTTTTGCTCTAAATTCTCTCTGACCCTTCCACTCGTATAGTAATGCCTTGTGGTTTAAGCATGATGTAGAAAGGAAACCATGGAAAAAATGTGGACAGTAACGTCAACTTCTCATGATTAGAGAGAGTACGTGTAACCCCGGTTTGCTGGTTTATTGGTGGCGCTCAGGACATAATAGGCTTCGTGTCCCCTGTAACATAGTGGGTTCAGACAGCAACCTTCTGGACGTGTCTGGGGCCAGGTGGATTTAGAGTCCTGAATCCATCATCTTGGGCTGGTCCTTGTGCCTCAGAGTTTTTATTTGTCAAACAGGGATAAAAATACCTACCCTGAGAGTTTTGTTAAGAATTCTAGGTGTTTTCTGTAACAAGCCAGCCAGCGTTAGGAGCCTGCCTCCTGCCTGAGATATTGAGGAATTTGCTACGTGATGCTGTCTTCATAGCACCCCTAGGAGGTACAATCGTTGTTATTGGCTTTCCCTGGACACCCAGGAAGATGGGGCTCCCCCCGCCACTGCCATGTAAATGGCTCTTGTTGAGTTGACCCAGCCAGCGTTTTCCCTCAGGAGCTCCCTTTAAAGCCGGGTCCCCATCCCTGGCCTTGTGTCCGAAGCGTTCAGTAGTGATGATTCCTAGAAACCTTCGTCACTGATGACAAGATGGGATTCAGTCAGGACCCAGGTATCAGCAGTGACCCAAATCCTTCCTCATTAATTGCAGCTTCTTTACAGTCGATCTACTGTAGTGCAGGGAGTGGCTGGATTCAAAATAACGGAAAACCTCTCGTAAACCAAAAATAATTGTAAAAAAATTTTTAAAACTCAGTGTCTTCAAGGAAGGCCATCATTTTAAATACACATCTCTCAGGAAAGTTTATCTGATGATGCAGTTTTGAGCTCTATAGAGGAAGCAGTATTCAGTATGCGTTAGGAGGAGAATGATACGTGCACAAATGCCTTCACTTTTCTCCAGAGACGTTAATATCTTCAGAAGCCACAGGCCCAGCCTGAGGAGCGGCATAAAAGAAGTCAACGGGGGAGACAGCCCGACCCTACCTTCTTTCTGGCCGTGTAACCCAGGACGGCGCAACCCGCGATCTGGTCTTTCAAAGCTTAAGGCTCCGTATCTGTAAAACGGGATAGTGCCACCTACACCTCGGATTTCGAGAATTAAGTGAAACAACATATATAAATACACATAAATCACATGGCTCCAAGCTTGACACAGTGTGGGTGTTTAAGAACTGCTCCCTTCTGGTCCTGTGATCATGGGGAGAAAGCAAAAGCATTTGGTTTGTTAAATGTTCTATTAACGCGTTTCTGACTTGGGGTTTTGCAATCCTGTACGCGTACCCTCCAAGGCATCTTTCATCTCCAGAATCCCCATGCACCGCAAACCTAGCACGTGAAGATAACCCACCATGATTCACAGGGACCACTAATCCACTCCTGGAGCACGACCACCCCTGGGTAAAAAGATCAACAGACGTTTATCAGCTACATAACGCCTCGACTGAATTCAATGGAGTCCTTTTATAGTATTTCCCAAAGGACGGAGATAAGAAAGCTGTGGGTGATGGCGCTGTTACACCTGTGTGTGTTTATCCAGGTCTTTAGAAGATCAATACTGTAATCAGGGAGGCAAATATTAGGCAATTATAAGACTTCAGAGACTAGATGATGAATTCAGTCCCTTTTTCTCCAGTTGGGTGATGCATTTAAGTCAGAAACAATCATCTTGCCCCCAAAGGGAGTGGTGCTCCCTTGTGGACCGTGAAAGCACAGGCTGAGGATCCTCTGCCTTCTGTTTGTTTGTGTAGTTTTCAAAACAAGCGATGCGTCTTCTCCAGTAAACCCTGGGTGTTACCCAAAAGACAGGAAGGGCTCCTCGGCTCCGCGCTTGCACCCGGCTGATTGCATTAAAATTCCTGCGTGCGCAGCGGACGGCACAGCCGCCTGGAGCGCACAGTCGGTCCCGGCTCCTCTCCCTCTCACGTCCTGCTGTCTGTTTGCCTGAGGTGCCGTGTTCAACTCTGAGAGACCTCCAGACCTCGGAGCGTGCACAGTCCTGTCCGAGGGTCATCGGACTTCCAGGAAATCCACTTGGCTAGATGTGTGTGACCTTCACTTTGTCTTCATTGAGCTGCCTAGTTTGGCAGAGCCTTGATTTCTCAATATTCGAAGTAGGACCGACAGCTAGTTACCTCTATGCCTGGAGATTGCCGGTGAGGCCCACCTGAGCGTAGCGGCCAGGAGCCAGTCGATTGCCGAGAGAGGCGTCTGGCCCCTTCAGGGACCGGCCCCAAGGGTCTGCACACGGAAGAGCCGCAGCAGAGCCGCTGCTGTTTCACATTTGGGGTTCTCTGGATCCACCATTTCCCAGAGGGGAGGCTTTTAAAGGGAAGGCTGATAAGGAGGAGAGCGGACCTTCAAAGAAGAAGGCACTGAATCCCCAGCAGCAAGGCCCTGCGAAGCACGTAGTAGGTCCTCACAGTGAATGGCTGGACGGTTAAAGAGACGGGGCGGGAAGGGCAGGCAGGTGATGGCAGGGAGAAGGGAAGGGCCCCCGAGACGGGGTGTGAGGGACAGGAGGTGTGTACCTGGGAAGTTACGCTTCGGAGAGACGGGGAGCATCAGAGTCAGAAAAATACGGGATGCGACTGAAAACGTGTGGTTTATCGTCACTGAGGACGTCTATTATGTGTCAGGAGCTGTGCTGAGCAATTGGCATGCAGGTCTCAGGACCTTCCCAAGAAGCCTGTGCACAGGCTGCGCAGACGTCACAGGGGCCGAAGTCCCGGCCAGGCGGGTCGGCGCCGCCCTTGTGCTCCTCACGGCTCTGGTTTTGTCGACATCCGGGTTGGCAAGCTTCTCCTGTTAAGAGCTAGACAGTAAATATTTTAACTCTGTGGGTCCTACAGTCTCTGTCACAGCTGCCCTTGCAGCTCAAAAGCGTCCACAGACAATATGTAAATGAATGGCCAGGGCGAGGTACCAGTAAACTTTATTTACAAAACAGGCAGTGGGCCAGATGTGGCTTAGCAGCCTAGTTTGCTGAGGCCCCGTTTACATCAAAGTGGGCAGCCTCACTGGGGGGAAAAAGGCCAATAAATGTTGAGGGGGGGTAGACAGAAGGCGTGTAGGAGATGTCGGAGCATGTTTGGGAGGCACAGGAGAAGGGATTGATGCTGGTCGTGATGGTGGTGGTTCTTACCGTGGTTTAATTGTATAATCGTTTCTGCTTCTAACACATGTTCACACACTTCAAAAATATAAGTTAGATCAGTTGGTGTCCTCGACTGGAATCTCTTCCTTCCTAAGCGCCACTGCCCCGCACCTCCTTGTCAGTGACCCCTCCCTTCCTGTGGACATGCTCAGCTGAGTTCCAGGAGGCGCTGGACCCTGCATGAGAGGCAGTCTGAGTAGCTGAGTTTATAAAGCATGTATTTCTCATCTCAGTCCTTTTCGTTAGCGCCAATCGGTTTTGGAAGGGAGTTGATGTCTTTTTATCTGTCCTACAAAAAATATCAAATGCAAGCATGGATGAATTTTCAGCTAGTGAAAGTCACCTTGATTTAATAATTTATACCTGTATTTTCTGTTTGTTACAAGTGCTCTGCTACAAGTAGATCATTTTATTATAATTCATTTTTGTTGACAGTAAAATACCTTGGAACTAAAACACGGAGGTGGCGCATTAGGACAAACTTGAACTTTCAGTTGCGAAGCCCTGATCTGCGTTAACAGTTCAAAGAAAAATACAGAAAATGCTGCCTCTTGTCCAACAAGAAAACAATCCAAGGACACAGCTGTTGATGTGCCCGAGAGCGAGACGGGCTCGTCGTGTTTTGTGCCCAGCGAGGGGCACTCCAGAAGCATCACCCTCATTTGCTTTGTCCTCCCTCTTCTGCTTCGTCAGCAGCTTGCCTCCCTGCGCATTAGCCATACCAAGGAAAATGTCTGCTTGTCCTGATTAAAGTATCCCTTTGACAAAGCCCCCTGCTTCCTAATTGTTTCACCTCTGCCCACATGACACACCAGGAAAAATTCGTCCTGTTCATCGTTTAAGTATTTCCCTTGAACCTTAGGATATTAGCATCATCAGGACCTGTGGGGCTGGCCATCTGGCTCGTCTCTGAGCCATATTACAGCCACAAGAGAGCTTTAGTGAGGTCTGGGGGCATCCTCAGAAATGGGTGTGCTTAAACCCCAAATGCTTGGGTATGCTCTTGGAATGCCAATACAAAAGCAGAATGTTGTAATTACCAGAGAGACACCAGGGTGTTTATCCCCGAAACAAGATCTTCCCCAAAGTTTAGCAGCCTGTTTATTCTCATTTCTGCTTTCACTGTCTGCCTGAGTTGCATGAAATCGGTGGTGGTCCCTTCAAGTACTAGAAAACATTATTGTAAAATGGTCAACCAGGAAGCCAGATACCCTGGAACACGCGAGTCCCAGTTTTCATCAGTGATGAAAATACTTTGGGTTAAGTCAGTCTTTGGGGCGAGGAAAACCCACGTCAGTTTTTTTCTAGGCACAGGGCGCCAGGTTGAGGTCATCAGACCTAGCATCCTTGTGTAACAGTGAAGCCACTGCCTGCGTTAAGGCCCTTCTCAGTAGCGGAGCAGGGGTTGGCCAACGACAGCCTGGGGCCAGATCTGGCTCACGCCCATTTTTGATTGGTGGTTTTTACATTTGTAAATGGATGGAAAGCAAATTAAAGGAAGAATGGTACTTCATGGCACGTGAAAATTATATGAGATTCAAATCTCAATGTCCCTAAATAAAATGCGGCTGGCACACGGCCACACGTCATTTCCATTCGGTTGCTCCGGGGCTGCAGGGGCAGAGTTGAGTAATGGCCTGCAAAGCCCAAAATATTTACTGCCCGTCCCTTCAGAGAAGAAGTTTCTGACGCCTTCCCTGGAGGTCACTCCTGGCGCCCTGCTTGCCTTCGCTCGCTTACATTATCCGCTCTGAATATCTGCTCAGTTCTGTTTAGGTACCCGGCACTGTGGTTCTGAAACATTTCCAACAGGCTCTCGACCCATAGTGTGGGGAACTTCAAAATGCAACAAAGACATAAACACCGATGGATGAATAAAAATACACAGTGGTTGACTGCTTGGCGTTAAAAGACCCGAGCCCAGCAGGCGAACCAGTCCCAGTTTCAAATCACAGGTCATCCTCCGGAACACAATGCATTTCATCAAAGATTTAGGAACCCTGCTTGCTCCAGGCTCAGCGGCCACAGGGCCCAGGCTCAGGCCCTGGACAAACGATGCATTCTGCTTCCCTTCTCGTGCCTCTGTGTCGGGGGGGCATCTGAGCTTTCAGGGAGCGCCTCCCTCTGTGCAGGCAGGTTTTCAGCGCGTGGGTGCGTGTGGGCAGGGCCAGTGCTAATCGGAAACCCAACACACACTTGTTTTTCTACTGTTCGGCCCTAAGTTTCCGGAATCTATCATTTATACGGGTTATGTAATAAGAGGCAGTCGGCTCTGTGAAGACAAGCTCTTGAAAGGCAGAAAGTGTAATTTTTTAAAAGGGAGCGAGTGCGCGTCAGGTTGTAAGCTTGAGGTTTCTCCCCTTTCCCACCAGCTGGCTGGCTCTCCGGTAATGGAGTCTGAAGCTGGGTGCCGGTGCTCGGAATTGCCCGCGGAGCTTGTCGTCCTTTTCCGGTCTCCTCAGAGCCTCAGGACCGGGTTATTGACATGTAATGAGATCAGCCTGTCACTACATCAATGCGGGTGTAAACATTGCGGAGCAGGCAGCTGATCCTAACACGGTCTCTGCTGGGATGCCAGTGGCTTTGTCAACACGCCAGGTGAAGGCTGGATCTCTCGTCCGACGCCTGCGGCCAACAGTTGCGGGAGCTGTGACGTCGCTGGTGGAAATCTGGCATCTCAAGCTTCCTTTCTGACATTTTGACTATTGTATAACTGTCAGCATCGAAGGGCACCAGTGACAGTAAAATAAATAAGGCAGGGACAAGTACAAGCATCGTGCTTCCCCCCCCCCCCCCCCGGGCATCCCCCTCTCCCCCGCCTCCTGGGTCGTTTCCAGAAAGAAGCAAAGCCGAGCATAAAGCGCCTGAAACTCCCGTTGGCGTTTTGGCTTTTCCACACCCTGACTTTAATTAACGTGAATTAGTTCGGGGGAAAGAAGCTTAGTTTCTCATTCTGAGACAACAATCTTATTCGGCGATGCTGGCCGATAGCAGTGTAACTGGCCAGCCGACAGGTGGGCAGGCATTGCTGGTGGTGCTGGTAGGTGAAGCTTCGGCAGAGGTAGAGACTCGCTTACAGATCGTCCCCACCTGTTGTTTGTGAGCGTGGGCGTTTGCGGAGTGCTGGACACTGAGCTTTGCGTCTGCGTCCACCGCCTCATTTATTCCCGAATGCCTCTTTGAAGTAAGGGCTTTAACCAACCCCAGTGTATCAGTGAAGAAGCTGCGCTGAGAGGTTTGTTGTCTTGCTAAACGTTACACGGTTTGGAACCCAGGTGGAATTCCCATCTGTCTGTCTGATCACCTGTGCTCATAGCCCTTGCTTTAAATGGTGATGGAGGGGTTTTCATCCTTTGTATTGATGATCATCGGCATTAGTAATTATAGCAATGGCGGCAACTCAGGAGAGGATGGTCCTAGGAGGTCCAGCAGGTGGTCCAGGCTCAAAGCAAGAACACCCAGGTCCCAGCACGTTGCCTTCCAGGTGGCTTTGTTTACTGTGGGACAGAGTGCAGGGCCCTTGGCTCTGGGGGCTGAGGATGGAGGGGAGGGCTGGTGTCCCTCTGCCCCAGTGACTCTCCGTGTGCTCAGGGAGGACTTGGTCACCAGAGGGAGGCCAGCGGAATGGAGAGGCCAGTCTTCCATGGCCCCACTCTTCCCGTCACACGCACCTGGCTCTGTTCTGCCTAGTCTAAGGAGTTGGTCTTGAGCTATCTAAAGCCTTCCCCGCCGAAGCCATAACAGAACAGGGCAGTGTAGCAGGTAGAAGAGGAGGTCCACTCGGGAAAATCAGTATTTTTAATGGTGTTGACCAGCGTGGCCAGGAGAGGCCGTCTCCGACAAGCCTCAGAACCACGCGAACTTCAGTTTCCTTGGCTGCGAAATGGCGAGGGCTCCTGCCTCGTGAATGCCCTCCCTTGAGATAACTACTCACTGATGTGTTCCATTTCATTACTGAGAGGCCTTTGAAGGTGACAGAAATGCTTTAAAATGTCACATCAGTCGATAAGGCACATGGCATTTGGTGGACAGAACAGATAGTACATCTTATCCTTCTTATGGTGAAGGCGCATTCTATTTGATTTCATTTTTGGCAACTGAAAAAACGCTGGAAAAAAGGAGTATGTGTTTGCAGTTCAAAAATAAGCGAAAAAAAGCAGGCCATGGAAAGCAGCTCTGCTGCCTAAAGGCAACTGCTGGGACCAGCTTCTGTAAATATTTCCAGGAATGATCCGTGCATCCATAAGCGTATATTGTATGTATACCCAGCCGTCTACAATTGTGCACATATAATATATATGCAGTGTTATAGATATATAATTTATATATTCAATTCTTTATGACTACATCTAAGCGTGTCTCTTAAAGATAAATTATAGATACTGTTTTTCACCTTATACGAGCTCTCTTAGAGATGATTTCTTATCAGCACGCGTGGTTACCTGACGTTGTCTTACCTTGCCCACGGCTAAGGTTAGTCTGGTCTGCACCGTAGGCCCACACCTTTGTACCGTTTTCCAACGCTCTCGTACAATGCTGAGTGACCACTGCCCAGGTCCCCAGGTGACTGCCTGGCCCTGGGCGGCTCTGGCTGTGCCACCCGGGAGGTCTGTACTTGGCACCGCCTCTGGCGGCCCTGCTCTTACAGCCTGTCCCCTTCCCGTGCCTCCCCAGGCCAATGTGGGAGGCCACTCCGGGCCACAGAGCTGCCACAAAACGAGCAGATGCATGAGGCCTGCCGCACGCCCAGGTTCTCCCAGGGTCACCTTGTGTGGTCGTCTGTGGGAAGGGCAGCCTCTGTAGGACCACCTTAAATCTACGTAGCATCGCCCTGGGGACGCCTCCTTCTGTTTACTGGCTGTCATGTATTTCACACTGTGGCTATCCCCTGAATGCATGTAAGCTGCATGCGCTTACGGCATTTACTACCACGCAGAGCACTGCAGTAAACCTCTCTGCAGCACGTACTCGTGTCGAGTGAATTGCTAGAAGTGGATCAAAGGTGTGAGCATCTTCGTTTCGGAGAGAGAGTTACTCACTCCCTCCACCCCTATTTGTTTTCATCAGTGTTTGACGACTAAGTCTCTGTGGGCCTAGACTTTGTAATGCAGTGCCGCCCAGAGTGGGAGCTCGGAGCCGCTTGGCTGAGGCTCGAGACACAGGCAGGTGGACAGGCCAAGGGCCACTGCTCCGGGGGGAGCCCTCGGAGGGGGTTTTCGGTGATGGAATGGATGTCTAGGATCCCAAGCCCCGACTTCCCAGGGTCCAGGCTGCTTCCCCTGCCCCCACCCCTGCCCCTGCCGGACACGGGAGCATCCCCTGAAACAAGCCTGGGCAGCGGAGGACGATCCTCCCGAGAATCGGGAGCTGGAGGCCGTGGCCCGACGGTGGAGCGGCTGAGGAGCTTGTCCCACCCCGTCCCCGCCGCTGCCTCTGTTTCTGCTGTGAGCTGGTCTCAGGGTCAGGATATTAATGAAGAGAAAGCTTCAACTGGACATTGGCGTTCTTATCCAAACCTTCAGAGAAAGCAAAGAGAAGAAGGTAAAGAAGCTGCCTTTCAATCAGGAAAGCAGCCTGACGGGGGCAGAACTCGTGGAAACAAGTAAAAGGCGATTCGTTACAGTTAATAGTTACCAGTGGTGAGCAGTTACGGTGTTTCTGTGACATAGAATATATGCTTAGGCTCCTCAAAAGCTTACGCGTAGATTTATCATAGAACCCAGCCCAGCAATCCTGCTTCTAGGTATGTGCCCCCTAGTAATAGGGATTAAGTGCTTGAACACTTGTGCGAAATTCAGGTCCACGCACGTTCACAGCAGTGCTCTGTACAGGGGCCCCAGCCATCAACGGATGATGGATAAGCGACCTGTGGTCCATCCATCCATCCAATGGGATGTTACTCAGCCTCAAAGAGGAATGAAGCACTGACACGTGCCACCATGTGGGTGAGCCCTGAGGACATGTTGCAGCACGAAAGCGGCCAGACACACAAGTCCACATCATCTGTGATTCCACGCCTGTGAAACGTCCAGAAAAGGCAAATCCATAGAGACAGAAAGTAGACTGATGGTCGCGTGGGTCAGGAGGGCTGGGGGATGGAGGAATGGGGAGCAGCTGCTTAACGGGCGCGGGGTTTCCTCTTGGGGCTTTGGAATTGGATGGAAGAGGTGGTCGCACAACGTTGGAAATGTGCTAAATGCCGTCAAATCGTTCACTTTAAAATGGTTCGGGTTACGTTCTATAGATTTCACTTCGGTAAAAAATTTTAAGCGGTGCTTAAAAGGCACAGTACAAGGAAAGATAGTTTCCTGTTTCCTGTTCTGTTAGCAGAGACGTGCAAATGACATCTTTGACTGTGGCTCTCCTGGCTTCTAGTGCTCGAGTTACAGCTGGCTGTGCTCAGACCTTAGGCCCTGTGCTGACCTTGACTTTGGGTCAAAGCCGCCCTTGCTCTGCTTTTGTGTAGGTTTTCTCCTCACCGAGATTTAGATCAGATGCTCCCTGGTGGAGGCGGTATGTGATTTTGGTTTAAGTGGCAATATTGGTCCTTTAGGAGAGGTTAGTATCTTACATATCGATAATTTATTTTATGAGAAAAAATACGAAGCTTTCTCTAGGTTTAAAAGAAGTCGATCACTAGGTTTTTTGGTGTCTCCGAAGTCCGAAATCTAGGCACGACTCTGTCCCAGGCCGGTTCGGTCAGCTCCAGCCCCTCCCCACATGAAGGGAACGGTGATATTTCATGCACTGAGGTGTCTGCTGAATTTCCACCTCAGAGAGATTCTGGGCAGGTCCTGGGTCCCTGTGATGGATTTCTAAGCGCTTCCTGCTTCACAGAAGCTTCTGTGTTCCCTCCACGGGTCCTCCCTCTGGCTGCACCCAAACCGGACCCTCTGCTGTTCCTCACCCTGACTCCTGCACCTGCCTCAGCCCCCTGGCAGATCCCGGTGGGAGTCGGTGACTGGTTTCCAAGAGGACAGGCTGCATGCAGCCCTGAGGGCCCAGTAAGATGAACGCAGTCCTTGCTCCCGAGGAGTCCCTGGCCTTGGACGGACGCAGCAAATGCTCAGACGGTACACAAATGCTCGTAATCTGGAGCTCAGTGGAATTCATCCCACAGGGAGATACAGGGAACTCACAGCAGGCTGCAGGAATTGGAGACCGTTTTCACGAGAGGGATTTTTTTTTTTTTGAGTCCATTTCAGTTTTTTTTTTTTTTTACATCTTTATTGGAGTATAATTGCTTTACAATGGTGTGTCAGTTTCTGCTTTATAACAAAGTGAATCAGTTATACATATGCATATGTTCCCATATCTCCTCCCTCTTGCGTCTCCCTCCCTCCCACCCTGCCTATCCCACCCCTCTAGGTGGTCACAGAGCACCGAGCTGATCTCCCTGTGCTATGCGGCTGCTTCCCACTAGCTATCTACCTTACGTTTGGTAGTGTATGTATGTCCATGCCACTCTCTCGCCCTGTCACAGCTCACCCTTCCCCCTCCCCGTATCCTCAAGTCCATTCTCTAGTAGGTCTGTGTCTTTATTCCTGTCTTACCCCTAGGTTCTTCATGACCTTTTTTTCTTAGATTCCATATATATGTGTTAGCATACGGTATTTGTTTTTCTCTTTCTGACTTCACTCTGTATGACAGACTCTAGGTCTATCCACCTCACTACAAATAACTCAATTTCATTTCTTTTTATGGCTGAGTAATATTCCATTGTATATATGTGCCACATCTTCTTTATCCATTCATCTGTCGATGGACACTTAGGTTGCTTCCATGTCCTGGCTATTGTAAATAGAGCTGCAGTGAACATTTTGGTACATGACTCTTTTTGAATTACGGTTTTCTCAGGGTATATGCCCAGTAATGGGATTGCTGGGTCGTATGGTAATTCTATTTTTAGTTTTTTAAGGAACCTCCATACTATTCTCCATGGTGGCCGTATCAATTTACATTCCCACCAACAGCGCAAGAGGGTTCCCTTTTTTCCACACCCTCTCCAGCATTTATTGTTACTAGATTTTTTGATGATGGCCATTCTGACCGGTGTGAGATGACATCTCATTGTAGTTTCGATTTGCACATTTCTCTAATGATTAGGGATTTAAATTGTAGGTGGTTTGGAAGGTCGGGTAGAATTTACTTTGTATTTTAATGTAGTACCTGTTATTATTTTATATAACAAAACTAGACACAGCTATTACCCCAAATCAGGCAATACAGACAAGTAAAAAAAAAAATAGACTAAAAACAGTTGTACCTGACTAACCAAGACAAAGCCGGTGGCACGGTGGCACGCATCTCTCCAGAAACCCTCCTCCCTGCGACGCACACGGACTTAGTCATGCGTATTGTCTGGTCATGAGCCGCTCAGTATGTGTCAGGCACTGTACTGAGGGTGTGTGTAGAGAGAGAGACAGACAGAGAGACAGAGCCATAGCGTTCGTGAAGTTTTATAATCCGCTCTTTCCTCCTGATAGCATATTGATCTTTTCCCGTGTAAACAGATGTGTTTCTACAGCATCGTGTTAAATGACCGTGAACTTTTCCATTAAGCAGCTGTATAACAGTTACTGACACAGGCCCTCCGGGAGGGTTTTCCGTGTTTGCTAGGAGCTCAGACTGTGACAGACACCCTGGTTCTAACCATCTTGCACATTCTTCGTGATTTCCTTTGAATCAGTTCTCAGAATCTTTCCGTCAGTGGCACGTACGTGTTAGAGGTCTTTTCCAGCCTGCCCCTGGATGGCCTCCTGCAATGCACAGATTTATGCTCTGACCAGCAGGGTGGTCTGGTGACGTGGTGTCTGTTGCCCTGTGAGCTCCCGAAGAATGTTTGTTTTTGTTAGTTTTATGGGTGAAAATTCACCACCTGTTTATATTTAGTTGATTATTACATTTCAGGTGCTACCTAGCTATTTTGCCCCTCCTTCCCCCCCCACCTCTTTCCCCCCCCCCCCGCCTCCTTCCCCCCCCAACGCCTCCTTCCCCCCTCAACGCCTCCTTCTTCCCTCCACCGCCTCCTTCTTCCCCCCACCGCCTCCTTCTTCCCCCCACCGCCTCCTTCTTCCCCCCACCGCCTCCTTCTTCCCCCCACCGCCTCCTTCTTCCCCCCACCGCCTCCTTCACCACCCCGCCTCCTTCCGCCCCCCCCCCGCCTCCTTCCACCCCGCCTCCTTCCACCCCGCCTCCTTCCCCACCCCGCCTCCTTCCCCCCCCCCGCCTCCTTCCCCCCCCCGCCTCCTTCCCCCCCCCGCCTCCTTCCCCCCCCCCGCCTCCTTCCCCCCCCTCCTTCCCCCACCCCACCCCGCCTCCTTCCCGCCCCACCCCGCCTCCTTCCCCCCCCCGCCTCCTTCCCCCCCCCCCGCCTCCTTCCCGCCCCGCCTCCTTCCCCCCCCCCGCCTCCTTCCCCCCCCCGCCTCCTTCCCCCCCGCCTCCTTCCCCCCCTCCTTCCCCCACCCCACCCCGCCTCCTTCCCGCCCCACCCCGCCTCCTTCCCGCCCCACCCCGCCTCCTTCCCCCCACCGCCTCCTTCTTCCCCCCACCGCCTCCTTCTTCCCCCCACCGCCTCCTTCACCACCCCGCCTCCTTCCGCCCCCCCCCCGCCTCCTTCCACCCCGCCTCCTTCCCCACCCCGCCTCCTTCCCCACCCCGCCTCCTTCCACCCCCCCGCCTCCTTCCCCCCCCGCCTCCTTCCCCCCCCGCCTCCTTCCCCCCCCCGCCTCCTTCCCCCCCCTCCTTCCCCCACCCCACCCCGCCTCCTTCCCGCCCCACCCCGCCTCCTTCCCCCCCCCCGCCTCCTCCCCCCCCCCGCCTCCTTCCCGCCCCGCCTCCTTCCCCCCCCCCGCCTCCTTCCCCCCCGCCTCCTTCCCCCCCTCCTTCCCCCACCCCACCCCGCCTCCTTCCCGCCCCACCCCGCCTCCTTCCCGCCCCACCCCGCCTCCTTCCCCCCACCGCCTCCTTCTTCCCCCCACCGCCTCCTTCTTCCCCCCACCGCCTCCTTCACCACCCCGCCTCCTTCCGCCCCCCCCCCGCCTCCTTCCACCCCGCCTCCTTCCCCACCCCGCCTCCTTCCCCCCCCGCCTCCTTCCCCCCCCCGCCTCCTTCCCCCCCCGCCTCCTTCCCCCCCCCGCCTCCTTCCCCCCCCTCCTTCCCCCCCCCGCCTCCTTCCCCCCCCGCCTCCTTCCCCCCCCGCCTCCTTCCCCCCCCCGCCTCCTTCCCCCCCTCCTTCCCCCACCCCACCCCGCCTCCTTCCCGCCCCACCCCGCCTCCTTCCCCCCCCCGCCTCCTTCCCCCCCCCGCCTCCTCCCCCCCCGCCTCCTTCCCCCCCCCCGCCTCCTTCCCCCCCGCCTCCTTCCCCCCCTCCTTCCCCCACCCCACCCCGCCTCCTTCCCGCCCCACCCCGCCTCCTTCCCGCCCCACCCCGCCTCCTTCCCCCCCCCGCCTCCTTCCCCCCCCGCCTCCTTCCCCCCCCCCCCGCCTCCTTCCCGCCCCGCCTCCTTCCCCCCTGCCTCCTGCCCCCCCACTTCCTGCCCCCCCACCGCCTCCTGCCCCCCCACCGCCTCCTTCCCCCCCTCCTTCCCCCCCCCGCCTCCTTCCCCCCTCCTTCCCCCCACCTCCTTCCCCCCACCTCCTCCCCCCCGCCTCCTTCCCCCCCGCCTCCTCCCCCCGCCTCCTTCCCCCCCCCGCCTCCTTCCCCCCTAACTCCTTCCCCCCCCTCCTGCCCCCCGCCTCCTGCCCCCCCACCTCCTTGCCCTCCCACCTCCTTCCCCCCACCTCCTAACCCCCCCCCCCCGCCTCCTCCCCGCACCCCCCTTCCCCGCCTCTCCCTCCCTCTTCCTCCCCACCCACCCCCTTCTCTCTCTTCCTCCTCCTCTTCTTTGAATTGCCTTTTCACACTTTTGGCCATTTCTTCTGTTGTTTTTATCATTCATTTATAGAAACTCTTTATTTATGAAGGATATTAGTCTTTGTCTTAAATGCTGAAAACATGTTTGCAGATGGATGTCCCTGGGACTGGCAGAGAGAAAGGGAGGCATCTTCTAAGCAAAACGCACGGGAGGAGCAGAGGTTCAGAAGTGGAGGTGCTGAGGCTGGTGGTGGCTGCAGGAGAGGCCCCGGGGATGGGCACCGGGGGTCAGAGGACCTGTGGATGGAGGACGTCTGAACAGAGGCTGAGGCTGGAGCACAGAGGCCTCAGAGGGCAGGCTCAGAACTCTGAGCGGAAACTCTGAAATGCCCCTGAACAAGTTAAAGGGGTGTGTGTCTGGTTGACTAGAGGCCAGAAAGCTATTATATCCTTAATATAGTCCTGATGTCTTTCATCTGTGGGAGTGGAGGGGTTTCTGGTGTGAGATTGGCAGAAGTGCCAGCCAGCTTAGAAACTCGGTTTCTGGCTTCTCTCAGCTGTGGGAACGTGAGTTACTTGAGACTGACCTTGACTGTAAGTGATTTTCACTGGGTTAGGACAGCACTTGGTCAGCAGTAACTTTCTAGATTTCACCGTGCTTGGTACTGCGGGGAAATCCTAAGTTCGGGAGATGTTTCCAACCTCTGGGGAGAAAGGGTGGGGATAAATCAAGCCCATCAGACGATGATATCCCGTAAGATGTGATGGCTCCAAAGGAGAAGAGTCACGTTTGGTTGGAAGCAAAACAGACTAAAAAGGCTTCAGTCGGCGGGCTGACGCTGGAGCTGCAGAATCCCTTCCCACCTTTGCCCCCAGCCTTTGCCTGCAGGTCAGTGTTCTTCTGCTCCCAGCTCATATCTGGCCCCGACACCTGGGACGCTGCCACAGCAGGTGAGACCCCGAGGCCGCAGGCATTTGTCTTTCTGGATGATGTCCTGTGAGGCAAAGCTTAGGGTGTGGGAACAGTAAAGGGTTTCAGAAAGGGTTACCCTTTCAGGTGAGTGCAGTGTGTTTCGCAAGCCGACTGCAGCCCTGACGGGCTCCAGGAGATCGATGTATCACTCGACCTCACTGACTCTAATCGCCTCACCTGTCACGTCGCCCTCAGTCCCGTGTGGCTTGAAAATGTCCCACCAAAATTCCCACGTTGAAGCCCTAACCTCCAGAACCTCAGAACGTGATCTCCTTTGGAAATAGGATGATTGCAGGTGGAATCAGTTGAGGTCATAGTCGGGGAGGGAGGCCCTAATCCAGTGACTGGTGTCCTTATAAAAGGGGAGTCTGGACACAGAAGAGACCCCAGGAGACGCCGTGGGAAGACTGGACTCATGCTGCCCCAAGCCAGGAGCCACCAGAGGCCTCGGGGAGGCCGGGACAGACCCTCCGCACCCTGCCCACACCGCCATCCGGGACTCGTGCCCCCAGGGCTGTGTCTGTTGTGGTGTCACTTTGTCACGGTGCCCACAAGACACTGACCCTCACACGTACCTGGGAAGGTGTGGGGAGGGGGTCTGGGTGGCCGCATGTGCGTCTGGAAGGCCCCGGCTCCCTGCAGCCCGCCCCCTTCATCTCCCGAGTCCCCGTCTGGTGTTGTGGGCTGACAAGAGCATTGTTCTGTTTTGCCTTCTCAGCTGTTACAAGAGGAAAAGCTAGGCCGATGAAGAATGCGTCATTTCAGTTTCTTCCCCTTTCTGTGAGGTTACAAGGCGAACAGGTCATTGTCTGTTCTCGACACTTCTTTCCGCACTTGCAGTATGCAAATCCCCCGAAGCCAAAGAAGACCTCTTGGAAAACACGCCGCGATTTGTGGCAGGGAGGGTCAGGCTGTTCGAAAATGACTCATGGTTAGTTTATGGTGCTTATAACGGAGGCTCCGTCTGCAGCGATGGCGTTAGTCTCTAGAGGGAAGAGTTAGAGGGGAGTTTGCTCCCTTGGAGCTGTGGGGCTTGCACATCAGCGTGATGAGTGCTTGTCGGGACGACAGCAGAACCCCGGGACGCCTCATTGTTCAATCAGTGTGTAATTGCAAGTTGATGAAGCGCTTCCACCCTGCAGAGGCCTGGCTGCACGAGGGCTGTGGCCTTTCCACGGCACCGCAGGAAGGCCGGGCGCCCAGGGCACGTCCCTGTGCTTTGGGACACCACTGCTGTCCTTGGGAGGTTGCAAACACTAACCTGAAGGGGGCCGACCTGGACGCCCCCGCCGGCGGGGACAGGGCTTTTCTTCCTCCCCAGGCCTGCGGAGGGATCCCTGACTTCCATGCCTGAGGCCCCGGCCTGTGAGCGAGCAGCAGGTGGTCCCGGCAGTGTGCGTGGACGCTGCCGAGTCGGACATCTCCAGGGCCCCTGCGCGTGCCGCCGTCCCACTGAGTCCACGTCACGGTCACTGCGAGGGAAGACGCAAGAGAGGGCTCCGTGGAGCCCAGGTGGACGGTCCACCTCCATGGTCCCAACGTGGGAGTGCCCAACGGCCCGGCTAGGAGCCTGAACTTGGGGGAAGGTGGCGAAGATAAGACAAGCATACACTGCTCTTGTCACTCCACCAAGTGTCCTGGGCCCCAGCAGGACCACTCCTTTCCGGTTTGAAGAAAATTATTTAAAAGTAAGAACTGTATCTACAGGCACCTTGGAGGTACTGCAGGCTCGGTTCCAGACCACCACAATAAAGCAAATACTGCAATTAGAGTCACGTGGATTTTTGGATTCCCAGCAAATATAAAAGTTATGCTTATGTTACCCTGGAGTTTATTAAGTGTGCAATAACATTATGTCTAAAAGAACAATGTATGTGCCTTCATTACAAAATACTTTATTTTGTAAATGCTGACCTTCATCGGAGCCTTCAGTAGTAACATCAATGATCACTGATCACAGATGACCTTACAAATATAGTAATGATGAAAAGTCTGAAATATTGCGAGAATTACCAAAACGTGACGTAGAGACACGAAGTGAGCAAGTGCTGTTAGAAAAAAATGGGCCAATAGACTTGCTCGACGTAGGGTTGCCCCATACCTTCAGTTTGTGAAAAATGCGGTATCTGCAAACAGTAAAACGAGGTGTGCTGTTTTTGGCACAGTTTGTTCTTAGCGGGTGGACACGCTCATTTTTCCATCTCGTGTGCGTCCGAGGACGCCATCATGTGGCAGCGGGGACTGCGGGGTGCGAGGGGTTCCATCGCAGCACCACCTGATAAAGCCCCTGAGGTCCTGCACGTGCCCCGCGCCCTGTTCAGTGTGACCGTGGATTCACACAGATGCTCGACAGGAAAGGGGCGTGTGCATGTGTGGTGTAAATCAGTGAGGGTGGGGGATAAACCTGACCCAGAGGGGAAGAAATAAGTGCAGGAGTGAATAATGTCCTTATTTTATATCCTGATACCCTTGGCAGTTATAAAGAAGAATTGATAGAAGAACGCAATGCTTTGTTTGATGGAACTTTCTGGCATTTCCAACTTCAGAGACTTGGAATTGTGCAGGACGTTTGTGTCCTTGGTCTCCATGTGCGTAGTCTAACACTTCACTGAATCTCCTAATTTTGGAATCTTGGAATAGTTCTAAAGTGGTAGCTTTGGCAACTTCGAAGTCTTATTATAAGGGCAACAAAGAAAATTAGCATGTATATATTAGCATGATTTTTTAATCAGCCTTGAAGAGAAACCAATCTTGCTATTTTGAAAACTCAGCAGCAAACAAGGAGCATTTATCAGTATTATTGAAGAGAAGAATTATCTGTCATTTTACCTTGTAGCACAATTAAATAAAGAATCTTGGTGAGTATACTATTACAGCTGTGTAGTAAGATTTATATTAAGAATTTTACTATTTATAAAATATACTGTCTTGTAAAATGTTTCTTGTTGCATTTTATGGAAAACACAAAAACCTCTTACAGTAATAAAGCATCTCTTAGTATCTTATAAAAATATATTAAAACCATACCTGCGGCTATGCCAGTGGGGTGGGTTTCCTCTGAATTTCTGGATATTAGCATATTAGTGATCGAAAAAGCTATTCTTTCCCCTCAAGGGAAAATCTCTTGGCTGCAAATCATCTTACGAGCAAAATTTGAAAAGATATGTATTTAAAATAAATCTTCACTTTACTTTTGGAAGCAAGTGTAAGTGTGACAACAGTTGAAAATCTGCCAGGATTTGCCCCCTTGGAAGCAAAGGGGACTCGAGCCCCCGGGGCAGAAGCATCTTCCAGCTGCTCCCGGGCCGTGCTGAGCTTGGGTTTTCATTTCCTCCTCAAGCTGGAAGCATTTGTATGTTATATTTTCCACAGTTTTGTTTAAATGTTATTTCATAGGATCTCACTTCTGTTGCTACAGTTTGCTTAAGTTTCACTAGAAAAGAAAAAGCAAAAATGGCCTAATGTTGGTTAAGTGCCAACTGGGTGCTGACGTTCGGTGCCGTGTATTAAGGGGTCGGTGGGGAGGGTGTTGTTCCCTCAGCGAAATTCTGGATTTGGGCGCCGGTCACTTCCTGATAGCCATGAGCACCGCACATCTTCCTAAACCCAAACGCCGGAGAATCTTGCCGACATCGCCTTATGCTTTGCTGGTATTTGACTAACAGCCACCATATTGCAAACTGGGCTTTGCTTGTGGCGAAAATGTGAAGAAGAGACGTCGTGACAGAGTCCACTGTAAACACACGAGCAGGGTCCCAGCTGTGGTCTCACAGGAGGCCTCCGCCCCCAGCGCCTCCTCTGCCATCTCCGATCACCGGCTCTGGACCCGCTCGGATGGCCGGGTGGCCGGTCCTGCAGCCAAAGTGCGTGCGTGCCTGAGCCAGCGGGGTCCCTGCCCGCGTCTGGGGCTCTGAGCCGGGACGCACCCAACACACCTCCGGCCTTGCACTTCCTCCCCCGGCTGCCGTGGGAAAGGCACCCAGAGGGTGCGCGAAGGAAGCAGACAGACCCGCGGGGACGGGACCGACCGTCTTCCTGGCAGTCTGATAGGGCCGTGCGCGTCGCTGGGCCGAGGCCGAGGATGGAGTGCAGGAGCCCCGCTCAGGGGTCCGCGTCTCCTGAGTTGCACAGGCCATTCGCTGAGCACCTGCTGTGTGCTGGGACCACATGGGCGTTCTGTGATTCTGTGTGCCATGCTCGCTGGGGATCCACAGCTGCCCCGCCGGTGCTGAAGCTGCCACTGTGTGGGTGAGGAGAGCGACAGCCATGCAGCTGTTGGGCATCACAGCCCGTCCCAGGTCTGAGCCACTGTAGACCCCATGCTGCAGCCTGTGGTGTCGGGGCACATCTGAGGGGGTCCGTTCTTTCATCCCAGAGGACTGTCTGCCAGGGAGGGTTGTAACAGAGCCACCTGCCTCCAACTGGAGAGAGACAGAGGGAGAGACACAGAGACAGACAGAGACACAGAGACACAGAAAGAGACAGCGAGAGACAGTGACACAGAGAGAGACACAGAGACAGAGACACAGAGACAGAGACACAGAGGCAGAGAGAGAGACAGAGACAGACAGGGACACAGAGACAGAGAGACAGAGACAGAGAGGTGAGAGAGACAGAGAGAGACACAGAGACAGAGACCAGAGAGCGAGACACACAGAGACAGAGACAGATATACAGAGAGACAAAGACACAGAGAGAGACAGAGACAGACAGAGACAAGCATTTGCCACGGCTGCTGAATTTCCTCACAGCGAAGGCACTAATCCTTGGCAGACGACTGTGACTTTTCTTCTATAAATAAGCGTCAGGCTCTTGCATCTGGAAAGGTCTTTGTGGCCCTGCCTTGAGGTTGGGCACAGGGTCCCAAACGGCCATTCTGGGGCTGAGATTCTGAGGGCCTGCAGATAACTAGAGAACATAATTCCTGTTTATTTCCACCTGTGGATATTAGCGTGAGTCTATTTAAAATGCGTACATTTGGTTACATAAAATCAAGTTATCACCTCTCTTTTCCTCGGCCAAATCAGCATCTTTCTTTGTCGACTTCTCTGCAGGACAGCATTGGATGAGGCCAGGGCTGTGGGATGGAGTAGGGGTTGGGGGAGCTCCAGAGACAGGCGCCCACGGAGCGGGGGGTCAGGGAATCACGGGAGTGCAGGCAGAGTCTCCGGCTTCCTTCACGGGAGCTGCTCTGAGACGCCGCACAGCCTCCGTGTGGCCCTAGGGCTGCACACAGGGTCAGGTGAGATGTCGGCGTGGTGCCCCTTCCCTCTTAGGAGAAAGGCCGTCGGGTTGAGTTTTAGGGTGTTTATAATAGTTTACGCTTATGGAATCTGAAAGTCTTCCTAAGGAGGAAGAAAGATACTTTTTCGTTTGTTTCTCACGTTCTAAAAGTCTACTGAGAAAATGTGCCGATTTTAACCTTGAAAAATACTTTCGATGATGCCCTGGACTTTTTTGGGGCAAATATATTAAATCTCTGCTGCGTATAAGGGGGCCTTGAAGTAGCACCACCTGCCATCACTGTTGTGTGATAATGGGGGTGGGTGTGCAGAGCTTCGGGGGTCGCAGGTGTCATCTGAGTGCATGACCGTGACAAACGTTTCGGGTGGCGTGAAGAACCAACCCTTCCTATGGCGACAGGCTTTCGTGGAAGTCCAGGCTCTGTGGCACCAGTAATGCCCCTGGCAGGGACCTTGGCACAGAACACAGTGGGAGGGATGCCCCAAGGGACAGCAGAAATCCGGGAGTCACACAGGACATCTCAGCCCTGGGACCTCAGCTCCGCATGAGACACTGTCAACATCCAGCCTCGTTCCTCAGCCCATGGCTAGACCAGTGTCTTGTCACCTAAATTTTGAACCTGTCTTTTAACCGTAAGTTGTAAAAGATTTGGAAGACCCGCTGGGAACCAGCTGTTAACCATAAACCTGGATTTCTACCTGTTCTAGCCCCAGAGGACGAGGTGGAGGGACGATCCCTTCCCCGACTCACGGGCGAGTCCTGTCTGACGGTGGAGGCAGGGGCGTGTGGGGAGGACGGTACGCGGCTCGTGGGTCACTATCTGGGTGCAGCAGGGCTTCTCCCCGCACCCGTCTCCCCGTGAAACGCCACCGCCCCTCGGTCCCATGGGACAGGCTGAGTTTGAGGCCAGGGAGGTGTAAACCTTCACAAACACATCTCACGCCACGATGTGTGTGGCCTGGGTGTTGACACCCCGCGTAACGTCCCTGGTACTGAAGACAATTGGGATGATTCCTGCGAACACTTGTGTCGAGCTTTGAAAGGGCTTCCACGTCTCAGCCCACGTCGGACCTAACGCAGCGGAGGCTCGCTCGCTTTGTCAAGGAGGAGCCAGGGCTCTCAGCAGTCGAGAGTGGCCCCGGGTCCTGAGTGTCGGGCACTGTGACCCCTGGCAGTCTTGCCTGCGTCAGGCCCAGGGAGGTCGGCCTCCGAGCACTAGCTGGACACAGGCCTCCCCGGGCCTGATCCAAGGGGCACAGTTCCGTAACGGGGGCAAAACGTGGGTTTGGGGCGGTTGTGGGGCTGGAAACGCAGTGTTTGTCACCCGTTCCTCCCTTCCTTCCTTGGCCAGTGTGGTTGGTAAGACCCTTCCTCTTTTTAGACCTTGCCTTGTGGCTTCAGATGCCACAGTGGACACAGGAAAGGGAGCAGTCTGCAGTTAGCAGAGGAGACAGAAAACGTACAAAGAGGAATGCCTGGCCAGTGAGGACAGACACATCGGGTGCCAGGAGCTCGCAGCTGCCCTCCAGGGAAGGGTGGTGAGGCAGGGTCCGGAGGCAGGGGTGGCGCGCAGCCTGGCCAGGGAGCAGCGGGTGTGAGGCCGATCCCGCCCAGACCCCTGTCCCGAACGGCCCCGGGGTTCCGTGCGGAAGCTGCTTTGGGGGGGTTGGCAGGTGACGTCTTAATCAAACATGCATCCCTGTACGTTAAGGGGGCAGACAGGGTCCCCCGGGGGCCAGGCAAGGGCTCAGTGGGCCAGACCAGGGAGAAAGACAGGTGGGATTTGGGAGCGAAGGCAGGAGAGGCAGGGCCGGGGGCCGGGGGTAAAAGGTGAGGACTTGTCACCGGCTTCCGAGCGCGCGAAAGGTAACGGCCCCTCTGCGGGCAGAGACGACGGAGCAAGGACAGATTGGGGTTCACTGGGGAGACAAGTTTGTCCTGAGGTTCTGGTGGAACATTCCAGACGGGTGTCCAGCGTGCAAGGGAAGGTCAGGGGAGAGCGCAGGTGTGGGCTGCGGCGAGCAGGCGTGGCTGCTGGGCGGACCGACCCAGGTCTCAGAGGGTCATTTCCCACCTGCACTTGTCTGCTGGGGGCCTTCCCGACGGGCACCTCTCCTGGGCATCCTTCTCCAAACGGAGGCCCGGGCACCGACCTGGATCCTTCCCTCTGTGCCGCTGCCATCTCTTCTGGACTCCTGGGGTCCTTCCAGCCACAGTGCAGGTAGAACGGCCGTCTGGAGAGGCCTCTGGGAGACCTCTTGGGCCCAGTGGTCCCGCGTCCCAGCCCAGCTGCGGGGAGGCCAGGGACGTAGCTCAGCTGCCTGTTTGGAGGAGGACGGGCTTGGTGAGCCTCCGGTCTCTTCGCCACACGTGGGAATGGTTACGAACCCAAGGGGATTCGGCACAACCACCAACGTGTACAGCACAGACAGAGGAGGAAGACGCGGAAGTTCCGGAAAGGCCCTAAATGGGACCAAGGTCATGAGGAAGGGCACCGAAGGGCAGCCATGGGAGGCCAGAGGCAATGCCGCGCTGAGGTCAAGGTCACACCCACCAGGGAAAAAGGAAAGCTTTCACAAAAGGGAAGGCTCCTGCGGCTTTTGACCTGGCTGGTGAGGTGAAGCTACCCATTCATTTGCTGCTTTTGTTTACCTTCCCCGTCCGTGTGGACTAAATAGAGCAAGTTAGAAAAGTGTTCTTACGTACCCCCAGCTTTCAAGCTCTCAGCTTGCCTAATTACAAGGGACAGAAGCTGAAATTTCATCTGTGCTTTGTCAACTTAAAGGGGCCAGGACTGGAAGTAACTGGAGCTGTGATTTGCACTTCGATAACTGAAGTGAAGTAAATTGATGGCTCCGAACGGGAAAAATGACCAGGTCTGTTCCTACAGAACTTGAATGTTATCCAGCGGGGACCTCACAGCAAATGGAACAAAAACAGAATCAGCTCTTCTTTAATGTATATTTTAACACCTGTAAGAGATGGTAAAAATTGGCCTTACTATATCGGCAGCTTGCTATAAATTTGTGCCACTAATATTTGTCCATTTTGAGCAAAGGTCTGGGCTTTACCATCTTAAGAAACAGAATTCTTTATTAGAATTCTATTAGAAATGTACGTGGACATTTCTAATAGGGACAGGCGGCTAGGAGGGCATCTGAAGCGCTGGCCCAAGGGTCCAGTCCATCTGCACAAAGTTCTGGGCAGACGGCGGCATGTTCCTTAAAATCTACCGGCTCCCGGGCGTATTTCTGTCATCACTCACAGCACATTGCATAGAAGTTCCTGCTTCATTTCTCTCTCCGTCCCCCGCAGTGCTGCATCCTCAGTACACACGTGGCACGTAGTAGGTACACGATAAATGGCGAATCGCTGGAAGAATGTATTTGAACTGTTTTATTGGGGTCTCTCACCACCCTGCCGTGGTGAAGTAGGACAGTGGTGTCCCCATCTCCACCTGGGGCTGATAGGAATGCAGGGTGACTTGCCACAGTGGGATGAAGCAAAGCTGTGACTTGGACTTGGGACTCTCTGGCTCTGGCTAGTGTCCTTCCACCTGCTCAGAAGCATCAGTCGCTCCGAGCACAACAGGCTCTTTAGACTTGCTTGTTCCAGCTTATTGGAATCACCTCGTTATTATACCTCGATTTTATTTTGACCACAAATATTATACGACTTGGTGTGGATTTTACGAAGTCAGAGGTTAAATGGTGATTTTTTATAAAATGAGTGTTTGGTCTTAATCTTTCTTCACCCTGTGGAGGGGCGTGGTGACAAGTGAGCACATTAAAAATAACCAAGGGGTCTTGATTTGCTTTACTGTTGGGGGGTTTGAAAACCTTACATCAGTCTCGGCTGTCACCAGCCCCCGACCCTCAGACTCAGGGGTGCAGGTTAAGGGGCTGCTGTAAGGAAGCTGGAATCCTTCTCCCCTCAGGTCACCTTCCAGAGAGAAACGGCAGTTGGATTTCGCTTGACCAGAGAGGCTGGACACATCCAGTGTTGACCGCGGGACCGGGGGCTTGGGTGGAGTGCCAAGATCTCCTGTGACATAGACACAGCTCGTGTCTGTCACATGGGTAGGAGTGTCCGAGGCCCGGGACAGGGAAGGTCCGCCTGCACGAGGGCGGGAAGGCCCCTCCTCCATCAGGGATCCCCTGGTGATTCCAGGTTGTGGCCTGAAGGAGCTCCCGTCTCTCCAGCTGAACCTGTAAATGCTGGGCAGACTGCTGCTGTCCTCAGGGATGGAGAGGAAAGTTGTGGGGGCCGCAGCCGTGCCCCGCGTCCTGGAACAAGTGGGTAGGGTCACGCACCGGGGTTCCAGGCTCTGGCGTTGAGAAGGAAGGATGCGTAATTAGTGCAAACCCAAGGCTGTGAAGTTCTCCGTGTTCTTAAGCTGTAGCATCCCGGTCATGGAACATGTGTTCTTCATGATGATTTAAATCTCCCGCCGACATCCCCTCAGCGGTGGAAGGTGCCTCCTTAATGCCGACCCTCTTGTGGTGGGAAAGGGCCGACAGCCCCTCGTGCCCAGTTGACCCCTCTGGACCCGGCATTCTCTGGCTTTCTCCACTTTGCCTGAGCTGAGAGCCTCACTTTCTCCTTGTAGAGAAGTTTTCTTGGGGCTTTCCTGGTGGCGCAGTGGTTAAGAATCCGCCTGCCAATGCAGGGGACACAGGTTCGAGCCCTGGTCCGGGAAGATCCCACGTGCTGCGGAGCAACTGAGCCCGTGAGCCACAACTACTGAGCCTGCGCTCTAGAGCCATGAGCCACAAATGCTGAGCCTGTGTGCCACAACTACTGAAGCTTGTGCACCTAGAGCCCATGCTCCGCAACAAGAGAAGCCACGGCAATGAGAAGCCCACGTATCGCAATGAGGAGTAGCCCCTGCTCGCCCAACTAGAGAGAGTCCCTGCACAGCGGTGAAGACCCAATGCAGCCCAAAAAAAAAAAAAAAAGTTTTCTTTTCCCTTGAGGTCTTTAACTTAAAAACAAAAATCAAAGAGTTGCTGGATTCCCATCGGGACACGTTATGCAGGAGGAAATTATTCCCATTAGAACCCAGTGAGTTTCACATGTATCTAGAAGTGCTTTTATAATAAAAAATAAATGTTCTATGAGTGATGGTACCGGGGGAATAGCACAGCCCTGACACGTCTAGTCGATGTGGGCTCAGAAGTCAGTTTCCCTGCCTCCGCTTTATTTTTCCTCTTCCTGAGTCACCACCTCTTACAGCACAGCTTCGTTTCACAGCATCTAATACCTGATGGGTGTTGTTGAAAATAACACTTTGTGCCTTAAATATGGCTTCATTTAGATTCCTGGCAGGTCCAGGGTGGTTGCATGTGTTACTGTGAGGGGCTCTGCCCTTCCTCGGGCACCCAGGGTGTGGGACAGAGAGGGTGTGGACGGGTCCCCAGAGACGTTGGCACAGGGCTCGCCTCTCGCCCTGCTGCGGGCGGCCGTGGTCTGTACCCCGAGAGGTGACAGCTGAGAGACGATGGAAAAAATCATCGCTGCGCGAAGAGAGTAAGGCCCAGGGTCTCGAGCACACTTAGTGTGAAGAGTAGGTTGAAACATTCAGACCAGGGGCACTGAACGTTAGAGAAGAGGGGCAGCCAGTCCAGGGGGGACCAGGTCTCAGGTGCCAGCACGTGGGGTCTGCTCTGTTTTGGAACTCATGGTGGGATCCAGACAAGAATACAGCTGGATGTGTCATCCACTGGGAGTTAAAATACCCCAAACACAGAGAGGAGACCTGAGAGTCAGGCTGTCTCCGTTGTGTGCAGATGGAGCTATGAAATAAAGTCCAAGCCTCCCCCCACCCCCTGCCCCCATTTTGGCGTTCCTCTTTTGTGCGTACACACACACACACTGACACGCACAGATGCACCGACACACCGACACACTGACACACAGACACACACACAGTAAACAATATTTGTGTGTCTTTGCAAAGTTCACAGCGTTCAGGTGGGAAAATTCTTTACACACAAACATTTGGAGTCTTTGTCTCTTTAGGTTTATTTTGTCTTGGGGCAGGTAAGAATTCCAGGGGAGAAGGGCCGGGAGGCTTGTGGCTCCAGGAACTGTCCCAGCCTCTTAAAAGTGAAGCACTCTTTATGTTAATTAGAGGGAAAAAAAATGTTTGGTTTCTATTTTTTTATTGGGACCAAGCAATTTCTTTTCGATTGCTCGAACTCTCCCTGCTGGATTTAATGGGAGAACATTATTTATAGACTTAAGCATCGTTCCGTGCTCGTGGCTGTGAGCCGTGCAGGATCCAGCATTCTAAAGGCAGACGCCCCCCAGGCCCGCGGGGACTTCCGCTCTTCCCTCTCCTTTCTCTCCGTGCCGCGAGGGCCAGAGCGGATTTCGGTTCACATGACAGTGTAGTGTTAACTAGGTGACATATGGGTGGGGGACATTCCTGCCTGTCCACTGCCGCCAGGCGTCGGGGTGGGGGGTGGGGGGGCGTTTCCATAGAGATAAGAAGCGAGAGCGCTGGTGCCACCTCATTGGTATGCATTCCCAGTTCAGGTTCATTGTGCTTGTGCTAATGACAGGGTTGTCTCAGTAATAAGGATGGTGCACTGGAGAAATTTGCTGCCTTGGTATATTTTTCCCTGGCAGCAAACTACTTAGAGACTGTAGTCAGTAAGAAGAGTGACTGGCAGGCTGAAGAGGCTGCCGCGCAGCATATGGGGGAAGGCTGGTGCTCTGTGCCACGTGCATATGCTGCCATTAAACTCCAGCTTTGCGCTTTGTGTGTTCCTGGGCTCGTGCCAGGGAGCCCACCTGCTGCAAGAATACTTGTAAAGCCCAACTCAAAAGTGATTGAAAAGCTACTAGAATAAACTGTAATGACACAGTGCCTCACAGATGGGACATAATTGCAAGCTAAAGTGTACAGCCTCTGCAGTAATGAAAACACGAGCCATTAAATTAAAATCATAAGGGAAAAAACGATAAAAGTCTGTTGATTTTTTTCTAGTTTTATTGCAAAAACTTCAATTTCCCTGCCCTCATTAATCAAATACCATAAAACGATAGTGTGGCTTTGTTCTGGTGGAGGTTCAGGCAGTTAGAATCATGAATGTTGATGAAAATGATGTAACTTTTGTTATTTACTTTCTCGGGTAACTTAAGCCCTCTGTAAGGAGGGCCGCCCGATTCTGACACACATTCATCAATTTGCAGGTTGAAGGGGGCTTCGGGCTTTGCCCTGAGAGTTACGGGGTGGTTTGTCTAAGTTTATCCAAGGCCAGGGCAGCATGAAAGCGGAACTTTGGGCTTTTTGCTCAGTACTGGTACGTGTGCAAAGTGAATCCTTTCTCCCTAGCCAGCCCGCTCTTTTTTCTTAAATATGAGTTATTTCCCACTTTTTTGTGGGGCGGGGGGGCAGGTGGAATGTAATCACAGGCACTGCTTGAGTGCCGTACCCGAGGCTGGGATTGGCGGTGGCTGGCGGGATGGAGCCGCCAGGCTGACATGTAATTAGCGGGCGGGCGGCATGAGGGAGGCCGGAGCTGAATGGGCCGGGGCTGGGCTGGAGGCCTCTCCAGGGCTGTCTGTGCCGAGGGGGCCCCGGCACCATTGTCTGTCCTTTCTGTGGGTGGGCCCAGTGAGGAGAAAGAAACATTTGTGTCACCGTCATCACCCAAGTAAACAGCCTTTAAAAGACTTTCTTTTTTTCATTTTTAATTATGCATTTCTTTGGCATTCCTCATGGTGAAGTAGAAGAATTCCCATCTATTTAAAAAAAAAAAAAAAAACAGCAACAGTGGGCTAAATATGTTTTCAATGTACAGACAGAGACAGGTGTACGGTCTCGTGGCATCTTAAGCGAGTTTACAGAGGGACAGGACCGAAGTTTGGAAATGCGTGTCTTCCCTCCCTTGCCCTCCCCTGGAAGGAGGTGGGCTTGTTTCCCCGGGTCTGCGTTTCCCTCGCTCCAGGGTCTCCCGGCCACTAGGGGTGCTGCTGAGTCACTCTCGAGCGCGGCCCCTTGCTGAGCAAGCGTGGCCTCAGCTACTGGGCTCCGGAGAGGCGCCGCGGCCACGGGAAGCCTCACGGCCATTTGGTGGCAGGTTCGGAAACTAATCAAGAGAAAGTGCGTCACTGCTGGGCCCCTGGCTGAGGCCGGCACGGGGGAGGAACGGGTTGGACAGAACGTGACCGTTTCACTGCTCCTCGCGGGTTGTTTGCTGTGGGCGAGGCTGTCGCAGACGTGGGCCGGGCGCCGGTCTGTTTCAGGATGCGTCCGTGGCTGCTGGATGGGTAGCTCTGCTGGGACGGGCCTCCGGCTGCCCTGGGATGCGCTGTCCCTTCCGGAGGGACCTGTGATCTGCGGCCAGTAGCCTGTACTCACAGTACGGGCGGCTCGCATCCCTGCAGACGTTCTTACTGCTGTCACCCTGTTACCCCTGCGTGTCTGCCACTTCTGCCCTGCCGGGACCCTTGCAGACCCACCTGCGGTATTCGTGTCCTGGGCACTGAAGTGCCTCTCACCCGGCCGATTCCCTGACTTTTACCAAATTTCCTCGAGAACGGCCCGTTGAAGAGAGGGGTGCCCCCAGATGGCTGCCGGGCCCGATGTCCCACGGGGCTGGCCCATCCCCTGTGAGTGGCCCTGGGAGGCATCCGGAAGGCAGGGGTGGCCTGGAGAAGGACAAACTGGATGAAACGCGAGGAAGGAGCTTTGGTCTAACCTGAACTTAGGAGGAGACTTTATCCTCCCTGGGCCGTATTGCCTGTGAACAGAGCTGCTGTGAGCCACGCAGCCGCGATCAGCCGCGAGGGGTGGGGGGTGGGGGCGGGGCAGGCGCATCCCTCTGCCTCCCTCGTGGGGCTGGGCTCTAGCCCCTGACCCCTGCCCTCTGCTCCAGACGGAAATGTGGCCAAATCGGCCCCTTGAGATGCTGAAGGCAGGTGCCCTGTGCAGGCATGAAGGGAGAACAGTATTCATTTCGATGCTTTCTTCTCCGTGAGCTAAACCACCCATCATGGAAAGAGCACGGAGGTGTTTGCTCCGGCTTGGATACCGTGACTGGACGACACGTGTTCCTCTCTGAAATCCGGGAGAACTCCTTGAAAGCCGGTGCGCGGCTTCTGAATCAACACATTGTAATCATAATTTATCTATTAAATTTACGGAAAGGCACTGAGCGGTCCATGGCAAATGAGTAATTTTAGAATACCTGGAACCACAGGAGCCTAGATTAGTTTCTCCATCGTGCAGCCTGCCTAACTATTGTCTGTGGGCACCTGGCTCTGAAATTCCAGCAAAGAGCCAGGCTCAGGGGAGGCTCCGCGGAGACTCAGGAAGTGACCCACGGAAGAAAGCAGGCTCTGCTCAGAACAGCTGCTCGAGCTGCCGAGTGTCCCCCAGGCCTTAGAAGTATTTCCTAAGCATTCCTTCTATGAGTGTGCTTCTCTCATTGAAAAAAACACGGTTGACCCTTAAACAACATGGCTTTCAACTGCACGGGCCCATTTACATGCAAATTCTTTGCAATAAGTGTATTGGAAATTTTTTTGCAGATTTCGTGACAGTTTGAAAAGAAGTCACAGGTGAACCACGCGACCCAGAAATATTGAGAAAATTAAGAAAATTTAGGTACGGCTTGAATGCATAAAATTTTATAGCTACGTCTAACACACAAAATATACGTTAATTGATTACGTTATGGGTAAGGCCTCTGGTCAACAGTAGGTTATAAGTATTTAGGTTTTGGGGGAGTCAGAAGTTACAGGCAGATTTCTGACTGCGTTGGGGGGTCAGCACCCCTACCCCGTGTTGTTCAAGGGTCGACTGTATTTGTGGATGGGGCTTGGGGGTACATTAGCACCGTCCCACAAGACCGTACTCATACCCCGTAGGGTTGGTGGTGGCACATTTGGGGCCTAATGAAAACAAAGAAGTTGTCACCTTGGTAAACATTCCTGCTTTGGTGACAAATGGCTGCTTTCTCGGTGCTGGCTCCTGCTTTTTCTTCATTCTTTCTTATTCCTAAGCCCCAACCCGCAAGGTGTTCAATACGTTTCCGCCACCTAACAGGGCCTCTGACGTGGAAGCAGTTTGTGGTGGTAGGACCCTTGTGCCCTTCTCATCACGGGGCTCCGTCTTTTTGGGGATGGATTTGTTGGCTTTCAGACTGGGCCAGTTGTTTCCTCTCTACCTGAATACGATGTTTAAAAAAAAAAAAAAAAAGGTTCCTTTTGTAGTATTGATAGAATACTTCCAGGAAGGATTAGAGGTAACAAAATACAAGTGGAAGTTATTTAAAAGAAGGAATAAGTGGTCACGTCATAGGTCTTTGTAAAGAATCTCCAAGAGTCACAGATTTGGGTTCTTGCTATGCCGTTTTACTAGCTTTGCCAACTTGCGATCTTATGGCAACAAAGGGACTGGGAAGATAGCTGCTTCGACGTCTTAGAAGGTTAGAGCTGGCAGGTGTAGCCCATTCCTCAGGTCTAGTGGTGCATCAAACCCAACACCTCATGTGTCCATCAAAAATATGCCTACTCCCTGCCTCTCAGGGCCCAGAACTATGGAAAATACTTTATACAACACAGTCATCCTCGTCTCGGATTGTTGGGGCCAGACACCTGTAGCTGGGCTGTGCTTCAGACGTTGCTCTTTCAAAGGACCCGGCTGTGCTTTGCCACAAAAGTCAACATCCACCGCCCCCTTTGGAGCCCCTCAGCTGTTGCCTAATGCCCTCCCGCGCGTCAGGCTTTGCCTGTTTTCTTCTCCCCTGTGTCTGTCCCGCACATCCTCACCTGTGTGCAGCCCTCCTGAGTCCAGGTTCACCCACCCATCCTGGAAATGTCCTACAGGTGGATGAGGGAACTTTCTTTGCTTGTTGTTGAGCCTCAGCTTCGCGTGACCAAAGGGCTGGGTGCCAGTGTGTGTTCAGCCCCTGGAAGGTTCTTCATGAATCAGTGTCCTTACGGGGTGAATTCAGAGATAGTCTGTACGGCTCTGCTTGTATCCTTGGGGGTGAATTTGAGGGAAACTCATCTGAGGAGCCCTGTTGGGGTCCCCTGAGGTATTAACCCTTGTTCAGCACCCACGGCCGCCCTTATTTATGGCCGTCCCCTCCTGCCTGGGGGGCAGTCGTGGCTCCTCTCAGCACAAGGCACGGTGTCTGCCTGCCTGAGAGCATGTTGGCTACAGTGGGTCCAAATAAATCATTAAGTTCCGCCCCACCCTGTGTGACCTACCTGATGGCAGTGGTCAGTCGAGACAGCCGCAGGGCCTGCGGGTCCCTACTGGTACGGCCAGTGGCCCATTGCCGCTGTGAGGGGAGGGCCGCCCCACTGGTTCATCAGGTTGTGGAGCGCTGACCCCTCCCCACCCTCCAGGGTTCTAACAACTTACTAGAAAAGTGCAGAGAGAAAGCAGCTCTGAGCCCAGATGACCCAACTCTACTGCCAGCTTAGCAGCCAGTGGAGCAGAGGCGTGGAAGGTGCTGGCATCTCAGTGAATTTTATTTAAGAAGCCACCACCTGCCTGGGCTTCATCCCTTGATGGACCAAACTGTGACCCCAGCAAGTGTAGCACCTGGTTCCCTTCTCAGGAGTGTGTGTGTGTGGGAGCGTGAGCGCCCGCACGTGCACACCTGCCGACGCTAGGATAACAGGTTTCTGGGGTATTACAACACACCAAAGCAGCGTTAGCTGGATTCCTTATGAAACGAAGAAAAGGTCTTCCTGTGCATCCCACCAGCCAATGCATCGCTCTCTAGGTGGAGATCCACACGCAGGACTGGGCTGAAGTGCAGGTTAAGAGACACCTCGGGCAGCCCCGTGGGGAGCTCGGGGTGCAATGGCCCTTCCAAGATTTCTCAGATTCAGGCCTGGGAAAGGTCAGGAGGTGCAGGGGTGTAACCTGGGGTGGCTGGAACAAAGTACTGCAAATCAGGAGACAGAAAACCACAGAAATTTATTGTCTAACAGCTCTGGAGACCAAAGGTCTGAGGTCAAGGCGACGGCCCGGCTGTGGTCCCTCTGAAACCTGTAGGGGAGGGTCTTTCCCACATCTTCTGGCTTCTGGAGCTCTGTGGCTTGTAGGAGCATTTCTCCAACATCTCTTGGTCACGTGGCTGTCTTCTCTCTGTGTCTGTGTCTCCTTGTACGAGGACACCAGTCATCTTGGATCAGGGCCCCCATCCCCCTCCCATATAACCTCAGCTTAACTAACTGCATCTCCAAAGACCCTGTTTGCAAACAAGGTCATATTCTGAGGTTCCTGTTGTCATAAATTTGGGGGAGAGTATTCCACCTACTGCAGAGGGATGGCCTCCTCCGGCCGAGACGATTCTGGAGGGGTTCTTAGCTGTGAGCCGTCGGCCTTCCCTGAGCTGGGAGACAAGGCGGGGTCCCAGGGGAGGAGATTGTCCTCCACGCTGCCCTGCCCCATCCCCAGGTGCTCTCACCGGGAGCTCTTCCCTGGACTTGTGGCGGAAGGTGAGGTTAGGGCGAAGTTTTGCACATGGGGGTGATAACGTTCAATTTCAACTTCGTGCTCGGGTTCTTGAAGGGGGATCTGCGCCGCTGCCTGTCTCCTGGCCTGCTGACCTCACTCCTTCCTCTGGCTGTTGCCTCGGCACCCGCTGGACTTGCCCACGTCCCAGACGCCACTCTTTCCCTTCATCAGCACAAGTTCTTACCACCTGTCCTCACAGCGTGGCCTCCCCTGTCCTGAGGTTGGAAGGGACGTTGCAGGAAGGAGGGTCTTAGCAGTGGCAGAGTGAGGGTGAGCGCATCTGAGGACGGAATGGGAGCAGCATGGCTGAGTCCAGGCCGCGGCGGAGGCAGGCTGCTGCAAGGCCCGTCCGCACACACCTGTCACCTGGGGCCGCAGGGGCGAGGACTCGCCACGGTCCTTGAAGGCTTATACGCCACGAGACGAGTGTAAGACGGTGCGCTTGGTGGCCTGGGCTCAAGTCCTCACGAAATAGTGCACCAGGCATGAATGCCGAGCTGGCGGGCCACGTCCTCCTGGGGATCCCAGAGGCGTGTCCCCCCGCCCGGCATGGCCCTCGGCAATTCACAAGACGAGGGGCGCGCTGCGGTGAAAAGTGTTCGCCCCAAATTCATGTTCTCCGGAACCTCAGGATGCAACCATATCAGGAGACAGCGTCCTTGCGGATGTACTCGTCAAGGTCAGACGAGGTCATGGTGGGGAAGGGTGGGCCCTTCATCCAGTGGGATCAAGGCCCTTCTGAGGAGAGGAGAGGAGGTGCCGTGTGCAGCGGGGAGATGCCGGGTGGCGAGAGGCTCAGGCGTGGAGCCAGGGAAGGGGCACCAAGGGCTCCCGGGCACCGGGAGCTGGGAGGGGGCGCTGCCCCACTGGCCCCTGCATCTCGGCCTCCGGCCTGCGAATGGCGAGGGTCCCTTCCTGTGGCTCCGAGGCAGCCCGGGGGCGTGGACACAGAGGGTCCAACCGGTTCTAAGGGGCACAGGGGGAGGAGCTCCCGGGTGGAGGAGGGTCCCATGAGGGCCGAGTGATGTCTGGGCTGGGGCCAGGCCGCGCGGAGGCCAGACCGTGATGGCTGAGCCCTCCCTGCCAGCAGACGTCACCGAAGTTCCGGCACCTCTCTCCCCGCCCGGCGCTGGGCTCCAACCTTGCACGGTTCCAGTGGGCAGAGCTGCAATTTCTTATTTTTTCTTGGCTACAGTCAGGCTTCCAACCAGGCTGAGCCGTCCGCTCCATGCCGACTGGAGCCCGGGAGCGCGTGCGCGGAGTGAGTCGCCGCCGGGCGGCGCTTTATTCAGGCGCTCAGGCCTGGGGCGCGGAGGCCCCTCTTTCTGCAGCAAGACACACGTCTGAATGTGAAATGTCATTAGAGCCTCATTCCTCCGGTGCTGCTTCTTTTTAGAATAACAAAAACACATCAGAGGTGAGTTTCAGTGTTATTTTTAATAAAAGAAAACCCTTTAATTTACATATATTTAAGGCTAAGTAAATGAAAATGCACTACGTTACCACTGTTCTAGGGAATAATGAGCCCACAGGGTTCAGAAGAGCGTTTGCTTTTCAAACCCCGCACGCCCCCAGCTCAGGCCTGCCGCTGGGACAGGTCGGGGGCAGGGGCCACGCTCCTGCGTTATGAGCTGGGCCGGCAATGTCCCCAGGGGAGGCCTGGGGACAAATGGATTTGACGTCAAGCCTCGGCCCCAAACCTGGTTACCCAGGGCGTGCCCTGTAGGTGCGCGGAGCCCATTTCCCGGCAGGTAGGCCCAGGGGTAACCCTATGGCATGCACCTCCCTCTCCCAAGAGCCGGGCCGGTGGCACTGCCCCTCTGATGCCCACACAGAGCCAGCCAGGAAAACGGAAGTGCACAAACACACCCATGTGCATACAACATGAACGCGCACTTAGATGCACACACACTTCACTTCCTGCATTTTATTACAAGCAACATGTCCTCGGGATCACTGAAAACCAGCATCTCCAGACCTTCCTAGGAGCCTGGCATTTTCCGTCCTCCTAAGGGTCCCCAGAGAGGCCGCGCTGGAGGCTCAGGGCGCCTCCAAGGTACGTAGGGTCCGAAGTCCTGCCCCGAGGAAGGTCAGCTGGTGGCGTTGTCACCGTGAGTCCTTCATCGCCCAGCACCCGCGCTGACGCCAGTGGTGGCCAAGCCGCCTCCTCCAGGAAGACGCGTCCTTATCCACCTAAATGAAGAGGTAAACTGAGGCAAGTGCAGGCAACCGAAAGTGAGTCTGTCTGGAACTAGCGCAGGAATTAGCACTTATGGAAACGCACGTGCAGCCGCTGCAGGTGAGGCCTGGAGGGTTTGGGGCAGAGTCCAAACGGCAGGTCCGGTGGCTGGAGGACGGGAGAGAGTCTTGGCGGATGGTCGCCGGTCAGGAGGTGGGTTTTGGTTTTCCGTAAATCGGGCGTTTGGGGAACTCAGTTTCTCCCTTCTCAGGCCTCCTTTCCATGTGGGTGCAGGTGTGAGGTTCTTTATTTCACGTCCCCGGTTCCATTTTAAGCTAAACTCCTTTCGGGTTCTCTACCTCAAGGGCGCATTTGGGTCTGGGAGGCCCCGGGTTCTCTGCCCCTCGCGCCCCGCGGCCAGGCTGGACCAGAGGAGGGAGCCACCAGCTCGCAGGCCCCGGTGCGCCCCCGTCCCGCCCAGGACCTTCCCCTGACGAGTTCCAGACGCGCCCACCGCGGAGGAGGCTGCGGCCTTGCTCACGAGAGCTGTGACGTGGGCCTCGCAGCATCCTTCACAGCCCTGGAGCCCGGTGGGCAGGGCGGTGGGGGGACGGAGCCGGCCACCTGCAGGCCAAGGAGTGCTGCAGGAGGCCCAGCAGCCAAGGGTCTGCAGCCGAGGCACAGTCCCCTGGCCTTTCTGTGACATTTGCCGCCCTGGGCAAGGACACGCTCTTTCTCTCTTTCTGTGTTCTCCAGTTAATCGGGTGACTTGAAAAGAAGCCAGATAAGTGCATTGTGTGCCTGACAGCAAACACCCCGATGACACTGTCTGGGGAGACAGGAGGGAAACACTCCTTTTCTGAGTGGTGGGGTCTTTAGGGAGGCCTTGTGTCACCCCGTGCTTCTAGGTTAATGACCACAGAAAACCTGGGAATGGGGAGCTATAATTTTTCTCCAGAAAGTACAGCTCTTTTTACGCCCATGAAGGAGCTTCGGAGGACCCCGTTTTGCAGCTCAGTAGCACCGTAAGTTTCCCAGAAGGGCTCTCTGTGCTCCTACTTGAAGGACACGTCCTGTGCGTTTGATTAAGTTCGGGCAGCAACTTATGAACTGGGCTAATGAAATCCATTCCCACCTCGCAGTGGCGCATTGATCGCCAGTGAAGACGCAAGTGTAGCCCCTGGAGCGTTTTGCGGGGCATCTGCCTGTATGCGTGGCCTCCTTGGTGCAGCTCCTTTCTGTTTGGTAAATCCTAAGCCGGCATTTGTTTACCAAACAGCGCAGGGTTATGGAAAGGAGCGCCCTTCAGGGAACTGGACGGGCGGTCATGTTTCAGCCCGTTATTATGAACCCGTGTGAACCTCATGGTGTTTAAAAAGGAAACCAGGGAAACAGTTAGTCTGCACTGAGAAGCCAGAGAAGGGCTAGTAGTGTTCCTGTTGAAATTTCCCACGAAGGACACACTGCTTTCGTGGTGGTGACATCTCTCTGTTTCCTCTTGTTTTTAAACTGGGTGAAACTGGAAAAGTGATTCCTTTTAGAGCCTGGTTCCGGAGCAGTTCTCCTGCTGGGCCAGACCGTCCTGGGGGTGGGGGGCTGACATGCCCCGAGCCCGCACCCACGAGTTCCCTCGCTTTGTCTCAGGAACGCCTGCCCTGAGAGTTTGTTGACGGATGGCCTTTGGCACAGTGTTCGAAATCTTCTGCCGCTCAGAGCGGGCGGGGAAAGGTGTGTTCGAATCTTCCTGTCCCTCCCCTCTCGCCCTGTTTAGGTGCAGGCTGCCCAGGTGGGTCCTTGCGGGCGGCGGAGAGGGTGTGGAGGTGCCAGAGCAGCAGCTGAAGGCTTGGAAGGGTGATGCCGAGCCAGAAGGACGTGCCTTCCTGTCAAATCCTGGCTCCTCTGTGCGGGAGGGGCCTCGAGCTGGTGGGAGAGGAAGACCAGGGCTGTGAAGAAAGAGAGCGTCCGCTTTCCGGGTCTGCGGGGCAGCAGGGTGGGGCATCTTGAGGTACACAAACACCGCTACTTCAGGAAGCTCTTCGCTGTCTCTGTATCTTTAGTCCAACGTCTGTGATTATGCAGGCGGTGTCCGTGTCTCTGTGGACAGCTAGCTCCGTGAGGGGGCCGTGCTTTCCTTGTCGGGGGTTCCCCGGGAGAACGCAGGACCGGCCCGCAGCACCGCTCGGGGAAGCATGGCTCGTGGTCAGTGTGGTTTGGCCCGGGTGCCACCTGGCCACGTTCCCCAAGGTCCAAGGCCAATGGCAGAATGTCCTTTGAGGATCCCACCCTGAATGTTTTGCAGGTCGAAGCGGGTGACTTATCAGGGTGGTTTTGTTTGATCATTAAGGAAATCATCTCAGTAGGGATTTGTGGGGCTGTTTTCCAAACTGAAGGCAAAGCTATCCGCCAAACTCATTCCTTAGGTTACAGAAAGCTGGCATTTGGGAATGAGCGATACGGGTTAGGTGCAGAGCCCCCCAGCTTCCCTTGGCGGGGAAATCGTCACTGTCAGAAGCATGATAGCAGCTGTCAAAAGTGCATGAAATCAGCTCTGCAGATGGTGAAACAGAAGTCACAGTTCCCTTTGTTCTGTGACAGGGTGAACATTTCAAATTTTTCATCAAAGAGGAAATGGAATTCCAACACTTCACATCTAAATAAACGGGTCCCGTTCCCCCTCTTGCTTCTCACAACCAACAGTGAGTTGTGTAGAGCAGGTCAATCCTTCTAACCCAAGAGGACGAACTGGCGGACGGTGGTACCTCCTCACCAAATATGCTTTGTTTGGAGTAAAATCTGAAACCATGGGTTGGGCCAAAGGCGCATTTTCGGATGTGACCCCAGGCCCGGCCTCCGCGTTCCGGGCCTCGGCCCGGCTCCTGCACACAGTCGAGGGTCTCCTTGCAGAGAAGAGGCTCGCAAAGACCTGCTTTGTCTTCACCGCTCCCTCGTCCTGTGTCCCGGCCTGTGACAGACCCACCCTGGTGGCTTCGGCTCCGGGTCCCGCGCGCTCCCCTGCCCTCAGTGGTCCTGTTTGGGGAGCTTCCTGCGTCCCAGGTGGGAAGAGCGAGGGAGGAGCAGGACAGAGGACGCAGCGGGTCCCTCAGAAACTCCCCTTCTCGAGGCAGCCTTGGCTGAGTGTGTGGAGCCGTTTCATTGTCGTCAACTGGCTCTGAAGGTCCGGAGGGTGTGTCTGTGTGTCAGGAGCTCGCAGAAACCCTGTTCTGGCGGTGGGATGGGGGAGGTGTCTTCCCGCCTCTGCTCAGACTAAATGCCGCGTGGAAGAGTGAGCAGGGCCCCAGTTCTTGGCGGGGTGAGGATGCGCCGGGGCGGACGGGCACGGCCCTGCTGTCCTCTCTCTCCACTGACCGGCTGCCCCGGACGGGGAAGGATGGGCCCAAGGACTGGGATTGCTGGGTCGTATGGCAGCTCTATTTGTAGTTTTTTAAGGACCCTCCGGACTGTTCTCCATAGCGGCTGCAGCAATTCACATTCCTATCAGCAGTGCGGGAGGGCTCCCTTTTCTCCACACCCTCTCCAGCATTTGTTACTTGTTGTCTTTTGGATAATAGCTGCTCTGACAGGTGTGAGGTGATAGCTCATTGTGGTTTTGATTTACATTTCCCTGATGACGAGTGACGTTGAGCATCTTTTCAGCTACCCGTTGGCCATTAGTATGTCTTCTTTGGAAAAATGTCTGTTCACGTCTTCTGCCCACTTTTTAATCAGATTGCTTGTTTTCTTGATATTGAGTTATATGAGTTCTTACGCTAAGTGAAATAAGTCAGACAGAGAAAGACAGACCCTGTATGTTTTCACTTATGTGTGGACTCTAAAAGACGAAACAAATGAACAAATATAACAAAACAGAAATACAGATACAGAGAAAATTCTAGCGGTTGCCAGAGGGATGGGGGTGGGGTGAGGGGAAGGGTGAAATAGCTGAGGGGGATTAAGAGGTGGAAAATACCGGTTATAAAATAAGTAAGTCATGGGGATGTAATATATAGCACAGGAAAAATAGTCAATAATATAATAATAACTTTCTGTGGTGCATAATCTATAAAAATATTGAGTCAATCACTGTGCTGTACACCCGAAAGTCATATAACATTGTGAGCCAACTGTACTTCAGTTTTAAAAAAGACTATTGAAAAAGGGCAGCTTTGAAATTTACATACCCGTATCCAGATAGGGGTTTTCCTCCAGCTGAAGGAGGTAAGGCATCAGTCACAGTGTACTTCTAATTCACGTAAGAAAGTAAGCTTGTCTGATTTATTCTGTAGATCGTCATGTTATGGGATCCAGATAAATACACTGTGAGGTCCCGTGCACATTTTCCGAATAAATATGGTGGAAGAGCGGCTCCGCGTCGCACCTGTCTGGTCAGCCTTGAGTATAAGCAAAGTCGCCATGCACATTTCTCTGGCTGTACGTGCCTTAGACTTTAATTCCAAATGCTTGAAACCCGACCAAAACTAACTTGAGCAAAACAGGGGCTGTCCTCAGGTGGTCGTCCTCCGCGTGCGTCTGTGTCCTGATCTTCTCTTCTTCTAAGGACGCTAGTCAGGCTAGATCAGGGCCACCCACGTGGCCTCGTTTTAACTAAATCGCCTCTTTAAAAGTCCACCTGGGGCTTCCCTGGTGGCGCAGTGGTTGAGAGTCCGCCTGCCAATGCTGGGGACACGGGTTTGTGCCCGGGTCCGGGAGGATCCCACATCCTACAGAGCGGCTGGGCCCGTGAGCCATGGCCGCTGAGCCTGCGCGTCCGGAGCCTGTGGTCCACAACGGGAGAGGCCACAACAGTGAGAAGCCCGTGTACCGCAAAAAAAAAAAAAAGAAGCCCATCTGCAAATGCAGTCCCGTTCTGAGTCCTGTGGGGGTTAGGGCTTCAACACATCGACTTGGGGGGCTAAAGTTCAGCCCATAGCAGCAGCCTTTCCAGTCCTTGTCCTGCATACATGAACGTAGGAAAAGGAATGCTCTTGTCCCCAAATAGGTGGCCAGGTGTATTTTGCAGTGAAGCTCAGAGCCAGTACCATCAGGAATCTGAGTTCAGCCTCCTCGTGAGTTTTGTAGGTCTTTGTCAGCCAGGTTTTAGGAATAAGAGCAATACTTGCCAGTTCTAAATATCTAAAAATAACCTCTGTGTTATCGTTTTCTTTTTAGGTTTTCTATACGTTTTTTCATAATTTAAAAGCATGGTAAGAAAGTAAAATTGTTGAATGCTTTTAAATCGAGAAACTGAAAAAATGAAACTGAAAAACTGTGGAGCCCTGGTCGTTTAAAATCGACATGCGCCTTCCCGAGAGTGCTTTTTGTGGGTGTGTGCACGTGCTCCGGAGAGAACGCTGTCTCGGGTGGACCCCCCGCTTCTGGGTGGTGGGACGGGATCGCGGTGGCCTTGCTCTGACACACACCTGTCACCAACATGGAAACCTTTCCCACAATTAAGGTGCACTGAGAGGATTAATCTGCTTCTTGTAATCTTGTCAGAAACGAGATGCTATAATCCAGCGGTTGGCTGAAGTCCAGCGGCGTCCCGCTTGGCTGGGCCGGTGGAGGTGCCGTGCCTTGTCATCTGCTTTCCTGAGCCCTCTGTACCTGCTGCGGGCTGGACGGGAGGTGAGGGCGTGATTGATTCCGAGCCGCTCACAGGGCCTTGTAATAGCTTCTGTTGTTGGCTGGCCAAGGCTGGCATATGTTGGGAGTGAGAGAAAACCAAGTCAGGATTCTGTTTTCCTAAATCCTGTTGGGCAGGCAGCCTCTGCCACAGGGTGAGGCGGTGCCTGGGGAAGCGGCCGCTACCTGGCGCGTCATCGCGACGTCTTCACCTTAGACTGTCCCACCTCTGCCTCCAGACAGGTTCCGGGAGACGTCTGATAAGCTTGGTTATGGGTACGTTCCCTACAAGGACTTAGGGCTCTGGGGGTATTTATGAAGCAGAATTTCTGTTGACTTTGATCCTTTGGGGTGGTTAAGTGCTAATAAAATGAGACTAAGCTGGCTTAGATGTCTCCCAGCTGGTGTTCTGAGCCTGCCAACAACGGATGAGCATCAGATATTAATCCCTCCCTGGTGTCCTTCCCACTCTGGGCGCTGTCACCCGAGCACCATGCCGGATGGGCGAGTTTGTGCTGAGGGTCTTCTCGCCTGGCCTTCCTCGTTGGTGACCTCATTTCCCCTTTGCCACCGGCCTCAATTCACAGAAGACCCGTGGACTCGGAGTTTTAGTAAGTGCCCAGGCGGGACGGGCTCCACGTGGTCGGACGGGATGGAGAACCACCCATCATTTCCCGGAACCTTCCCCGGAAGTGGAGTGTGAGTCGAGCTGGGCCGTCCTGGGGCTGTGCAGCTTTACCGTGACTCTCTCACAAGCGTGGCATCGGCTTTGTCTACCGAGCAAGCCAATTAGCCATCAGCGTATGGGCTGCTTTTCTCTCTGAAGGATGATAGTTTAGAACGTTTTCCTTCAAAGAGTCGCCAGGCTTGGGGTCCTGGGAAAACAGATTTTGGGACCAGGTTTTTGCGTGTGGGAAGTTTACAGGGAATTCTCCCGAAAACAGCCTCTGTGAGGGGTGGCGGGGCAGGGCTGGGCAGAGGGAGGAGCTGAGGTCAGTGAGGCCCCAGCCAGCCCTGGGGTGGGGCTCTGGGCAACAAACGAAAGCAAAGTTACGAACACGCTATTTCCAGAGGGCCTGTATCAGATAAACAGAGAGCACAGATAGGTAGGTAACCGTCTGTGTGCACGTCTGCGACGCGTCCACTGGAAGCGTCTGCACGTGTTTACGAGCTGAACCGCCCCGACAGGCGTCGCTGATGTGACTCAGGCACTCTCCTCTCCCCCTGCCGGCTCTGCTCTGTTCCACTTTCCTTACACAGGTTTTCACGTCTAAACTGACGAAAGCCGGGGATTCTGCTAGTTATACACACCACGTCCCGCACTCACAAACCTGGTGTTCGATGAGCATCACACAGTAGCAAAATAGCCAAAGAAGCCACAAAGAAAACATCGTCTCTAACAGGAAGTGGACATTCTGCCAGCCCTGCTTTGTCCACATGCGGGCAAGTCAAGCCGAGGAGAGAGGGAACAGGCCTGGGAGCCTGTGATTCCCGAAATGCTCACCCCTGCTGCCCCACCCAACCCCCGCCTGTGCTTAGCCCAGCCCCTGTTTGCAGCGCTTTGCTGCCCCAAACCTGTCACTCAGCCTTACTGAAAAGGCCAGTCCAAATCTCGCGTCCTCTAGGAAACTTACCCATTTGGTTAAAAGCTGTATTCTTGAACCAGAATTCTAGGTACAAGCTAACAGATTTAGCTATATCATTATATGTATATGTACAGTCTTCCAAATAAAAATGTACCCAGCTTCACACTGAGATCACCTTGTTAAGTATAAAGTTGCATGACATGTCATTCTCTTGGGTAATTCCCAGCAGTTCCGAGGCACTTCTGCAATGGTTCTCTCGTTGATCAGGAGCTCTGCTTTCTACAGAGTAAGTGGCAAGGGGAAATGATTCGGATGGTTTACAAAGACAGAGCAAGTGCAAAAGAAGCAGTGTGCTTGAAAAAACGTTTGCCAGGACCTCAAACCAGGTAAGATACACGCTAACATCGGGACGAGCAAGTCTACGTGGCGTCAGGTCGGAAATGAGGGCAGCGGATGGGGAAACCCAGCTTGGGTAAAAGATTATGGAGAAACGGACCAGAAGACGTTCTGTTGTTACGTTGAGGAAGGGCCGTGACCTTCCACTGCGAGGGTCAGGCTCACCCCTCCCACACCCACCCAGCCTGTGATGCTGTGACGCTCGGGGCCACCAGCAATGGAACCCGTGACCAGTGTGACCGGCGTGGACGGTGACCCCTGCATCACCGTGAAGAGGAACGGTGTGCCCCTCACGCCTCAGCCCTCCATAAGGCTTGCCACGTGCTACACTGACGCCACCTGAGCTCCCATGCCCACTGGCACACGGGAGTGGGAAGCATGCACTAATTAATAGCTTACAGAGGTGAAGTCAACATTCCCTGAATCCCTTCTGAGGAGGGCAGCCGTGAGGTCACTGCAGCAGCCTCTTTTAAAAAGCACTCACAACGTGTCGTAGGAACTGCCGTAAGGCTCAAGGCTGTAACGAACTCTAAGCCTCTGTGGCCTTCACAATGGATATTTAGTTTTCTCGTAAAATCCAACACATACTGTAATTAGTTCCTCAGACCCTTTCAAAATGGACCTACTGCCCTTCTGGGGTAATGGTACCATACGGAAAGGAGAGTATCCCAACATTTAGAGGAATCAGGGTCAAAGCAGCACGGACATCCAGAGACACAAAGCATCGTCAGGGCCCGCGTCGGAGCAGGCACTGAATGGGGCCCACCCGTCCCGCTCACCTTAGGACCACTGGGCCACAGACCTGCCCGACGGTAATTTGCCCAATTCCTACGTGTACACCTGGACTGGATACACCCCGTAAAACTGGAACGGACGTAGGTGGTTTCCTAGACTGTGGGGTGAGAGCTATCAGCGTGGAGAGGGTTGGGGGAAGCCTCAAACTCCCCACATAAATTAGCCAAAGACAATATTGCTCTGCAGGACCTAAAGGATGCGAGGGTGTCTCCCCTACTCATCAGTGCGTCCTTACAAAACCTCGAGGGAGCCCGAGGGCCGCAGGCTCAGCCGAGCAGCTGTGTGCCCGGTATGGCAACCCCACCAGGAAAGGCTCCTGGGCATCGGGAACTTTGGAGACAGACACGGACCTGGAAAGCGCCCTGTCCACCCCCGACAAGAAGGAGGACCAGACGCGGCTCAGGTTCTCCTGGGGTGGACCCACGATGCCTCTGCCGCATTCACTCCCTGCGCTCTGCCATGGGGGTCCCATGGGACATGGGCTGTCCAGGTCCTCCTCAGAACCCACACCGATCCACCGTCTCGAGGCCATCAGACTGCAGGAGCCTGAACTGAAGGCCACGCTGAGACACACGCACTCCGGAGGGTGGGAAATAAACCCCAGGAGCCGGCACTTCTAGGGCTGGGATGTGCCCTCCAAAGGGAAGGATGTTTGGTTTTGATTTAGCTTAAATGTGCGTTGGGTCCCTGCCTCTGGAACATGAGCAAGCAGGCAAGTTCCCGCGGATGGTGTCAAAATGCAGGTTCTGGTCCGGGAGGGGCCCGAGGCTGTGTTTCCAGCAAGCTCGCGGGAGATGCTCGTGCTGCGGGAACCACGCCTTGAGCCGTCAGGCTCTGGGTCCTCGACGCGTGAAGTCTGAGGACCGTCGGTCCCTGAGGCCCTGCTGGGTCAGAGCCAGACACCGTCCTGGTTGCAGGGCGGAGCCGCCACTTGGCCTGGCCCAGCTGGGCTCCCGCTGCAGGCAGCCCCCCTCCGGCTCCCCCCAGCCTCGGCCTGAGGCCGCCAGAGCCAGCGCACCTTCCCGGCAGCTTCCCAGAAGGAGACCCTGGGGCATGGGTTCATGTGTGGGCTGTTCATTCGGGAGGATGTTGAGGGGTTGCACACTGAGCCCTCTCTCTCCTAAGGTCTCCACAGAGGAGACTCACCAGCCTCCCAATTAACAAATCAGAAGATGCTTTCTTTCACTAAATCTTTTCCTGGTCGGTCTCCATCCTGCCGCCCAAGTAGCCCCGAAGCCCACTCCTCTGAACCTTCTCCACCACCGCCTGTTCTGGGTGTGGCCACCCAACTGGCCCCCATGCTGCTCTCTGCCCGGTCCTCAGCCCATGGGTCCCCTCCAGAAAATGCGCATTTACCGCCCTTCCCTGGGGAAGTGTCTGGTGGTTCCTCCTTATCCTTGGGTCAGACTCTAAGTCTTCTTTGTGGCTGAGGAGGCTGTGTCATCGGGGTCCCCTCCTCGAACCTCAGGTCACACCTCTCACCCTCTGCCCAGGAATCATCACTTACTGTGGGACCAAGATGGTGAAATTGTAAAGGTTAACAACCTATAGTATTAGGATAGGGATGACTGCCACGTGTTGATTTCCTACGAGGCAGCAGGCATGGAGCTAGGTGCTTGGTAAGTGAAGGTGGAAGGAATGGGCAGATAAATGAACAGATGTTTGCTGGAAGGACCTGTGGCCTCTGATCAGAGTGCTCACGTGTTGGGGCAGAAGCTTCGTTAAAGAGAGTCTGGCCAACGCCGTTAACCCTCTTGGCCTCCTGGGTCCCACCTCTCGGGCGGGCGGGGGGGACCCTACCCAGGGGCAGCAGAAGCCAACAGCAGCCGACTGCCCCCTCTGCTCGCACACCAAGTTCAGCCTTTTCCTGGTAAAAACGATTTTTCTCAGTACTATTTATCCTTGTCATATTCTGTTCGTTTAAAATTTATGTTCCTCAACCTTCATCTCACCTCTTCTAATGTTTTTTCACTTACATCTAGTGGGTTTTAGACTTTTATCTTCCCTCTCTCTCATCTTTCTGAGTTTTTTATCTCAATGGTTTTTGGATTTAGCTTTTATTTAAATATCATCAGTCATGTCTTATTTCCGATATTACTTCCTTTTAGAGGAGCAGAGCCCACACGGGGCGGCTGGCAAGGGCTCTGGCAATCAGACAGTTCAAACGCAAACCTTCTCTGCATGAAGTCCGTAAAGGTGTTATCCTATGTTTTCTCCCAAATGAGAAAAAAAAAAAACCTGTCACATGTAGGCTACTAACTTGTTGTTTTTGTATGTGAAGTGAGGTAGGGAGTCCACTTCTTGGTTTCTGTGGATGACCAGTGGGGCCATTCTTTCCTTGCTCATCTGCAAGGCCAACACTGTCAGAAATCAGGTTTCCCATGCGCGTGGACCTGTTTCTAGCATCTGTACTGTGCTTCACTTGTTTGTCAGTCCTCAGGCCAGTACCACAGCGTCCTGATTACTGAAACGACATAGCAAGTCTCTGTATCTGGTTTATGGTTTTCCCACTTTAAGCTGTTAATATGATAATTATAGCAATATGGGTTTTAATGTTTTTTAATGCAAAAGTAACCTTGAAGTCCTTCCCTGTGGACATGGATTTTATTTGATAATGATTTTGTTAGTATTTTTGCATTTGTGTATATGTGTGTTTTTGTTCTTGTGTAAGGTTGGCCTGTCGTCTTTTTTTGTATTATCTGTGATTCTGATAACTAGCCCAATAAAATGAGTTGAAGGAATGTTTACTCTTTCTACATCCTCTGGAAGTGTTGCGTGATGGAATTATACAGTGATTGGTAGAACTCATCTGTAAAACCATCCATATTTTCTGTGTAGATAGATTTTAGAATATTGATTCAAGGCATTTAAAGGTTTCAGGATCATTCAGTCCTATTGGGGTCAGTTTGGATAACTTGTTTTACGTAGGAATTTGTTATTTTCACATTTTTTCCAAATTATTCGGCCCGGATGTGTTCTAGTACTCTTTGATATTTAAATTTTTGTTGTATATACATAGTTACCTACTTTTTCATTTATGCTATGTATATTTTATTTTCACTCATTTTACCTTTATATTCTTCTGAGATTTGTTAACTTGATTAATCTTTTTCAAAGAACCAAGTTTTGGCTTTGTTTATCCTTTCTCCCATACCTTTATTTTCACCTGCATTACATTTTGTTCATTATTGTTTCCCTTCTTTTGCTTTGTTGAGTTTGTTCTGCTCTTCTTGCACGTTATTAATTTCCAGCCTTTTAAAATTTTCTAATATAATTTAAGACTATAAATTTGCCTCTTATCATGACCTTGGCTGCATCTCACAATTACTGATGCCTAATATTTTTAATAGGAATTTTCTAACTTCCATAATGATTACTATTTTGATCCATGAGGCTTTTTTCTTCTTCCAGCTGTACTGAGCTATAATTGACATATAGCACTGTGTAAGTTTAAGGTGTACAGCGTAATGATTTGACATCATAAAATGATCACGAAGTCTTTGAAAGTGTACTTTTTTACTTCACAAACGTACGAATTTGTTTAGAAAATCATTTTGATTTTGAGCTTAACATATTTGTTGGATCTAAAATGCTATACAAGAAGTATTCAAATTTCAGAAATGTTAAAATGTGGGAAAATGGCAACAGTAACTATAAGAAGTTCCTGATTGTAAGACACATCCTAATTTAGAGATACTAAAAACTGAAAAAGAAAATTGCGTTTTAGAAGCTAAAATTTTGTTGCAGTCAGAAACTGTGTGTCTGTGTAATATCAGCTTATTAAAATATGGTGCAATTTACTTTATTTCCTAGCATGTGGTCAGTATTTGTAAATGTTTCTTGAGAGTTTAAAAAAATATTTAATTCTCTATTTCTATTATGTTGCTATTATATGAGCCTCTTTCATAGTGTTATTCAAGTATTTTATATCCTTACTGAATTTTGTGTATATGGTTTATTGATTATTTACAGAAGGAATTTAAAAAATCTACTTCTGTCATGCTAGACTTCTCAAAATTTCCTTATAATTCCATCTGTTTTTGTTTTATATGTTTTGACTTTGTTATTAGGAACAAAAATGCTTAGAATTGTTATATTTTCCTGTTGAATTGAGCCCTTTATGCCCTTTATCAATATGTAATAACCTTTTATTTTAATGTCTCTTGTAATGCCTTTGGCCTTAAATTATTTTTGTTTTCAACTTATACCAATATATTACTACCAGCGTTCTTTAGCTATTTGTTTAGAACATATTTTTCCTTTTTTGTTTTTGATTTGTACCTGTCTATGCTCTTATATTTTAGATGTATCTCTAATAACCAACATATAGCTGGGATTTTTAAATTCAGCATTATAATCTTAACTTTTTAATTAGAAAGTTTTATTCATTAGTATTTATTACGATTAGTGATATACTGAAATTCCTTTCTACTATTTTATTTCATGCTTTCTATTTGTCCTACCTTTCTGAGGCTTCTTTTTTCTTTCTATTCTTACATCCTTTTAAATTAATTGAATTTTTTTCTTCCCTCCCATCTTATTTTCCAACTCAATTTGGAAGTAATACATTCTATTTCTATGATATTGTTGATTACCCCGAAATATTAATAATCCATAGGCTATTTGACTTGACAAAGTCGATGGCTAATATTTTACCCTCTTTAAAGATGATACAAGAAACTTAGAGTGCTTTTATTATAAATTATATGTTGCAGTTGTTCTCTTAGTTCTATCTTGTTATTTTTAGTCACACAAATTATATGTTACTGTTTTCCACAGCTAATGTTTGTTTAGACTAATCCACATATTTACTATTTTCTTTGATAAACATTCTGTGTATCTCAGAACTTTTTTTCTAGGATCCTTTCTCTCTTCCTAGACTTCTCCTTATGAAAGTGCCTCTAATGAGGGTCAGTCATGGGATTTTTGAAATATCTTTATTTCATCATCATTTTCAAAAAGTACATTGAACTGATTTATCATTTCAAGTCAGCATTTATTTTTTTCCCCTGGCATTTTAGATATTATGCCACTGACTTCTGGTTTCCCCTATTACTGCTGAGAAGTCAGCTGTATTTCTAAATCTTGTTTCCTTTTAGAGAATCTATTCTTTTCCTCCAATTTAAAAAGGTCTATCCTTTTATTTGTATCCATCAGTGTCATTAGGATGTGTCTAAGTGTGAATTATTTTTAGATACCCTTCTTGGGGTTTATGGACATCCTAAATATGAAGAGTCATGTCCTTTAAAAATATTAGGAAAATTTTAACCGTTCTTTTTTCAAGTATTGTGTTTCTTCCATTCTGTTTTCCTTCTAGAATTCTGATTAGAAACGTATTCTGTTTTCTCATATTATGCCACACCTGTTAAATGCTATTCTCTATTTCCCTTCTCTTTCCTTTCTCTCTTTGCTCCATTTTGGGTACATGTTTGACAGTGAGGTCTATCTTCCAATCATAAATTCTCTCTTTAGCTGTATCTAGTCTGCCGTATAACTTTTCTATTAGAGTTTCTATTTTTAATTATTAGATCTTTCAGTTTTTTAAAAGTTGGATCCTCAGGCCACCATTCTACATGTAGTCAAGAAAGATTTTAGCTTTTGTTGTATACTTCACTCATATCATCTGTGAAAAGCACGTTAGGAAAAATAAAATGGCTCTTTGATATCATGGACCTTTCCTTAAGCCTTGACTCTTGGGCAGAAATTGGTTAGGGCACATGTCACATCAGCTCAACTAGAAACCCTTATTTACTGACGTTTAAACCAAACTTGTGCACTAATACTCCTTTGAGTTGTGGCCAATTTGTCAGATTAGGGAGGAATCCCAGTGGGAAAAAACAAAACTGTGCTATAGATCCTTTCTCATTTAGATGATTAGTTAATGACTGAATACTAGTTTAAGACGAGGTAGGTGACCCCCTCCATAGCAGACAGGATAGGAACATAAAAGTTCTCCTATGGGCTCTCATGTGATACCTGACCCCAGATGATGTGAAGCTATTTATGATCTTTATACCACTTGGAATGAATATTCGTACACTTTACTGCAGAAATACTAATATGCTTCATTATGGTTTGCTCTCAGCATGTTAAATAAGATACGGTATTTGGTAGAATTTCCTTTCTAAAATAACGAAAAGTTATTGATTTTGAAAAACAACTGGCCTTGGGGATTTTAGATAAAAGATTGTGGCCCCGTAATACTTATGCCATTGTGTTCTGGTAAGGATTAAATAACATAAAGTACAGTTTTTTGCACACCGCTTGGTTTAGAGTAAACCCTCAATAAACCGTAATTCTGTGGCTGTTGTTATTGGATCATTTCAGATACCCCTCTGATTGCCATACTTCCTAAAGTGGTCCTGGGGACGAGGGGGCAGGAAATGTGGAGCTAGGCGTCTGAGTACTTATGTGATGTCTTGCATTTCACATATGTCAGAGTGCAAGGGACAGGAGCTTTTAGAAACTCACTAGGCACTGATGTAGGGTGGAGCCAGCAGGACTGAGAGCTTACATCTAAATTACTCAGCAGGGGAGGGAGAGGAATAGGAATGTAGAACAAGGTGCTTAAGAAATCAGATTAATTAATAGAAACTTCTAGGGCCCTTCCCAGGTCCTTAGAAGGGGCTGTGCAAGAGGAAGGCCTGAAGTCTCTGCTTCAGTGGCTTCTTGGTGGACATGACCCCTGCCCCCGCCCCCCGCCGCCCCCGGATGCTGCTTTGAGCACCCGTGTAAACCATCCTTTCTGAGCATCCCACTGGGTTGGGCCATGCAGAGAGTCTGCACTTTGGCTGGTGGCCACGCCTTGGCTTAGTCCCCAGAGAGTCTCAACCGAACGCACCAGAGGAGGTTTATGCAGCCCTGGGCCCTCAGCCCCCTTCACCTCCACTCAGTCTGGAAGGAATAGGTGTCTCTTCCAGGCAAAATCTAGCAGGCTAGAGTCTGAGCCTTCCAGGCCAAAAATCCAGCTCTGTGACACGCTGCTTTCTGAGTACACCTGTGGGCCCCCTCGTGGTTGATAATTAAGAATAGTCTTGATGAAGGAAGAGAGATGCCGTACGAGTGAGGAGGGAGGGGGCCAAGCCGAGATCAAGGCGAGAGTTTAGGCGCCTGAGGTGGGGGACCAGCCTGCATGCCCCGTGGTCCAGAATAAGCTGGAGTCTCAGGAGGGCGAGGGGGTCCCGCTGACCTGTTCACGGCTGATCCCCAGCCCCGCCCCAGGCCTGGCCCGGGGCAGACCTGACCCGATGTCTGCTGAGGGACAGAGTCGGAGGACTGAGCTCTGAGGAGCCAGGAAGGTGAGCAGGACTGTGATTTGCAGGCTGAAGCCAGAGGGAGTTGGAGGTAAAATGGAGGTGAGTCCCCCCTCCCTCGAAGAGAATGAGTGCTGCCAGGAGCACGTGCGGAGTAGATCCCGAGCAGCTCACCTGAGGAAGGTAGGGAATCCCTCACCTGAGTGCTCCTGGGGGAAAGGCGGTGTCAGGGCCCCCCGGCAGCCGGCAAGGGCGAGAACACAGTCCTGAACCTGCCCCATCACTTCCAGACACTGCCCCCCAGGGCGAGGCCGTTCCCAGCCTGACTTGCTCCATCTCCGTCAGTGACAGAGGGGATGCAGCACCTGGAAAGGTTCGAACCGGTGTTAAAAGCAGCCGAGACAGTGCCAGGGAGAAGTAGCACTGATGGACCAGCCCTGGGCTTTCAAGAACGGGTCTAAAGTTGTGTAAGGCTTGAGTGTAATCGATGAAAAATCAACATTCAGTTCCTTACCTGGGGTAACAGGCCCTGCGACCACCACGAGTGACACAGTTAAATGTGAAAAATGTTTTAAGTGTCTAAGGCAATTTGTATCCTTTTTAAAGTGAGAGGAAAAATTACTTTGTGAAGTAAGCACGTGAAATTATAGAAGCATAAAATGCAGTCTGTTATTCAGCAACAAAACAAAGATATTAAACATCTCAATAGGTGGGAAGAATATGATCTCTAAGAATTCATACGTAGGGGGTGATATCTCCTTTCTATGGAATAAACGGTGGAGGAACTGAAATGATGTTTACACAAAATGTTTACACGGAAATAAGAACATTTAAATATGTGGTGTAAAGCCATGAGAGAGGGATTACTTTCAAATCATTAAACTAGCAAACATGGAAAAATAGATACAAGTATGTGAGGCTGGATTAGACAAGCCCAGCAGAACTATTGCTGGTCGCTGAGTAAATACAGGGACTATTTCCTGAGGAGACGGCCGTGAAAAGATCTTTCAGGGGCCCACGCTGGGGTTAGGTAAAAGGAGGCTGCAGCTGCAGTGATGCACGCTGAACTCGAGAGCTGTTCACCCTCCACCGTAGGTGTTTCTTGACCCAGAGAAGCTAGAGGAAGGTCAGGCCGGTGCGCGCAGTGGCTCCGCAGCAAGGTCTGTGTTGAACTCACTGCCCACTTCCAAGGCGCGCGCCTTCAATTGTTTCCTTTCTCCACTGTGCCAAAAGCGTTTCTTTCACAACTCCATGGTGATGCTCTCATTTCCTGGAGTAACGTCCACCGACCACATGCTATGGGCCGCTTTGCTGAGTGGGATCAGACACAGCATCTGGAACAAGAGAGAACATGGGTGACTTGGTATTTCATACATGGAGATAACCAGACAGGTGGAGCCCAAGGTGCCCCCCGCCAGGCCCTGAAATTAAGCTGAGAGGAAAAAGGGCTTCCAATTTGATTCTCTGTGTTCGGATTCTCAACATAAGGAATGACTTGATGCTGGGTCCTGGGCCCCAAGTGCTTCATTTGGAGATGCTTCCTCACCATTTGGTTTTTAAAAAATTATATTGAATGTGATTGCTCTAATTGAAAAAATAAATGCATGCTGATTGGAAGAAAAGTGAATTTTTTAAGTAGAGATCGTACTGTACGAGAAATTGTATATCCTGCATTTTCACTTAGCATTGCATCATGAGAATTTTCCCATATCACGAAAAGCTTTTCTAAAATGATTTTTGAAAATTATGCAGTGGTCCCTTATAAATGCATAGTTATTTAAGTTGACTTACTTGAAAATATTTTCCTCTTGATGAACATTTAGGTTTTTATTCTCCAAGTTTGATGTAGAAAATTACAATTTAAGTCCTTGGTCAAAATCTTAGTGTTTATTTCTGCTTCTTTTCTTAGGGGACAAAATCATGAAATACAGTTGCTGGCTTAAACATTTACGAGGCACCTGAGACACTTTGAAACTCTGCACTCCAGAAATGGACACGCCCATCAATAAGGTATGGGAATGACTTCTGATTCCTAGCTACACTTGACAATCTGAGTATTGTTATTTCTTTTTAAATCTTTGCCCTTTTGACCACGAAACAATGGTATGTAGTTTTAAGTTGTATTCTTTTGGTCATTAGTGAGGATAAAGAGTTTTCATATGGTGACTGGCTGTTTATTGGTCTGCCTTTCTGAATTGCCTGTTTGTATCCATAGTCTATTCTTCTTTGGAGATACTGTTTTTTCCTATTGATTTGCAAGTGCTTTTTACTTAGTGAGGTATTTAATAGACTTTTGGGTATTGTATATGTTCTAAATATTTCCCGCAATTTGTCATTTGCCTTTGTGCATTTTTTAACAGTGAAAGGATATGAAAAATTTAGGTTGTCAAATCTATCAAAATTTTCCTTAGTGTTTCTGTTTTGATGCTCTGTTTACAGAATCCGTCTTCACACCACATAGCTATGCATATAAAATTTTCCTTCTCTGGTTCTTTTCTGGCTTTGTTGTTGCAGTAGCTCTGTAGTTTATTTAGATGCATGATGTGAGTACAAGTGTCAACATTTATTTTTTTATTACTAATAGTGAAGCAATTATTTTGGAAGATTTTATTTAATAATTCTTTCTCCACTGATTTAAAATGCACTCTTATATCACATTAAGGACTGAAACATAACTTGGTTCTATTTCTGCTTTTTTGTCTATATCATTGGACTGTTTATCTCGACTATGGCGGTTGTATGCTACTTGCATTAGTGTCGTCTTATGTACTATGTTTTAATATGTAGCAGTGCTTCGGCTCTTCATTATTTTCCTCTTTAATGGTCTTTATTTTCCTTGCCCACTTATACTTTCTTATGAACTTTAATATAATTTAGTTAAAATTTGCAAAACTATGTTGTTGGAATTTCTTTCAATTTATTAAATAATTTGGGGGGGAATTGACAGTTTTATAATACATGTTATGGCTTTCCTTGCTAGGAACATTGTATGTTTCATATTTTATTTGTATCTGTTCCCTCAGGATATATTTGTTAGATGAAGATACGTGTTTCATCATATTTATTTTATTGTCTTTTATGTTGTATGGTTTTTCTGAACAGTTTTTTTTATTATTGCCAATATATAGGAATTATATTAATTTTTGCATGTGTTTTTCCACTAGTTGTCTAAGTAGATACTGAAGTTTACGTCACTTGGCAATTTACTATTATTTTTTGAGAGAGTGGTGGAGGAGAAAATCTTACTATGTGAAAATAATGATAATTTTGCCTCTTCCTAATTTCCCCAATTTCCAGACACTGGTGAATAATAGGAATGCAAGGGCCATCCTAGTTTTGGCCTGTGCAAAGCATCACTGAAACAATACAGACTATGGAGCCTCCATTTTGAATTCACATCCCTTGTGAGGTTTTAAAATGATACCTATGTTTGGTTCCCATTGATCACCATTTAATCTCCAAGTCAAGCATTTCTTATTCTCAGCATTTCCTTTTACATTTCTCTATCTCTAAAGAAATTACACATTTTTACCTCTACCGGTTTGAAAAATATAAACTTAGGTTTTTTTTCTTTCTTTAGTGGCTACCGTTAGTGTTTCTAAGACCTGAGTTTAATCTCTTGTCCTCTAATTATCAATGTCAAAAATGAACTCTCAGCTATGAAGGATGGGGAACTTATCTCTCCTCCCCGCCCCTGAAATAATTTCCAAGCATTTTAATGGAATCTGGGATTTGTAAAGCCCGATGGTAATGATAATGAAGATGATAATTTATAATACTTTGTTTTCCAAGGATCTTTTGCTTTTTACTTTTAATTTCAGAATCGTATTTACAGTTGTATCGATTTAATTCTCTGGTTATATCGGGAGGTCCCCGTGCTGAGTTCTGTGTTCATGTCCCCATTGGGCTCCCTGTGTCGTACGCACCTTGTTCAGGGAGATTGGGAAGGTGGTTTTCTTCCTGAATTCTTCGTACCTGAGAAATGGTCTTGCTGCTTTTTTGCACACGAAATCGACTTGCGTGGGGTGGGCCTCCTTAGCTTAGCCCTGTGCGGAATGCGGGGCCCACACGTCCCTGTCCTCTGGGGCCACAGTGATGACGCTGAGGACAGCTTCCGCTTTGCTTATTTATCTGTATTTTTACCCTTAACACCTAAAAGTTTGTAGGACTATTTTTCTCTATGCTTGAAATGTAATCCACAAGTGCATGTGTAGGAGTATGTCTCTTTCCTTTATTTTTTTCCCCAAATACTTCATAAGCTTTTGTGAAATTTCAGTTCTCGGAAGGTGCACGCTTCATGTTTTTACCCTTCGCGCACATAATGTTGTTTCTCTTTTAAAATCTATTCGGTCTTTAATTTGCACTCAGGAAAGTATCTCAAGCTTGTCTTCCAAACCGTGAATGAAGTTTCTGTTTTGTCAGTTGGGCTCGCTCTTGCTTTAATGAGGATTTAAGTTCTGCTGCTTCATCTTGGTTTCTCAGTGACCCTCCCTATTCCCCACCCCTAACCCTTGCGTTCCTGCCTGATTCTTACCTGGGGCCGTTGATGGTGTTCTTCGTCTTCGCTCCGTTTTCCTTTCCCTGGTGCCCGTGGAGTGTATGTTTCACACGTCATCACAGGGAGCACAGAGCAAGCCCTTGTGGGGACTTGGTTCTCCGCTGTGGAGGCCACCCGTTCGTCTGCCTTTCTCTTCATCTGGGACAGATTTCTCTGCTATGGGAGGACAGCTCCACAGACTCCCTACCGCTTTCTTTTCTCATTGCTCATCTTGATCAAGAAGGGAGACCCAGCAATCCCACTACTGGGCATATACCCTGAGAAAACCATAATTCAAAAAGAGTCATGTACCAAAATGTTCGTTGCAGCTCTATTAACAATAGCCAGGACATGGAAGCAACCTAAGTGTCCATCGACAGATGAATGGATAAAAAAGATGTGGCACATATATACAATGGAATATTACTCAGCCATAAAAAGAAATGAAACTGAGTTATTTGTAATGAGGTGGATAGACCTAGAGTCTGTCATACAGAGTGAAGTAAGTCAAAAGAGAAAAACAAATACTGTATGCTGACACATATATATGGAATTTAAGAAAAAATGTCATGAAGAACCTATGGGTAAGACAGGAATAAAGACACAGACCTACTAGAGAATGGACTTGAGGACACGGGGAAGGGGAAGGGGAAGCTGTGACAAAGCGAGAGAGAGGCATGGACATATATACACTCCCAAACATAAGGTATATAGCTAGTGGGAAGCAGCTGCATAGCACAGGGAGATCAGCTCGGTGCTTTGTGACCGCCTGGAGGGGTGGGATAGGGAGGGTGGGAGGGAGGGAGACGCAAGAGGGAAGAGCTATGGGAACATATGTATATGTATAACTGATTCACTTTGTTATAAAGCAGAAACTGACACACCATTGCAAAGCAATTATACTCTAATAAAGATGTAAAAAAAAAAAAAAAAAATACCCGACAGGGCTGTTTAGAGGATTAAATAAAAAGATGCACGTTCGTGGCAAAAAAAAAAAAAAAAAAAAAAAAAGAAGGGAGACCAGGAGCCTGGAGGTCTCGACCCCGCCTCCTGTTCCCTTTGAGACTGTCACGGCCCTTTCCCCTCCTCCAGGGGCTGGTGGACACCTGGCTGGTCTTGCCCGTCTGTGCTGCAGAAAGGTGACCTGTTCTTCCTATAAATACACAGAAGCATGTATTTGTGGACACTTTCAAGAATAAAGTCCATTTTTCTTCCCTTTTCTAACACTATGTGTGAAAAATTCACCCCCTGAAATACACAGTTCTTCTTCTTCCCCCTTCTTTCTACGACAGTTTCTTTTCATTCCAAACTGTGTTGCTGTTTTGGTCACCACAGCCCCAAAAGGGCTGCAGAGACCTGCCCTAGACGCTGCTCAAGGATCCGGCCCCATCTGCAATGCAGGAGGAGGCACTTTGTATGTTTTCCTGACTTGTAAAACAGTATTTTTGACTATTGGAAACATTTACAGACTTTTATTTGTCTTCTTGACATGCATGGTACCATCATAATTGTCATAATTAATTCAAAAGGAAAAACTTTTAGAAGGATGTTTCGTGAGGTCAGCCACGCACAGGGCATTCTGAATCTTGCTTGGTCCTGTGGATCTGTTTGTGATTTCTATTTCCCTATGCGTTTAGAGAGTTATTCTAGTCTTTCTAGTATTCTTGCGTGGAGTGTGACCGTATCTCGAAAGGGCAGTGAGAAAGAGAGAGGGCTGTGGGTGGGGCTGGATGAATAGCACTAAGAAGGGTTTACTGGGTGTTCAGGGACAGTCCTTATTGTTCTGTTAGCTGAGAACCACGTGAAGGAAACAGTATGAGTATCACACGTGGTGTAACCTTTTCTGTAGCAGAGGGGAAGTAGCAGAGCCTTACTTAGTCTGGAAATCCCTGACGCTGCCAGAGGACGAGTTTGTCCCTTGGTTTAGGACTGGGAGGGTCCCTGGTAGTTGAAAGCCCCTGACCTCCCTGAAGGCAGGGTTTCAGGAAGCTGGAGGTGAGCGTGACCGCGAGCCTGGGCACCAAGTCCATTGTTTTCCCTAAATCAGCAGCTCTCCCCGGAGCATTTCGCACAGTGCTGGCACGTGGCAGGTGCCCAGAGCTGGTGGCTGTGGTGACAGTCATGTGTGCGGTTCACCAGGACGGGGGCTGGCCATCCTCGGGCTCAGTGCCCGGGCCCCCTTCCGGGCACGTGGATCCTACGATGCTGTCACTGCTGGGTCAGAGGTTCACCAGGCCCCTCTCAAGCTGCTGCTGTACCCCAGGCTGGGGTGGGGCGGGGGGTGAGGGGGGGTGCAGAGCCCCTGGCCTTGCTCGTGGACCACGGCGAGCGAGAATGAAAGCTTCCTGGCTCGCTGCTCAGAGACGTGCTCCTCGGGTTCCGTGGCTCCTGCCTTTCCTCCCTGCTGTACGGGAACATCGTCGAGATGCTTTTCACCAAGTCGGCGGTGATACAGACGGCAGCCCGAGTCGCTTCTCAGAGGTGGATCCCTACTTGTGGTGTCAGTCGACGTGGTGGGCAGAAGGGCCCCCAGAGCGCCCTCCCCCTGGTCCCTGGGACACGTGGACCCCGTCAGCTACGGGCGATGCACACGAGGGTCCCCCGCATCCTTTAGACGAGCTCTCGTCCCAGCACATGCTTCATGTCAGCCCCTGGTTTGACTTGTTTACTTACGTCTGCTGGGGACCCTGTGCTTTTCTCCGTTTCTGTTTAGTTGTTTCTCTTGTGGTTTGAGGACTGCTTACCGCGTGCCTGGCCCGTCCTAGATGCTTTACTCGCAATCTCAGTGAATTCTCACAGCAACTCGCCTTACGTAGAAGGGGAGTTTTCTTGCACGGCTCTGTGCTGACTCCTCTCTGTTTCCTCGGCTCCTACTTACGTGAGTAGTTGGAAGGTAGAGACTTTCATTTTCTGGGAGAGAGTAAGTTCCCTGGAAGCCGTGGTGGCCCTGCCCCTCTGCGGGACACGCACCTTGGTGTGCGGACAGGAGCGCGCAGTGGGGTCCCGGCGCGGCGGCGTGCGGGGTTGGATAAGCAGGGACCCGCCCTCTGGCTTCTTGGCCACGAGAGCTCCCGCCAGGGCCATCGTGAGCCCCTGGGTGCCCTGTGCCGCCTCCACACAGCCAGCCAGGCTGTGGGCAGGGGTGCCTTCCCTCTCTGACCCTCCTGCCACCAGAGTGGGACTGCCCTCCAGAAGGAGTCTGCTTAGGGCCCAGGGATGCCGCGGCCACAGTCCTCCGTTCTCCTGCCGTCCAGCCTCCCCTGGGGCGGGGCCCGCACGGCCAGAGCCACGCAAGTCCAGGGTCCAGGCGCCCTGCCTGTCCCGCGGCACTCAGGGCAAACCTTAGCACACGAGCTGCGATTCAGGCTCTGACAAGCTGGGCAGAGAACTCGGAGAGACGACGGAAGAACAGCAAGGAACACTTAAAACCAGTAAGTAATTTCAAAGGGCGGGTGTGTTGGTGGTGGAGTGATAGCGACGTTCTGGTGCCCGAAGGCTGCACGCTTCCCATGCCTGGAACTTTCTCCTGCCAGCCTCTGGCTTCTCGCCATCTGGGGTCACGTCATCTCCTTTTGGAGGCCACTCACCCTGTGTGACAATGAATATCTGAGTTTCAGGCAGGAGGGCCAGCAACTCTCTTTCCTCATACAACTGCTAACGTATGGAACAGTTATTTACTAAGTGTCTGTTACGTGACAAACAGGATGCTGTATGTTCTTGTGACAACAGGAAACCATGTAAAGTTGAAAAGCAGGGGCATTTGGAGGAGATTTTCTTTTTTAGGAAGACCGCGTTGGCTGCTGTGTAGGGGATGAAGGGCAGGGTAGTGAGGTGCAGACAGACAGACGGGAGGAGGTGACTACAGAGGAGCAAGTGGGAGATGAGGGCTTGAGCCAAAAGCAGAAGCAGAGACGGCAAAGGAGGGACAAACCGCGACCCGCCCCAGGAGGAGTGACGGGGCCTGGTGGCCAGCTGGACATGGCCCTTCCCGAGCACCCTCACTCCCCCACGTCCATCCAAGAGTTCATTTGGGGACCTCCTTGCATGGACGGCTGAGGTTAGAAAGACCTAGAGCCAAGATGAGGGGTCAGGCACGCTTTTCGGCTGGGTTTCTGAGGAAATCGCTGGAGGGTTAGATTTAGAGAAAAGATCCCAGTGAGCAGGGTGAGAGGAGAGACAGTCTTGGCCGCCGGGGGGCTCGTGAAAAGGAGGCCCGGTGAGAAGCCCCGCTGACGTCCGTTGCAGGGGAGGGCATTTGTCCTTCCATTCGCGGCTCCCCCTTGCATCCCTGGGCCACTCCGACGGTGCCTGGAACACTGTGCGCGGAGCCCTGTCCTCTCCGCCGTGCCTTCCGTACGACTCTGCCAAGCCTCATGCAGAGCAGGTGGTCAGTCACTGCCCAGTGAATACTCTTTTCTGTCTCGGTGCTTTTGCTTCTGCTGGGCCCCCTCCCAGGGGGCTGCACCTTCGCCAGCGCGAACTGGGCTCGACATCGTGGTCCAGTTCAGCGCCGTCTTCCCTAGGAAGCGTTCGCGGCACCCCGGCCCCACCAGCAGCTCTCCCTGTGCTCTCGTGGCGCCGGCTTGTCTGTGGTGTTGCTCCTGAACCGCACCTGCCACCCAGCCGCTGTAAGGCACTGGAGGCAGGGAGTGGGGCCGTGGGCATGTCCACGTCCCCAGCAGCAGTCGCCCGCGTGCACGTGCTGGGGGCTTGGTGAGGGGTGAGCTAAAGTTTGGAGAATCAGAGAAATGGCGCTGAGCCCAATCTATCCTGTGGTGGGTTGCAGAGCACGGCCCCAGTTCCCTTGCATTTGGCCACGCGTGCCCTGTGGCAGTGAAATTTGGCCAATCTCCAAATCAGGAGGTAGGGGCTATTTCCCTACCTTGGCTTCTCAGCTGGCTCATGACCTCCTTTGACAGGGAAGATGTAGTGGACATGACAAATCACAGCTTCTGGGGCTATGCCCTAAGAGGTCTCGCGGCTTCTTTTTTTTTTTTTAAACAGACTTGGTTTTATTTATTTATTTTTATTTATTTAATTTATTTATTTTTGGCTGCATTGGGTGTTTGTTGCTGCACTAGCTTTCTCTAGTTGCGGCGAGCGGGGGCTGCTCTTCGTTGTGGTGCACGGACTTCTCATGGCGGTGGCTTCTCTTGTTGCGGAGCACGGGCTCTAGGCACGCAGGCTTCAGTAGTTGTGGCATGTGGGCTTCAGTAGTTGTGGCTCGTGGGCTCTAGAGCGCAGACTCAGTAGTTGTGGCTCGGGGGCTCAGTAGTTGTGGCTCGCAGGCTCTAGAGCACAGGCTCAGTAGTTGTGGCGCACAGGCTTCGTTGCTCCGCGGCATGTGGGATCTTCCCGGACCAGGGCTCGAACCCGTGTCCCCTGCAGTGGCAGGTGGACTCTTAACCACTACGCCACCAGGGAAGTCCGGCCTCTCAGCTTCTGCCTTCATCCTCCTGATGTACCGCCCGAGGCCCCCGTGAGGAGGCGGTCTGGCCTGCTAGAGGACGCGTCACCGTGGGGACGAGAGCTGAGGCAACTCAGCCAACAGCCATTGCCAACCACCAGATGCGATGAGTCTGGTCAGCCCTCTGGCTGGACACGGCCACGTGAGGGACCCCAGGGCAGGCCAGCCCAGACCCTGCAGCCCACCCGCATTATGGAAAATAATAGGTTCTTCTCAGCCACTAAGTTTTGGGGATGGGTTGCTATATAGCAAACCCGAACGGACACAGCTGTCTTGACCCTGAGGAGGAGAATGACCCCGATGAGTTGATGAACTCGACCATGTGAGCTTCCTGAAAATGGCGGGAAGATGACATTGCTGACTTTCTGGTAGCCTCCCTCCCGCCAGCTGAGGCTCACAGCTCCGCCAGGGCACAGCTGGACCAGAAGCCTACGGCTTGGGGCCACGTGTCTCCCAGGATGACGCCGGCTGCAGGTGAGGCGGTGAGCAGGATGGAGGTGAGGCATGTTGCTGACAGCTGCTGGGGGCTCCGTGGTTGACTCGGCACTCCGCAGAGCTGGCCAGGGATGGGGGCTCAGGGAGGCGCCCACCTGCCGGACGCGGCAGCCCCCAGCAGCCTGGGGTGGCCTGGATGCCGTGGGTGCAGGCTGACCAGTTTGGCTGGGGGAGGAGGGTGTGTGTTGCCCGCTCTTCCCCCTCGGCCCTGCCCATGGGTTCAGACAGGTCCCACCTTGGGTTCTCCCCTCGGAAGCAATTCACGTCTTTAAAGCCAGTTAATGAGCTGATGAGATTAGCAGTGGCTGCCAGTGATTCGAAGGTTCATTTCCACCGGGCAGACACTTAGGAGCATGTGAGGCGCAGTGCTGACTCAGAGGCCAGAGGATGGATGAGGGCCTGGGGGAGTTCAGGCCCTGTGAGCGGAGAGTTCACCTGTTCTGCTCAGTCAGTCCCATCGTGTGAAAAATGGAGATAAATACGTGTAAGTTTTAAAACGTGTCTGAGTGTATATGCATTGGCGCAGAGTGGCCTTTTCCAGAACAGATTAGTTCTGACCCATGGCTGCACCTGACTCTGGAGCCCAAAGCTTCAGAAGAGCCCAGTGCGATGGCTGAACTAAAGGAACAAGTCAAAGGTCAGGGGTCACAGGAAATTACAGGAACTTGAGACTCAAGGGTGCGGGAAAGCCAGATCCCCAAGTAGCCAGGTTGAGGCTGCTGAGGGGGGCAGCGCACTTTTATGGGAAGAAGGTATGCACTTGGCTCAGCTACTGGCCTGGGAACCGAGAGCTGAAAACAAAAGCCCTTCTGCCTCGTGTGCTGCTGTGGTCTGGTTAGAGCTGGAGGGTTCCAGAGTAAACCACTTCTAGGGTAAACGAGAACGCCTGGCCACATGTCATCAGTCGGGGCGCCCACTGTGTCTGCCGCCTGGTGCCAGGACACCAGCTTATAGGATGAGGGCCCAGGGCTCGCCAGGGGGTGGGTGCCCACGGCTGAGGTCCGCCAGACCAGAGAGGAAATCCTTCAGGCTGGGAGGGACAGCTGACTTTGGAAAACCCCTCGCCCTCCCTCTTTGGGGGGGGGCGCCCAGTAGGGGGGCCTTGCTGGGCGGGGCGTGGTGTCCTCTCTCCCCGCCCCCCCGTGGTCAGAGTTGCCTCTCCCAGCTGGGGGCTGGCCTGCCTGCTAGCAGGTGAGGCCTCCTGCTCTCGGCCGCCTTTTCTCTGTGTCTCGGGGCAGCGGGGCTGGTCCCTTAGTGCCGGCCGACTCCCACGAGCCCTTTTCTGATTCCTCCCTGTATCCATTTCCCGGGGCTGCTGTGACAGTGACCACTGACGGGGACTCCCATGGCAGGGAGGTGTGCCGCAGCCTGGAGCCTGGAGGCCCAGAGCCGCGCGTCAGCCGGGGGCTCCTTCCTCTCTTCTCCAGCTTCTGTGCTGCCGACGATCCTTGGTGTCCTGGGCTCCGTCCCCGCCTCTGTCTCCACACGGCCTCTCTGTGTGTCTGGCCTCCTCTCCTCATAAGGGCAGCAGCCACACTGGATCAGGAGCCCGTCCTCCTCCAGGGTGACCTCATCTTAACGAATCACGTTGGCATCAACCGTGTCTCCGAATGCGATCGTGCTCACAGGTACTGGGAGGGACGCTCGCCAACCCAGAACACTTGATAAATGTTCTTTCCAGGCTGTTGCTTCAGTCCAGTGAGCATAAGGGCCCCCCCGGGACTGGCTGCTGCCCTGCGACGTAGGCTGGGCGGGTGGGGGGCCGGACGCAGGAGGTGAGGGTGGTGAGCGCACACGCGCTCTGTCCTCACTTCTTGCCGTTGCTCCCCAGCGCCTCCGTCAGGGCTGTGCTCAGCTCCCCTCCGACTGCTTTCAGTCCTGAATCTACAAGCTTCTCCCTTAACCGCACGTTCTCCTGCTGCCACTCTGGCCATACGGCGTCAATCAGTGAGAGCGCCGATTGGAAGTAGCATTTTCTACGGAGATGAACCAACTGCTTGGAGCGGGCAGTACGTAGGTGGGGAGAAGCGGACTCCCAAGGTCTGCATCTCACACAGGCAACAGCTGGCCCCCAGGTGTGCAGCAGCAGTAGCTAAGGCAACTGAATTGTTCAACAAGAGAAGCCACCAAATGTCAGGATTAACACAGTAACCGTTTATTCCTGGTGGGGCAGCTCTCCAGGTGGGGAGTCAAGGATTCAGGCGCTTTCTGTCTTGGGCTCCACTGTCCTCCACATGTTGTTTCTAAGGCCCGGGGCATGGTCTACACCCCAGCCAACCAGAAAGGGGGCAGAGAGCTTGGGAGGTGCAAGTCACTTCTTTCATGTTCTGCTGTACCTGCTGACACGGTGCTAAACAGGGCAGATGGAGCCCTGCCCTCATGGAGCTTGTAGTCTTCCTGGGTTTGTGTCAGTTTGGTTTCCAGCTAGGATTTCTATACCCAGCCCAAATCTCAATCAAGACGGACGCTCAATTCAATGTATTCTCCCTCGATAGCTCCTACATCTTCTCTTGGCCACCTGCCGCCAGAACTACCACAGCAGCCTCCCAGCTGACCCTGCCCCTTGTGTGGACTGTCCTCCACCCCCGCGCCGCGTTACCCACAGAGCGATTCTGGTAAACAGTGCTTCAGATTGTGGTGTGGCTACACGTACAGTCATCTTCCAGTGCTTACTGCGTGAGTCCAAATCCCTTACGTAGAACGCGAGACGCTCTGGAATCAGGCCTCTGTCACTTTCTCCATCCCTGCCCCTCAACCCACCCCCCTCACCCCTCTCTTCCTGACCTGTGCACGTCATGCCTGTTCCCACCGAACCACGTGAAGTCTCCTGGACGTGCCACGTTGTTCCTTATCTCTGTGTCCTTGAAGAGAACATAGTTTTTTCCTCTTACCCTCTTGGTGAACTCCCGTGAATTGTTTACTTTTATTTTAGCTTTATTTTTTTATCAAATATTAAACACACATAGAGTTAAAAGCTAAGTCATCCTCCAGTATGCGCACAAAGCTCAGAGGTCTCTTGTCCCCATTTATCTCTCCTCGGAGACAGCCACTTTCAACCCTTCTCTGGTTTTTTCGGTATTTATCTCCACATTTCTCAGTAAAAGTGCTTACTTAGATTGCCACTTCCTGAGATTTCAATTTTAGACATTTATTTGTTGAGTTCCTACAGTGAAAAAGTGAATTAGCTTTCCTTCAGCATATGGTATCCTCTCAGTGTTATAGTACAAATCTATTTTAGATGCTTTTACCTTACTATAACTATGTAAATTTCATTCAAAGTTGAGAAATGCAGTGCTTCCTTTCCTGCACGAGTTAACAACTGTCTTTTTACAACCCAAATTCTTCCTAATTATCCAAATCCCTCAATTCTCGCAGGTATGCCCGATATTTCATCATTTTCATCCTGTTGGAGAATCTCTTGTTGAGGCTCTAACCTCTCCTAATCTGGACTTGTTTCCAGTTTCTCCTGTGGCACGGGACCCCCTGGGATGCCACCTTGTCATCATCTGGAGGTTCCCTTTGCCTTCCTCTCATGCTGAATCCCTTGTTTCCTGGACCTCTTGTTTTCCTCTCTCCTGATTCACTCCCTCTTTTTGTTGGAGCACTTCCTGCAGTAGATTTCTGATAAAGTGTATGTGAGAGGTAAATGTTTTACAACTTATATGTCTGCAAATAATCTTTATTTATACTCATTTTTGATTTGAGATTTTGGCTTGATGTAGGCATCCCGGCTGGAAATAGTTTTCATCCAGGATTCTGAAGGCGTGTGTCTACTGTGGTCCAGCCTCCTTGGTTGCTGTTGAGAAGGCTCATGTTGCTCTGACCCTTGTTCCTCCTCTGCTCTGTTCTGGAACTCCGTGATGCTGCCCTGGGACACAGGCCTTTCTCATCCATTGTCCTGGGTACCTGGTGGGCTTCTGCAATTTGGAGACTCATGCCCTGGGAATTTCCTGTAATTATTTGCTGGGTGATTCCCTCCTCTCTGTTTTCTTTGTTACCTCTTTCTAAAACTCCTTCTGTTTGGACATGGGCCTCCTGGACTAATGCTGTAATGTTCAGATCTTTCCTTCCTGTTTTGTTTCATTGTGTTTTCACGCTACTTTCTGGAAGGCTTATTGCATTTGATAATCCAGTCTTACGAGCTGTTCATTTCTGACATCACATATTTAATTTCAGTTTTTGTGCTCTGAATGATCCCCTTTGTATAACTTTGCTGTTCTTATTTTGTCAATGGAATATCTTTTCTTACCTCTCTAAAGATATTAAAGTTTCTATAAAGTTTGCTTCTTCTTGTATGGTCTTTGCTTTATGGAAATGAATGCTTTCCTGCTTGTCCAATGGTTTTAATCTCTGTATCTCACATCAGAGCCTCTGCACATATGTCTGATAATCCTCGGCTCTGGGTCATATTTAAGACGGAGGCACTAAAGGCCGATCAGAAGCTGCAGGTGTGTGTGGGGCGGGGTGGATGATTATGGGATTCAGTGTAGGGAGGGAACTATGCCTTGAATTCAGGAGGGAACTGTGCCTTTAAGTTGGGAAACGTTAATATTAGTATCTCTAGTCTAGGTCTCTTTTTGTTGCCCACTCATGTGGCCTACCCTCCTGTCTCGACCGTAGAAGGCTGGACAGCTTGCCTTCTGAGACCCTACAGGGGTGGGAGCTGGGGGTGTCAATGTTTGCTTATTTCCCTGTCTTGAGCATGGCTTCCCTACATACAGCTGTACTGCGGTCTCCTGCTTTGCTCGCTCCAGAGGATATGGTTTCCCCCCAGCCTGTCCCCTTCTAAAGGAAACTTTCAACCAATCTGCCTGTTTTTTTTAATATTTTTTTAAAAATTATTTATTTATTTATCGGTTGGGTCTCCATTGTGGTGTGCGGGCTTCCCATTGCAGTGGCTTCTCTCGCTGTGCAGCATGGGCTCTAGGCGCACGGGCTTCAGTAGTTGTGACACGCAGGCTCAGTAGTTGTGGCGCACGGGCTTAGTTGCTCCACAGCATGTGGGATCTTCCCGGACCAGGGCTCAAACACATTTCCACTGCACTGGCAGGCGGATTCTTAACCACTGCACCACTAGGGAAGTCCCAATCTGCCTGTTTTTATCCCTGTTTGATTCACAGCTTTCACAGTTTCCTGGGAGGTTCTGTCCTATAATGTCGGTTACTCTTCAACCACCCACCCTGGCTGAGGTGCGGCTTTCCCAAATCTTTCACCTCAGTTCCAATCATCCATCTACCTTCCAGCTCCCAGGACTGTGTTACTGCTCTCACCTCTCCTTTCCTTCCTCTCCTTGTGGGTTTATACCTTTAAAAGAAATCCTGAACTATCTTTTTGGTGGGGATTCAGAGCGTGAATCAGTCTGCTGTCCTTACGGGGGAAAAGCACAAGCTCACCTCCCGTTCGGTACCTTCCCTAATCTCTGTCCAACCACCTGGCACAGCTGACCACTCCCTCCTTTGTTTGGGTCACTCCTCGACCTTAATTGTACCGTCTAGGTTGTATCTCCAGCTGGATAAGGTGTTCCTTGAAAGCAAGGACTGGGTCTTGGATTACTCACCTCCAGCCCTTGCCGCAGTGCCTGGCGTTCAGTCATTCGCTGACTTATCAAACGTTTGTAGAAGGATGTTCTGGACACAAATGTTGGGAACACAGAGATGAGCAGGACGTGGCTTCTGGCATTGGGAGGCTGACCTCAGTGTTGCAGCGTAGGGGGTAAAAACGACGTGAAACACGTAATTCAAATAGCCTTATATGTATGTGACTCTATCATATGCATTATATACACATACACATATTAAAAATGTGTAATGCTCTATATAATTTATATAACAAATGCTAGTCTTTCAAAATATGTCCAAAAGCGCAGGAGCTAATATGTGCCACCTATGCTCCGCTGTCATATTTATTAATGTGACACCATCCTATTAAGTGCGAAGGAATTGTTTTCCGAATCTGAAATGTGTGTGTGTGCACATGTGAAATACCTATTTATTGCTCATTAATTCACTGAGCATACCTTGCCAGCAGATGGAAACAATGCGGAGGTAAATTTGTCTCTTTGAGGTTTTTTCTCTATTTTTAAATTGTGAGCCTCATGTAAGAGTCATGTCTGATTCACTCTTTTCCCGCACAATGCCCAGTAAATAGTTTTCTCTGGGTGCACAGTACAAAGAAAAGACTTAATAAATATTTAATAAATGGATAGGTGGATGAGTAGATGGGTGGATGGATGGGTAGGTGGGTGAGTGGATGGATGGGTGAATGATGGATGAATGGACAGACAGCCTTTAATTTTACTAATGACCTCAATGTATGGACAGCTTTATGAAAATTAAGTGACATGATGTGCTAGAAAACACTTGGAAAACCCTAAGATTAAATGCATGAATTAAAACATTACTGTTGGGCTTATATTCTTTTTTTTTTTGCGGTACGCGGGCCTCTCACTGTTGTGGCCTCTCCCGTTGCGGAGCACAGGCTCCGGACGCGCAGGCTCAGCGGCCATGGCTCACGGGCCCAGCCGCTCCGCGGCATGTGGGATCCTCCCGGACCGGGGCACGAACCCGTGTCCCCTGCATCGGCAGGCGGACTCTCAACCACTGCGCCACCAGGGAAGCCCGGGCTTATATTCTTCATACTGTGTCTCTTCTCAAGACATCATGAAGTGTCCATAAGATCTTGGTACCAGTGAATGTCGGTTGTTGTCTGTGTGGCCTGCCAAAGTAGACAGATGGTCCTATGACCCTTCTCTGCTATTTGTGCTTTTCTCTTTCTTCTGGACCTTAGGACATGAAATGAGAAAAGGGACAAATGCCCTTCGTATCTTAAAGTGCTAAAGATAATCAGAAAAAGAGTGCTTCAGAAAATCAGAAATTTACTTATCAACCATTTGTATCCAGTTCTTTATGTCTGATGTTTTCAGTTTAGTGTAGCTTCAAGATTCCTCTTTTAAAAAAAGAAAAGAAAGAAAAAAGAAAAGAAAAAAAAGAAAGAAATCGTGAGAAACCCTAGGGAATTTTGAGTGTTTAGACTATGGGCTTGACTTTACTATATTGAGTCACTGGTTGGGGGAAAGAGAGTGAAGAGCTTTATTATTCTTCCTGTCCCCAAGATCTGGAACAGTGATTCTCAATGGTTTTCAACTTGGCGGGGTGGGGGTGGGGTGTTCCGCCCAGGGGGCAATTTGGCATGGTTTGGAGGAATTTTTGATTGTCGCTACCGCGAGAAGAGGATGGCAACCCTGGCATCTGGTGGAGAGAGACCAGGGATGCTGCTAAGGCTGTTACAGCCCGCAGGACCGCCCCATGCAGCAAAGAATGATCTGGACCAAAATATCAATAGTGAGAAACCCAGGTCTAGATGCAATGGAAACAGCAAAGGACTTAAGGGATCATGGATCATTGAAAAGGAGGGAAGAGTTTGACCAGACGGTTGCACACGGAGCACCTCTCTCAAGGATACCCAAAGACTTATGCACCCTCCCTCCTCCAAATCAATGAAAAAACTGGTCTAGGATCTTTTGCTCATTTTTCTTAATAATTGATTTATCTACTAAATCGCATAACCTAATAAGGCAAAGCAGAAATGCCTTCTTGCTGGAATCAAATATCACGTCCATTAAAAGCTAATTTGGGGAAGAAAAAAGCAAGAACAACATTTCTAATAATCTCTTGTAAGGATGAGAAAAGCCAGATTATTTGGCTTTGGAGATCAGAATATTTTTAAATTTTTATGTATTTGTTTTTTGGCAGTGCTGTGGCGGCATGCGGGATCTTAGTTCCCTGACCAGGGATCAAACCCATGCCCCCTGCAGTGGAAGTGCAGAGTCCTAACCATTGGACCACCAGGGAAGCCCCACAATTTTTTTTTTTTTTAATCTAGAATTTGTCTGAGTACACCCTCCTCTCTAGTTAGAGAAATCTGCCTTATCTTCTAAGATACAACCTCCTTCAGAATCACCATGGTACTTCGTCCAAGAATTTGACTGAAATCTTGGATCCTTGTTTAGGAGGAAAAAATAACCAAATTTTACCGAAAATCTAAATTACTAAATAAAATGATTAGTGGAGAAAAAGCCTCAATGAAGTCGTCGGATGGAGAAAAGAAAGGGGTATTGCTTTAATTGGCTTTTTAATGATTCTGTATTTCTCTCTTTTGGCTTTTTTTTTTTTTTGAGGGGAAAAAAACAGAAAGGTTAATCTAACTATACATTTTAAGCTTTTAAAGGCTCCATTACAGGACTTATTATGCTAAAAGAAACATACCTGGCATATTGCAGCTTCTAAGTGTATCAGCAATGCATGTAATGATTCACTTAAAACACCGTGGTCAGAATTCTTTCACATTATTTCTATGTAAATTGGATGCTTCACAATTACTATAATATGTGTGAAATTCCACTTATTATTTCTTTTAACATAGAAACTTTTATCACTTAACTCACTGGACAGAATATTTGAGCCATTTGCAATCATTAGCGCATTTCTCTTTGGTCAAACCCTCACGGGATTATACTTTGGGAAAGACAGTGAATTATATTCATTGCAAGAAAACAGCAATTTTAAATATATAAGGGGCACCAGGAAACTTTTCATTTTAGTGCAAATTCAATATTACATCTTACTTCTTTTTACAGCAGGGTAAGCTTTTATCTTTAAGTAATTTATAAAACCCAGCGTGTAGTAGGAGTGAGGCTCACAGCGCAGATCAGTCTGACAGATAAGTAGAGACTGGGGTCAGGGTGGAGGCGGGGCCTTGCCGGGATTCAAGGCAATCGCTTGTTCCTGGGGGAGCTTTCGCTCATGGTCCTGGTGGAGGTCCAGCACGGTTCCACTGCCTTCCTCCTAGTTCCTGCACGGACTGCGTCCCGATGCCCCTGCCCCAGTCACCGTCAGCCCACCCTTTCCCTGGACACCCGAGTGCCCCGGTGAACTGTGGGGACCAGCTGGCTAGGGATAGGCCCTCCCTATGGAGAATGTGGGATTTTTCCAAACAGATTTGGGAAAGAAACACAAAATCAGAAAAAGAGGGGCGTTATTATCTCTTGAGCTGATGTCATTTTGGGTCGAGGGACTCTGTTTGGAAATCTGACACTTTAAACAAATGCTCCAGGTATGGCCTGGTGCGTTTGGAAGCACCCTCTCTGCCTTAGTCATTTGAGATGCTTTCTAGGGAGGAGAAACAGCAGCTAAGTGGAGATTTGCCTATATGCCCCTGAATTTTACGACAAAGTGTATATACGTTTGTGTTTAATAAAGGATGGAGAAAATTAAAATCAGACCTTGATTAACAGCTAATTATGTAAACATCTAAATTATTGGGCAAGGTTTTTTTTTTTTTTTAAATTGTGCCATTTTAAAATGAGGCAGTTTTTAAGTGACATGACATGATATTTATTTCCCACATTTTATTCTCCGAACATTAACTAACAAAGACAACTTGAGAACTTTCAGTGGAAGCCCTTAAATATGGAATAAAAATTAAGTGATTTTTATTTGGACTTTTTTTCAACTATATCCGTTAAAGGGAAGATAGTTTACATTCCCCCAGAAAATTGAAAACACAATGGTTGTCATTTTTCTATTAATGTAATGTTACTTCACATTTCGATAATAATCTTTTTAGGCGTACATAGGAAATTTGAAATACGCTGTGTAATATACAGACCCATGGTTATCTGCGTGTGTGCGTGTGTGTGTGTGTGTGTGTGTGTGAATGGTTGGTAAACTGCATAGACTTAACATTGGAACGTATTAACACTATAATATTAATATTTGAACATATAATGAGCCTTATCATTAACTGTGCCCTACAGGAAGATGGTTTTGGTTTTTAAATAAAAGATGGAGACTGAAATTCAAGTTCATTTCAGGTTCAGATGAAAAACAGGTAAAAAAAAATGCAGGCAGGCCAACCAGGCAGGCTGCACCTCTGTGCTCAAGAAGCAAACCGTTGTCAAACCAACTGGTTCTCCCAGGTCAGCACGAGCGAACCCAGCCACATGGATTGGGCACACTCGGTCATGGAATTGCTGGTCGTTTAGCCTCACGAGGAAGGACACACACGTACACGCATGCACACGTGCATATATGTACAGCATAATCTGGGCGTATGTTGCAAATGACTGAAGGAGACAGCAGCCACCAAGTACAGCATAAAGGATCGTCACCCTGGGGTAGACTAAATAGAATGCATGAAGATCACATATCCGCTCTCACTTTGCTCTCCAGTAGAAATGCGTGCATTCCAGACACTGAGACCCTGTGCAGTCTTCTGAATAGATGTAGACACCCTAAAAGAATTAAGGACAGAAACGTGGAAGATGGGCAGCACCCTCTTTGGGTTGAATTATCAAGAAGAGACTATTTTATAAATTTTAAACTGTTAAATCTATTCGTAGCTAAAGCGGAGGAAAACCCAGTACGTTTTTTATTCTTTTCTTTTAGCCCGCATATTTTCAAAGACCTCCTGTAGTTAACATTATAATATAGTTAGTTGCTACAAATAATCGGGGTGATTATAGGAAAACTGTCAGTGTCGGCTCAAGGTCTGAAAAGGCTGCAGCAAATGGCTTTTCTCTTTGCCATGGAGACTGGGCTCTGTTTTTCCGGTTACTCTGGAAACCGGAGCCTTACTGTTGTTAGTCCTTTTCAGTTACTTGAGCTATTAAACCCTCTGGTTGAGACAAAAGGAGGGAGGTATGCAGACACTTCCTCGGAAAGAAAGCCTCCAGGCCCAAGAGGAGCAGACCCCAGGCTGCGGACGACGGTGTCTGTTTGCTCCACGTTTTTATCAGGGAGGCGGCCTGCCGCACTCTTGCCTGTGGAAGCTGCCTCCAAATGTTAGAATTTGTCGTCAGATGGCTGCAGCACGCCCTCACCTCCTCCTCCTTCCCCGGGAGACCTGCCTGCTTCTAACACCCCGAGTTCTCTGGGTACATGCCGCACATTTCAGTGTGAACGGGGGGGTAGGGGACTCAGAATGCAACAGTTCAGAATCTCTGGGCACAATGGCGTTTCTTTTTAATGCAAATGCACGTTTAGAGACTGTGTGCATTTTTGTTTTGTTTTAAGAAATCAGACCCCCCAAAACAGTAATAGTCTCTCCATCCTATTAAGAGATCAAATAATAACCCAAGAAGGTGTACACCATGTGTTATCAAATATTTTGCAGAGCAGGGAAAAAGCAATTTGGAAGCTGGAGTCATAAGGAGAATCCTGGCTTACAGGCAAGCTACATGGGTCCCTTCCTTTTTTCTTCTTCTTCTTCTCCTTTTTTTTCCTTCCGTTTTCCTCCAACCAGGAACGCTTTCTCACCTTCCGTAATAGGTTATCATTGCCAGCTTTTACGTTCATCTCACTTTTTGGTTAAAGTGTTCTCAAGGAAAAGGAATCCTCCCTGGAAGAAACAGAAGCCTAAACAGACCACAAATAACCTGCTTCTGGATGGAGCAGTACATTCCGGCCTAAATGTGGTCATACTAAGTAGCAAAAACAGCGCAGGCCCGGTGGAGATAAACCACTTTCAGTGGGCTAAGTATTCAGTTATTTTTCATTTGAACTATTAAATGTGTCACCCCAAACCCCCATTACTATTTTCTCTCCATCCTGCACATTACTAAGGGTTAGGTCCTGGCAGCAGAATTAAAACTGTAACACTTGCTTTTAAAAGGAACAACCAAATTAATAACAATGGATATTTGGTAACAAGGAGCAGCATTAAGAAGAAGGGGAAAAAAAAAGAAAGAAACGCTTTCTTTTTCAATCTACTCCCTGACTGCTGTTCAGTGGTTTTAGTTATTTTACCTCCAAATGGCAAGGAGGCTGCTGCCCTTCCTCCACATGTGATGGCCTTCATATTAGACCGAGGTGGCTTTGAGGACCTCATAACCACACACACACACACACACACACACACACACACACACACACGCACAGGAGCCTTTCTGCCTCTCAGTCCTGGCAGATGAAAAACAGCAATCACATAAACAAAGTTCACACCTAAGTGAACATTGCAGAGCCCATCCCTGGGGTCCCCACCCAGGTCAGTAATTCTCATGGTCGGTAACGGCTTCGTCCGACTCTGCCCTGACGTTACTAGGATTTTCAGAGCATCTAAAATACAGGATTCAAGATGGCACCGACACTACACAGAAGGCGATGTCATTTTTCACGGTCCTGCCATATTTTCAATCTAAGTCACACTGATTTGTCTGTGAACAAAAATTACATGGCAGATGGATAGAGGCTTACCAGTCAGAATTCAGCTCATGTTTAAAGAGGATTCAGAGCCCCAAGATATACCATTAACAATTTACTAAACATCACGACACTAGCTGTGGTTTTGGAAAAACACAAGTATAAGGGGATTCATAGAGCCCCACGCCCACTAATGTACATTGTCATTTATCCTGTGGATGACGGCATTCTTCACTCATTCGTTCAGTTTTTCCAGAGATATTTATTTAGCACCTACTGTGTGCTAGGTCCCATTTCTGGTGCTAGGAAGAGTTTCCTGAGCAAAGGCGTGCACATCTTTTGGGATTGCCCTGTTCAGGTGCGGTCCGATAACTGAGCTGCCTTCTCCACCCCTCTTAAAGGGGGGAGGGGGTGGAGGTCCCTCCCTGATTAACATACCACACACAACGATGGAGTGGAAATTATTTCGACCCAGGAAGATTGGGCTTGTTATATATTCCTTTTCTCTTCCAGTTCTCTCTGACCAATCAGGATAGGAAAATCCCATAAGCTGCGCGGGCTGCCTTTTTTCAGTCACTCATTAAGTTGTAATGTTTGTGTAGCTCTGTTCCTTTTCCTGATGTCTGTGCTTTATTTCGTACAGATCAGTGGGTGAAATGTACCTTTGGGCTCACGGCTCGTTCTGCACATTTCACCTTTGATATTTTACCAGACACCAGCCTTCTGGGTATCCCCTTTGTTCTGGACTTGTTATTAAAATTGTTATTGAATTTTGGCTGACTATTAGTAAATTAGTGTTTTCTGTAACTTTGTCAAAGTGCATTGTTTCCCTAAGTGAATTTGGTGGCTGCTTCAGAGATGCATATAAATTCTTAATTTGAATTTTCTGTTATTGTTTGAAAATGGTTATGCAGTATGTATGTCCTTTGTGTAATGTCAGACATAACTCTAGGGGTTTATATATTAAAGGCTGCCGTCTTTTATAAATTGCTATTTAAAAGTGAATTATTGCTCCTTTGAAACTAGAGTTTTCCAAACAGTAGCTTGTCATACCAGCCTGAATGCCAGATTCGTGTTATAATTTTCCATCAAACTCTGCTTTCCTTTAAGAGTAATTGCATGGATTTGTATACGCTCAGGAATGCCTAGATTGCCGTGGTTATCCTTGTGAGCCAGATTCTGTTCAGACCTCACTTACTCGGTAATTCTTTCCTTGATTACTCCAGCTAAAAGTGAGCCTTTTCTACTTGATTCAGAACAGTTATTGCCTATGAAGCTAATCTGACAGTTAAGACTATTGAGTCCTGTAATATTTCTACGGTGGTGGTACCACGATATTCTCTAAATTTCACTGTAATTTCATTTTCTATTAATTTATGTCTCATCTCTCCCAGTAGACCATTAACTCCTTGAGAGCAAAGATTACATTTTAAACGTCTAAGGATCTCCTTCCGCAACTAACCCTGCTCGCCGTTCCCAGTGCATGACAACCTGCCCTGCTCAAAATATTTCCCTTGGTTTGAAGTGAGTGGTCACTACCTGCTGGCGTGCACGTCGGAACTGAAATCATTTCTGATTTGTGAGGACAAGGGGTTGGGATTCCAGCCTACCCTTTTCTCCCTGGAGGCGTCAAAGCAAGTCACGTGCACTAGCATTTTGTTCCCTGTGAAACTGAGGTGATGCTTCTCTCGTGTCCTGTCCGAGCATGAGAGGTGACTGATGAAGAGACTGGTAGCAGGCAGGCTCGCTAGTGCCACGTGCTTGAGGAGAGACTGAGAAACACCCGGGACCCTGGGGTGGAGGGCGGGAGGAAGGCCAGGAGAGCCCGGTGGGTGCCATGCAGTGTGAGGGAGACCAAGGTGTGAGTGTCCCTTTGGGGGGTCGTGGCCTGCCCCCTTCCCCTTTCCCACTCCCATCCTGCTTTGCTGACATTGATGTTGAGTAGGACATTCTCCCACATCTGTGTGACCTACTGTACTCTGGTACCCTGCTGTACCTGCTGTACCTGCTGTACTGCTATACCTGTGTCGTGGAGATGACGCATGGCGTGGGAAGCCTAGCCCGCAGCACAAAGATGCTGGTTTGTAACGGGCAAAGAAATGGCCGATTTTGAAGAGCTCTGATTTCAGTTGCATCTTTTTTTTTTTTTTAATACATTTATTTATTTATTTTTGGCTGTGTTGGGTCTTCGTTGCTGTGCGCAAGCTTTCTCTAGTTATGACGAGCGGGGGCTACTCTTCGATGCAGTGCGTGGACTTATCATTGCGGTGGCTTCTCTTGTTGCAGAGCGCGGGCTCTAGGCGCACGGGCTTCAGTAGTTGTGGCACACGGGCTCAGTAGTTGTGGCGCACGGGCTCAGTTGCTCCACGGCGTGTGGGATCTTCCCGGACCAGGGCTCGAACCCGTGTCCCCTGCATTGGCAGGCGGATTCTTAACCACTGAGCCAGCAGGGAAGCCCCCCTCAGTTGCATCTTAAATAATATTATGCTCTCTGGGACAATAAGGCTTTTCAGAAAATATAGACACAGGTTATGGAGATTTTCTTTTTACTCATTACATTTTTTTTTTTTTTTTCCTGGTACGCGGGCCTCTCACTGTTGTGGCCTCTCCCGTTGCGGAGCACAGGCTCCGGACGCGCAGGCTCAGCGGCCATGTCTCACGGGCCCAGCCGCTCCGCGGCACGTGGGATCTTCCCGGACCGGGGCACGAACCCGCGTCCCCTGCATCGGCAGGCGGACTCTCAACCACTGAGCCACCAGGGAAGCCCTACTCATTACATTTTTAATAGAATCTCGTATTTTCTCCTGGCTTTATAACTCGTGCAGAATATATCAAAAACATACAGAAGTGAATGAACAAATGTGGAAGCCACAGATGTGCAGGCTTAGTCTGTATATTTCTATGCAGAGGACATTTTATTCCAGGACAGACAGTAGACGAGCCTTTCCTTCTCTCTACTCTGTATATGAGTTGCTTCAGGGCCAGAAGTTGTGCGCATTCATAGGTTGGTGAATCTAGTAGTTTATTCATTTGTCTGTTTGAGCCTTAGACCATCAGTCGGGGAGGCTTTCTGGAGGGAGGGTCGCCTTGATGATTTTGTAAATACCCTGTTTATGTACATTTTATTTATTTGTGGAAAGTACACAGTTTTCCAAGGGCCTCTTTTAGGTCAGAAATAGTGGAAAACACTGACGAGAAGTGTCAATTAAGGTTAAAAAAAAATTCCCAAACGCAGCGTTATGCTGTGCACGCTGAGATGTGTGGACTGACACCACTAGACTTCCGCAATGTCTTAACACGCTGAGTACCTGTAGAGAGTTTCTACTGTGCAGGAAGTCTAGACTTGGATCCTGAAACATTCCTTGTGTCTCGGACTTTTCCACGCACCGATGCCTCTGGACTTCCTTCTCCTAAGTTTGGATGCTGCACTTCGTCAGCCACGCCTGTGTGCGTGCGTACACACTCACGAAAGAGAAAAGGAAGCAACGGAAGGCGCTGGCAGCTTGCACTGAGCAGCGGGCTGCCGATCGGTTGACTCTCTAGACAGCATTCGTGGTCCCAGAGTTTTAAGGGCGGGGCCGTGTCTGCACAGCAGCACGCGAGTCTAGCTGCCGCGGTGAGAGCAGAGGTGGCCGTGGGGGCAGGGAAACGCACCTGCTTTCGGAGTCCGTGTGCTCCCACTCAGAGAGATGCGACAGCTCCAAGATTCCTCCCCACGATTAAAAAATAAGGGAAGATGAAGAGGCTAGGTGTGGTCTAAACAAAGCCCGGGCGATGGAGATGTTTCAATTATAGTTATTTCATGTAGCGGGCAGCCACAGCTCTCCACACGATGCTTTGAAAAAGACGAAGAGTCTCCTTGTGTTTACACTTTCTATTACTATATAGGATTAGGTCTGTTGCACACACAGAAGAGGAAGTCATTTTATTTTACACAAATCAGCTACTTAAAGTAAATTGAGATATATAGAATTTACCAATGAAATGAGTGATTTGATGTGAATAAAAGAGGTGGTGTGTTGTAAATCGACACTGACAGCCAAATGGGGAAAATTGACAGAGCGCTGTAATCACTCCCGACATCCACTGAAGTTATTGATCCAGAAGCTCTATAATCCCCTTCACGTAACACAAGCAATTTCACATAATACCTGTAATAACGGTGCATTCAAACTCAAGTAGCCATCTGAAGCCTTGCACCTAATGGCGGAGCCGCCGCTGCTGAGTAAGTTCAGCAGAAAACGCCCGTGGTTCCTCCCTTTCATAGGTAACAGCCTCTGATAAGCGCGAGTTTCGAAGATAAACCGTCCCTAATGCCAAAGAAAATGAGCTATTAATTGCTGGCTTGCTACATATGTTGTCAAAGTGAGAGCGGTGGTCGCAACCCGGCGAGAAGGAAACTGGATTTGGGGGTTGATAAACTTCTTAGGTTATCCACACGCCCGCTATCTGATGTTAATTACAACAGAGGGAAGACAGCTGACAGGCATTTAGCTGCTGGGTCATTACATCCTTCCCAGGTGTTTTTCCCATGAAATGTCCCTCCAGTTTTACAAGCTCCTTCTCGCACTGATGGATTATTCTGCAGCCTTATCAAAGCATTGCCAGCTCCTCATTAATATATAGCGTGAGCGGCGCTGTTCTATATATCATTGTCTTCCTCTTGGGGAGGGCTAATCTGTCAGGCATTATCAGCCGGTCGGCAGAAGGTAGGCAATCAGACCTGACGGCAGAGAATCATGGGAGATCAGGGGAGGTTAAATGAGGCTGACAGTTGCGATAATGATGATTATGCTATAAATTAAGATATGATGATAAAGGAGAATAAAAGACACAATCTGAGGCAATATTTGGTTTAACATGTCTCTCTTTTTCGTTACTGTTAAATGGCCATAACATTTATCACACCGAACAAGAATGGACGTTTAACTACCATGATAAAATGGGACAGCATCAGATTGAAAACCCAACAAGTTGTGATTACGGTGTCAGGCACTTTTCCACTGGTTGAGGAAAAAAAAAAAAAAAACGGGAGATAGAGCATATGTTATAATCATTCATGCATTATTCTGCAGAATGAAAAGAAAATAGATCTATTTTAGAAATGTCTTTCAGCCTTCTCGATGGAAAACCAAAGGAAACGGTTAACATATTCTTCTGCTTCCCAGATCATTTTTATCAATGAAACAATAGGAAGTTAAGTGACGGCCCTCCCATCAGGCCTTCTCCCCCAAATGTATGTTTATTAGAAGCTGATTCAGAGGCTGCGTGAGGGAGGTCTGGGAATGTCTCACTCCCCGCTGAATTCTGAAATAAAGGCAGCTCAAATCAACCGAATAGTTCCCGTGTGTGGCTTTTCAGAGGAGGCATTTACAGGCTGCAATAAAACAAAAGTGAGGCACAATTTGCTTTCAGAAATTTAGGAGTAGGACATCTGACGTAGTGGACTGGTTATTAAATTGCCTTTACTGACGGATTTCTTTGGGGACAGAGGCCTTAACATTGGAAACCTAAAAGAAATTTTGACAGCACCACGGAAAAACATTTTTAAAGGAGGCTCTGTGTCCCTCCACGCGCTCACGTGGTGACCGGCATAGTTTCTGACCTGCAGGCTCCTCATTAACATGTACCACCACCGTCACCCAAGTGTCTGTTTCACACCACTTACACCGTACAAATGACCTTACACATCTGTACACGTGCGCAGGTTGACAGATAACGTAACGTATAAATTCCACTGTTCGATCTGCATCCACAGAAGGAAAACGTGTTTTCTGATCTTGTTTTCGCGTTTCTGGTAGAATCGGGGATGGAGAAAAAAGAAACCCCTCAATCCTCATTCGCCTCCTTCGATAGTTTCTCTTTCAGCTGGGAAAGAAAAAATGTAGAGTTGAAAAGAATCCCACTTTGCCCTTTTCTTGTGTTTAAATTTCAGAAGATGGGAGGTTGGGAGGATAAAAGTTTAATGCTTCAGCTGTATCTGGTGTTGACTGTGCACAAGGCTCTCGGGCTGGGATCTGTGTTTTTTTTTGCAACTGACATTTGTCCGTTTAAATCAGGGTTTGTCAGATGTCCCCGGGGGGTAAAGCCACGCCCAGTTGAGAACGGTTGATCTAAACCAACGCACGGAGCGCAGGGCTGACCTGACGGTAACGCCGGTTTCTCCTCACCGCCTTCCCAGTGCGTCCTGGGTCTCCCCTCCCACGGTGGGTGATTCGGCGGGAATCAGCCAGCAGTATTTCTGTAGCATGTAAACCACACGTTGGAACAACCTCTTCAGGATATGGTTGTAAGCCGACGTGTGGTCAGTGCACTTTAAAACAGCGTACTTATTAATCGACTGCTAGCATGTATCAGCAGAATGGAAACTACGTGTTCCTTTCTCTGGATGTGAAAGGAAGTTCCAGGGCTTAGTCTATAAACCTGTTGGTCTGTTCTGGAAATGCGTAGGTAGGTTCCGTGCTCTGGCATTGACCTTTACCCTCAGAGGGGACTCCAGGAAGCACCACGGGCACGGTAAGGCGTTTGGAAGAAGTGTTTATGGTACATGCGCTGGTTGTAACGTACAACCCACGTCGAGCGTGCACCTCACAGAGCGTGTGTATTAACTTTTCATCGTGTAGCTACGCATGGTACACATAAATCAAGCGAAGGTCGGTTTGCTTGGGAAGGTGTTACGGCTTCAGAATCAAATCTCACCGTCTCCAGAGGATGGGGACCGTGCCGGCCGTTTATCCTCCCGTGGTCAGGCCTGCTCGACCTTCTCATCGAACAGGCTGCGCGGCCGGCTTCCTGCTCTACCGACGTTCCGCGATCTCACCCAGCAGATCCAGGCCTCGGTCCGACGATCCTCCAGACGTACGCTCTGCTCCATGGCACCCTTCCTCCAGGATACAGGGCGAGTCTAGTGGGGCCGGGAGCCTGGGAGCTGCCCGCCTGTGGGCCTTTCGGGGGCATTGGAGCACGGCCTCCAGTCCGAGTGCAGCCCTCCGTGGCCTGTGCCCCTGACCTTGCAGCCCATGCCGGCATGCACGCGGGTGGTAGGCCGTGATCTGCAGAGCCCTTACCGCGTGGGAACCTGCATGATGAAAGCCAAAACAGCCCCCTTGTTTCTGGTGAAAGCAGCTGTAGACGGAACCGGCCCGATGCGAACCCTCAGAGACCACTTACAGGGAGGTCGTGTACTTTATCATCTAGCCGTTGGCTCTGACTTTGGCCCGTGAGCTGCAGCTGGAGAATAACCTTGTTCCTTAGTCCATTTTATTAACTTTGTTTTGTTGGCTCGAGCCTAGCGCTGTATTAGGCCCCGAATAATCACAGCTTCCCAGGTAGCTCCCGGAGCGGGAATGAGAGGCTTTCTTCAGGGGCTGCGCTGCTGCAGAAATGATGTGTACCCTCGGGCTGATTGTCCCCGACAGAAAACGAGAGCCAGGAACATTGAATGCAAAGTAATGTGTTCTGTACAATTACAGGATGAATAATTTTATTCCATTACCGTGTGGGGAGACAGGACATCGGCCCGCAGATCTGCAATTCTAGTGTATTTCTAAGCGTCCTGTTAAGAGGGTGAGCAAGGGTCAGGAAACTTAATTATGCTATAACCAGGTAGAAATTGCCAAGTGATAAAAAGAAACACCAAGACTGATTCCGCAGGAAATTACAGCTCTAATAATATAGCATAATGCCTACTTCTATACAATTACTGGGGAGACTCTGAATGGTGCAGAATAACAGGCTTGGGTTTCCAGTAACGACAAAAAAATCCCACTGAAAATGACATTTTGCATCTCGCTGTAAATATTTTTTTTCAGAAAAATAAATAGCATCATTATTCAATGATCAAAAATCTTATCCTCGTGCCAGACCAGGTGCTATGACCACACTGACATTTTGAAATGATGAGGGAGAGTCACTTACATTTGCAAATAAGTTTCTGGTGTTGTACTTTAAATTAAAAAATTTGTCTACCCCCACTCGGTTTTTCAGAAAGAAAAAACACCCCGGTGGGTGGGGCTGCACGGGTGGCGTGTAGCTGGGTGCACGCGTGGTCTCGGGCTCACGTGGGGGAACAGGGCACCCTTCTCAGAAGCCGCGGAGGAGGGCTGGAAGACGACCGCTCAGATTAATGAACAGGGACGCCTGGCAGTTCTTCCGCGTCTGCAGAAACGAGGGAGGGAGAACTTTCCAGAGATCACGCGGCGAAGCCTGGAATGGAGCAGTCAGGCTTTGCGCTGTGACCCGCTGGTTTAAATCCCGGAGCCTAGCCCTCCGCATGTGGCCCAAGACCCCGTTGTTTGTGCCTGGTCCTTTCTCCCCCCTTCTCACTGCCCAGGGGAGCCCCGGGTTTCATTTCGTATTCTGAGGACGCGGGTTAATCAGCCAGCTCCCTACCCAGGGATGGCCGTTCTGCCCGGAAGTCTGCATATCTGCATATTCCTGTCCTTCCCTGGATTTAATTTCCTACAGGAGCTGATATTAATCACCCTGTTTAAACAGAGCGGATTTGGGGTCTATACAAATACGACATTTTTTTCCCCATGGAACTTGCAGAATATTTTTCTTTCACTCTTTCCTTTTCAATTTAAAGGGACAATAGCCTTACTGGCTTAATCCTCAATGGTTGCTCTTGTTGTATTTTACTTTTACTTGACTGTTGGTGATTGGGACAGTAGCCTTGGACCCAGATTCAACTTCTCAGACTTGGGAAATGTGTTCAGGAGATGGGAAATGGAACGGCATTTTGACAACGGCGACCCGTCTGTCCGCGAGATGTCCTCCTACCTCTCAGGTGACAGCACAGAAGAATTCCCAGGCTGGAACAACGGCATCTTCTAAGTAGCCCTCTTGGCTTCTCCCGGCTTATTATGTGTAGGCAAGTTAAATTCAGCAGCTGTCGGTGCCACTGCCAGGAGTGTCTGGCACATTTTACTCCGGCAGCCAGCAGCTCAGCGGTGGCCCAGGCAGGACAGGAGGCGGACGATCACCGGGCTCCGGGAAGGATGTGGTGTGCCTGGCCGTGGCGGCTGGGAGGGGAGACACGCGTCCCTGACGGACTAGATGCACCCCTGCCATTAACCGGAAGCCACCACCAGGTTTTGTGGAGATCACACCCTGGCCTCTGCTGGCCGCAGAAGCTAATTTGGATGGGCACTTTTTCCGCGGGGCCTCGTGCAGTGGCCCCGAGGATGGGGGGTGTGGGTGGGTAGCAGGGAAATGTTGGAAAAGCCGAGTTCCCAGGCTAAAGACGCTATGGAGAGCCTGGGTGCCCCCACTGTCCCTCACACTGGGATTTGCTGAAGCGGATCTCCGCTGAAGAGAAACAGGGCGGTGGGGCCCGTGGATCGGCCCTGCAGGGTCCAACCCTCCTGATTTCCTGACCCCGAACATTTTTGCTGCTGCCACCAGCAGTGTGCGTGGGGCGAAGTACCTCTGAGATGGAGAGGAAGTTCCCCGGGAGTGGGCCTTCCTGATTTCAGCCAGGTCCAACAGGGTGCTCAAAAATCAGACATCTGTGACTCGAAGTGAATGCCCTGTGGGTGATATGGCTCGCTAATTAAAGCAAAAACAAGGGCAAAATGTTAGTTTTTTTCTCGCTCAGCTAAAATAAATTGGTGAGTTTCTCACATTCGATGTTTCCTCCTGAAACCCGTTTATGCCACTCACTTGAAGACAGGATCTGGTTTTGGAGCGGAGGATCCATGAGATGCTGGGGGCGGGAGGAGAGCTTGAGCGGGTGCGGAATGCAAAGACCTGCCATCTCGAGGAGAGGTTAGCAGTGTGTGTGTCATACTTTCTCAACACCGGGGCTGCTGTATTTTCTTTGCCCGTTGTAAATCACAAGGGTATCACCCCAGGCAAATAGCGGCTTAGGTTGTTTATCTGTCTGTGCTAATAGCATTTTATTTGAAGTCTTAAAAGTCCCAAGTGGCTTAAAAGGGCACTATTACATGACTTCACATTTTATTGCAAAATGACTGGGTCCAGCCTCATTTGCTTTGCTTTGAAGTCTTACTCCTCCTTGGTTGTCAGATCCACACGTCCTTTCCAATTTAAACTTTGAGCAGAATCCCTTTGAAACAAGCCCCTTTCTTCTGCAGGGAATAAGGAGCATTTAATAAGTCGTAAAAATATAGTTTTCAAGATAGTATGTGGCTGTCACTGGTGTGGTACATCTTACTGGTTGGTTTATTGCCAAAATGTTTGAAAAAGAGAGTAACAACGTAAATTATACTTTCCTTATTAATGGAGCATACCTGACTGAAGGGTTATGGGTATTTACTTTCTGCTAAATTGTTTGAAAGAAAGAAAATCTTCATTACCCACCCCCCATCCTGACATATATACATACACAGTAAAAACTTTAGAAAGTCGCACAGTCCTTGGAATAATCGGTAAGTTCATTCTCAAGAAAAAGTGCATCCCAATGTTGGCTTATCTTCAACTTCAAGCCGAGTTTCAAGCTGTGGAGAAGTGCGGGCCCTCAAGACAAAATGTCATCAGGAAAGGTTGGTGAGGTGATAAGGTGATGTCGACGCCACCAACCCCAAGACCAAACCGTTACCTGATGTCACGGGAGTTGTGTCCGCCTCCTGAGCGAGGGGAGTCTCTCCTGAGCCCCCAGAGGTGCTGCCCCATCGCGTGAGGCCACAGATAGAAAACTCCTGGGATGACGGAGCAGAAATGGCGCAGAAAACTTAAAGGGAACTAGCTCACAATAGGTTACAGACCAAAAACTTAGCTGGCTGGATCTTACATGTGTGTTTGTGCACGTGTGTGGTGTGTACGCACATACCTGTGTGTGTATGTGCGGTGTGTGTGCGTATCTGTGTGCATGTGTGTGTGTGTCTTTAGGATTAAAATCATGTACGCAATCTCCTGGGTGACAACTTTTGGAAAAACTTCCCGTGATCTTCAGCTGGGCCCTCGATAAGAACACCCACCAAAAACTACAAATAGAATTACCATATGACCCAGCAATCCCACTACTGGGCATATACCCTGAGAAAACCAAAATTCAAAAAGAGTCATGTACCAAAATGTTCACTGCAGCTCTATTTACAATAGCCCGGAGATGGAAACAACCTAAGCGCCCATCATCGGATGAATGGATAAAGAAGATGTGGCACATATATACAATGGAATATTACTCAGCCTTAAAAAGAAATGAAACTGAGTTATTTGTAATGAGATGGATAGACCTAGAGTCTGTCATACAGAGTGAAGTAAGTCAGAAAGAAAAAGACAAATACCGTATGCTAACACATATATATGGAATTTAAGGGAAAAAAATGTCATGAAGAACCTAGGGGTAAGACAGGAATAAAGACGCAGACCTACTGGAGAACGGACTTGAGGATATGGGGAGGGGGAAGGGTGAGTTTTGACAGGGCGAGAGAGAGTCATGGACATATACACACTAACAAACGTAGTAAGGTAGATAGCTGGGGGGAAGCAGCCGCAAGGCACAGGGATATTAGCTCAGTGCTTTGTGACGGCCTCGAGGGGTGGGATGGGGAGAGTGGGAGGGAGGGAGACGCAAGAGGGAAGACATATGGGAACATATGTATATGTATAGCTGATTCACTTTGTTATAAAGCAGAAACTAACACACCATTGTAAAGCAATTATACCCCAATAAAGATGTTTAAAAAAAAAAAAAGAACACCCACCAAGGGAAACTTCTCTACGTACGTCTGGTAACTGGGACCTTTCTGGGATGCATCCTGCTGTCCCCAGCAGGGCTGGTGCTCCCTGGAACCATGTGATGTGGCCATGACCACAGCCATGACGTCAAGGGGCATGGACTCCCAATCTCCTTACCGAGGACTCTGTGTTGGTTTTCTCAGTGGAGCTGGTCAGTGGAATCCGACCCTCAGTGGAGTTGTGGTGTCGGGACCACGCCCGAGCCTATGGGGCCTTTTTGGAGCCCTGGTGTCCTGGAGACAGAGCCTGATATGGGGGACGCCCACACTTGGGGGTCCGCTGCCCTCACCCAGCACTTTCGTAGGGTCCTCAAGTGCCTAGCGCAGCAGGATACAGACAAGAGGGGTGGTCCCGTCTGGAGCTGCCCCAGCCCGGGGGAGAGCAGGACCCCCAGGGAATCGATTGTCGCCGAGCTCCCGAGGCGCCAGGTTCAGATGCGGCCTCCAGCCGGGTCAGCACAGCACTGCCAGGCCGCACCGCTGGTGACCACAGCTTACCGTGGTCACCAGCGGTGACCTGGGCCAGCCCCGCTGCTCAGGCTTGGCATGGAGTGACCTCACGTAACCTCACAGAAACGCTCCTTCTTGGAGAAAGAAGCTGGAGCCCGGGCCATATAGGTGATTTCCTGAATTTGCCAGAAAGTGGCAGAGCGTTGATTCAAACACAGGCCTGTGACTCTGGAGTCCTGCGTCTTCCCCATGACCCTTTTCCCTCTCGATTTTATTTTGCATTGAAAATTAAAGCACACGCGGGGAAGTAAGATCTTTGGGAGGAAACCTGATGGGTGCTCTTTGCAAATTTTCACATGACTGACCCTCTTGCCTGGGAGGCCACTGTAAACCCTCTGCACCCTGGCCTCTCCGTTTGTGAGGCCAAAATAAAGGTGACCCCTTCCCCACAGTGAGGAGAAGGAGAGCAAAATCTTTCAAAGTAATTCTGGTAGCACGTGCACAGTCGGCATCCTTGTAACCCTTCCAGTGGAGTGAGGGCCCTGCTCCTTGTCAGGAAATCCAGGGTGGCAAATCGACGTAGAGACACACAGAGCTGTGTTTTACCTTTATTTCCCTTTTCGGCCCTGCAATTCTGTTTATTTTATCCAGAAGTCATGAGAGAGCCCAATGTACAGATCCTGGTGTAGAGGAGACACATGTCAGGAGAAAGGTAATTGACGGTGAATGTCAAATATTAAATCCTATCTGGTTATTACCCAGCATATTAGCGAGTAAGTAGCTTAACAATTACAGCTGTGATTGACTAGGTGGGAACCAAAATCCTAAACATCAACTGCCGGAAGGGATAATTATAACTCATTAGCACCTGCTTAGACAAGATTGGCAGCTCCGGTGTAACATCTGCTCAATCTCACTTTCCTACTTTTCACGTATTTTTTTCCCCTTTGAATGGCGTAACATAAGATTTCCTCAAGGATAACAATAACCCAACATCTATGTTATTCATTTGCATTATTACGGCTGCTTGTTCTCTGTGGTCACGCTTTCCTGCTGGCACGTGTACAACTGAATGAGGAGCGTAGAGACGGGCTCCCAGGGGCCAGGCAGGCGCAGTTACGGTACATTTCTAACAAAACCTTCCAGTCGCTCGGCGTGTTGGAAAGGCATAGTTTGCTGGTTGGGTCTGTAAGAATATTTACATCCACTAAAATCAGATTGGAATCTGAACGATCGTGTCGTAATCCCGCGATTACAGCCCTGCAGCTGCGCTTGGCATCCCACGAAGACGGTGTCGTACCTGGAACTTGGGTGAGCAGGGTGTGTGCTGAGGCCAAGGGGCCCTGGAATTCCTCACCTCCCTTCCATGGAAAATATTTGAGAAGCACGTTGCAGAAACCCACCTGTCCTTTTCTGGCTTGGCTTGGCTACATCTCTGTGGAACTAAAGGTCCATAGCTCTTGCCCGTACATTAGAACGGGGGCGGGGGGGGTAGAAATTCAGTTTAATGACCCCCTAAGCAGTCGTTCTTCATTGTTTAATGCGAACTGTGGTGTTATTTGAGATCCTCACTTTCTCTTCTTAGGACAGGGGCCTGGGGTAGATTCTTTCTGCCTGACAATTCCATAATCACACGGTAAACCCTTTGATTTATCTGGGCACATCCATGTATTAACTCCCATCAGGCAGATGGGCAGATGGGAGAAGAGGACAGAATTGAACAGGTAGCAGGTAGAGTTTTCTCAGAGGTACACGTATCTACTCATTAACTTTTAGTTACGTATCCATACGTGTCTTCATCCTCATTATAGATTCTTGCATTTTACCAGCATTTGTTGAGCACCTACTGTGTGCCAGGCCCTCTGCATAGCTACACAGGCATCGTGTGGATGAGACACAGCATGTGGCATCCCAGATTTTGGACTCTCTTGACCTAAACGCACTCTGATTGGCTCACCGTGGTCCAGGCCCTGGGCGGGGTCTTTGGGGTCTAGCTGTGATAAAGACAGATGTGGTCCCTGTCTCTGTGAAGTTTACCCCATAAGAGGAAAGGCAGTCATTGAACAGGTAAATATAAACGTGGCCAGTATTTCTTGGGGCAGGGAGAGGGGCTGTGGACCCCTGGAGCTAAGATCCCTAGCTTAATCTGGGCAGTCAGGAATCTCGACCTTGAAAAACTGATAATTTGACCGAACCCTAAAAGATAAGAATAGTTATTTCCCTCACTAAATTAGCTTCCAAAACCTGTAAAAAATCGTATTAATCAAATAAATTAACTTTATAGCAATGGATAAGTTTGTATCCTAATACCCAAGCCCTGTAATTAGGAATAAAATTCTGTAAGAAAATAGGCTGTCTTTACAAACATAACAATGAGTCCATGTAAAAACAGAACCTTGCACTGCATCTCTTCTCTTCTTGAAACGGTGCCATTTTATTGAAGAAGAACAAGCCTGGTGAATAATTAAAGGAAAGATTTAGTGTGCAGAGGCTAATAATAACCTTATGTTAGGACAGCATCGGTAAAATAAGTTCTTGACAATCTGAGGGCATGGTTCTGCTGGCATGGTAACTCAAGAGTGCATGTGGATTCCTAGGTCAGTCCTGATCAAAAAATAAGCAAGTGGCCTTTTGATTGGCGGGTCACCAAGAATTGTGATGAGTGCCCGTTGCCCACATGCCCGGGGCCGTCCAGGATCACTCTGGGATGGGGAATCTCTCCAGGGAGAGCTCTAAGGAAATCCTGCCCCCCACGCTCCCTCCTGACTAGGACAGTCTCTGGCAACCTGATCAGTTTTGCATCTCTACTGTTTTGCCTTTTTCATAAAGTAACATAATAGAATCTTACAATGCTGTAGCCTTTTGAGACTGACTTCTCTAACTTAGCAAAATTATTGCAAGATCTGTCCATTAGTAGCAGGAATCAACAACTCTTTGCTCTTTCCTATTTCTGCTCTGAACATTCCTGCAAAGCTACTATAAAATTCACGTACAGTTGCGGGGGATTGGTTTTTCTTTTCTTTTCTTTTTTTTTTTTTTTTTTGCGAGAACATAAGTTTTGAATTCACTTGGGTAGATACCTAGAAGTGGGTTTGCTGGGTTGTACGGTTCAATCATGTTTAGCTTCGTAAGGAGCTACCAAACTGTCTTTAGAAAGTGTCTGGACACATTCCCACCAGCAATAAATGAGTGTGTCTGTTTCTCTGCATCCTTTTGCCAACATGTGGTATTGCTCCTTTTTAAAATTTTATTCATTTGTTTTTAATCTTAGCCATTCTACTTGGTGTGCAGTTACTGGTATCTCGTTGTGGTTTTAATTTTCATTTCCTTAATGACTAATGATGTTGAGCATCTTTTCATAAGCCTATGTACCATCAATACATCTTCTTTGGTAAAGTATCTGATCAGACATTTTGTCAGTTTTTTATTGGGTTGTTTGTGTTTTTTACTGTTGAGTTTTAAATGTTCTTTATATAGTCTAGATAGAAGTTTTTTATCAGATAATGATTTACAAATATTTTCTACCAGGTTTATGGCTTTTCATGCTCCTAACGGTATTTTTCACAGAAGACAAAAGTTTATTTTGATGAAGGACAGTTTATCAAATTTTTTTATGACATGCTTTTGGTGTCATATCTAGAATCACATCACCAAACCCAGGGTCAAACAGGCTTTCTTCTGAAAGTTTTATAGTTTTACATTTTACATTTTAGGCATATGATCTGCTCTTAGTTAAATTTTTGGATAAAGTATGTGTCAAGGTTTATTTATTTACTTATATAGGTGTGTATAATATTTCTAGTTTGTTTGGCTCTTTTTAATCCTTTCTCCATTGATGTTGCCATTTTGTCCAAAATCAGTTGACTGTATTTTTGCGGGCCTCTTTCTGAACTTTATCCTGACCTGTTGATCTATGCGTCCATTCTTTTTGCCTCTATCATGATTACTATACCACGAATTTGAGTAACATGAGGGCTTCCTTGTCAGCGCTGTCTTGGCTATTCTAGTTCCTATGCCTTTCCGTATAAATTTTAGAATCAGTTTGTCGATATCTATTAAAAACCTTGCTGAGATTTTGACTGAGATTATTATAGATCAAATTCTAGAGAATTGGCATCTTAGCAAAAATGAGTCTTCTATTTCGTGAACACAGTATGTCTCTCTATTAATTTGTATCTTCTTTGACTTCTATCACTGGCATTTTGTTGCTTTTAGTATACAGATCCTGCACGTATTTTGTTAGCTCTATACTTAAGCGCTTTATGGTTTGGTATTTTTTTTTTAATTTCAAATTCTAATTGTTCATATTCAAGAGCTCAGCTGAGCTGAAAGCTGAGCTGCCAGATGTCAGAACAACTGATTAAGAAAACAAGCCAAGTGGTAAAGGCACCTGTCAACCTTCCATCACCTACTGTGACAGTGTGAGCCAGAGGAAGCGCGGTGCCCACGTTCCATTTAGCCCGCAGGATGGCACCAGCTGGGGTCAGGTGGACCAGTGTAGACATGGGGTCATCTCAGTGCTGAGGGAGCCCTGAACAAAAGTCTCCTGTGTTTTTTTGAACTCAGGGGCTTGGGGGAGGCAGAGAGGGGAAGGGCTGGGAGTGGAAGAGTAGTGAGTACTGAGTCAGAGAGGAGAAAAGTGTCCTGGAGATTTCCCACTCCTCCCCAACAAGGAGATCTAGGCAGTGGCACCTGAGGAAGGCCCCAGGTAAAGAGGGGTGCCTGGGCTGGGAATGTGGGTGTTTACAGGAGCATGGCTGGCCCGGGGCCTGGGTCCTTGGTGCAGTCCCCTTGGAGACGGTGATGCATGGGCTGTGCCCCAAGTCTGGGGTGTGAGGTCCGCGGGTAGAGCCTTTGTGATTGCCATGGTCGGGCCTGCCGTATTACACGTAGGGTTTGGGCCAGAAGCTGGGCTCCTCAGCTGGTATACGGGAGCACAGGGTGACTTTGGTATTTTGTAGCCTCTGACCTTGCTCTACTCACTTACAGGGCTAGGAGCTTCTTTGAAGATTTCTTTTTTTTTCTACATAGATAATCACGTCATCTGCAGATAGAAACAATTTTATTTCACCCTTTCAGATCTGCGGATCATTTACTTCTTTTTCTTCCCCTGTTACACCGTGTAGAGTCTCCAGTGTGATGAATACGAGTGCTAAGCGTCGACCTACTTAACGTGTTCCCAGCCTCAGGGGAAAGAAGCCGGTGCCTCATGGTTCAGTGTGATGTCAGCTGGAGGGTGACTGGAGACGCCCTTTATTAGGTTAAGGAAGCTCACTTCTGTTGCTTCTTTGCTGAGACGTCAGATCCGGAATGGACACTGAATTTTGTTCAGTGCTTTTTCTGCCTCTGTCGAGATGATCATATAGATTTCCATTTTTAGTCTCTTAATGTGGTGAATTATATGGGTTGACTTTCAAACGTGGAACTATCCTTGAATTCCTGGAATAAGCCCCGAGTAGTTGTGTTGTATTATCATGTTTATACGTCACTGGGTTGTATTTACTAAGTGCTTTCTACTTTTTACGTCTGTGTTTCTTTCTTTTTTTCTTCCTTTACTGCATTCTCTTGGGTTAATTGGGCATTTTTTTGTGAGTCCATTTAATCTTTTATACCTCTTAGGAAAAATTTTAGTAGTTGCCCTAGAGTTTAAAATAAAATATAAATATCAAATATGTATTTAAGGGTTTAGTCCAGCCTTAAATAATTTTATACCCACTTTTGTGGCATGTAAGGCCCTTGCAACAAAATATTACCAATTCCTCCTTCCCTTCCGATGTGCTGTTTTGTCAGAACCTCCACTTTTACAAATACTATCAACACACAATACATTGCTACTATTTTTTTCTTTAAACCAGGGGTCAGCAAAGTTTTCCTTTAATTTAAAGGCCCTAAAATTAAATATTTTAGGCTTTACAGGCTCTTTCATATCTATTTCAACTACTCAGTTCTGCCACTGGGGCACAAAAACCTGCCTGGGTGACAGGCAAGCGAATGGGTGTAGCTGGCTTTGTAGTAAAACAAAAACAGATAGTAGGTCAGCTTTGACCAACTGGGTAGAGTTGTCCCACCTCCACTTCAGACCGTTTACCTTTCATATAAAGCAAAAAATGAATTCCAGTTGACTTTCACGTATTCTCTTTCCAGAGCTTTTTCACGTCTTTGTGCAGATCCAAGGTTTAGTCTGACGTTGCTTTTGTTTTTTGGGTTTTTTTTGGTGGAACTGCTGCTGACACTGAATTCCCCCAGTTTTGGTTCTTTCCTGAGAATGTCTTATTTCTTCTTTAGTTTTAAAATATAGTTTCTTTGGGTGTAGAATTCAGGGTCAAGAATTCTTCCCTTCTGCAGTTTAAAGGTGTGATTCCATTGTCTTCTGGTTTCCTTGGTTTCTGTGTCCCTGTGCATGTAAAGTGTCTCCTTTCTCTAGCTGCCTTGGAGATTTTCTTTGTTTCTTGTTTTCAGTAGTGTAACGTAATATCCGAAGTGAATGTTTTTGTTTTGTTCTGTATTTATCCTATTTGGTGTTCTCTTTGCTTCTCAGATCTGCGGTTTGGTATCTGTCATTAATTTTTGAGAATTCTTGACCGGTATGACTTCACATATTCCTTCTGCCCCATCCTCTGTCTTCTCCTTTGGTTTTGCAGTTGTGCGTGTTTTGAATGTTAATGCGGTCCCACAGCTCTCGGACGTTTGTTTCTTTGACGTTGTTGCTTTATTTATCCTGTACTTTTCCTCTTTGTATTTCAACTTGGGTGATTTCTGCTGGTTTACCTTCAAGTTTACTGAGTCTTCCCTGCTTGTGCTGAATCCACTGATGAGCCCCTCAAGGGCATCCTCATCTCTGTAACGGTGGCTTTTTTATCTCCAGCGTTTCCAGGTGGTTTTTTCTTATGCTTTGTCTCTCTCCTGAAGTTCCCATTTGATCTTACATGTGACCCACTTTTTCTATTAGAGCCTTTAACATACTAATTATAGTTATTTTAAATTCCCTGACAGATAGTTCCAACAACTGTTTCATATCTGAGTCTGGTTTTGACGCTTGTTCTCTCTTGGGAGTGTGTTGGTTTTCCTTGCTTTTCTCGTACGCCTCCCAGTTTCTTCATGACAGCTACATACGTGTGTCAGTCAGCAGAGAGGATGAGTGGTTTTTGTGCCTGGACGCGGGCGTGCCTTTCTTCCTCCTGGGTCTGCAGTGTGAGCTTTCCGTTGGTCTAGTTGGCAGTCGGGTGGGTTTCTGATCTTCTGTGGCTCCAGCTGCCCTCAGTGAACTGCAGGCTTCAGTTCCTGCAGAGATCACTTGGGCGGGAGAGGGTCCGCTGTGTGATGCCTATTTGATTCTTCATTTTCAGTCTTCCCTGGACGCTGACCCGGAGAGGGCGTCTCACCTGCCCTTGCTCCTTTCCTGTCCCTCTCCCGGCAGGATTCTCGGAATTCTGCTGTTATTTGTTACTTGAAGCTCCTTGGCCTGGTGGTGGAGCTGGGGGGTGGCGGGGGGGCGGGGACGGGTGGGGTGGTGGTGGTGGTGGTGGTTTCTGTCTTCTGGGTCCGGGGGTGTGGCTTTCTCAGTTCCCCTGCCCCTCCCAGGCAGCAGTCCTGGACTCATAACTGAAATTTGAAACCCAGGAGTAGGTTGTTTTGACCACCCCTCCCCACTGAGTCTCCTTTACCAGTGAGAGTGGGGAGCATCCCCACGCACGGAGGCCAGCAGGCCACGGTTTTGTTCTCTGATGGGGATGGAGGGAAGACTCAGGTGGGGTTTCTGGCCCTTGCTCCCCAGTGGCTGCTGTCTTCTTCCCTGCATCTTCACCAGATGGGCTACTTCTTGGGCTCTTTCGAATTATTTCCACGAGCCTTTGGTAGAGTTATCAGGGAAAGAACCTGCAAGGTCGTGTAGACTCCCTGAATTTCTGCAGCCCAGGGTTCGCACCGGGCTTCCACCAGCCCCTTAACTCTTGTAGCTGAGCTCCTCCTGGCTGTGTCTTGTCCCGTCTACTTGAGGTGGCCCAGCCTGGGCCTGTCTTCTCTCCCTGTAGCACTGGGTCCTCTTAAACCTCGGGCCAGTCATCTGCTCTGTGACCTCAGCTCCCTGGCAGGTTCAAGCAGAGCTGTGACTTTGAAGTTAAGCTGACTGTTTCTCATCATAAGGGTGGAACATCATTTCTTCCAGCCCTGCCCGTCCTGAGGCGGAAGCCGGAAGCCTCCGGGACCCTCCTTTTAACAGCGCCCGCAGGTGGGTCCAGGCACACTGAATTTGGGGATGTCTCGCTCCAGCGGCTTGCGACCTTGTCTGCAGATCAGTTTTGTCGGAATTTGAGGGGGTGAGTCCCAGGCTTCAGGGTTTGTAAAGCTCCGCAGGTGGTTCCAGCTGCGGCTAAAGTCGGGAAGCTGTGATCTAATCCTTCCAGAATCTGTTGCTTGCAGTCTGGGCTGGTCACCATGCCTTCCTCGGTCAGGGAGCCTCTTCTGAGCTGACGGTGGCTGTTTCTATCCATCCATAAAGTGGAAACACCAGCAGCCTCCTTGTCACCCTTCCCAAAAATGTGCCTCGAAGATGACTCCAATGAGATGAAAAACGGTGTTGATTTCTCTGTCTGGCTGGTGATGCTTGGTTAAGCTTGCCAGAGGGACTGCTGATTGGTCCCTGGTATCACCGTCTTCCCTAGAAACAGAAGTAAAATCAGTCTCACATAGTCTGCCCAATTCAGTGCTACGTATTTTTCTTTACTTGCCGATTTCCCAAGCCAGTCTTCCGTTAAAGATGTCGTTTCTTTTCATGCAGCTGCTGTTTGGCATTGAACTCTGTCACTATTGCACAAGTACTCTGTCTTGGCATCTGGTTCCCTCATTCCTTTCTTGAGAGCCAACTGCTTTAATCTCATTATTGCCCCCAGAAATAGTTAGGGTCACTGGGACGGCTTGAACTCACTCTTGTCTCTGAAAGGAATGTATTCCATGAAACATCTTCACGTTTCAGACGATGCCACTCCGATATTTCCTCTCTCTTTCTGTTCTGACCTACAGTCCGTTGTAAGTCCGTTCGGACATTCCAGAGGTCAGTCAGCGGTTGTTTTCGGGCTTCTCTCGTTTTCTCCTCTGTGCGTGTCTGGTGAGGAGTACAGGCATCTCGTGTTTCCTCAGACTGTCGCCCTGGCCTTGCACAACGTGTAAAGCCTGTGGATGTCCTAGAGCAGTGCTTATCAGACATGTGCATGTGTGTGATTCCCCCGAGGGTCTTCTAGATTGCAGAGGGCTCAGGAGGTCGAAGGGGGCCAGGCCTTCCTTTCTCACCAGCTCCCAGGTGGTGCTGGACCACGCTTTGAACGTCAGGGTGCTAGAGGAATGAAATAAAATGCACTGAGCCACACTTGACCAGTTTCTAGGACTTTTTATCCCCTTAATGTTCCAAAAGCCCCAGCCCAGGTTGTGATGTTCGAATTAGTATCGTGTGACTTTCTTTCCTGACCGTATCCTGGAGATTTTCCTGCAGTTCTGTGAGGACAGGCCGAGTGGACACTCAGTGCTTGTCGGCTGAGGATCAGTGACCTGCCAAGGAGGGGAGAGGGCGGAGGAGGTGGGGGGACAGGCAGGGGTCGGCCCCCAGCATGAACCCCCATCCTTTCCTGCTTTCTTTCGCAGCAGAGAACCGTCTCTGGGTTGATGTCCTCTGCACAGCCAGCTGGGCAGCTCCTGGCAGGGCTGCAGAGCGCGGTGGGGTGCAGGACAGCCGGCACCCCTCCTCCCTCCTTCCCTCCACTCTGCTCCCGACCCAGCCCTCACTGCGCCCACCCAGCCCCGCCCACAGAGCTAGGACAGTATCTGCGACCTTGCTAGACTGGCCTGAAGATGCCTCCAAGGGTAGGGCCCCTGAGCCGACCGTCCTTGTAGGATCCCAGCTCTGACTCTCTCTTCCGGGCTGGGTCTTGGGGACCATCCAGGTGCATCTTTTCAGGAGGACCAGGCAGCCCTTCCCGACGCTTCCGGATCTTGAACTGAGTTTAAAGACCGTCTACATCCCAACAGCGATGCCCTGCGAGACCCCACGCTTGTCTCCCCTGTGGCTGTCTTTATGACCCTTAGCAACCAGAAAGCCACGTCTGTGTGATTCACGAACTCTCTTCTCCCTCCAAGTACCATATTTCTGGACATTCACTAAAACGAGAAAGTAGATGACACTGTCCTCATCTCCTATTGGATAGAATGGTCTAGAGAAAACTGACCTTCATTCACTAGTATTTTCTTTCAATTTTTTTTCAAAGCAGTGTGTTCTTTACTTGGTTTCACAGCTGTGAGCATGAAGTTATCACCTGAAAATATTGAGCTCCTCCAAGACCACAGTGTGGAAGGGGCGCTGCGTGTACCAACCCAATTCAACCTTGGCTTATTCATTCGATCAGCATCCACTGAGCCGCGGGGCTCGATGCCAGAAGGAGGATGCCCGCGGAAGCTTCCAATACGATCCCTTCTGTGACCTACGGGGACCCACAGACTCCAGGCATATGTGCCCAAGGAGCTGTGCCAGGGGTCCAGACGAGGTGACAGTGAGCAAATGGACCGGGGCGGCCGGAAGTTTCAACGAGGCCCCGGCCGCTGAGGCATCTCGCCCCTCTCGCGAGAAGGCTGTCTTTATCGGGAACGGGCATCACACACTGATAATTTGGAGAAGGGCCAAGGATGTCCACGTTGAGGTGACTCTAGTTCTGCTCTTCTGGCTGGCTTGTGCGCTGTGTGCGCTGGTGAGCGTCTTCACGTGGACCCTCTTGCACACCAGCACCGACCCCACGTGGCCGCTCGGGTCATGCCGTCGCGGTGCTGTAACTCCACCCAGTGTGGTTTTTTTCACGGTTGACCTATGTCCGTGGTGCAGTTGGCTTCGTGCTCTTTTGCTGTTATATTTTCGTTAGATGTCCGTGCAGGATAATGGGCGGTTACTGGTACGATTGGATAGCGTCCAGGCTCTGAGAAGCTGCTTCCTCTCATCCCCACAGAGCACACAGGCCGCTTCTGCCTTGTGTGCCCCGATGCCGACTTCCTCCTTTCTGGACGTCGCTTCCTCTGTTGCCTCTGCATCCCCCCGGGCTCACGCGGGGTGGGTTTACTGGTCTGTGATAGGGCGGCCGCGGTGGATGGAAATTCTGCTGCTCTCTTGTTATTGCCTTAGTAATGTCGTTCTTCGAGTTACCTCTTCCAGCACTTGCCCCAAGTACTGCATGTGCACTGCTTTAAGTAAGGTGGCTTTACATTAAATGCTAAGAAAGAATCTGATAGTGACCAAGTTACGCATTCTGAAATCAACACTACAAGAACTTTTCCTCTATCAGCTCAGAAATCCTCCCGAATTTGGAGATACGGTGTGAGAAGGACACGACCCCTGCAGGTGAAATGGTTGGGGAGAGGTCGCTTTCGAGAAGTGCTGCCCTGGGCCCTTTCTTCCGCCGGTCGAGTTATTTAAAACCTGACGTAAAGATGGTGCCTTGCGGTCAGTTTGCCAGATACATTCACAGAAAGAATCTCTCCGGGCTACAGTCTTGCAAGTTGGGCAGTCGATGCAGCCCTGCCACGGCCCGGGGTGGCGATCGGGTAGGAGAAGGGAAAAGGTTCTGAGACCACACCTATGGGGCCAGCCTGCTGCCGCAGGCGAGCAGACACTCGGCGGCGGCAGCACGCGAAGGGCCACCTGCGCCTCGATGGCATCTCGCCCTCCCCGCGGCTCCTCGGTGTGGACACTCAGAGGCCCCGCCCGGAAGCGGTCCGGCTTCTGGTTGGCAGAGCACTCTCCGTGCTCACGCGTGTGTTCAGTGGCCACCCTGCCCTGTGTATCTCACAGTTCTCCAGTGTCTCACTTGCAATAGCTCAGGGCACGCTGCAGGAGAGATTCAGCCACATCCTGCTCTTAAAATATCACTCTTCGGGACTTCCCTGGTGGTGCAGTGGTTGAGAGTCCGCCTGCCGATGCAGGGGACGCGGGTTCGAGCCCCGGTCCGGGAGGATCCCACCTGCCGCGGAGCGGCTGGGCCCGTGAGCCATGGCCGCTGAGCCTGCGCGTCCGGAGCCTGTGCTCCGCAACAAGAGAGGCGCGATAGTGAGAGGCCCGCGCACCGTGATGAAGAGTGGCCCCCGCTCGCCGCAACTGGAAAAGGTCCTCGCACAGAAACGAAGACCCAACACAGCCATAAATTAATTAATTAATTAAAAAAAAATTTTTAAAGGCAAAATTCCTTTAAAAAAATAAAATAAGAATAAAATATCACTATTCACAGTCAACAAAAGGGAAAAGAGACACATCGGCCTTCATCAAAATTAAACACTTCTGTGCGTCAAGGGACTCACTTTCGCAGAGTGAAAAGACAGCCCCCAGGAGGGGGGGAAATATTTGCAAGTCATATGTCGGATAAGGGGTTAATGTTCAGAATACAGCGTTTCACAGTGCCTTGTTGGATTGCCCCTCACAGATACTGCATTTTTACAAATTGAAGGTTTGTGGCAGCCCTGTGTTGTCAGGTGATGGTTAGCATTCTTTAGTAATAAAGTAAGTTGAGGTATGTACACTGTTTTCTTAGACCTAACGTTATTGCACGCTTAATAGACTACAGTATAGTGTAGACATCACTTTTGTATGAACGGGGAAACCAAAAAAAAAATCCATGTGACTCACTTTATTATGATACTTGATTTATTTCACGGTCTGGAAGTGAGCCCACATTATCTCCAAGGTGTGCCTGTACCCCAAAGAACTGAAAGTAGGGATGCAGACAAATATCGGTACACCAGTGTCTCTGGGAGCATTATTCACAATGGCCAAAAGATAGAAAAAAGTCCATCAACAGATGAACAAATAAAAGCGGTATGTATATACGTGCAATGGAACACTGCATCCTTAAGAAGGAATAAAATTCCAACCCGCGCTACAACATGGATGACCCTTGAAGATATGATGCTCGCTGAAATAAGCCGGAGACAAAGAGACAGCTATAGTATGATTCCACTGATAGGAAGTACCTGGAACGAAAGTAGAATCGTGGTGACCAGGGGCTGGGGGAGGGGGATGGGCAGTGAGTGTTTAATGGGGACAGAGCTTGAGTTCGGGAAGATGAAAAAGTTCCGGAGATGACGCTGGTGATGGTTGCACAGCAATGGGAATGTGCTTCGTGCTACTGACTGAGCTGTGCACGTAGAAGTGGTGACGATGTTGCCTTTCATGTCGTATATATTTTGCTACAGCAAAAAATAAGGTGCAGGAGAGTCGGTGCTGAGTGTCAGAAGTACTGTGTCCAGCGAGATGGCCATCTCCTGACACGCAAGCCTTTTTCTGGGGTGGCTGTAATTCATCTGTTTTTTTTTTTTTAAAAAAAGGAAGACACAGGACAGTGAAGATTCTGAGGTTATTTTGCTCAGATTTTGTTCTCAGATATCCTAAGAGTTGTCTCACACGTGGATTATTGCTTTCGGTATGGGAGGCATATAAACTGTGATGGAATCTTGGGTTGGAAGGGACCTCAGGAGGTCACCATCTCATCCCTATCTGCAGATATCCTCCCCGCTTAAATTACCCAAGGTGGACGTCAATCTCTTCTTATGAAAAAGATCTCTTCATATTCCATTTCAATTTTAAGCATTTCACTGACAGGAGAATATTCCTTATAGATAACCTCAAACAGCCACTCCGTGCAGAACACTCACAGAGCGCCCACGTGACAGTGCCCTGTCTTGGGCGCCACGGGGCCCGGAAGTGAGTGGTGCCTAGTGAACGAAGTCATACGGGGGGACTCCTGGCGGCCACCTTCTGGTCCACAATACGGGTGAAACGTGAAGACCAGAAAGTGCCTCCCTGCCGTCTGCTCCCCAGACGTGTGATCCCACTTCCTCTCTGGCCTCCGTCCAGGCATCGTTTTCCAAGTGTTCAGTACTGCTTTGAACCCTCCTACGTGAGCCCTAAGCATTTCCCCGGGACCTTCTGCTGTGTACCTCATAAATGAGCGCTGTACTCTGGAAAGGTGCCGTGGAGTTCTAAAGTGATGGAATAAATGCCTGTGTTATTAAGTGGAGCCGTACTGTTTCCTATCCACTGCCCCAGAACGCTTCTGGAATTTGCCAAGTTGACTAATTTCGGCTTCCATTCTAGAAGGCCCCTAGTCTGCAGGAGAGATCAGAGGTCAGTATTATGGCATGATCAGTCTTCAGTCGGGAAACGTCTTCTGCTGAGAGGTATCGCAAATACACCTCTGGTTTATAGACCTCAGCAACTCAAGTTCCTGGCAAATTTCAGTTTTCCATGTTCAGCGCGAACATCTGTCTGTGTTCTTTTATCATCGGTCACCAACCAAAAAATGTTTATCTGGGACAAGGACGGATAGTTTGGGGCACACGACGGTTCATCAAGTCAGTCTGTCCCTTTATTCATTGGCTCCATTGATAGCTGTTCCCTCGGATCCATTTACCAACTTGCTTAGAAGATTCCCGTAGGCGTACTTTGAGGCAGACAGAGCAGGCACTGCCCTCTGGATGAGGAAACCGGGGCCTAGGAGATCCTTTTCCCAAATAAGCCAAACTCAAACCCACGTCTTTAATCTCCAAATACGTCACGTCATTATAGGGCCAATATGAGCGAGAACTCCAGGTTCAAAACAGGTCAAGGGTACGGTCTGACATCCTATGGGGCGAAATGAGACCTGGACCGGCAGAGGAAGAAAACTCAGTGTTGCATCCTGGGACTTCTGAATGCGGTGCCTGTGTGTCTCCTTTACTCGCCCTGGCTAATGTGCTGGTGCTAACTACTGGAAGGAAATCCAGAGGAGTGGACATTGATGTAGAGATTAACTTAAATGCCATTATAATACGCAGCCCCTAGTTGAGCTGTTTAATCTATCATTGTTATCTGTCACGTTGCTCGAGGACTGAAAGCAGTTGCATTACCAATCCATAAAGCTGGAGCTGCTCCCTGGGTGATAATTGACCACGTGGGTATTTCTATTCACGGGTTTTTATAAAGAAGGTAAAAGTGGGTTGTGTCCAAGTAGAGCATTTGATTGTGTTAATAAATGTGATAATCAGGTTGGACGTCCAACAAAATGCCTCCCACGAGTGGCCTGGTGGCCCAGCCTGCTGGGTGCCTGTAACCATGTAAAACCCAAGGCCATTGTCCCCAAATTGCTGTATTTGTTGTACAGGATTGTAGCCACTGTGCCCACTGGAGTTGTTTGTTCCAAAAGAAAGTTTCACATGAAGAGTCACGTGAGAAAGAACATTTTGCTTCCTTTGCCCCTTCCTTCCCTTCTTGAGTCAGTGCTGGAGTTTGAGCGCGGTGACTCAGGAACTCCCTCAAATTGCAGAGAAAATCCTTTCCAGGCTGGGCTCCTAAGGGCTGCCAGTGCGAGCTTGTCCGGTTCTCAGCCATGCAGCCGCTGAGACCCATTGGGGGAGACCCATCCTGGTGGGGAGACCTCTCATCTGGGGGGAGGCCCAGCTGGTGAGGAAACCCGGGCCCTGGTGGAGCAAAGCCCCACTGTCCTGCTTCTGATCAGCTCCAGGGACATTTGCTCGGCTCAGGGCACCTTGACCTCCTTACACGGGGCTCAAACAAACAGCTCGCCGGAGCAGAGGCACTGGGGCTTGGGACTGGCCTTGGGGTGGAAGGTGACGGGCAGGCACAGGGATGGATCTGCCTCTGTCACTTCTGCAAATTAGTTCTCAGACAGTCCTTCAGCCTCTTTCCTCCTCGTGCCCATCTGTGGAAAGAAGCTAACATCACTCGCCGTGTGGGTTTACGGTGAGTGCTGAGACGGGTCCCACAGGGCAGTCATCTCTCAGGACAACCGCACCAGTGCCGGGAATAGGTATTCACATGTATAATGTTGTTTGCAACTTTCTTACTTAGGTGTTGAATCTTGGAGGCCCAGTTCTCAGAGTAGAATACGGCAAAAGTATGTGGTTAAAGTGGGTTATGTGGAAAGAGCTGGGGTCCGTTCTTTGCCCTTGACCTCCGGTGGTAGAGTGACCCCGTGTATGTAGACGCCACTGCCTGGTGAAGACCAGCCTTGAGCATTGTGGGGGCGGGGACGGGGGATGGAGGTCAGTGTGTGGCACCCTGGTCACAGGATGGCCAGTGCTCAGGGCTCTCGTCACAAAACGCGGGCAGGTTCGGAGACACTGTTTGCAGCCCAGTAACATCTTCAATGCAGCAGACGGGATTGCTTGCACCTTCCTGGGGGCCGTTGGCTGCACTGCTCACAGGCTCCCGAGGGAGAAGTTGTGAGGCCTTTCAGGAGGTGATGGGCGTAATTACCACCCTGCGCCTTCCCTCTGGCCCTCAGTGGCCAGGAGCTGCTGTTACATCCATCTGACGCTCGGTGGGTTAAAACGCTGTGGTCCCAGCGTGTTCTCTCTGTTTTCAGAATCACATGGGCAAGCAGTCTGCAGCCTCCAGCTCGAGGCCTTTCCCTCCTGTGCAGGGAGCGCAGAACACAGGCCTTTCTGGCAATGGATCTTCTGTCTATTTCTGTGGCTCCCATCACCATGGAATCTCAGGTCCCCGAAGCACGGGCTAAAAACAGAACCCGGGGGCGGGGGGAGCGCCCTTCCCGACTCCATCGCTGGGAGCTCTGCTCCTCAGAGAACAAAGCAGGAACAGAAAAGTGACTCCCTCCTTCCGGGGCTGCTCCGCCTTCAGACCTCGGCGCAGGGCCGGCTCTGGGCCTGTCCTAGCCTCCAAGAGGGTGCGCTGGTCCGGGCGGCCGCGGTCAGCACCCTGCTCAGACCCTGGCGTCTGGGAGCCCCGCTCATCCACGTGCACGGGGGGTCGGCCAGGAGGCCCAACGCTGGGCTGGGGCCGGGGGAGCGGTAGCGGAACGCAGTGCGTGACGCAGGGCCTGTCCTCAAGGAGAGAGCAGGCCCGTGTGAATGCAGAGCCGCGGGAAACCAGCGCTGTGATGGGTGCGTTGGGGGCACACCTGCGGGTCCCAGAGCCTGAATGGAGAGAGCAGCGTGAGCCCGGCTGGTGCTCTGACCAGTAGAAGTGGCAGGACGCTCTGGGGCGGGGCGGGGCGGGGCCGGGAGGAAGCGACCAGAAAACAAGGCGGGTGGTAGCTGGTGGTGCCCCGAGAGCCGCGGGCGCGTGCAGCCTTGTGGGCGGGACCCAGGCCTGGTGGGCCGGCCGCCCTCACTCAGGGCCCAGCTGGCCCGCGGACCCTTAAAGGGCTCGGGCCACGTCCCCAAACAGCAGGTAAAGGTGGGGCTGGGTTCTGGAGGTGTCCGCCAAGCCAGCAGAGCAGAGTGGAGCCCACGAAGGCTTCCTTCAGAGACGGCACCGACGGAACGCTGTCAGTGTCTCATGTGCGGGGCTTCCGCAGTCGGTCAGCGCTCGGTACAGGCAGAAATGCCTTTTCCGTGATGCGTAGCTCCCATTTAAATTCGCAGTTTAATTTTCTCCCGTGAAGAGGGCCGCCTCTCGGCAGAATTGTACTTCAGAACTTTTCATTGTTAACAGAGCGTTTTCTGATACGTGGTTGTAGTTGATTCCGTGGTGCACAGCTGGGAGGGTGGGTATTTTAGCTGTTCTCTGACCAGGAGAGAATGGAATCAGGAATCAGCAGACCAGGAATCAGCCAGTGGGGCATCAGTGGGCGAGCCCGGAGCTGGTGCAGGAAGAGAATGTCATCACTGTAGGGCTGAGTAAGCTGAGGCAGGTCAAGGTTAAGGTGCCCCGGGCCACCCCGCCCGTCACCCTGCAGGCTCCGCTCTGAGGTCCGCTTCAGGGCCCTTGGGACTGTGTGACTGTCCCACCTCTCCCTTTACTCCTTCCAGCCTCCCTGAGGAATTTAGCCAAAATCTTTACCAGCTTGTGGAGGAAGGTGTGATGGGCCGTAAGATCGTTTATACTTTATACTTTGAAACTTTAAAATAGGAGGATTTATTAACTGAAAGAACCCGGCATCTAGAAATCACATTTCCGCCAAATTTCGGGGGGCTGGGGCCGTTCCTTTTGTTTTCTAAATGCTGTCATGGCGGCCGATTGCTTCTCCTGTCTGGATGGTAATTTCAGGTTCGGAATCTATGGGAAGCCATACCTCTTGGTGAAAATTTCCTAAGAAGGGGTTTCGTTGATTCTGGTTATAATAACCGTCTGTGTAGACTTCTAGGGTGAAACTTGACTGGCCGAGCCAACCATATGAAGCTTAATTGACCATTAGGGGTTGAATCGTGTCCCCCGATTGCGTTGAAGTTCTAACTTCCCAGTGCCTGTGAGTGCGAGCTTACCTGGAAACGGGGTCTGGGAGGATGAGCCAGTGAATATGCAGTATTAGGGTGGCCCTGATCCCATAGGACTGGTGTCCGCATCAAGAAGGAAATCTGAACAGAGACAGACACTCACAGAAGGCAGACGATGTGAAGACACAGGCAGAAGATCGTCGCCTACGAGCCAAGGAGTGTCCAGGGCCACCAGAAGCTGGGGAGGGGCCAGGAGCAGTCTCCATCACAGCCTCCGGGGAACCCACCCTGCTGACACGCCGGTCCTGGACTCCTGGCCTCCAGACCGTGAGACAATGCACTTCTGTGGTTTAAAGCTAACGGTTTTAGTACAGCCCTAGGGAACTCATTCACTGAGCACTAGATTCAGTGACACAAACCAGGTTGGCACCGAGCCAGCTGACTCCTGGGCCACTGGGAACACTTCACAGACCGTTTGTCGAGAGGGCTCAGGAACGCTTACTTTTAAGAAGTCTCTGATGGAAAGAAACGTGCTGCGTTAGGAGAGTGTGGCCTGCCTCTGGGAGAAACGGCCGTGTTTAACTGTGAAGGCTTCATGGTCCCGCGAGTGTCTCTGGGACTGTTTGGAAATTCAGGGCTATTTGTCGTCAGCGGGAGCACGAGGCAGATCCCGGGAGCTTCCTGTCAGCGATGACCGAGCAGGTTGCCTTCCCCTCGTCTCTAAATTTCTGGTCTTCCACCGGTTTAGATGCGTCCTGTGTGGAAGCTTTTCATCAAACCCCGCTATTTTTCTGCCCTTTCTTCTGGCTCTGTTACGGTGCTCGCCTAGGATCACTTTCAGTTTCATCGCTTGGAAAACCCTGATAATTAGATTTAAATCATAAAATATGCTAATGCATGCAGATAGGAGCAGGATAGAGATTTCAAAGGCAACTTAATGGATTCTTCCCCTTGGCAGAAACAATGCTGAGCCGTGTGGATAATAGCTTATCTGTTCTTAGAGATCCAGGGAGGTTACATAAGAGCAGCCCCAGACCACCTGGGGCCGAGCTGAAGAGCCTGAGGGCTGGATCATGGCTGCAGTTAACAAGTAATTATCCTTCATTCCAGAAAATGCTCTCTGGACATGCCCCACGCCATGTGCAGGAGCCAAGTCTCATTCCTGCACACGTGAGTGTCTGCTCGCTGGAGGGCACAAGCCCCGTGCTATGGGGCGTCTTGGGGTCTCAGCAGGGTCCTGCCCTCGGGGGGCTACTCCCAGGGAACAAAGACAATGGATGTAGAAATGCCAGCCGTTGGATTACATACGCGCGACCCCTGCCCACCCTGAGCAAAGGGGCGTGTTGGTGGGGGGAGACACAGGACCCACAGAGCAGGCGGTCTTCACCCAGGCGAGCGGACACCAGCCCTGCTGGGGAGCCAGTGGCAAAACACGGCCTCGTGGGAGGCACCTCTGCCCAAGTATCCCGACCCTAGAAATACGACGGCCTTGGAGGGGAGAGGATGTGCTTCTGAAAACGCACAGCTAGGAAGGGTCTCTGGAAGGTGCGGCTGGACGGCAGGGTTGGGAAGGGGGCCGGGCGCGCTCTCTGCATCTTGTGCAAGGCTGGGAAGGGCCTAGAACCTTTGTGGGGGGCAGCGGGGATTTCCAGGCCGCCAGTACTTCATGTCTTCTGAAGGTGAGGCTTTATGAACGCTCGTGCGTGGGGCTGAAGCTGAGGAGACTCGGCCCCGTCAGGAGGGCAGGGGCAGCGACCCCAGCGGACGCACGGCCGGCGCAGGACGGGCCAACGCTTGGGGTCCTGGGAAGCTCGCTGGTCTAGATCGGCCTCCTGCCCAGAGGGGAGAGGGGGAGCGAGGTGGGCTTTCCAGCCCTGAGAATGGGCCGGTCTCTACACAAAGGGGCTGTGGGGTATAAACGGGTCTAACACCTGTTAGACAAGGAAGGGTATTTGTGAAATTGAAGCTTAAGCTCAAACACCTAACAAAAGTGTGAAGCCTTCCCTGACCCCCATATGAAATCTCATCCCCCTGCAGCCAACCACCCGTGGGCTCCTCCACCGGTGACGCCCTCTAGCAGATGCTTGGTCTACATCCAACATAGAATATAAAATATTAGAGAATATAGAATACAGAGAAGGAAGCTTTGCTCAGGGCTGGCTCTCTAGTCCTTCCAGTTAGAGCATAGCATCCACGAAGGATGGAGGCTTTGCTTTGCACTCACGGGGCCCAAGTGCTCAGAACAGAGCCTGCCACGCAGTTCAGGCTCAGTGTATTTGTGGAAGGAAGGGACGGAGGGAGGGAGGGAGGAAGGAAGGAAGGAAGGAAGGAAGGAAGGAAGAAAGGGAGGAAGGAAGAAAGGAGTGAATGGAGAGAGATTTGGGTTCTCTTGCAGGCAGAGTGCGCATTAGGTAAGGGCCCACCCAGAGAGAACCACACGGTGGCCGGCCTCTGCTCGCATCAAATGGGGCTTCAAGGTCACAGGGGCCAGTGCCGGTTGTCTTGTTTCCTGTTTCTTTCTCGCGTGGCTCTGTTTGTGGAGCAGCTCAGCACATGTATGAGAACCATCAACTGGCTACTAGAGTCCTTTAACGCATCCACATTTAAGTCAGCAAATAGAGCCTTAGGGCAGCGGACCTGGGCCCCAGCCCTCGGGGGTTCTGTCCAGGCCCCTTTGCTGACCCGTGTTCAGAGTGTCTGACTCCCTGTTGTTCAAGACAGAAAAACTTCAGAAAGTCACTTGCACTAATGCAGGGACGGGGGCCTTGTCATTGTTTTTCTTGCTTTAAATCAAGAACTGCTAACAGCATTTTGATGTTCACATTCTTATTTCTTCTAACTAGACCTTTCTTCTCCTTTCGTGAAAATGACCTGACTTTACCACATCTTGCACTTAGCAGGCAGGCAGTAACCGCGACATGAACGCGTGCCAGCCGAGCGCAAGCCTCAGCCCACCCGCTCCTCGGACACTTGGACGGGGGGTGGGGGTGGGGGGGCGAGTGGAAGGATGTGCGCAAATAACCGCGTCCTGGAGCTTAAACCGTTGGCCGTGGCGTCTGTAAAACACAGCCCCCCATCTTTCTGTTCTGCCCCTTGATCAGTTCACAGTCCCCCAAATTGCTTTGTATCCTGCGATAAAACAGGAAAAGGTTTCATGTTCAAGCATCCCTGTGATTGTTTTGAAAGGGCCATTCTGTCTCTCTGTTAAGATTTAATTATCTGTTGCAAATAGCATCTGTGAATGAATGTTGCCCAACTCATTTTGGAATAGAAATGATCAAATATTTGGTAGCCAGAAGCCAAGTGGTGATGGCAACACCAAACACACAGCTTTCTGCTCTGGCTCGTGGCAAACAAAACAAGATGGTAAATCAGAGGAAGGAAGGGGATGTGCCAGCTGAGACACACAGTGACAATCGCTTTGGGTGCCCTCACGCACTTTATATGCGTTTCAGCAGCTTTGTCTTGTGGAACACGTGCACACATGCACACGCAGCCTGGCGCAGGGCACTTCCTTGTTCTGGCACCTGCAGTCCGACTTCAGTGTCACTTGCTGCTGGAGCTGTGTCTCTCGAGGTTTGCTGCCACCTCGTCAGGCTTCCCGAACCCAAGTGCACTTGTCTCCATTCTGAGGAAATATTTAAATTTCTCCCCAGCCCTTTGGCACATCTCCTTTGAAAGGATGTCTTTGAACCGCGAGGCTCTACGTCATCTGGAAGTTCCGTGCAAAGTTTGATGCCTTTTCCCAGCGGTCCTGCGGGTTTGGAGCTCTCTGACGTTGTTCTCTGGGTGCGGTCTCAGTAAGAGCAGCGACCCTCCTGGCAGGGGCATTCCGCCCCGGTGGTTCCGCCTCCAAGTATGTTTTTTTCCCACATCCACGTCCACATCTGCATCAGCAGCTTGTCTGAAGCTAGAAAATGACGGTCAAGAGAATTGAGTTGCTCACCGTTTCAACACCCAAATTTAACTATTCACGGTTCGGAGTGACTGCAGCATGAATAGTGGTACTCAAACGGGCCGCATCGCAAAGGCGAGTCTCCAAATTATCCCAGCGTCTTCTCCTTCAAAGTTCAGGAAACGTTTAGACGAAGTCAGTTTTTCTCGAGTGAGTTGAAACCCAAGTTTTTCCGCCAAAGGGCTTGTTGGCCCAGCAAGCAAACGTCATCCTTAGTTTTACTTTCTTAAGCTCCCGTTCACTGTGGTATTGAACAGTTGGGCTTTCCCTGGCCTGTGGCCCCAGAGCAGACTGTCAGCGGTTTGCACGTGTAGGGTCGAGATGGAGGGAGGGCTGGGGAGCAGAGGGTCACCAGCTGCCCACGCGGCGGGCATCCCCTCAGCTGCTTCCCTTTTGTCTTGCGTGGCTCCGAGCGGCAGAGACTGGCGTGTTATCCTGGTCACAGGAGGCTCCTGGAAGGCGGGGTTCCGGCACTGGCTGGGCACCTTGGAGCATCCGGGGCTGATTGCAGTTGGAGGAACAGGTTTGAGGGTCTGGGGGCGAGTGGCCCTTCACAGAGCGACGGGCGGCAAGTCCAGCGGCAGGCGGTGACCCCACTCAGTGTCTGCACGGCGCGTCGTGACGGTCCAGGCAGGACACGGGGGCGGAGAGGCCGTTGTCCCTCGGTGAGCAGGGCCCCTCTGGGGTCCTGGGCAGGGACAAGCAAGGCCGTGTGGTGATGGGACGAGGCCACAGCGTCGGGCGGGCGGGGCTCCGGGCTCTGCATATGGGAGGTGGGAGCCGATGGATCCCACAGGACCCCTCAGCGTCGAGACTCCGGAGTCATGGGTCTCGGGATGAAACACGGGAAGGTCCTAGGGGGCCTCCGCCATGGTCCGGCCTTCCAGACCCCTCAGGCTGTGAGGCAGGCAAGGGCCAGCACACAGACGCCAGGATAGCACCAGGCTCAGAGGCTGGGCTTCAAGAGGGAGGGTGAACGACCTGCCCCGGGAAGGATGCTGGTCTCCCGACTGGCGGGTCACCATGGAGGGCGGGGGCCGTCAGGGGGCGGGGAGATGAGACGGAGGCCTTTGGCCCAGCCCGTGGTCCTGCGGCCGCACCAGTTACCTGAGGCCGATCCAGCTCGCCCTTTCCCCTCCCAGCAGGAGATGAAAGCACCTGGTCCCCCAGCCCTGCTCCCCTGAGTGTAGGAAATCTTCCCCCACAGACGGGAACCAGGGCCCGGCTGCCCGGGGAGGAGGGCCTGGGCTCTGTAGGCACCGATTCCCCAAGCTCGTGAACCCCTCCAGTACTTGGTGTCTGACCTCCGCCCTCCCCGGTCCTGGACCACCTGTTGCAAGCCTGAATCGGGACCTCATTCTGTGTCCTACTCCCGTGGGGTGTGACTGAGCCGTACCCTGGCCCTGGGGAGTACTCGTCGGGACCGCGCAGGGCCCGAGTCCTCCAGGGGGGACCTGACAACCTCCCCTCCCCCCTCTCTGTGACGGGGCTCGGCCACCACCCGACTGGGGGTGTCTCTTCACAGGTCTCCCGACCATGGGCTGGGCCCCTCTGGGACTACACCAGGTGAGGGTGAGCTGCATATGTAGGACTAGGCATAGCCAGAAGTTTCTAGCACCAGATTAGCTCTTAGACTTACTCTTGCCCGTTTCAGGTTTTTTCCCAGGTCAGGACAGAGCAGGGCTGTGCCGGGGAAGGCACCATAGGTCTCACCCCTGAAACACCCCGTAAACATCATTCGAAGCAGAGGAGTGGACCTTTGGGTGAATTACTTGGCAAAATCTATTTCACAGTGATTAGTTGCACTGGGGAGCATGAATATGGTGGGTTTTCACTTCTGATATGTACGGATCTTAAAAGACGGAACTAGCAGTCGATAAGTAAGTAGGAAGGAAAGGAAGGGAGGGAGGGAGGGCGGGAGGGAGGAAGGGGCGCCCAGGAGGATGGAAACAGTGACAACTGAGAAACGACAACGCTGACAGAAAGAAAATGATAAACTGGCAAAAACAAAACGACAAAGCGTCAGAAGCAGATCCAGTTTAGCAACGGTTATGCCGATAGGACGGGCTCCCAGACCGGTGTAAACACGGTGGATCCTTTCTGAGGAAGGAGCCAGTTCCAGGAGCCGTGTGGCTGTGACCGGGCTTCTGGGTTATAGGTTCCTTCGTGGGCCTGCGGGAGACTTGGTTGTCCTGCTCTCAGGTTTCTCCTGCAGCAAAGAGTCACGGATCCCAGGCAGCCGGCCAGCCGCTCCCCTCTGGGGGAGCCCGAGCCCCTCCAGTGGGAGGGCCGGGACACGGACGCAAACGCCACATCACCAGAGACAAATGGGACAGAGATGGCCGCCCCATCTCTCTGGCACGGGCAGCAGGACCCTCTGCTGCTAAGGATCGGTACCCCGAGAAGGGCATGATTTGCGTACCAATTAAATACAGATCAAAGTCCCTCCGTTTCCCAGTGGGGATCTCTCTCAACCTTCTCCTTTCCTCAGCACTCGGGCTCCTGGCCCCGACCCTCTGCCTAGACCTGCTCACCCTCTGTCTCCCTTCCTTCATTTCCATGATACGCCGTTGAGAACAGAGGGGTGTGCACGGTGTCCACTGTGGTGCCGGCTGGGGTCACGTGTCCTCCAGTATTTTTAGTTACTGATCCCCCTGCTGCAGGATCTGGTGTCTTTAAACCACTGATAACAGTTCCGATCGTTATCTCCCCCTCCGGCCCCACTCAAGGCCACCGCACGCCTGTCACTATTTTGTCCACATGCCCTTTCACAATTTATACCCTCATCTCATTCCCTTTCATTTTTCTCTCCTTAATTGCGTTCCCCGCTTCCCCGACTCGGAACCGTCCCCTCGAGTGACGCTGACTTTTCACCTCCGTCTTTGTCTGCCGGCCCCATCCAGTGAGTTTCATTACGCGTGTTCTCACCATCCTGCACATCTTTTCCCTTTGGACTAGACCAGTCCCGCCCACCCTTCGATCACGGTGGCCCTGGAGCATCCAGTGAGTCTGGTTTTCCTCCTGCTTGGACCCTGCGTCTGCCCCGCATCATCTACCTCGAGCGCACAGAGTGACTCTACGTGAACATTTTATAATGCGAAGGGCGGGCATCCCAAGTCTAGTCTCTTCTGTTTTCCTCTCTCGCATGTCTTCAAAACAAACCAACAAGAAAGTTTATCCAGCACTATTCTGTGTGATAAAGCACTAAACAAGGTGTCCTAGGAACATCCCAATTGCCCTTTGTTTCCTGCTAGCAGGTGAAGATGGTCAGTTTCCCTAAGACAGCTCTTAGCTTCAGCAAGAATATCATCGAGCAGATGCCCCAGAGCTTGGCTCCAGTGAGTTGCTGTGTGTGTGCCTGTGTGTGTGTGTGTGTTTCTGTTTCTCTGAGTGCACCGTCTTTACGGGATAGAAGACCCCAAAGCATTTCTATCTGCTAGGAAATAAAAAGGGTCCACGTTCCTTACCTTTCTCATGAAGCCCTAAATATAAAATAGATTTTCTGATGATTTCTGAAAGCATCACGTTTCAGTCTCCCTGGTCTTTCCCTGCAGGATCTGGGGAGGGATGTGGCTTTGGCCCCTCGGAGGCACTCGTTTCCCCATCTTCTGCGTTGACGCGATTCTGATTTTCGCACTGTCCTTGCTCCTCCTTGGGGAGATGTGTGCATTCCCCTTCTCTGCTCCAGCCCCCTTTGTGAATGATGAGAGAAAATATTAATTGTTTTTTTAGGAATTAATTATCATTGCCATGTTTCAGAGGCCCTGTTGTCTCTTGGTGACCTCTGGCTCTATCAGGTTTCATTAAATCGCATAATTTATCTTAATACTTCCTGGAGCCTTCCTCTCATTTCTGAGCCTGGCTTTCTCACCTGTTTTTTTTCTTTGTTTGACTTTTTAAACTTCGGTATGAGATACTGTTCTCATTCTGCTCTGCCCTGGTACTTTCTATCTTGCAGGGATTTCTCTCTTAGCGTTCATCATTTCTACCCTTCCTTCTTCTCTGTAATAATAACACTTAGCATTTATATAGTGCTTTTCTTCCTCAAAGTGCTCCATAAACTTATGGAGGTTTAATTGTCTTGCCCTGTCAGGCAGTGCTGGATCGGCTATCAGAGGCCTGGATGCCGCATCAAAGGCTCAGGCAGGGGACCCGAGGGCCCCGCAGGCTTCCCCCCGACCTCACCGTTAATTCCGCATGCAGGGCCCTTCTCCGTGAAGGAATGAGGAGAGCCGTGTCCTTCAGAGGCAGCCCTGGAACTTGCTTACACGGTTCACCCCATTAAAGCTGTAATGGATTTCTAAAACCCTCACCCCAGGGCCACCCCTGGGAAACATGACACATCTTATTACATAGAGGAGGATGGGAAACGGGGCCGAACACTTAAACATCCAGCTTGGTTACTGCAGCGGTCAGGCCTACGGGGAAACGAGCTTCCTGGGGGCCCTGCCATGATGATCGGGGGGCAAGATGCTGGGGCAGTGATGGCCAACCAGCAGTCAGTGGAAACCAGCCTTTTAGGGCCCAGCACTACAGACTGATCACCTACGAGCATCTCCTGAGATTTTTTAGAGTCGTTATTGCAGATAAAGATGCACCAATAACTTGTCTTAGAAGAAACAGCAAGGCAACATCACAGTGAGAGAGGAAGCAAGAACCTCATGATTATTTGCCATGTTTCTCTGAGTGCACCGTCTCTCAGAGAAACGGTTTGGGGCTCCTTATTATTTGGGGCTCCTTCCGTTTATGCTTTCTCTAGAGAAACCTCATTTAAAGAAATGGCACGACGTCTTAGTGGAATCTTATGACGTTTTCCACCCAAAGACTGTCTCACCCAGCCCCCAAAGACCATATTCTCTTCACATTTTGTCTTCAACTCTGTTTCTGTCATTTTTTAAGCCTTGAAAATAAGTGTAAGTACGTAACCAAGCTGTGGAGTAAACAGTTTCTAGTGGCTACTCTTACTAACACTTCTTGAGCTACATTAGGAGAAAAAAACCCAGTGGCGGATTTAGTAATCCATTAGCTGAAACTCCGATTCGCTGGGAGTTTCAGCTTTACGTCGAGTATGATTGTACTGATGAGCATTTTGATGACTCTAGGGGTGGCAGGTTCTGAAGAGCCTGCGAATCATTAAAGAAATATTAAATTACATTGAGGTTAACTTTATTGTGAACTGTATCTTCATTCTAACAACTTGGAAAGTAACACTCCAGTTACGGCACACAAATAACAAGTTTATGAACTGGATTTCTTGTGTATGCCTGGCATACTACATATGGTTCCGTGTATATTAGAACAAATAAATGACAGGGTAATGCTTTTCTAAGTTAAATATCTAGTTTTTAAAGGCATGTGACTCTTCCAGGGAAACAGTGATAACATGGTAATATACGGTGCTCTGGAGTGACTCTTTGTCGGGATAATCAAGTCTGGGTGTCGTAATGGTTTTGCAGCCCTGGACAGTCACAGAGCTTGTAGGACCCAAGAACCAGATGAATCAGTGCGTGTGACCCGCGATTAAATCGCTTATAAAGGTTGTAAATGCACAGCGAAGTTTATTGATTTCCCAGAAAATAATCATGTCTTGACCTTGGCACTGTTCAAATGGGATAAAATCATTATTCCCGGCCGAGGCGAGGCCATGAGAAAAGCAAGCAGGCTTCCCTCCCTGTCGTGAATTTGCCGAGACTTTACCCCAAGATGCTGAGTGACCCTATGACCTGTTGGATACACGAGGATGATGTTGAGATGTTCTTTTCCACCCGAGTCCCGCCCGGTGGTGGCCCCGAGTCCCGCCCGGTGGTGGCCCCGAGTCCTGCCCGGTGGTGACCCCGAGTCCCGCCCAGTGGTGACCCCGAGTCCTGCCCAGTGGTGGCCCGAGTTCCTTGGCTCCTGGAGCCTCACTCTGTCTGTCTCCACACGGGACATCTCCTCCCAGCATCTGTGTCCCCGTGTCTCTTCTTTGAGGACACCAGTCATATCAGATGAGGGCCCGCCCAGCTCCAGAGTGACCCCATCTTAACTAGCGACATCTGAAAAGACCCTCTTTCCAAATAGGCTGTATTCTGAGGTCCGGGGCTCAGGACTCCACCTGTCTTTTGGGGACACAGTTCAGCCTGCAGTAGCTGTCTCTCCAGTTTCCAGTTGCTAGAATTCGAGGACCCAGATCCGGAATGAGGACACGTTCTTGGATGACCTTCCTGAGACTCTCTGGCCAACAAGAGAGAGACAAGCTCACTTGCCCTTGACTTCCTTAAAGTTCAGACTCGCTTTTCTTCCCTCCAGTGGGAGACCCTGATTCCAGGTGACCGGACACCTGCATCTGAACACAGCTTTACCGCTGCAGCCCTTAGACGGCTTAATCGAGGTCGAGTTGCGTCCGCTTAACTGACGTGTGCCTGACTGTCGGGATTTTAAAAATGAGCGCTTGACACTCCTCGCTGAGCCTGTTGTGGTCCCGGCTACACTCCTCATATGACAGATCCAGGGGGTGTAAATTCTCCGTTTTTGGTCTGCGACCAGCTCCGGCCAAGATTTCATGGCTTGACTTTCCGTGTTTCCCCTCTGTGAACTTGCAGGCTCATACACGTGCACCTTGCCACCATGTGCCAGGGTCTCCGTGACACTTCTACCATCAGCACAGTGGTCAGGGGAGCTCGCTGTGAGGGCCATGAAGTGAACCAGGCTCCTCGGAACAGGGTCTGAGTCACCGTCTCTGTGGTCCCTTAGCCCAGGGTCTTCCCAGAGTGCCATCAGCTACTTCTTGTCACCCTGACTCTCCCATGTCACATTTATCAAGCAGAATATACATCAGTTGGTACAAGGCTGGTCACTGTCCGCCTGGGGAAGCGACCCCGCTCTCTGTGCCTCAGCTTTACAGCCCCTGAGTGGAAGGAATTGGAGCACCACCGAGCTTTCCAGCCCAGGTGACGGGGCCACAGATGGTTGCAGGTACACAGAAGGAGTCCCCAGCCCCTGCAGTGGCCAGGCGGGCCTCAAGCAGCTGCAGTGGTGGCTGGGAACCTCAGCTCTTCACCCCAGCCTGCCATCCAAATATTGTCATTTTTATGCGCCAGGGACATGCCAGGGGAGCCCTGGGGCAGAGGCTGTCGGGGTCCCTTTGAGAGGAATGCTTTTCATTTAATTCCAAGCCCGGTTCTTTGAGGCCTGTTCCAGGTTCTGTGCAGTATTGGGTTGCCTTCGTACTTGATCTCCGGGCATCCAGTAAGCATCTGTCTGCAGACCCAGTCCGTGCCAGGTCTTGCTCTAGACAAGGCAACACTGGGGTGTCCAGGACGCTGCCGAGCCCTGCCCTCAGGACAGACAAGGGCCCAGAGAGAGGGGGTTGGAGATGGGGCAGCTCGGGGCCGCTGAGAAGGCTGGTGACGCGGCCCAGAGTCTCCCAGCAGGAGCGGGACGTAGTGCTCTCAGTGGGACGGGCAGGAAGGGCTGCCAAGGGCAGCCTTTGACCTGGGACTTGAGGGGTGGAAGAAGCCAGCACGGAAGACAGCAAGGCAGCGGAGGGCTTCCTCCCAGGCTTTGTAAGCCTCTCAACACTCTCCTGGTTGGAGAAGGACTCGGGGAAACGTATTGAACGGGTTTTCCCTGCGTTGGAGCAAGAAGAACTGGGGCAGTGAGACCTCTGACACGCACTAAACGCACTGCTCACGCACCTTGGGAAATCCAGGAGCCGCCACGATGCCCCACGCGGTGTATAATCTGCCCGTTTCCTTGGGTCAGGTGCTCATTTCCAACGTTCCGTCCAAAAGGAAAGCCTTGCTACGTGACTGAGTAACGGATGTGCTCAGAAGTAGGATTTTGAAATACGGAATTGAGATCGACAGTGATAATTCGTATTTGTGGACTGCTTTTCCTCCTTGCCCTCGGAATATTTCTCAGCAGAGTACGAAAACACGCGTGTGTTTCACACATCCTCACGGGAACCCTGTACAGGAGGCAAAGTGGCTAATGATAGTAATAGTAAGAAGAACAGCAGCTAATACTTACTGCATGCTGACAGCAGCCAGCCTCGCACATGCGTGAGACTGCACACACCTATATGTTTACTAATATATTCCAGGTACAATAACCATAATGTATATGCCATACTGATTAATATGCTATTTATTGACCTCCTACTATGTGCCAGGCCCTGCCTGAGTGCCTGGGGATACAGTTCTGAACAAAATAGACAAAACCTCTGCTCTCAGCGTTTACTTAATGGCCTTGAGTCCTTACAAGACCCTGGCAAATACTTGCTGTTGTTATTGCCATCACAAGATGAGAATTCAGAGGCGTGGAGACATTAGGCAGCTTGTCGAAGCCACACAGGCAGTTAAGTGGCAAGGCCAGCACTGCCCACAGGGGTAACGCGGAGTGAGCACCTCCACACGGCAAGGTGAGGAGACGGCTGAACTTCAGTTTCTTCATGATGGCAACACAGGGACAGCTCCTGAGGACACCGGGCCCTGCCTGACCACACGTAGCAGACTAAGATGCTTCCCAGGGGCACAGGGAGTGCAGGTGAAACACCCAGGGGTCCTGCGGCAGGGACGCGGGAGGTGCAGGTGACCTCCCCCCAGCCTTAGCCTGGACCTTTGTCTTAGCAGTAGCGCTAGATGGCCCAGGCGTCCAGAACAAGCCGCTGGAGGGACACAGCCTTGTTCTCCCTAATGCGCTGTCTTGCGTGAAACTACACCCCAGCCTGCCATGCGAGGCGAAGGGAAGGTTTCCTGGGGACTAACCATTTCAGGCCCCAGACAGAAGAGTCGGAGAGGAAACAAAGCCGTGTGTGTCTGTCCAAGCGACGGGCTATCTACCTCCCCTGGGACCGGCGGCCCCTGGCCTGGGAACGTCTTCTTGTGCGACAGTTTACAGCCGTTCAGTTTTTCTGTCCTGATTAAACCTGGTCATCGGATACACAGAGAAAACCCCAGCCTCATGTCTCTCAGAGGAATCTCAAGGAATTCTACTCCAGTGAACGAACAGCCGTCCCAGCCACAGACGAGGAGCAGTGACGTCCTGGGATCCTGACAAGCATGGCGCGCTCTGCCGTCAGGAGTGGGTGGGACCCAGGAGGCCAGCACAGGTGTTTTCGTACCTTAGGTGGAAGGTGTCCTTGCTGGGGTGGCGCTGATGGTGCCCTGGCAGATTCTTCTCCTCGGCTGCCCCTTTCCTATCCCCCTGTACCGTTAGCACCTACTAGGCACCCGCAAGCTTAGTAGCTGCGCCCAGTGTATTTATGTCGCTTGCAGTCCCGCAGTTTGGTGGTTTCGGTGGGGTGGGCGGAAGGTCCCTGGTTGTGACTCCCTCTCTCATGGGCTGTGGTCAGCTGTGGTCCGACCTGCTCTCTCCCACGCCTGCAACCTTGGCTGGGACACACGGGCTGACACGGCCTCTCAGCCACCAGCCAGCTGGTCTGGCAATTCACGAGGATTTGGGCGGAAGGTCAAGGGTGAGGGGAGAAGCACACCAGGGCCTGGGGTCGTTGCCCGGGGGACTGGCTCAGGGTCACTTCTGCCCAGGTCAGAGCTAAGGCCAGTCCACACTCCAGGAGGGGGCCGTGGTTTCAGCCTCTCGCTGGGAAGAGCTGCCCCGTCACCCAGCCAAGAGGGGAGCTTTCAGGGAGGAGCCGGACTGCGGTGGTTTCTGCAAAGCTTCCAGCAGCCTTGTCCCTCCCACCCAGCCATAGTGCGTGCAAGCAAATGCAGTCCCTCAGGTGACACCCACTCTCAGACAAGCGCACTCCTGTTACCTTGACTCTCCTGGGGATGTCTCACCCCCATCGCACTCTGGTGTCCCTCATAGATGTCCCCCAAACAGGACTCAACTCCAGGTCCACCAGCCTTTTGCTAAAACCCTTGGAGGCAGGTGTGTTTTAGAGTTCAGAATTTTTAGATTTCAGAATAATACATCCATATACTGTACACATACGTGTACACATACATAGCACAGCACCTGGGCAGCACTTTGTAATCAAACACATTAGTCTTTCTACATTAAAATGTATCACTGTTGGGGACTTTCCTGGTGGTCCAGTGGTTAGGACTCCCAGCCTCCACTGCAGGGAGCATGGGTTCGATCCCTGGTCGGGGAAGGAACTGAGATCCCGCATGCCCTGTGGTGTAGCCAAAAATTTTTAAAAAAGGATCACTATTCACACTCAGTGGGTAAAGACCGTAAATAGCCCCACGCGGTTCAGCCAAGGTCCTGCTGCCCCGTGAGCTCGGAGCCGTCACCTGCCACCCAACGAACCACAAACAACTATGACAAAACTTCAGTTTTCAGAATGTCTTGGACCCAGAAGTGCAGATGAGGGATTAGGGAACTATGTACATTTTTCAATGTACATAGTTTAAATTGGAATTAATTACATTTCAACTAGGTTAAGAATCCATCCCTCATTTTCCCTCATAGTGGTTTCTGTAAGGCGGGAGCCGGGCCGCCTCCTGGCTCCGTCGTCTCCCCTGGACTAAGCAAAGGGCCTGAAACCTAGATACTCAGTAAAGGCTTGAAGAGAAATAAGTCCGCAAACAGCCCGTGTGCAAACTTGTCCCTCGAGGCAGGTTCTCTCCGCATGTGGTTAATTCTTCCTGTTTGATGCCAGTTCTTATTAATTTCATTGTCAGCAGTTGACAGATTCTGACCTGGTCCCATGTTCTGTTCCCTGCGGGGGGGCTTGAAGACCTCTCTGCATGTCCCTGGAAACGCACAGATATCTAGGTAGTGACCGTGTTTTATGCGATGCCGCGTTTGGAAAGCTAGGCAGGCAGCACGGGGCGCTGTGAGACGCTGGAGACAGGAGCTGGGCAGGTCGTTTAATATTCAGATTGCTTACAAAATCAGAAGGTGTGTCAGGGAGAGGCTGGAAGGCTTTGGGCCTTTCCTAGGCTGACTGACTTGCTCACAGTATCAGCGACGGGCCGCTCTGCTGTGCTTGCTCTGAGCTTTGCTTTTCCAGGTCAGTCGCGCAGAACATTTCCTAGGTGTCCCGCTGAGGCACCCACACTGTTCTTGCTTCAGGGGTTCCTAGTCGAGACGAGTAAACACATGTAAATTGGTGTGATCTGCACATGGTTTGTGGTGAAAAAGCAGCTTGCACACATTCTGGAACATTTCAGAAGGAGCTCTCCCATCTGCATGAGCTCCTCAGAGATCATCTCACCAAGGAAGTCACCTCAGAACTGGATTTTAAGGCAGGGAAGGCTTGGGAAGTCTTTCCAGGCCGAGAGAAAAGCCTGTGTCGGTGTTTGAACCTGCAGTTTGGCACGTCTGAAACATGGCGTGGTAGTACATGGAGACAGGAGCTGGACAGGTCGTTTAATATTCAGATTGCATACAAAATCAGAAAAAAATAGGTAATGTGCTTAAAGCTGAATAAAAATAATTTGAAAGCAATCTGATACAAATTCAGTACAACTGCTAGGCAACCTTAATGATGTAAACAATGTAAGGTCAAGTCCCCATCCTGACTAATAGTAACAGGCATCCTTGTTGCACCCCTGAGGCAAGAACCCATCTCTCGCTTCGCATCTGTTAGTTCATGTCATCCTCGCCACAAGTCTAGGAAATCTGCTCCACCATCAGCCCTGTTCAACAGGCAAGGAAGCTGAGGTCCCAAGAGGCCAAGTCGTTTTCCGAAGGTCACACAGAGAGGAACGAAAGAGTCAGGATTTGAACCAGCGTCCTCTGGCTCCAGAGCAGACACAGTTCCCCAGCGTGGTGTTAGTGTCTATGCCACATGTGGCCCCCGTAGGAGGCGTGTGCGGAGTCTTAGGTGCAAACGTGATTTAACACCGAAGCAAGAGGGTCCAGCAACACATGCTGAGGGCGAAGAGGGAGAAGAAAACTGCGGGAAGCATTCAGGAGTGTGTGCGCCGTCTTGTCCCAGGATTGCTATTTTAGAATCATTATCTGTTCTGTTAATGCAGATAAGTTTTCCCAGGGCCACATCTGAGGCATAAAAGCAATGACTAGATGACATTATGTGAATGAAACTGTACTTTTTCCCATGGCAACATGTGTGTCTGGGTGCATGTGCCCATGTGTGGATCTGGGGGGGGGGGGGCGGGTGCTTGTATGTGTGCGTTTGGTTGGAACTTAACAAGCAGGTGATCACAGAAAATGGCTCGCCGGGGGCCGGGGGTGAAAACCATTTGCGGAGCGGGGCGATTTCTCTGATTGTTCTCCGCGTTGCCGAGAGTGGAGCTGTCGTTGGTGAGCCGCCACCTGGCAGGTAGGACAGACAGCTGTGTCCCGGCCTCCTGCTTCAGTGGCTCGCGCAGCGTCTGTAGTAGATTAATTAGTGAGAATCTGATAAAACAAGAGGCAGCGTATTTCCTGTTTTGGACGTGTCACAATTATGTTGTTACTTTAGATCCCAGAATAAGCAGTAAGACGCAGAACTGCACCAGCGTTGCTTAACCCTGCAAGACAAGGAAGCGGCTGGGAACCCAGGGAGCTTGTCCGAGCCCCTGGCCGAGGCCGGGCTGGGTTCACTCAGGGTCACGACGACAGGCGATGTTGGAGGGCGTTACCTAGGAGAAGGGTCCTTCACCTGGCACGTGCAAACCCAAATCTGAGAGTCCGGCGCCCGGCTGAGGGGCTTTTTCTCTATGCATCCCAGGGTCCGCAGTGACATTGGCGCCTAGAAGTCATCCAGGCATGATGTGACTGTCTGGGAAATACAGTGAGCCTGGCTGCACCTTCTAAATCCTCACCTCCTGGCGCTCACGTGATGAGGGCCGTGATGGGGGCAGGGGGCAGACCCCTGCCTTTGTAGCTAAATTACATTCCTGCTTTCCATGCCTCGAAAGACGGCATGTTTTTCTTCCTTCTCTGCTCAGCCCAGGTCACAGATAAGCTTGTCAACCACTTTTCCGCTTTTCCTCAGACACTCATCAACACACATACACGCGCACAGACATGCACAGTACACAACACACGTCACCCCTACACCCGCACACACACACATACACTCAGCGCCGTCTGGGAGGACTTCCTGTGATTACAGAAGTGCTCTCTCTCGTGTGCCATTCGCTGTGTTACCCACTGGCAAGGGAGCGCTTAGAGTGAGCTAGTGAAACTGAGGGATGGGTTCTTAACCTAGTTGAATGTAATTAATTCCAATTTAAGCTCCTGGCTGGCGGCTGCCAAATCGACCAGCCCGGCTCTGGGACAGAAGCTCCGTGAGGATGGACTTTGTTTCCCTCACCTCCTTCCATCCAGCTTGGGAGCTTGAAGACGTGTTTGTCCACTGAGTGACGGAGGCAGTCAAAGGACAAGGGCCGGGCGACTTTGAGGGTGCCACTGGAGCTGCTACCCTAGCTCCCACCATCCGTGCATAGACGTCCCAGGGAGACTCTTCCCAAATGCTGAGCACTGACCGCCTGGAAGAGGGGCCGCCTCCATGGAAGGAATGTTTTAGTTGTTGCTGCAGTTGTGTGGGTAGCAGGTTATAATTCCATCACTCATGAACTTCCCAAAGCTTTTCAGAATCCATAAGTATTTCTCACCCTTTCAGGCCTTGGGGGAGACGATTTCCTTCATGTGTTCACCCAGAGAAAACGGAGAACGTGGGGTGTCTCGTCTTGCTTGTCATAGGTCCTCCTCCCGTTGTCAGCGTCCAGGCGCCGGGAGCCGGGCCGGGCTCTGCGGTGACCTCCGTGCCTCCCCCATGCTTCCTTCATCCCATCAGGTCGCAGCTTCCGCTTGTCCTGAACACCTTCCCACAGCCATTCTGCTTGGAGCTGGGGGGCGCCGACACCATTCACCCTCTCCAGTCTCCCCAGATTCTTCTTCTGGTTTCAGGGTACCTGCTCGGCGTGGCAGCTCAGTTGACAGATGTCATTTCCGGTAGAGAGTGACCGCCGGCGTTGCCAGTGTTGTCACAGGGAAGGAGGGAATTCTGATCTCCTCTGTGGTCAGACGCCATGTGTGTTTGCGGTGGATGCCGTCCCCCAAGCGGCCCAGTGGGGACAGCGGGACATGGTGTGCATGTCACAGCCGTGTGCTGCGGTTACTAAGTTTGTGTGAACTGCTGCCCGCACCCAGGGGCCAGCACGTCGTTGTCACTGACCGGCTGCCCCTGCCTCACAGCCCTGCCAGTTCCTTTGAAGTGAAGCTGGGCAGCCCCAGGTTCCGAACGAAAACTGCCAGGGGAGCTGGACCGACAGTGCCTCTGTGGATGCACCGGAGAACAAACGGCCGGCCTCCCAGCACCAGCCTTGGCCCGCGGACTGCTGGCCGCTCAGACAAGAGCATTAAACCCACGTGGCCCGCACACAAGTAGGCCTGTCCCTGGGCCGATCCCCCAGGGCGCACCTGCCAGCCTTGGGCTGCCCTGTTTGCCAGGGCCCCAGGGAGCGTCATCCCCGGCGGACGCCTGGGAGGTTATACAAGGAACAGCACCTGCTGCGGGGGCTGCCAGGCCTCCAGGAACCTCCCCCGCGGCCTGGGCCTCCAGCACCACCTCTGCTCCGTCTTTGCGTTCCAGCCCCCCGACCCCCACCCCACTTGCTCCAAGCCCAGCCGAACAAGGAGAGTGATGGGGACCCCATCCGGGTGTTGTTAGCGCTGTCTGGGCTCACAATGGCCCGGGCCCGGTGATTGGCAGCTACTTACACTCAGCCTCCCACTGAGCTATCGGTGAGCGTGCTTGCTCTGTGCGATTTTACCCCGTTCCTGGCCTGAATAGTAATACGGAAGGTCCGGTACGTGGAAAAAATAACGGTATTTAAAGCCCTTTACCATCGAAGCTGCACATGGCAAAAGGATTCTGAAGTCCGCCTGGAAAGGTCTTAATTTAAGGTTAGCCGAGGCAGGGAGGTGAGGACGGGCTGCTGGTCGTTTCCTCAGGGCATATTCGGATTTCTTTATGGGCTTGTGTTAGGCCCCTTTTGAACGAAGGAGCTGGAAAGGACCCCGCTCCTGGTCAAATAAAACGTGATTATTGGTTAGTCTTTTCTCTTCCTACCCTGAGTACATTCAGACAGTTTTTAAAAACTTGTCACGGGAGGGAGATTTGGAGCCAGCTGTATGACGGATTGTTCTGCATGTCTTCATCGGAGTGTAAGACAACCCTTGCTTTTAACATCATCTCAGTGTATAGTTCTTTGAAGGTGAATTATCCAGAATGTAAGAAAACATTTTTTTTTTCTCATTTAAATAGATTAGGTCTCATCTTTCCGCCTTCAAAATCGACAGGCTTAAACTTCCGAGGGACAGGCACGAGTGGTCAGGGTTGGAATGCTGAGCCGGACCCTACAAAGGCCACCCAAGGCCCCAGAGCTGGGCGGGGGGCCTGGGGACACACAGGGCCTGTCTTCCTACCCTGACCCTCCCCAACACTACCTTTAGTTTATCCTTTAAAAGGTGAATCCTCCAGTTCGTTTACCACTTCTCTTCCACCACATGGGGTGGAGTCTGGCAACCTGACCTGATTCTGTGGGTGTTGGCCTTGCTCACCTGGCTGAGGTGTGTTGGCCAGGTTTTCCTACTCAAGTGACTTCTTCCGTGTTGCCATCTGTCCTCTTGGGAAGGAAGCCGTCTTCCCAGCCCAGGCTAAGGGAGGGTGAAACAGCTGCATGAATTACACAGATTGTTCCACATTCCTCTGCATGGGAGATCTGTCTCTTCTCCCTAATTTAATAGTATATTCAATTATTTATTTGTATCACTTGCTGTGATTTCATCCTTTTAAAGAACTACCTTTCATGAATAGTGCTTATGAGGTATACACCACACGCTCCGAAGTGATCTTTCGTTCGCTAAAAACAGGCAGGAGTCTAGGGAACGGTCCTTAACTCTAAATAAATACACATTGATTTCATTAGGTACCTCCTAGAAGGAAATGATGTGCATTTAATACCTCATACTCCTTTCCGTAATCTCGTTGTACGGGGCTCGTTCATTTCTTCACACACAGCATAGAGCTCGTCTTCGGAATATTTTCCTGATACTCACCTTTTACTCTGACGTGTAGTTCAGTCACTCATGTTGGAGCTTTACAATTATGCGAATTAAAGATAAATCTGCAAAACGTTGTACCATTCTATTTGGCAATCCATTTATCCCACCTATTTTAACGAGTTTTCAGTGCTGGGAATGAGGAATGAACGCAACCAACGAGGTGTGTCTCCCCGGGGAGCTCCCACCACAGTCCAGGTGGACCGGCAACCCAGGTACCTGCGGGCAAAGAACGAGACGAGGTCATTTCCACAGGAACAGTGAAAAGACAGCGCTGTGGGTGGGACTGGCGTGCTGATGCGTGTGTGGGCGTGGGGGGGTTTCCGAGACGTGTGTGCCGTCGTGTTCGGTTCAAAGTCGTCTCACTCTTGGATCACAGTGGCAGGTATCAATATACAATTTCCTCCTAACGGCAGTTGTATTGTTGCACATAATTTGTGGGTGGAAACAGAGTACAGGTGCTGTAGATATCTCCTGCTTATATATAATTAGCAGCTTTCTGGAGTTTACAGACCTACTCCCGACCTTGTAACATGTTATCACATCTCCTCCGCCAACAATCCTGGGGAGGAGAGACGGGACGATTAAGGAGCACAGGGACCATGGTCAGCTTCACTCCAGAGAGGAGACATTTCCGGACGACAGGCATCGAGTAGCCTGTTCGATGCTCTGAACTCGTAAGCGGTACAAAGCGAAGGAGTCTGAATTTAGATTCCACTGTTGCAAACCTCCTCACTGGCCAGTACATATTACGATTAAAGAGAGCTGACCTTGGTGTTAATGTGGGAAGAGGGCACCTTTCCCTGTATAAGGCCCCTCTCGATCCCTCACAGGGAAGCAAGTTTAAAAACCCAAATGCAGGGACTTCCCTGGTGGTCCAGTGGTTAAGAATCCGCCTTCCAATGCAGGGGACACGGGTTCGATCCCTGGTCGGGGAACTAAGGTCCCACGTACCACAGGGCAACTAAGCCCGTGCACCACAACTACTGAGCCCGAGCGCCACAACTACTGAGCCCAAGCGCCACAACTACTGAGCCCGAGCGCCACAACTACTGAGCCCAAGCGCCACAGAGAGAAGCCCGTGCGCCGCAACAAAAAGATCCCACGTGCCACCACTAAGACCCGATGCAGCCAAAAAATAAATAAATAAACAAATAAATAAAATATTTTAAAAAACCCAAATGCACCCACCCACTCTTTTCCAATCCAGATGACCAGTACCCTACGCGAGGCTCTTCAGGTGTTGAGTCCACCGTCAACCAACATGGGTTGATCAGTCAACACATGTCAGCACCACCTGATTTCCATCCTGAACCCCCAGAACTCCAAGTTCTGGAGGGACAGAGGTGGATGGGGCAGACCCTCCCTCTGTAGAGCTTGAGGTCTAGCTTAAGGTCTAGTATCACATTCATGCACTAGTCCAGCCATTCATCCAGCAAGTGCGGATGGACCAGGGCCTGAGAAGGAGGTGCACGGGGCCCAACCTCAGTGGGGTGAGTGTAGGAAAGGCCGTCCTGAGGAAGTGACACTGAGCGTGAGCCATAGGAGGTCTAGAAAGTTCCAGAAAGAGAGAACCACTTGTGGACGGCTGCTGAGGACTGCAAGTCCAGGCTGGTGGAAGGAGGGAGAAGGACAGCGGCAGGAGACGAGGGGACCGTCCCCCGCCCTGGTGTGAAGCCAAAGCGCTCTGCTCCTCCGGGCCCTGTGGACTGCAGCTCCCGTCACCGCTGCGCCCCCCGCTCTGTTCCCGCTCCTCCAGGGCTGAGTGGGCTCCACCTTTGCTTTGCACCTGCCGTCCCAGTGCCCCGAGCATCCCTGCAGACACCCCCCGGCTCACTCCCTCACCTCCTCTGCCCTTGCTCAAAGCCACCGCTCAGTGAGAGCCCGCCACCCCGCTTGCCGGGCAACTCGCCCAGGACTCCTGCCGCCTGAGCCGCCTTTCCCAAAATATTTCTCCTCTATCTGATTTCCTTAGTTTTCATTCAGTGTCGGACTTCCCTCTGAATGTTGTCTCTGTTAGGCAGGAGTTTCTCTGTTTTGTTCACAGATGCCACCCTAGTGGCTGGAACAGTGCATGTTTCTCCATAAATGCTTATGGAAAGTGCAGTGGAGACCCGGTGAGGGGCCTTAGTCAGGAGAGCGACCTGGCAGCGTGCGCCTTATCAAAAGATCACCGTCTGCAATGTGGTGGATGCTTTGGAGGGGAGCGAGGACTGGGGGCGACCAGGGAGGATGTGACCGGAATGCTGCTGGCTGCTGTCCCTGGAGCCTGCAGAGGGATATGTGGCCATAGTGGGGATACTGGCCGTAGAATGATTTTTCAGGCTTCCAGGTGAAATTAGTCCTTGTTTAAAAATTAGGTGAGCTCCGGAGAAGAAGCCCCAGAATCACATTTGAAGGTTCAGCCCCATTACCTACATCAGTACCTAAACCACACTTACGTGAGTAGAAGCAGGGGGCACTTGAGTGCTGGCTGTGCCCCCTGCCAGCTTCGAGTGAGCCAGAGAAAGGTTAGAAATTCAGCAAGTTGAGTCCACGCTGTATCGCTAAATGTGGCCCTTAAGGACAAAGCCTGAGAACTCCGCGTGCACCAGAGTCACCCAAAGGATCCAAGCGTTGCTACAGAAAACAAGCTCCCTCCACTGGAAGATGAGAAGCCCCCAGGCCCTCAGCTTAAAGGAGAGGGGGGCTCAGGCTTCCAGAAAGGGACTGACCCCGCTACTCAGAGGTCTGGGGTTCTGGGGGGCAGAGTCGACTTCTAGTTCTGAAGGCTTTCTCAGAAGATGGAATGACTTCCTTCACAGGAGTCATGTGGATTTCCTAAGTCCGTTTCACATAAAAATCCCCCCCAGCCCAGCAGTTATGGTCACGCTGTGTCCCTGGGGTCACAGGGAACTGCAGGCCCAGTGAGTTCGTTGTCCTAGAAGTGCAGGTGCTGGCACAGTGGCAGGTTTCTGGAATCTGTGGGTGGGAGACAAGCCTGGACCGCCTGTGTGATGGAATCACTGGAGTGCGCGCGCGTGTGTGTGTATGTGTGTGTGTGTCGTCTTGAGGGAAACTTCTGAGCTGTACCAAAAATAAGAAGGGACTTGTGGAAACAGTTCTGCTGGAAAATTCTTAGATTGTCTGCATGACTAGGGGCAGACAAGTTTCCCCATAGGCAGTGGTTGAGAGGCTCGTACTCAGTGGGACTCCAGTACGGTCTGCGGATGCCTGGGGGGCTCCCAGAGCTAGCAGAGTGTCCACAGATCGGAACCATTTACACAGCAAATCAGGGCCAGCTTCCCGGGGCTGTGCTGAGAAGGGCTCCACCCTGGTCCGGTGGGTTGCCCTTGGGGTCCTCAAACTCGTAATGACTTTGCAGGAAGGGGCCACAGGTTCTCGTTTCCCAGTTGTGCAGCTGGCCCTGACATTAGTACTGACACAAGGGCGTAGGTAGAGTTCTAGGATGGGGTCCCTCCCCCTCTCTGATGTACACAGCTTGTGGTGGAGGGTGGGGAAGGAGGAACCAAGGAATGTGATGAGATTATGTCACAGTATAAGGCAAAAGGGATGTGACAGACATGATCAAGGCCCCAAGTGAGTTGACATTGAGTTAATTAAAGAGATTATCTTGCGTGGGCCTGGCCTAATCTTGTGAGCCCTTTTTGAAAGCAGACTTTCTCAGCTGCTCTCAGAGAGAGAAAGCCAACAGCCGTGACGGGAATGGTCTACAGAGGCACGGCCTCTGGGAGCTGGGAGTGGTCTCTGGCTGGGAGCAGGCAAGAAGACCAGGACCGTCGTCTTCCATCCACGAGAAGCTGAGCTCACCTACAACCTGAGTGACTTGGAAGAGCCCCAGCTGACAGCTGGACCGCAGCTTGCACAGAGGGTGCTCTCGGCCCTGCCGACTCCCGGCCGTGGGCTCCCTGAGATGGCACACGTGCTCTGATGAGAATGCTCAGCCTGGTAACTTGCTGTGAGCGACAGAAAAGGCGGACGACGTCAGGTCATCCTTGCTCACGTCCGCAGTTTCGCCAACAGCGGGTGAAACCGCTGGGCCGCGGCTGGGAGCAAAGGCAGCGGCGCTCAGCAGTAACCTTGGCTCCTTGAGCACCGTGCACGTACAGGGAAGGAAGCCAGTTCCACTCAAGAACGTTCTGGGTAAAGCAGTAAAGAGCTTGCATCCTATTAGATCTTGACCCTTCGTCCAGGTCTTTTCTGTACCCTGTGACGTAGCGCGGGGTGGGCGCGAAGCCTATCTGAAGGGCCACGTCGTCTCCAGGAAAAGCTCAGCTTGCACCCCGAGCCAACCCCTTCTGTTGCGGAGCCTCATTTTTGCCTGAAGGAATGTTTAGTGGAAAAACAATACTTACTCAGACGTGGGCATTAGGCAGACACTTTCTCAAAACATCACTTCAAAGAAAAGAACTGACAGTATGTATTGTCAATAAGAAAAATTGAATGTTCAATTGCAATCAGAATTTGGAAAAACTAATACCCACCACTGTGAGCTTGAAGTGTTCCAGAACTTCAAGACTTTTCTGCTGAGAACCGTGGTGGTATTAACAAACGTGAGTTTTTTAAATATTGTCTAATAAAATTTGCCGGCACTTGGAAGGTCTGCACAACTCTAGTGCACCAGTGATATCCAAAGGCAGTGCTCGAGATAGAAAGTCACGCGTTCACAGGGCAAAAGAGACCCACAGACGTTAAAGGAATAGAGCAGGAAGTTTACTGATGCGGCTTCAGATTCCATAACTAACCGTTAAGACACGACCGTGGTTGAATCTGGGTGGAGCAGCGAAGGAGCACATCCACAACTCTCTTAAAAGGCTCTTCAGATACTTCTCACTTCTCCAGCAAGGCATCTGCTCGAGGCTGAATTCTCTCCACGTATTTCAACAAAACAACACACAGCAATAGACCGAATACAGAGATATGAGAACCCAGCTGTCCTCTTCAGCCAAGACATCAAAGGATTTGCAAAAATGTAGAGCAGTGCTACTCTTCTCACTGACTTTTTGGGGAAAATATACTATTTTCATAAAAATGTGTTATTTGTATGAATGTGTATTGGGTTTATTATAGTTATTTTTAAATGGGTTAAAGTAATTAAACACTTTCCTGTTTTTAATCTCTAGCGTGGTAAATATCAATACATATAACCCACAGAAACAAGAGGTCTTTTTGTTTTTCAGTAATTTTTAATAGCGTAAAGGGGTATGAGGCCCAAAAGTTTGAGAACAGCTGATGTAATCTGACGTCGTGGTACACGGTGGGGCTGGGGAGGGAGAATGTCATTAATGTGGGTCAGGAAGCCAACTGTCACGGACTGAACTGTGTCCCCAAAAGGTACGCCCCAGTTCTAACTCCAGTACCTGTGAATGTGACCTTGTTGGGCAGTAGGGTCGTTACAGAGGTAGTCATGGCCAGTGTCTTCATAGAAAGGGGAAACTTGGACACAGAGACATACACAGGGAGAAGGAAGATGACGTGAAGACACGGAGAAGATGACCCCTGGCCGCTGAGGAGGACCGTCCTCACCTGCGGGCGGGAGAGGCAGGAAGACATCTCCTCCGGAGCCTGGGGGGAAGGTGACACCTTGACTGGACTCTGGCCTTCAGGCTGTGAGACAATACATCTCCATGGTTTGGAGCCACCCAGTTTGTGGTGCTGTGTCACGGCCGCCCCAGGACACTCGGGACACTGCGTGTCCGCTCCCCGCGCTGGACCCACGCGCGTGACCTCACCCTGGCCTCCCGGGAGCAGTGGAATAGGTGGCCTCCCGGCATTTTACGTATGCGGAAACGGGAGATGAACGGAGTCAGTGTTGCGAAGTCCGCACCTCTTCTCTTCCCCTGCTCTGCCTCCCAGGCTGGACGGCTCTGTTATTCTGCCCCAAACCCACTCCTGCGACACCGCAGTGAGTCCACTCAGGGTTGTCATAGCCCTAAAACTGACTGGGGCTGAAAACATTCCATGTGCTGATGCGGAGTTTATCCTTTCATGGTGGTAATCATACAGATGCGGTAATTATTATTTAATTACGCTGGCCGAGTACCTCACGGTAAAGTTACTAATTACTATTTTGACTGCCGAACATTGTAAGCGTTTCCAGCCATTGGTTTTATCAACCAACTAAGGATGTGATTCAACAAACAGCCCGAGGCTCTGCTCCACGGCAGTGGGAACCGGACGGGGTGCAAGGTGAGCGGAGCCGTTCTTGTCCAGATTCGAATAAACGCAGGAGAGGCACAGACACAGTGCCCTGCGGGACTCGGCGGACATGGGGTCCCATTGGAGAGAACAGGAACAGCGGAGCGGAGGAGGTGACTTCAGCTGTGCTCAAGAGAGCATCTGCAGGGTGCCCAGGACGTTGGCAGAAGCATGGAGGGCGTTCTCCCTGTGGATGCTTGTTCGGGAAAGGGGTGCATCCTGGCTGAGGCCTGCGCACCTGGGGTGAGGGCGATTCTCTTAGTTACTCTTTTTTCATCTTTCGGGGAGACCACGGCCCCTCCTCCTAACCTCCACTCCCCAGTCTTAGGAACCTAGACTTTTTGTTTTTTCTTTCTTTTCCCCGAGATAGTCTATCTTCCAGAAAGATCCTGAAAGTCTTTCAGATTAATGTGTTAATGATTCTTCTCAGGAGGAAGGAAGTTTGATTTTTAACAGGAATGAAGATCTTATGTAAGTCAAAGGTGTGGCTCTTTGATGACAGGGTCTCAGTGATCCGGAAGGAGGTGGGACGGGTCCCTTTTCGTGAAAAGGACCTTCCCGTTGCCCCTGAAATCACACAGTCTGCCCACAGCGGACACGGCTGGACGGAGTCGAGCCCTCCGAGCAGGGCAGCAGCCTCTGCCCCAGTCCGTCTCAGACAAGCTTCCCAGGAAACTCGGCCTTTTCAACCTTTATTCTCTACAGTGTAGCCTGACATAGACAACTCCCCAAACTCAGGTCTTTGGCACAGGGTGGTACAAAGCTTAGCCCGAGAGCAGACCCCAGGGGTGTGTGTGCCCTGCCAGGCGGCAGCCACGGCCCTCCAACTGGTCGCCCAAGTCTCGGGCTCACGTGAGGCTGGGAAGCAGGAGGAGCGGCGGCCTGGTCAGGGAGGTGTGTTACCTTCCATTTGCATTTCAAAACACGTGGGCGGATGAAGACTCCCGGAGTTAAACCTTTGTCCACCCGGCTGACAATTTCCGGGTAACTTCATCGGGAGGCTGCTTTTAATTGAGCTCCAACAGTCGCCTGCCCCTCGGGTACTGTTGGGCCCGGGTCCAGGCTCCGGGAACCCCGATACCGCAGAGGCTGCCACCAGCCTGTCTACACAGGCTCAGAGGTGAGCCTTCATTTCCCACCAGGCCACACTCCAGTGAGTGTGTCATGATTATTTCACACGGCAGAAATCGTGGAAATAGGTTGGGGTGGGGGGATCATAAGCGGTCGGTGGAAATTGGCGAAGCCAGTGGATGAGATGCATTTTCCCTGGTGATTTGTGTTAAGTGCACAAAATCAAGCCATCCTTTTGTGTGGTAACTGAGCTCCTCTCCTCGCAGACCAAATATTTCCTCCTGAACAAGTAACTCGCCGAAGCTTCGTCAGCCTCGGTCACCTGGAGAGCAGGGTGTCCACCCGGTGGGTTTTCCCAGCCCCTCATCCCTCTTCATCACCTCACCTTCCGTAACGGGAACCAGTCTCCACCGTCTGAGCTGAAAAGGCGCTTTTGTAGCACGTTGTTCAGCTTCAGACCTAAAAATTCCTTCCCTGCTCGCCGGCGCCGGGTGGTCCCTTATCTGAGGTCTAGAGGAGTTAAGTCCTCTAAGTTTACACCCCTAGTGCAGGGCTGTCCCCGCAGATCTGACAACAGCCTCCTCATCTGGGAGGTGACGCCGGACTTTTTCTCTTGGGCATCTTCTTTGTCCTAAAGACAAGAAAGTGAAACTCAGTCTTCTCCGTCTGGACACTCGGGGCGTTTTCCTTGGAAGGCACTGATAGTTTCTTAAAGTCCGGATTCTTAGGTGGCCTGTCACTTTCAGTGATTTGTTGCAGGTTTGCTGGACACATAATCAGGAATTGGCGCTACATTTGGCGATTATGTTGTCATCTTCAATTGAGGAGAACATTTGTGACAGGTGTGAAAAGGAAAGCTGACGGTGCTGTGTTGATCTGTTTGGTCATCTGAGTGAATGGCTTCTTCCCAGATGAGCCCGTCACCATAGAGTTGGTTCAAGCTGACGCCTCCCATGCCCTGATCATCTTTAAAGCTGCCCTTCCACCAGCCGATGGGTGGCGTGAGCATTGGAAGGTAAGGCGGGGCCTCTCCAGCCCTTGGAATGCCTCTTATTACCAAGGTCAACGTTCAAACTGAGAAATGAAAAGAAACAGGACTTAGAACTTGTCCCACTGCTTTATTTTCTCAACAACCTGGAAGAAGAATGGTGACGTCACCATTTGGAATCCAAGTCAAAGTCGAAATTCAAGTTGATCACCAGCCTGCGTGTGTGGTCACCTTTTTTCCTAGGTCTGTGGATCTCAGTTAAAGCTATCACGCTGTTGATGGTTGACTTTATCAATGAGTGGCTTGGATTCAGCTCATTTGCTGTGAGTTGAAAAGCTTGCATTCCTTCACATTTGGCCCAAATATGGAGAGACTCGTTAGGCCACGATGCTGGGTACGCCTTGTCTCATAGAATAAGACAAACTTTTCCTATGTGCTCTCAGTATAATCTGATAATCCGGTAAATTCTCCCTCCAGTGAGAAATCTGATTTCAGTTGGTATAAAAGGAAATGAAGTGATAAGCAGGTATTCCGAGGCTGTTCTAGGACAGAACAGTGTTTCTTCTCAGACTGACACCGTGGTCCTGCCTAATTTTATCTCCTGAGTCAGGGGTGTCGTTAGAGATTTCAGCCGAGACGCCTTCTCTTTCTAGAGACTCAGAATAAACAAAGATCACCTCACCCTAACGAAGGGTTTTACCGGATGGAAGAAGGTAACATCCAAAAAGAATTGGAAAGCTACTCCTTGGACTTTCCCGATGAATATTTCATGGAGGAGGACGTTTAATTTGCATCAGTTATGCAAAGGGCATAATTCCATTCTCTCTGAAATGGGAGGCTTTCAGACCGTTGGGAACAGCATGAGAAAATGCTGGAATATGGCAGAGTGCTGTGGGCAGGAATGGGAGAAGGAAAAACGTAGGCAAAGGAGGAGCTTGGGCTTTGCATCAGAGGAGCCTCCAATGAGAAAGTGAGGAGAGAGAGTTAGTTACAGGACAAACCAGATGCGGAACTAGTGTGTAGGGCTGTACCGTGTTGGGTAGACAGTGTCAGGCGAAGCTTTATAGGATGGACGTGCGTGGTCAGAGGGCTGAGCGGCACCAGGAACATGGCGGGGATCGTGCCCCCAGCCTGTTGAGCTGTGAAGTGAGAAGTTTCTTGATGGAAGAAGAAGGATCAGTGGGTAACTGTAAGAAATGAAGTGGGGAACCCTCTAGGGTACAAGGGGAGGGGCCTAGGGCCGAAAAGGAAAGGTGAAGCCGTTGGAAAACATGGAGAGATGTGTGTTTACAGGTAAACCGGAGGACATCGGGAGGCAAGCAGTGGCCGAAGGTAAATGCGTGCGCCAGGAGAGAAGGCGTTTCTGTTTGCGGTTCTGATGCTAACGAACGTCCTGTCAGATGAACTACTCCCCCTTTTCAGGACACCGAGGTGAACAGCAGCTGTTGCATCCAGAGGCCTGGAATGTCGGTTCATTTCTGGTGGAGGTCGGCCCACCCCTCTACTGCTGAGATCCAGCCCGTCCTCAGAGCCTGACACTGGCCCCTCTTCCCGCTGTGCCTTGGGGCGGGGACCTGGCCCCTCCCCTCTGGTTCCGGGCACAGGAAGGGCTGCAGAGACCAGCTGGGGGCTCACGAGCCCTGCCTCTCCCGCAGGGAGGCTTGAGACCCTCATGCCCGCCACGAACAGCCGCTGGACAATGAACGGGCACACAGCGGAAGGGAGGCGCCTACCCTGGCTGCCCGCGTGACCTCTGCTCCGCGAGCTCCCAGGAAACGTCTGATTTAAATGCCGGGTAGGCATCCCTGCTGCTTGGGCTCACGCTGGCCCTTCCCTCCTGGACACACAGGACAACTGCGTCTCTCTACCAGGTGAGGCTTGTTTCAGTAGAAACTCCCAGCAAACGTCTCGACCAAAGGATGATGAGAACTAATCATTTGTCTTGGGAAAGGTTCGGTGCTGTGCTGTGACATCCAGCATTGAAAGCCGCAGTGATTTGAGACCGTTCACCTCACTTTGCAGCATTTCTCGGCCCGGTCGAGGGTAGGGATCGTCTGCCCGGCTGCCCTCCCTGTGCTGGCTCAGCGTTCTGGAAGCACCTACCCTATGCTACCTGTCTGTCAGCCGATATGTACGTCCTCAGTTACAGGGGAAAGGGAGCTGGAGACCCTCCCTGCTCCTCCGTGGGGTTTGGGGAGCGAGGGTCACCAGGGCTGGCTCCAGGGCTGCCCTCTCTGCGGAATGGCCATGTCAGGGCGTCCTTCCCCAGCCATCACCTCGGCCACGAAACAGACGGAGGTGCTCTTGTAGCTCCCAAGACCCGTGTGTGGAAGGATGAGTGTCCACGAGCTGGAAGGAACCAGAATCTATGACCTTAGTGCTCTGAGCTCTGCAGGCGGGCTGGGGGCTTCTTCAGGGCGCTGATGGGGGCTCTGCAGGCCCTGCGTGGGGTCAGCGGCCTGGGGTGGGCGGCTGTGTCCCTCGCTCTGTCCTCCCGCCAGGTCCGGGCGCTCTGCTCGGGGCCTTCTCGCCCTGTGGCTTTTCAGACAGCCTCACTCTGCCAAGTATCCTCTGGGGTCTCTGCATCTTCCATCCTGAAGCGCAGCCCCTACAAGAACCCCAGAGAGGACAGCGGTGCCATAACCAGAGCAGGGAAAGGGCTGGGTGCCCGGAGAGGGGATTTACCCCAGGAGACCCCAGGGCCAGCCGCCCCTGTCTGGTCCTTTGCTCTCCACCCTCCCCCTCGGCTGGAGACCCCGCAGAGACAGGCACCCGGGCCCAGCCGCTGCCCCCAGGCGCCCCTGTGGTTCCTTTGTTCCAGGTGCCTCACCGCTGACTCCCGAAAGGGCTGTTTTTCCTCTCCTCTCATTTCTGTTGAAACGTGACACTCAAATTTGAGACGGGAGCAGAGATCAACAAACCCTGTCAGCCCTTGTCAACCCAGGTGTGACAGTACCATCTCGCTAAATTGCCGCTAATCTACCAGGGGCCTCTCCATCCACAGCCTCCATCGCGCTGTTTGCTCACACTTGGTTAATGCTTTAAATTTCCCTTTCCGAGGCGTCACTGTTTGCCACTTAGTAAGTAAGGAGAGCCGTGAGCACAGCTTCAAGCACACGGTTTTGGGAAGCTGGGAAAAGCTGATTAGCTATTCAGGGAGAATAATCTTATTGAGAGTAGTAAGAGCTGTATAAAGAATGCTCTTCCCTTCCCGGGAACAATCTTCTAATTATGTTGTCAAGCTTGCGGTTGAGTTCTTTTCCCTGTGCCATTAAGAAACCGTTTTCTATGTTAAGAAAGAGATTTCCAGATTGGGGTGCTGTTTGCTGGTTTATTTGTATTGTTTAAAGAATCTGTATGTATTAAACCAAACATTAAAAAAGATTCATGTACAGCGTAATTACTGGAGATGAGGTTCGGGGCCACGGGCGGGAGGTGATGGGGGGGTGAGGGGGCCAGTATGGCTGGCAGGGCGGGGGTCAGGGCCCCACGTCGGTGTGACAAGCACAGTTACTGACCGCCGGCAGCCAGAAGGGTCAGGAGCCAGCGGCAGGAGGTGCAGCTGTAGGTGTCCGAGCGAAACAAACATTTCCAGGCAACAGATGTTGCTTATTAAGAAGGAGACACGAAACGAGATATCTGAATTGTGCCCAGACACCTTCCTGGATGCCAGCTGTCCCTCCTTGAAGGCAGTGAGGAGAGGGTGCCCGTCCTGAGCCGCTCCCTCTGATGTGGCCTGCAGACCCACCCCCCCCCCCCGTGAGGTCCCCCTCTGATCTCAGACCCCCTTTTGGCAGGAGATTTGGGACCCGGGGAGCCACCTGCAAACTCTCTGCTTGTCCTTCGCTTGCGGGCGACAGTCTGCACACCGTCTACTACCTGCTAATGTAAATAATAAACAGTGAGGCGCTTTGTTTCAGTCTCCATGTGAACTGGGGCACAAAGAGTAGGTATCAGAAGATTTCCTTGTAACGAGCCCTATCGAAGGAACAAACTCTGGAGCCGAGGCTGCATGCGCTCCGGGGGAATAGGCCGCATATGTGGGGCGTCCTCACCTCTGGGCCCACACTCACTCCTCAGCGCCTGAGCTCCATCCGCTTCACCACAGTAGGAGTTTGGATTAATTCTGGCAAATCAGGCACTTAGATAATTTGGGATTAATATGTTTGGGAGCTTTGTTACAACACCTCCTGGTGTGTTTACAGAGCAGGAGGTCACCGAGGGGACCTCTCTTAGAGTTGGCAAACTACACAATGAGAGGGCTCCATCAACCTGATGATTACTGAGCAGCCATTAGGGCCAGAGTCTGCCGTAGGCATTAGGGAACCAAATGCAAATAACACTTGCTCTGAATTTTCAAGACGTTTAAAGCTGAACTTCCTAGTCAGCCTCTCCTGCCCACCCAGGCCACCTTGGACAAACGTGTTACCTTTCTGAACCTGGGCCTCAGAACCGTAAACAAGAGCAACATTTATTTCAGGGTTGTTGTAAGGCTTAAAAGAAATTGCCTGGCAGAAGTATGTGCTCAATAAATTGTACATTTTCTTTAATTTACTAGCTCACAATGAACGAACTATTTCCATGCTAATTTCCATTGTGTTTCTTTCTTTCTCTCCTTTTTTCTTCCTTTTTTTTTTTTCTGAATGCACAAAATTTAAAAGACACCAAAAAAATAACCTCCTGAAAAGTAAGTTCTCCGGTTTGTCAATTTGTGAAGCCCAGCCCCTTCCTCTTTTATGTTTTCAGGGTGGAGCTCAGGAATGGAGCTCACCCCACAACGAACGATGAACCCAGGAAAAAAGGAGGACTCTCCAACAATATTCCATTGTTTGATTGTATGGATTACCATAGATTACTTAATCAATTTGCTGTTGATAGATTGTTTTCAATATTTTACATAGTATCTAATGCTGCGATAGATGTCTTTGAGCATACGTATTGTACACGTGACTCAATACTTATAAGAGACAGATTTCTTGTAGTGCAATCTGTGGGTCAAAAGCCATATGTATTTTTGACAGGAAGTTGCCACATTGCTCTCCGTAGGGTTTGTCCCACTTTTTGATCTTCTTTGCCAACCCGAGAGGGAGACAGTGGTATCTCACTCTAGTTTTGATTTGCATTTCTCTTTTTACGAGCAGTTGGGAGTTTTATGTGCAAGAGGCGTTTGTATTTCATTCTCTATGTCTGTCTGCCTGTATCTGTGCCATTTATTCTACTGGATTGCTGGTCTTCTGCTTATTGATTTGTAGAAGTTCTTTATCTACTAGACAAATTAGCACCTCATGAGTTCAAATATTTTGATCCACTCAGTCATTTGTCTTTTCTCTTTGTTCTTATTCCTTTTTGTGATTCAGAATTTTTTTCAAATTTTTTGTGTAAGGTGAGGCAAAGATTTCTTAAGCATGACACCAAAAGCATGATCGATAAAAGGAAAAAGTGATAAATTGAACGTAATCAAAATTAAGAACTTCTGCTCCGGGCACTGTTAAGATGATGGAAAGTCAAGTCCCAGGCTGGGAGGACATATTTGCAACTCATATAAAGGATAAAGGATTTGCATCCAGAATATATAAGAAACTTTTAGAACTCAATTGTAAAAAGACAATAACTCAATTTTTAAAAATGGGCAAAAGATGTGAATAGACATTTCACCAAAGAAGAGATACAAATGGCCAATGAGCTTGTGAAAAGACGTACAACACCGTTAATCACAGGGAGGTGCAACTCAAAGCCACAGTGAGGCACCACTGCACACCCCTGAGGATGCTGTTGTCAGTGACAGGTGTTGGTAAGGTTGTGGAGAAATTGAAATCCCCCCCCTCCCAGTTGCTGGTGGGAACGTGAAATGGTGCAGCCGCTGTGGAAGACACTTGGGCAGTTGCCTTCAAACGTCAAACAACTTACCATATGACCCAGCCATCCCAGTCCTAGGCGTCCTCTAGGAGGAATGGAAACACCTGTCCTCACAACAACTTGCGCACCATGTGCACAGCAGCTCTGTTTTCTAGCCCAAGTGGAAAAGGACCCAAACGCCTATCAACACATAAATGGATAAGCGTATTCTGGTGCAGCCATACAGTAGGGTACTGTTCAGGAATACAAAGGAACAAGCCAGCAATGCGCACCGCAACGTGGATGCATCTCAGAATAATTCTAGGAGTGAGAGAAACCAGACAGAGTATTTACACTGGACGGTTCCGATTACACAGCGTTCTGGAAAATGCAGACTACCCTTCGGTGACAGACAGCAGGTCAGCGGTTGCTGGGAGAGGTTGGAGGGGTGGGTGATGAGGGCAGGTGGAGACTCTGGGCGTGACTGGGATCGGTGGACGTGCATTGTCTTCACCGTGGCGATGGTTTCACAGGTGCACACGCGTTACGCTATCAGATTGTACACTTGTTGTCTGTGGGTTTGTTGCACATAAAATACACCTCAACAAACCGTTCAAAAACTGAGGGGAATTGTATGTAGCAGCAATCTTGTCCTTTATGGATTCTGGGTCTCATGACATTTTTTTTCTCACTCTGATTTTGAAAAAAGTTCTATGACATTTTCCTCCTAGTCTTTTTTGTAAGACTGGGCAAAGAGATCTTAGGAACAGAATCTCTTATAGTGTCATTTTTCATGTGTATAGAATTCCGTCTGGAATTTGTTTGGAATAGTGTGAAGTAGAAATCCAGCTTTTTTTTTTCCCCCCCCCAATTAGGCCAACATTATTCATTGTCAAAATTCGTCTTTCTACACTTACTTGAAATGCTGTCTTTATCACATAATAAATCCCGTATACATTTGGTTCTGTTTCTGGACTTTTCTTTTTTGATCCTTTTGTCTATTTTCATACCAGTACCACACTGTTTGACTACTGTAGCTTTCAAAATATGTTTTAATGTCTAACATGGAAGACCTTATGATTTCTTTATTACTTTTAATTTTTAAAAACTCTCTGACTATTCTTGATAGTTTACTTTTCCATGTGAAATTCAGAATCAATATATTTAGTTCAGAAAATCCTGCGTGGGCTTTGTTGAAAGGTGGTATTGCATTAAGTGCATTAAATGGTACAGATTATCTCATGGAGAGCTGACCACCTTATGCTCTCAGTCTTCCTGTCATCGAATCTACTTACCCTAGACTGCTTTCTGTTTGTCTTACTTTAGGTCCTTCAGTAGTATTTTAATTTTCTTCATATAAATCTTGTACAGTTTTCTTTTTCAAATATATATATATATATATATATATATATATATATATATATATATATAATTTGAAGACCTAAGCTGCCTTGTGGAAATTTAAAGATGGTTCTATTGGAGAAGTAGCAAAATAATCGCATCAGTTTTTTCTTTTTTATTATTGAAGTATAGGTGATTTACAATATTAGTTTCAGGTTTACAGCATAGTGATTCGGTTTACAGATTATAGTCCATTAAAAGTTATTATGATAAAAAAGAGTTATTACAAGATAATGGCTATACTTCCCTGTGCTGTACAATATATCCTTGTTTCTTATCTATTTTATACATAGTAGTTTGTATCTCTTAATTCCATACCCCTAATTTGCCCCTCCCCCTTCCTTCTTCCCCTTGGTAACCATTGGTTTGTTTTCTGTATCTGTGAGTATTTTGTTTTGCATATACAGTTGCTTGTATTATTTTTTAGATTCCACATATAAGTGATATCATACTGTATTTGTCTTTGTCTGACTTACTTCGCTAAGTATAATATCCTCTAGGTCCATCCATATTGCTGCAGGTGACAATATTTCATTCTTCCTTATGGCTGAGTAATAGTCCATTGTATACATGCACCACATCTCCTTTATCCATTCATCTGTTGATGGGCACTTAGGTTGCTTCCATATCTTGGCTATTGTGAATAGAGCTGCTGTGAACATTAGGGTGCGTGTATCTTTTCAAATTAGTGTTTTTGTTTTTTCCAGATGTATGCCCAGTAGTGGGATTGCTGGGTCGTACGGTATTTCTATGTTTAGTTTTTTAAGGAACCTCCATACTGTTCTCCATAGTGGCTGTATCAATTTACATTCCCACCAGCAGTGCAGGAGGGGTCCCTTTTCTCCACTCCCTCTCCAGCATTTGTTGTTTGTAGATTTCTTGATGACGCCCATTCTGACTGGTGTGAGGTGGTACCTCACTGTAGTTTTGATCTGCATTTCTCTAATGATTAGTGATGCTGAGCACCTTTTCATGTGCCTCTTGGCCATCTGTATGTCTTCTTTGGAGAAATGTCTATTCAGGTCTTCTGTCCATTTTTTGGTTGGGTTGTTGATTTAATCACGAATCAGTCTTGGTTTGGATATCCAGCCCGTGCTTACTAGCCGTGTTACTGAGCCTGTTACTTACCCTCTCTGAGACTCGGCTACTGTGTGGGCCCAGACCTCACACAGCTCTCTCCAGGCAGACCCGGCGGGAGGCCTGGGCAGCAGGGGTGGAGATTAGCAGGGGCGCACAGACCCCCGCCGGGGACCAGGAAAGGTGGGCTTGGGCACCAGGACCCAGGAGCTCCAGGAAGCCGGCGGCCTCCTCCACGACAGGGCCCCGCCTCCTGCCCCTCCCAAAGTCCTGCTGTGCTCTGATTCTTGATTCTGAGTCCCTGGGTGGCTGTCCAGTCCCCAGTGTCCGTCTGAAACCTCAGAGCAGGGCTGTTGGGTGATAAAACTCACACCGGGCCCAAAGGACAGACCCCAGGTCCTTCCCCTGGGCCCCTTTCGCTTATTTACGTGCAGGTGAGGACGCTGGGGGGAGCGCGGGTGCCTGAAGGCTTCGTGGCGCGTGGGGCGGTCGGGATGCAGCCCAGGCGCTCTCCCCGCAGGGTCCACACCCTCAGGCGCTCCTCATCCTTCGCTGCTACGCATTTAAAGCAGCGAGTGCAAGGCTGGGGCTGCAGGGACGCCTTGGGGCTCTGACCTCGGAGACGGGGCTTCTAGGGGGACGTGGCAGAGGGGCAGGCAGCGAGGAGGAGAGGTCGGGGGTGTGCTCCCCGCATCCGCACGGCAAATGCAAAGCTCCCTCGCAACCTTGACGTCACGGCCTGACTGCGGAGGTTTCTCCTGCCGCACTTGTGGTCGGGCTGGTTTGGAAGCTATAGGCCGCCCAGTGAAGCGGGCCTTCGCGGTGCTCCAGCCGTCCCCATCCTCCGTGCCTCCCTCTCTGCCCGCCGCCCAAAAAACACACAGAATCCACGTGACTGTCCTCCCCAGCCTGGAGGGACCACGGGCGTGCGTGTCTGTCTCTGGTGAGCTGCTCTCCTTCCTGCACCAGAACCACAGGACTCAGGGGTTTCAACACTGAGAGACCCTGAGAAATCGTGAGTCCCACCTCGTACCTCACAGAGCAGGGGACGCAGTGAAGAGTGAGGGCCACTGCCATGGCGATGTCCCTTCTTCCTGACAAGGTTTGGGAGGCTGTTGTGATGTCCTTCCAGCCGCTCGACGGTCACGCATCACTCCTCCTACGGGGGAGGAGAAGCCAGTGCGAGTGGAGCGGTGACGGGGTGACAGGTGCTGCCGGGCGGCCTATCCCTGCACCCCCGCCTGTCTGGATTAAGGCCCACTGAGAGGAGGGAAGCCCTTGCTCGGGGTGGCCCCACCGGGAAGAGCAGCAGGCTTTGGTGGCTGCATTTGCAGCGATGTCGGAGGACACACCGCCCTTGAGTCCCCCCAGGGCCCTGCGTGGCCATGGAGACGCACGAGAGAGCCTGGCTCGCCTGTGGGGCGGGATCCACCCCAGGAGACGCAGGTAATTGGCCGGGGTGACGGCTGAATGATACGGGCTGTTGCCTCCCGTCTCTTTGAAGAGCCACCGACCGCTTTGTGTGCAGACACGTGGCCTTAGGTGCCTTGGGGTTCACCCACCGATGGGGGGAAGGGGGGGGACCGTGCAGGAGAGCGTTGTGCTCCCACCCCGAGCGTTCCAGGACCCACACGAGCGCATTTTGGTGGAGCAGTTCTGGAGACCTTGGTGCGTGGGGCGGGGGCGGGGACGTGGGCGTCCTGATGCCCGGAAGAGCGAAGCCCTGCCCCGGGGTCGCCTCCAGCCGGGCCAGCCCCGCTGGAGCCCACACCGCACCTGTGGCCGTCCGCCAGCTGTGCGGGTGCTTCCCTGTGGGTGGGAGCACGCTTCTTGTGCTAGAACACATGCTTCATGAGGATGGGGAGTCTTGTGGGCATCCCTGGAGTCGAGAAGACTCGCTGGTGTGTGCCGGGAGCTTAATACAGAGCGTGGGATGAAAACGAGGGAGGGAGGGAGGGAAGCTGCTGGGAGGAAACCAGGCCCGTCTCACAAGGTTGGTGTCCCGGGTGGGGCGGCTGGTGATCACTGGGCTGTCAGCCCACTTCAGAGCCCACGTTCACGGCCCGTGTCATGGGGCTGCAGCGTGCAGAGTCAGAAGTGCTTTTGCACTAAGGTACATAACGATTCATGCTGAGAACGTAGTTAAAATATTGTGGTAGTTTAAAAATAATACTCTATTAGGATAATACACCAAAATGGCTACTTCAGACTGAGTGCTTCCTGCTTTGGTGACATTGCGGTGAGCATGGTATATGAAATGCTTTAATCGAAACCGTGACGGTCTACATAAATACATCCCCGTGACGTGCACTGGATTCTGGGTGGATGACATTTCAAAATCTGTGCTCTCCAGAAGTGTCCGAGGGCAGCGTCCTGAGTTCATTCTGGTTTTTGAAGTGCTGGCACCTGGACGAGGCCAGGCTGCTCTAAATATCGTCTCTGGTCAGTCCACGCGAGGATGGGCTGGACACCCGCCTGGCGACCTGGCCTGTGTCCTTTTGCAGATAACACCGGTTGCAAGTCTGAGACCTGAACGAGGCTCAGAGCCCTGTGCTGCAGGCTGGAGAGGGGTCTCAGGGACCCTCCAGGGCAGGAACCTCACAGCCTCGGAGGAAAGGGGCCCGGGGGTGGGGTGTTGCCACCCAGGCCTCGCCCTCCCTGGACTCCAGCAGGGAGACGTGGACACCCTGGGAATCAAGGCTCTGACCGCTTCTCTACTTCTTTGGAGTCTTTTTTAAAATACATTCTTTAACTGAGGTATAGTTGATTTACAATGTGTTAATTTCTGCTGTACAGCAAAGTGACTCCGTTATACACACGTATGTTCTTTTTTATATTCTTCTCCATGGTGGTTTATCCCAGGGTATTGAATGGAGCTCCCTGTGCTCTACAGCGGTGTACAGCTAGCACCAGCTAGAGTCCCGACACTCGCTGAGAACTTACTCTAAGCCACCCACAAACTTGGGCCGCCTCAGAACTGCCCAGGGGCCGTGTTAAGACACGGGATGCTGAGCCCCAGCCCTGCCGGGGTTTCTGACTCGGGGGGTCCGCAGCCCTCACCAGCTCCCCGGTGACGCCCAGGCTGCTGGTCTGGCCACCGTGGAAACCAGAGCTTCTGCAGGGCCACCAACAAGCACGTCACACCAACGAGGCACCCGGGGCTCAGGCAGCCCTGTCTCGGAGTTGTCACTGTTGTCCCGCGTGTTAACAAAAAGTAAAACAAAATTAAAAACGAAACCAAACAAGCAGAAAGGCGCAGAGTGGGTTAGGAATCTGCTCGGGTACGCACACTGAGTGTGACCCGTGGGCCTGAGCGCGGGCAGAGGGATTGACACGGGTCAAAAGTATTAACACTTCCTGGGCCCGAACCACCACCGAGGTGCCTCCCGGGGCTGCCGAAGCCGCTGGCTCAAAGCGGCACAGACCGGGCCGCTTAGACATCACAGACCGATGGCTTCGTCTGTTTCTGGAGCCGGAGTCCAGGCCAGGTGTCTGCAGGGAGCCTGTGCCAGGCCCCTGCCCAGCCCTCCTGGAGAGAAATAGGCATTTCCACAAGGAAGCCAGATTTCCCTGCCCAGCACCTGGGCCCTTCCCTTCACGGAGGAATCTTCATTTGATGGTGGGACTGGGATGCAGCTGGCACCATCGTACTGTCCCACGGGAGCGGAGGCAGGGGTCTTCCGGGCCCAAGGCCCTCTGCAGGGACGTCACAGGGACAGAGACGGTTGTTTCCGTGCTTCTGCAGGAAACTTCCTCATGAGAAGTTGCAAACTCCTTTCTCCCCCGTGGAAGGCCAGCGTTAGCCCCCAGTCTGCTCAGCTCTTGACAGAAAAGTGCCTGAACATTGATCACCTTTATCTGAAGTCACTCATTTATTCCTACTTGTCAGAAAATAATTGCCCGGTGCTTTCTGGAAAGCCAGTGAGACAGAGAGACGGAGGCACAGGTCTGTGCCGGGCCTTGCCCCCTCCCGCTCTGCGTGTACTCGGGCGCGAGCCCAGGGGTCATGTCCGTGCTTTTATACCCGCTTTGTAGGCACCGTCCGTTCTTTTCCAGCTTAACGCTGTTCTCCGCCTTCGGCTTGTCCTTACCCGACACGGGCACCGCCGTTGCGCTCCCCTTTCTTGGTTTTGGTTTGGTTTGGTTTGGGTTTTTGCCTTGCATTTACCTGGCATCTCCACTCATTCCTTTATTTTCAACCTTCCTTTATTGAACTGTTTGAGGCCGGTTTCCTGTGCACAGAACGTAGCCTGGGCGCTGTCCATTGAAGCAGCCTGACAGTCCCTGCTTGTGTGAATGTTATCGTCCCTCCCTGGTGACACGCCCACCTCTCTCATCTCAGGGCCGTGGGACCCAGAGGACTTCCTGTCTGCTCTCTGCCCCCTCCCCGTCCACACGCAGCCCCTTCGATGGCAGGACTTCCACCTACCCTACCCTGGCCCACGGTGCAAACTCCTAGATTTGTGGATGATACTTTTAGCTCAGGGTATAGAAGGCTGTGCCTGCAGTAGGTCTCTTCAATTTCAAAAATACGTATTTAGCACCTGTGTTTCTCATTCCTGGATAAACTGTCGCCCTCCCTTACACGCACCTGTGTGTGTCTCTCTGCTTGTTTGCCAGCTCGTCCGAGGCCCCTTGTTTGGGGATGTCCCCAGGAAGGCTCCCTGAATGCCTGCAACCATCCTTCCTTCCCCTCGACACCCAGCACCGTGGGATTCTTGGACAGCATGCGTCCCGCACTGTCTGTCATTCTCTCCAGCATCTCCTGGCCTGCCGTGCCCCGGAGGAGGACTTGCTGCCAGTTTGCTGCTTCCTCCTTTGTGATTTATTCTTCACTTCTGAAGGCTTCGGGGTTTGTCTCTTTGTTCTCGTCCCGCAGGCTTTCCCTGACTCTCCTGGCTGGCTCTTCTCTCTGGAGCTCCCTAGCTCTGCAGACCCTGGTCTCTCCGTGGCTCCCTGCTGATTTATGGGCTGACTCCGCAGCCCCCTCCCTACCCCGGTTCTTCCATTTTCCTCCTGGAACTACCCCTCTTCAGCATCAGTCTACCCCCTGCTCCCTCTGTCCCCCCGTCCCCTGAGCTCTGGGGCATCGTGTATTCTCTGTCCACTGGGGCACGAGTCTGCCTCTCCGCAGGGACCGTGCTCTGGTCCAGTTCAGCCGAGTTTTTTCGGTATGAAATCGGGTATTTGCTACAAGAGAGATGGACCTGGGATCATCTAGAGGTTAAATTGCCCTGGACACCGTCCCTCCCTCCATGCGTCTGTGCCCATCTCCCCGGACCGAGCACCATGGGGGCGGCCTGGGGTCTTCTCTCCATCGTGGGGAGCCTGCACAGCGGGCTCTGGGGGCACCGACCGGAGGGCTGAAGATCCGCTCTTCAGTCCATCACCGGGAAGCTTTCCTTTCGTGGATGGCTGCTCAGTTACTGGCCTTTCCCAGGAGCACAAGACAAGCTGAAAGGAGGCTTCCGGATAGTTCCAGATCCAGCAGAGGAAACGGGGAGGGAGCTGAGCCTGAGAGGCTGGGGGCTGGGAGAGCCGGCCCCATGGCCAAGGCTGGTCCTCAAAGGACAGAGGCCCGAACACAGCCCTGGGGCCCCAGAGGGCAGGAAGAGAGGGGAGAGGGGGCCAGCAGGGGGGCGCAGGGGCAGAGGGCACAAACAGGGGTCTGGGCCCGAGGCCGTGGGCCCAGGGTATCGGGAGGATGAGGGGCCAGCGGGCGGCACAGGGGCCTCTGTGAAGAGGGGCTGGGCTGAGTGCCGGTGAACCTGAGAGCGGGGCATCCGCCCGTGCCCCACGAGGACACCCCACGGGGCTCCATCTGTGTGCGCTGTGGCTCCGGCAGGGCCCCTCCGGGCGAGGGCCCGTGAAGGAGCAGGGCGTCGAGTGGCCAGGATGAAGAACCGCAATTTTTCCAATCCGGCTTTTCCTCCCCAAGGGAGACGGTTTTAGAAGGATTAATGAGCGTGATGACAAATAAGTTTTGAAATTAGGGGCGGCAGGTCTTTTCTCATCAATTTCTATGCCTTGGGTCATTAAACTTTGAAGTTTTCAATGGAAAGGCACTCGCTCAGTTGGAGCCGGGGCCTCGGGGACGTGGCATCAGGGAAGCAGCCCAGGTCCTTCTTCCAGAGACACCAGGACAGCTGTGTTCTGTCCAGTCTTTGCACATCAGCTTCAAAGTGTCCTTTCTCGAGGTGTGTGTTGCTTCGTCACTTCTCCTTCCGCCCTGGTCTCCGGCCGAGGCCTGTGCCGTGTCCCCAGTCCCGTGGCCCTGGTGTGCCCTGTGCATCTAGAAGGAACGTCTCGATGGACCACCGGGGCGGGGAGAGTGTGAGGTTTCCTCTGTGGATGCTCAGAGGACCCAAGTGGTCAGTCTAGAGCCTGGAAGGCATCACCCCAGTGCTCCGTGGATGTAACCTCGGGTCCCTGGAATCAGGGCTGCCAGGGCGGGGCCTCCAACCAGCGCTTTCTGAGGTGCATCCCCAGCCCAGAACACGAGGACCTTCCTTTTTCATATCAGGGAGGGAGAGGGGTGTGGAATAGCTCCTCTGTTTTATCAAAGTCATATGCACACCTGACAAGTCCTAAATTAAACAGGGGCTTAACTCATATATTCACATTTACCCACCCTCCACTCTCTCCTTAAGCCTCCGCGAAACGACACAAGCCCACAGGGCAGAAAATGGGGAAAAGACAATAGGGACAAAATTTTAGAAGCTGGAAAACACATGGATGAGGATTAATTGACTTAGCAAACGTGAGGCAGCTGGAAGCCAGGCTGGCAGATGGGGTCCAGGGGCCGAACCAATGCTCGATGTCGAAGCGGGTCGGACAGGAGACACCAGTGTGCAAGTGGAGTGCAGGACCAGGTAGGCCAGTGGGGAAGCAGGGGGGGACCCCGTCTCCCCCTGGAGAAGGCTGAGGCCAGGAAGACACAGGAGGGACAGGTTTCTTATTGCCCGAGACCATTCACACACGAAGAGTGGTCAGCGTCTCCCGTGACGCAGTGACCCAGAGCTGGGCCTGAAATGCAAATCAGGAAGCCATCCAGAGCTTTCCATGCCGGAGTGGGGAATCCCAACTAGCCTGACTGAGGCTTGAATTGGTCTCTTGTGTCAGACAAGGACTCCCCTTCTCTCCTCTCCTGGCTACGTGGGCCCGACCTTGAGCAAATGCAGACAGGCCTGCAGTGGGTGGAGCAGAAGGTGCTGGGACCCAGCAGACCCCCTCGCGAGGAGGTGTGCCTCCCGGGGGACCTGGGGTCCATGGGTCCCCTGGGCCTTCGTCCCTGGCAGCCCGACCTGCCTTGTCCATCCTGCCGGCTCACTGGTATGTGGCCATTCTCGGGGGTCATGGATGTTACAGGGGCAAAGGGAACCCGAGAAATCATGTGACCTCTTCACGGGGTGGCATCTTTCTTCAAAGCAAGTCTAGTGTCCGAAGCCCCTGCCCGAGTTCGCCAATGAGGGGACAAGCCCCGAGGGGCAGGGCCCATCCCAGGCATGTCCCAGCCGCCGGACGTCTCTGGAGAGGACCGTGGGCTCCGGGTGCGGGCCCCGCTTCCTGTCTGCAGCGGGTTTCGGTTTCTTGAGCGTCTGTGCCAGTTTGGTTCCGGACACAGAAGAAAAGCTAGGCCCTCGTTAAAAACAGCACGACAGGAAAGGCATATGAAACAGGCGTGGGCGGCCTCCCTCCGCCAGGTGGAATACCTCCCCTCCCCCTCTGAGGACACGTCCTCACGCTGAGCACCCCCCAGCCCTGATCCTGCGGGTCTCAGGTGGGACCCAGAGAAGCTGCTTTGCTTCTCTCGTGCTCGGGAACTGCTGCCCAGGCTGCCGTGGGGACGGGGACAGCGGGCAGGAGCCACAGGTGTCCGCACGTTCCTCAGGTGCCGGCCAGGGCATTAGCCTGGCCTTTGTCTGCTCACAGTAAACAGAGTTGGAACCTGGGCCTCCCCGCCCCCCGCCATCCACAGGGTCAGAAGGCGGAATCCGTACCCCGGCTTGACCCTCCCGTCCGTGGTTCCCTCTGCATGTGCAGCCTCGGTGCCGTGGCACCTGGGGGCCTCTGGACCTTGGTAAAGCATGTGGTTTTCGACCAGAGCTGGCTGTCCGCCCCCAGGGCGCTCACGCGGGCGTCCGCACAAGAGGCTCAGCTCGGGGCTGCCGGGACGCGGCCTCGTCCAGACACCAGGGTCTAGGGTCTGCGGCGGCCATGCCTGGGGGTCAGGATGTGTCACCGTGGAGATGACTCTGAACCTCTCTGCCAGCCAGAGCCTAAAAGAGATGCTCGGTGAAGCCAGTGACCACTCACTCCGGAAACTGACCACACGTGGTCACCACCGTGTCCGGAAGTTCACGGCCAAGGTTAACACCAAAGCCTCAGCTTTCTGGTCCTGAGAGAGCGGTCACCCATCTTCGGGAGCATCGTAGGGGTGACTCTGGAGCCCGTGAGTCTACAGTGTCCTGCGAGCCAGGTTCTGGACGCATCACCCCCCAGGCTCACTCCTGTACTTTTTCTCGGTCCTGGAGCCAAGGTCCCAAGCCCACCTTGGGTCCGAGAGTTAAGGGGCAGAGTTCAAGGCCAGAGCTGGGGACCCGGGAGAAAGTGCGGTGTTGAGAGGTGCAGTTGCCTCCCCCACGCAACGTCCTGTCTTTATTCTCTAAGCTGCAGGCTCTTTGTCGCACTCAGAGCAGTGCGGTTTCCTGCAAGGATGAGGGTGGGTCTCACTGCATCGCCTCTGAAGGGGACCGCCCAGGAGACACCTTCGCTGTCTGGCATCACAGGACGCTTCTGGGAGGCCAGGTTTACAAAAGGAAAGACAAACTGGGGCATCTTCTTTTCTTAAAATACGTGTGAAAACGAAGTTCCCATCCGTCAGTGGTGAAGGGAATTTCTTGGATTGAATGGTTCCATTTTCTCTGAGCGAACCTGACATCACACAGCTTATGACAGCAGAACTAAGGAAAAAACCCAGGTCATTTTTCACCCCACCAAATCCACTGCTTTTTCTATTGCTATATTTGGGTATTACCGTGACAGTGCATAAGGTACGGGGTTTTGATACAGGGTCACTTTATATTTAGAATTTGAGATTTTGGAGTTAACGTACTTCAGTGAAGTTACGCGTTACATGATGTCACAAAAGAGCACATTTACAAAAATTACTAGAGCGCGTTCTGTTCGTAGGCTGTGGTGCAGTGTTGCTCAGCAGTGGTAGTTATCTTTTATTACTAATGAAAACATATTCTCCTAATTGTTCGAAACCATCTAAGGACTGGTAAGTGTACAATGTAAGTATTTTATAGGTGTAATTCAATTAATCTCCCAAGAAAACTATCTGTGGGATGCACGTAAACATACCGGTTAAATTGTACGTCTTCGTTTCTTCCACTCCAATGACTGAGACTGTGGAGAACAGACTATAAAAATTGCACCAAAGAGCTTTATTCTCTTTTTATCGCCTGTCAAGTTATTGCTGTGACGCCCATAGTTGGTGGTGAAACATTGCAATCCGATGCTGCTAGCAATGAAACGCCGAGTGTGACTTGCACATTGAGTTTAGGTAATGTACCAGAAAACGTTGCATGAAAACACTAATTTTCTCAATATATATTAGTAGACACGGTGTTTACCAATGAGAAGTGAAGATGTTTTTAAACAGTTTGTTAACTTGAAGTCTTGGCCGGGATGCACGTAAATGCTGTCTAGCTGGTGTTAGATCTGGGGGCAGCGGCATCCTTGGGGCTGCGAGTCTTGGCTGCATGGTTCCCGCCCAGCTGGCCCAGCAGCATCCTTGGTCACGTGGGCCCTGGCTCCAGGCTCACTCGCTGTTTACAGTTTCAGAATCGCCGGTGTTCCTGACATCACTCCAGACAGGCACAGCTCCCCTCTTTCCTCTGCTCCATGGAGACTGGGCTTTCCATCAGCTCCTGGAGGAGGACCCAGGGGGTGAATGACCGCCCGTTCACCCTGGAGCCGGTCATTGCGTTGAAGGAGCAGGCGCTTTTATAACAATGTGTGTCATACAAAGAGCCGGTTTAATGTAATTTGTCTGGTCTGCAAAAAATAAAATAAGGAAGTAGGAGATATGTTATTATCAGCCTTAGGTGACACCAGCATTCAAACATTTGATTATCTTATTATTGAGCACTGTTTCCAAGAAGGACCTCTGTCTCTTAGCCTTTCTTAAGAAACCTGTTCCTAAGGAGTCATTGTTGTCTGAGAGCACGAGGGAAAAAGTAGCATCTCGTGGTTGTTAAAGTGGTTGATCTGAACACGGTCTGAGAAGAGCTTCTCCTGGCTTTGCCCCGTGGGCTCTGTCCTTAGTACTGTGACGTGCTTGGACCCCAGTATTTGGTGGGCTTCATCCTTGTGCCATTTTGAACATCCACCACACAAAGTATGGAAGAAGGGTCAGAGTCTGAGCGTGTCCTGTGGCTCGCGGGCACGGCTGAGAGCTCATGAGGAGCGTGGGCTTGTTTGCAGGAAGTCTGGCAGCTGGCGATGCTGTGCTCGTCTTCCCGCTAAGGGCACGGGGATGAGCCAGGCCGTTGTCTCACCTTGCAAACAGCTACCAAGGTCCAAACGAGCGCAGAGCAACCCGACACGGAAGCGGGCCCTTTCTGCACTCTAGCACCAGACCAAATCATGCATCGGTTCCACAGCCACATTGAAACGCAGTGGTGCAAGACAGCTGTGGATGGTGGAACGAGATGGCTGCCACGGACGCACCCTGCAGCCAACCAGAGGCAGAGTCTAGTGGGAGGGGCCACCTCTAGTGGGAGGGCCGTCTCCTCTAGACCCAGAGTCCAGGGAATGAGGTGGGCCTTCAGGTGGGAGGTTGGAGTTTGCTTCCGTTTTCGCATGTATGTTTATAGCATAATTATTATCACCTCATAGTGACGTTCTTATGACCTCAAGACTAGGACTGACTGGACTGTATTTTAAAGGATTTAGACAAAAAGAGAAGAGAAGTATCTTTCAATGTAATTTGATAAATACATTTTTATACAGCTTTATTTTAGTATAAGAAAGCTTTGTGTATGGTACGCATTTGGAACATACGTAAAATCCCAAAGAAGTAAATCAAATCACCCTAATCTCATTCCCAGAGAGAACTCTTTGTTAACGGGTGGGCGTGAGCCATCAAAGTAGGCATTGCTATCATAAACATCACATAGATCCTAAAAACCCTCAGTTTTGCAAAATTTTAAAAACACAAATGGGGTTGGGGCAGACTCCCCAAATCCCTGGCAGTTGGTAACTAGAGCCCTGACGGAAATGGATGGTGTAATCCGAATGCCCCTCCAGGGAACCCTTGGCAAGATCTGGAGAAATCTGTGGACGTCGTGACTGGGGATGCCCTGCATCGAGCGGTGGAGGCCTGCAGTGCTGCCAACAGCCCCCCCACACACACATGGGGTGGCCCCATAACCAAGCGTCAGCCGTGCCAGCGTCGAGAAAGCCAGCCCTACCCACTTACTCCCAGAGGGCCAGCCGGGCCTTCCCATAATGGCCACTCACCACCCCTCTCCTCATCTGCCCCTTCCTGACTCGGTTATTTCTGCATTTGTTTAGTCACTTCCAAACACACGCTGCACGAGAGCACAGAGATGAGTAGGACGCGCCCCGGCCTTGGAGACCGCGCGGTCCGGGCAGGGAGGTGATCTCGGCTATACCAACGGCATCAGTTCGCCTTCTGTCTGTTCAGTCATCCAATCTTACAACCGCCCAGAGAGAAAGTCCTATGATAACTTTCACTTCACAGATGCAGAACTCGGTACGTTAACAATCACAATAGATGGAAGTGCCAACATCAGCCGCAAATAATGCTGTCGTATCACAGCAAGTATTTACCGGGTTCTTTCCACGCCAAGGGCTATGGATAAAGTGGTGAGCAAAACACTATTTTTTTTTAATAAACACAATTTACTGTGACAATTGGTTATTTTAATCATATATGCAAACTTACAAATAAATTTTATTTTTTAAATGTGCATCTCAAAATTTTTTTTCAAAAACCAGACTTGTTCTTTCATTTTTTAAAGGGTAAAAATATTGCTAATTGCCTTAACGTTGGTCTGTGGCTTCTGAGAAAATATGCATGTGTCCTTGTTCCATCGGATAGCCTTTTAAAAGAAACAACATCTAAATTATCAATAAAGAACAGCTAAATTAAAAACTCTCCCCTAAGGACATCAGCAAATGTAATGAGTTGATTGAGGGGGATTTTGTTTCTCTCATCCCAGTTTTCTAGGGACAGTTTTCATGCTATACCAATGAAAAAGAAAAAAAAATGTACAGAATAAGAATTAAATTTTCGACTTATAGAAATTATTTTCCTGAGTTTAGATGCTACAATTGTGTGGCTATTTGGTTTTTTCTACATAAGTTTTCTTACTTCTGTGGTGGGTTGCTGTGTATGTAGCAATGAAGACACAGAAAAGACCCTAATCAGTGTTGTCCAATATGGTCGCCACTAGCCACGTGTGGCTTTTAAAATTTTAAAGTTGGATTGAAATGATTCAAAGCCAAAGAAAATGAAAACGTGGGTCTTCATTCGCACCAGCCACACTTCACGTGCTCTCCAGCCACCGGGACAGCGGCCACGTCGCAGCCGGGCTGACGCACGTTCCCGGCACCGCACGCAGTTCTGCTGACGGCGCGTGAGACCCCGTGTATCTGATCGTCACCTCGCCACGCAGGCGGGGTCTGCTGCAGTCCCCCACCTCCGTTCAGCCCGCCTTGTGAGTGTAGGAGCACATGGCCGTGTCAAACAAGGTGACATAATTTCTGTGACTGCAAAAATTTTTTTCTTTGATGCCTTGAGAGAGGAGAACCAGATTTTATATGAATATGCTTTCAAATTTGGCTTGAAAAAGTGCTCTGACTGTGAGACCCCATGAACTGTTCAGAGTCCCCAAGACCCCACAGCCCTGTCCCGGGATGAGAGGGAGTTCCCCAGCGGTGTCTGTGGGACCAGGACCGGTACGCAGAGCAGACCCCAGCCCATGACGGGACGGTGTCCGTGCAGGATCCACCTACATCTGAGCACGGGTGTGACAGCTGCTTAGACCCCAAACCCTCTTCATTCCAGTGAGTCCCAGCCCTGAGGGCCGTCAGAGGCTCCCACAGGTCTAGGCTGTGGTGTGATTGCGCTAGGATGGCACAGAGAATGGAAAGCAAGAACTTGAACGTTTCCTTCAATTACCAGGTTTTCCATCATCAGTTCCCTGCTTTTAGGAAACACCAAGATCAGAGCAAACAATCGACTTGGAATAGTGTGTGTGTGTGTGTGTGTGTGTGTGTGTGTGTGTGTGTGTGTTCCTGAGATGGGATTGACATAGAACATTGTGTAAGTTTAAGGTGTACAATGTGTCGATTTGATACATTTATGTATGGCAATGATACCACCACAGTGTTAACTAACTGGTCTCTCAAGCCACGTAATTGTCCTTTCTTCTTTGTGGTGAGAACATTTCCGATCTAGTCTGTTGGCAACTCTGGAGTTCATAGTACAGTACCGTTGATGTAGTCTCCCTGCTGTGCGCTAGGTCCCCAGGACTCACTTACCTTCTAGTTGTGACTTTGAACCCTTTGAGCAGCATCTCTCCAGTTCCTCCACCCCCAGCCCCTGGTAACCACCATTGTGTTCTCTGCTGTTATGAATTCAGTTTTTTAAAATTCCACCTGTAAGTGAGATCATACAGAGTTTGTCTGTCTCTGTCTGGCTTTTCCCACTTGGCACGATGCCCTCGAGGTCCGTCCGTGTCGTTGCAAAGGGCAAGATCGCCTTCTTTCTCGTGGCTGCGTGATACTCCCTTCTGGGTATGAATCCAGAGGAAATGAAAACGAGGTGTCGAAACGATATCTGCTCTCCCATGTTCGCTGCCGCTTCATCCACAATGGCCAAGATACGGAAACATCCCAAGTGCCTGTCAACGGCCATGTGTGTGCTGTGAGGACCGTGTGTGAGAAGTGAGGAATCCCTTCCTGCCTCAGCGGGCCAGCTCCCTCGGGGACCTCCCTGTCTCTTGTTTAGCCCACGGGCCTCGGGACCATTGGTTGGCAGCCCCAGAGGGTGGTTACCTGCCGGCCAGCGGGGTCATTCGTCAGCACCGGGGAGAAGTGTCCCCGTCCCCACGGGCCCTGAGCCACGGGGGGCGGAGGGTTCCCTTTACTCCCATGACTTCCTAGATTCTCGCCCGGCAAGTCCCAGGTGGGGGCAGTTCACGGCCAGCGCACACCTGGCACCACGCTGCCCAGTCCGCAGAGCGAGCCGGCACACGCCCTTGGCGGCAGGGCCTCTGAGCGCGGGCGCGCCGCGCATGGCTGGGCCGGGCTGCGCCTCCCTGCAGCTGGTGGCTGACGCCATTTTGCTCTCGCTTTGTTCCTCGCAACCTCTTTGCACTGAACCCCAGGTGCAAGTGAAACGGTCACAAAAGAAGTATCTGGGTTAAATGCGCGCTAAACAGGTTGAAAATTGTTGCTCATTGTCTGCAAGCAGATGCAAGCCTCAAACGAATGCAAAACATCAAGGCAGATGCAGAGGGAGGGCGAGTGGAGGTGGGTCCCAAGTGCTTGCTTCTGAGCGGGCGATTCGGGCCTCCTCCCGGCTGCCAGTCCGAGGGGCTTGGGGACCAGCTGCCCGACGGACACGGAGAGCCGTGGCCTGAGTGCCGGGGAGCCAGGAAGGACCCACGGCCTCGGGTCATTGGCTCCGTGACAATCTCTAGCTCTCGAATCAGGGGTCTTTGTATTTCCAGCATCTTGGGAAGGCCTGTAGTGAGCCCCAAGCTCACTCCTGCAGTTTGTGTCCTGGGCAACTTCACGTGGTGACCCGGGAGCCTCTCCCGTCCCCGCACCGAAGCCCCCGCGCCCGTGCACAGCAGGGCCCCATCCAGGTGGCTCAGCCCATACCTGCGTTCTTTGCTTTTCCCCTGGGTGTACCCTGTGTGTTCTGCAAGTTGCTGACAGCTCACATGTACATGATGTAGCCCTCAGCCTGGCCTCAGGTACAAACCTGTTGAATATGGTGCTTGGATTCCTTGACGGTAACTTGGTAACAGAACCTGGACCTGTTGTCACCAAGCGATCATGGAAAGTTCTCCTCACCATTATGGCTCCATTAGAGACGGTCCTAACACGTCTCGTCTGTGCTGGGCATTTCAAAGAGCACTGGACTCTGACCTCCGTGGGTAGACTCACTCTTTGTACAGACCGGGGACCGAGGCAGGATGCAGTCGGCCCAGGGCGGCCAAGGGCTCAGAGTCCGGCCCGGACACCCTGTGAAGTCTGCGCAGACAGCTCCACTGACTAAAAGGAGAGGAGAGGCCAGAAGCCCAGTCCTTCCGTTCTCAGTATTTTAGTGTGAAGAAGGCAATATTTGGGGGAATAAAAGGCAATATTTGGGGGAATAAAAGGCAATATTTTACCTTTTAAAATCTGACTTTTGATCAATTGAAATTATTTTAACTCTGCTCCATAAATGTTTTGCCAAAGGGGCTGAAAATGAACTCTTAGACCAGCAAACTGCTTTAAACTCTGCTCGCCCTTTGCCACTTACTGCAGAAAATTTAAAATACCTACATGCTGCTTAAAGATGTAAACCTTTCTACCGCTTCTGTACTCTTCACGTGTCACCTGATCATGGGGGGAGGGGCTCCAGTTATCTCGCAGGAATATCGGACTTCTGTTGAGTTAGGTGTAACTGGATGGTCTGACAGCTCGGTCAGGACCCGGCGTCTGAGAGAAGACGGTTGGCGGGCGGGCGCTGGTCCCACTTCCCTGGGAGCAGGTGCGGCCAGGGTCCCCTGGGCCTCAGTTTCCTCTCTGGGTCTCGAGCAGAGATGCCTCCCGTGTCTGCTTCACGTCCGAGAACTGAGCGATTCTCCACACAAAGCTTTTCCTCACTGCCTGTGGTTCATCACTATCTAAACACTGGAAGGAAAACCACTGGAAACGTATTTTCTATATTAATAACATTATTTTTTTCACAAACGTGCACTGAACCCTACAGGCCATGAGCACAGCGAGAAAAGGCAGCATTTTAAACCCATTAAAGCCGGAAGGCGTCTTTGTGAGCCTCCCCGTGTCCTCACGAGGGGAAGCAAGTAGCGTTAAATTCACGAGGCTGTTTTCTGTGTCCGCGATACGAAGCAGAAAATGGAAACAGGATTAGTGGGGGAGACACAGCATAGAAGGCTCCAGAGCCTGCATTATTTCTCCTTTATTAAGTCCAGACAAGATAAGGAGCCCCGCTGCTCCTGGGATGTGGACAAGTGGCCGTCTAGAACCCTTGCAGGCAACAATTATCTTGACAAGTAGCCCGGCGGTGCTCGGCCTCCCGTGTCCTCCGCGGCGGGGCCGGCTCAGGGTCCGCTCCCCCAGCCGCTCTCAGCCTTCACAGAGCACACGCCCACACCCGGAGCCGCCAGGTACGACTCGCTCATACGCTCCCAGGGCGGCGGGAGCGGAGACATCAGCGAGGTTGATCGATGGCACCCCCCAGCCCCCCGCCAAAGCATCTCCAGTTCCCATTAGCAGGGGGCAGACGGAGCCCAGACGCGGGCAGTGTGTTGAACTTGGCCGGGAGGCAGTGGCGGGGGTGGGGGGGGGAGTGTTTCTGGGAGTTCGCAACGTGCTGGCCCTTCTGTTTACATTTGGGAGGCGCCCTGTGCAGAGTGCCCAGACCCTCTCTCACTCGAGGGATGAGAGGGTCCCCGCGTCTCCTCCTGATTTAGTTCTAAGAGCTTTTGCACAGTGAAGATCTGGTTTACTCTCCCCTATGGATGAGCCTCGGAAAAAGCACAGCCTCTCGGTGGAGAAGGAATCTCAAGGGGGTCGGGGGCTGATATTTAGAGGAAGAGTGTCGCCTCTACCCAGGGATGTGATAGATGAGAGGGACAGATTGGCTTCTGCAAACAAACATGTTGTGGGAAGGCCGGCCTCAGCCCCGCAGTACCTGCCTGTGCACCTGGGTGCATCACCCCAAAGCCTGAGAAAAAGAATACTTAACATTTCACTGGTTACTTACATCTGACGTCAGTTTGGTTTTAAAATAAAAGTGATTCAAGTACCTAGATGCTACAACATGAGTCTCCCACCACCGACCCTGAAAAGGAAATGAATTTTGTTATAAATTTAACTGTTCTTACATGTGACACAGATATATACACATTTCTACTTACGTGCATAAGAAAATGGGTAGAAAACCAGGTTTCATGGGGACATCAGGAGTGTCTCTGGGATCCGGAGTTCTGCTTCGGCTGTGTTAAACGGAAGATGCCTACCAGAAGCTCAAGGGGCTACAGCAAGCGATCAGTTAGAGACGGTCTAGAGCCCAGAGGCACCAGGCGGGGCTCGAGGTGTCCGCTTGGGAGGCGCTGACACAAGGTTAGGTCGCAGGGCAGTGAGACCCCCTCTTGCCCTCACTCCCGGGCTCCCCCTGGGCTGCTCTGCAGAGAGGCCGTGTGCAGAAGACCAGCCCCCGGGACCGAGGCTCTCGGTGCAGCAGCCCGTGTGAGCCGAGTCCTGCCAACAGCCATGCAGCTGAGCGGGGAAGCCTGTCCTTCCTCCCTCCTGCCATGAGATGACCACAGCCTGGGCCAGTCCTCCATGGCAGCCTTTGGGGGATCCTGAGCCAGACCACCCAGTGAGGCGGCATCTGAGCAGCCGGACCGCAGAAACTGATCCATAGCACACGTCATCGTTTGGGGTAATTTGTTACATGGCAACAGATAGCTGATACGACCCCCCGCGGGAAGCCCTGCCCAAGCAGAACCTGAGGATTTTGAGCGTGTGCTACGCGTAAGCCCCTTTCACCGGCAGCAAACGCTGGTGTAGTCAGTGGGCTCCGGCTTCTTCTCAGCCACTGGGGGAAGAACATCCTTCTCTGAAGAGACCCTTGCCTGGGCTGAGACTCTGAAATGCACCCAACAAGCTTGAACCACGGGGCTCAGGAGGGCACGTCCTGTTCTTTCCTTCAAAGAGCAAAAGGCCACGTGGAAACAGGCCCGTCTGAGTCATCACCTCGTCCTCACGTGAGCTCCTGCCCCCTAACCCTCCCAGCCCTCAGACCCCCACCCCAGCTCAGTCCTTCCCTGGAGTTTGTACAGATACGGAATGAATGTGAGCCAAATTGACCTCAAAAGCCAGAAAAGCTCTATTTTGGAGAAGAAAAAGAAAACGGGCAATCACTACTCCTCGTTTCAGTCCATGAAAACCCAAGTGAAAGGACTGAGCATTATTTGAGAAAAAGGTTATTACTAAAAGCAGGATGCATTGGGGGCTAATTAATTAAGTGAGCAAAAGACCAGAAGAAATCAAATGCACACCCATAAAACAGGAAGACTTGGTAGCAGACTTAACTCCAAACACCCTGATATGTGGCTGAAGAACCCAGAAGGTTAGCATCTTTCCGCCCTGGGCGAAGACAGGAGGGCACGGCCACGGCACCGGCCGCGGTCCTGATGCTGGGCTCCGTCTAGGCTCCTTGGTCGCTCGCCAGCTGTGCAGTCCTGAGCAGCGTCACGTACGTCCTTTGTGTTCCCCCAGTGCTGACTGAGATTTGCCCAGAAGTCTCCACTTCAGCTCTAACGATGCCAGTGTGAAGTTTCAGTGATTTACGGGCCTTTTTGCATGTGTCATGAGAGTGATGCCCAAGCAAGGGAAGCAGGTACAGAAGCCGGATCCCTCAAGGAGCAGGACCGGCCCCGCCCATCAGGACTCCCTTAGGAGATGCTTTGTGTGCCTGAGGTTCAGAGAAGCCCAGTCCACCAACGCAGCATTCAGCTGGCAAGAAATGGAAACTGGTATTAAGTTAATAAACGGCCTGAGGTAAACAATTAGCCTTTGGGGAGGGAACTGGTAATACACTCGTCAGAAAAAGTACTTATCCGTCATGATGAGGTTGAGTGCCAAGTAATAGAGACCCAAAAGTTAAAATTAAAATAATCAAAAAGAAAGAAAGAAAAGAAAAGAAGTGCAGCACTGACTAACCCAGACTGGCACGTATGGTGGATATAGGTAGGAATCCACCCCTTTCCAGGTTCTGCTTTACCGTCGCTGGGGGGAGGCCCCTCCTCTCCTGGTTCAAAATGGCTGTAGGCGCTCCGACCCTCGGATCCGTGCTCCACGCAGCAGGCTGGGGGAGGGAAGGAAAAAAGCCATACTCCTTCCCTTTCAAAGAGGCTGAGGAGAAGTCTCACGCAACACGTAACTTCTGCTTGCATTTCATGAGGAAAACTTGGTCCCAGGCCCACACACTTGTGAGGACTGGGAAATATTGCAGCCCTGTTCCCAGCCCCAAATTATGATTCTGTTAATTTTTTAAAAAAAGAGAAGTGGGTGTTTAAAGAGTTAATTTCAGCCCCCTTCTCAGAACGAACCCCTGAACAGATGACCGTTGTCTTTCACAGCCTTCTTAGGGGGATATGACAATGGCTTTATCCTCATCTGAAGGAGAGCCTTTAAGGGACTTAGGAGGACGCATAGAAGTGTGTCTGTTAGGAAGATCTCTGCGGCAAAGACGTTTGGTAAATCAGAGACCGCATGCCACGGTGTGACAGTGCGGTGATTGGCCACGCTAACGAGACTTTACATTCATAAAATTCCAGCTAATAAGAAGACTCAGGGAGGAGACTGGACTGTTATCACATTGGCTGCAGGAAAGTCGCTCACCAGGAGTCGTCAGCGTGCCGCCCGTTAGGGTGCCATCTGCAGAAGCAGGGCCGTCCTCCGTGCGCTCCGAGCGTGGGCCTCCGGAGCCGAGCACAGCCTGCCCTGCAGAGGCTCCGGCCCACGGGGCGACTGACGGTCACACGGCGCAGCGGCCGGGCGCACCCACGCGGCGCCTCCAGCACCTTCACAGCGGCCTGGGCGGGGAGGCAGTGTGCGGACTCAGTGGGGAGGCGCGTGGGGATGGGGGCGCAGGGGTGCCGTGCGGAGGAGGGAGGGCACAAAGCCAGTGAGGGGTGGCGGAGGGCAGACCTCCAGCCCCAGCCCGCCCCGTCTGCTCCCGCTGTGGCCTCACCCTCTGGCCTCACCGCCTGCTGGCCGGGCTTGGACCGGAGCTGCGCCGGGACCCCTGGAACGTCTAGCTGGGACTGGGGTCGCTGCTCCACAGCGTTTGCCAGCTTCCGGGATGCAAACACTCCCAGCGGGGCGGGCTTCATGCTGCCAGCCTGCGTCCCTGAGCATGGGGCTGGGCAGAGGCGCCTGGTGCGGGGTGCCCCCTTCTCTCCCAGTTTCCATCAGCCGGGCCTGGTGGGCCGGGCGCCGAGAGCAGTCAGTTCTCCAGAGCTACCTTCTTTCTGGCCCCGCCTCCCAGAGCTGCAGGTCGAGTCAGTGCGCAGTCTGCCTTCCAGGCTGTCACCAAACACCCGCCGGGGCGTCACATGGGGCGCCCCCCGAGGGCCCCGACCGCCAGGAGACGACACCTGCGCAGGTGTCTTCGGCAGCCTTCCCTTTGGGATGGGACGCAGGACTCCGTGAGCACAGCCCCGCGTGCCAGGGCCCCTGGCAAGACGAGCGTGGGTTTTGTTCATGCTACGTGTCCATCCTGGGTTGGGGGACTCTGCTCCACATCATTGTTTTCTGGGGAGCTGGTCAGCAGGGCTCCCCTGAAATGTCTCAGGGACCATGGCTCACGTGAGGAGAAGGGGGGTTCACAGCAGCCCCACAGGCCAGAAGGGGCACCTGCCACGTCATCACATGTCACTGGCCAAGCCCGGTTGCACAGCCACACCTGACTTCAAGGAGACAGAGCAGAACCGAGGGAGTGACCAAGGGCGGGACTGGCCACCGCACACACCAAGCTGCTAGACCGGCCCCGATTCGGCCAGGGAGTACAACAGAGGACGGAGGTGAAGCTTTGTTTACGGAAGTCATTTCCGGAGAAACATCTGCCACCGCAGCCGCCGCCCCTGCCCCCGAGCTACACAGTTATCCCAGCGCTGCATCAGATACTCCACGAGATCCGGACCAGAGACACAAAGACGGTGAAAACAAACAGGACTTCTCAGCTGTTGCTGTCAGGCCAGGCTCCCAGGCGGGCTGAGCAGACTTCGCCAGATCATTTTAAAGTTTTCCATCCAGGCAGAGTCACCACTAAGGTTGTAGGAGCTTAATTCAGATGAAGAAATATCCACCGATCCACCCCCTGCCCCCAGTGCCTGGCGAGTCCCTGCGTCCCCTGGGGAGCACATCAGCTCGGGGTAAATCGCCGACTACCGGCCTTGATGTGATATCACCTTAGTGGGCGGCTCATCTGAGTTAACCAGCCGCTTAATACAAGAAGACAGAAAAAGAGTTAAACCCTTCCTTCAGTAACATTTCATCAGGTACCAAGGGCTGGCCAGCCAGTGCCAGCATTGCAGGCGTTGTGAAATAGACATGCTGCAAGGATCAGCAAGGCTGAATTCCATTCCTCAAAAGCATATGGTTTGGGGCTTCCCTGGTGGCGCAGTGGTTGAGAGTCCGCCTGCCGATGCAGGGGACACGGGTTCGTGCCCCGGTCCGGGAAGATCCCACATGCCGCAGAGCGGCTGGGCCCGTGAGCCATGGCCGCTGAGCCTGCGCGTCCGTAGCCTGTGCTCCGCAACGGGAGAGGCCACAACAGTGAGAGGCCCGCGTACCACACACACACACACACACACACAAAAAGCATATCGTTTGTGGAACAAGACGTAACTACTCAAGCAACATAAGGAAAGTGTAAGAGAGGAGAAAGAGGGATCTTGAGGGTGGCGGCTGAGTATGGAAGTACATAGTTCAAAATTCAAAGTAAAAATCCATTCTGTATGAAGTACTGCCCTTATTCACTGTAAATCTTACTTATTCTTTTAATGGTGGACAGTGAGACGATCCTCTCAGCCTCAGCTCTGTTCCAGCCACACTTCCTCTCCCTGCATGCTTCCAGTGTTCTGATTCTCTTACGTCTCCTTTCAGAGGTATTTCGTGGATGTGTAACATGTGCAAGCAAATGAACATATTTTTATTCTTTTCTTCATCTTTATACACAGGTGATGGCATATTATGATACGTTATGTCTGGCCTGAGTTTTCATTTCAAAGCCGAGCCGTGCCAGGATCCGTAAAGAGACCCTTCGTTTTCCTTCCTGATGACATGGATTAATTCTCTACTGTTGACTCAGCTTCTTCCCAATATTGTGAAATAACAAAACACGAACAGGCCACACAGGGTGCCTGGAGGACACATTTCTAAGAGTGAAGCCACTGTTCGAAGTTTACAGGCATTTTTCATTTTAAAGTCCGTTGCCCAGTTGCCCTCCATAGAGGTTGTACTGATTTACGCGCCCACCAGATTGCAGGAGCATTCTGCTTCCTCTGCACCCTTCTCGGCACCTTTCCAGTTTGAGGGGTGAAGTGATTCTAGCCTGTAGTCAGTATTTCTCCGAGTGAGGCTTAGCATGTCTTCAAATGTGGAAGAAACATTTATGTTTCCTTGTCTGTGACTTAACTACTTGTGGACTCTGAACATTTCCCATTGAGCTGGAAATCTTTTTTATTGATTTGTAAGAGCTCTTTATATCTTAAGGAAATTAACTTTTTTCTGATAAAAGTTGCAAGTGTTGTGCCCAGTTGGGCCTCTGTCTTTTCATTTTCTTTGTGGGTGGGGAGCTTTGTTCACAGATGTTATATATTTGTAAAGTCAGGGTAATCAGTCTTTTACCAATGTTTGTCAGTTACAAAGCCCTTCTTAACTTGATATTATCCTTAAATAATTCCTGTGGTTTATTCTGTTAGTTCTATGATTTTATTTATTATGTATAAAATTTTTATCTACTTAGAATCTAACCGGGTTAAGGGTGGGACCATTGGCTACCCAGTTATTTCAACACTGGTTATTTAACACTAGTTAAATGATCCATCTTTCACTTATTTAAAATGTCATCTTTATCACATACGAAATTCCTATATGTATTTTGGGTCTATGTCTAGACTCTCATAGCTGTCAGGGATCTGCCAATTTAGGTACTAAGGCTACAGTGTTCAGTTACTGTGTCTTTGTGGTATGTTTGGCTATCTACTAGGACTTACCACCCTTTTTGGTTTTTTTGAATAATATTCGTAGCTAGTCTTAGGTGTTTATTTTTTCATATGAATCCACGTATGTTATTTCTCCCCCCCCCCACCAAAAGAGTCCTTTCGTGTTTTATTGCAATCACGTTAAACGTATAGATTAACTTAGAAAGTACATCTCTGTGATTTACACATCGTCTTATTTAAAGCAACGCACTTTACTTTTCATTTGCTCAAGCTCACTTCACGGCCTCAGGAGCAGTTAAAGTTTTCTTGTAGATTATTTTCACATGTTTTATCGTTCTTGTTGCTCTACCGAATGGGGCAGCTTCTTCAGTGTTCCTTTTAATAGTTGTGTGTTCTGCTTCTAGGTGGTGAAGTTGGTGGATAGTCATGCCAGATCTTCTTCAAAACAATGATACTTGTGCCATATTTTTTTCTTGCGTTTCCTGAGCTCTTCTTAGTTTTAGAGATGTTCCACAGAGTTGCCCAAACGAAAGCCTTCCCTCTCCAGCTGCGGATTTCTGCAGCCCTGCCCAGATTGTGTTAATCTCTGTTGTGGATCTGACCAGAAGCTGTGGCTGCCCTGAAAGCTTCAGTGACATCAGTTCCTTTGTGCCTCTGAGGCCCGGACAGTGTGGCTCAGGTGTTACTCTCACTCTCTAAGGCCTCTGCCCTGGGGAGGGGTGGGGGGAGGGCCGGTGCCGCTGTCCGCTTAACCGCCTTTAAAGAAGGGACTGGACGTGCCGCCCAGAATGCGTCCTGACACTGACCGCAGCTTGCACTTCACTCCGCAGGCCCTGCCCTCGGCCTGCGCTCCCCGATCGCAGCGCCCGGCCCGGCGGACCCCCGCTGGCCGCTGCCCGACTCCCACCCGAGCACCCTCTCGGCGGCTCCCGCGAAGCTGCGCGGTCTTCCGAGGCACGACGCACAGGCGCCCCCCGTCAGGTCTACGTCTTCAAGAAACAGGAGCATCTCCTCCGCACCTCCCTTTGGTCCTCCCGGGCGCACCTGCTGGGCAGGTGCTGCCGTGCGCCAGCGTCCCCGAGCTTCCCGATTTCAGCCTGAGAGCTCGCACGGCTTCGACTTCTTCACGCCGAGTGTGCCCTGGTTCCAGCCCATTTGGGGGTGAGGTCGATTATCTCTGAGTGCACTCCACGCTCTCAAAAACCCAGCCTTCGTTCACTCTCCACCCCGCGTTCGTCAAGCCGCATCACGCGCCCCAGAAGGGCTTTCCATGCACCGGGCTCCGCACGGGCAGCGCCCCTGAAGCTCCCAAGGGCAAGGCTGGCTGCGCATCACTCCCCTTCATTGTGGTGCTTTGTCCTTTGCCCTTTACTTGTTTATTTAAGGAAGGCAGCGACAAAGACTGATCAGATACAGCCTGAAAGGGCAAAGCCACCTCAAAGGGCTCATTCAGTCCATGTTTTTAAGCACTGCCTGACCTGGTAGAGGGGACTCCCTTCTGCCCTCCCTGGAGAACTCAGAGCATCTGTAGCCACGTGTGTCTGAGATCCCAGGACCCATGGAAGGCACTTTAGGACCAGGGTCACGGTTTACATGGTGGCAAATACGGGGGAGAAGAAATGAGCTCGCAAAGTCTGTTTAGTTTGCAGAAACAGGTCTGGCCTCCTTCGGGATGAAACGCCAGATCTAAAATCATCTCTGAAAAAACCTGTTTTTTTCCTTTAAAACGAAAATGATGTGTTTTTCAATAGCTAGGTTATTAGAGGCATCTTTGTAAAGAAGTTGTTCTCTCACCAAAATGATCTGCAGTCTTCTGAAGACCCCGAAAGGGACATGAGGACAGATGTTCGGGAAGGTCTTTCCCTGAAATGCTGTGAGAGCCAGGGTCTGGGGACAGGAGGCACATGCGTGGCTCTGCAGGTTTCCGGCTCTGGGCAGAGACAGAGCCCCCGGGGACGAGAGCCCTGAGGTCGATCCGAGCACCTCCACCCGAGGAAGCCGCCCAGCGACGCGCGGACCCCCAGCGGCCTTGGAAGGCAAGACTCTGCCTGGGACATTCTGACGTTTCTGCGTCTGTCCGTGGAGCATGACCGGGAGGGAATTAAATATACACCAGGTTGGAACTAACTGCATGACAGGGATCGAGAGCCTGTTTGCACAAAATGGGCAGACAGTTGTTCAAAGGAACAGATGTCACCAAAACGTGTGGACTGTTACTCAATGTGCAATTCCTCAGGTGGCCATCCGGTACAGGAAGAGATGGGAACTTAGAGGATGTGATGAAGGGACGATGCCAGGTGCCCTCGGAGCACTGTTCTGGGACGGGCAGCACAGCCAGCTGCTCACGAGCGCACTTCAGTCACGTCTCCCCCCACCCCCCGCCCTGACTCTGCGTGGAGCCCCTGTTTTCTTCTCCCGTTATCTGGGCTACCGCCTTCAGGTTTGGGCTTTGGGAGCCACACTGAGCTACACTCCCTGAAGAAGGCCGGTCCCACTGGCTCTTAGACTGTGGGATTCTTGAGGACTCCTGTCTTCAAATAGAAGACATGTCCTTAAACCCCAGTGACTACACACAGCTGAATCTCGCTGGCTTCCTTATCAGCCTCTCCACCCAGGAACAACTAACCCAGATCAACACATCAGCCAAGGCAACCAAGGTCAATTTGGATTTGGATTACAAACGGCGATCATCTAAGAGAGGAGGTGCTGGCCTCCGAAGACATGCATACTCCTCCCGTGAGGATGAGCGAGCTACGCAAGCCCACCCGAGCGGTTGGTCCTCCGTCAGGTAAGCAGGAACGCGTGCTTCCTAGCTCTGCTGGGAACTGGGCACTCGGTCAGGAAGGGTTGGGAAGGTCCCACGAAACGCTTGCTTCCGTAAGGCAGTCGTGTGTTCGTGGCGGACGGGGATTTCACCTCCGGAATTCGTGGATTGTTACTGCCATTTTCTACGCCTTGAAATCTCATAATTTTTCCGATGAGGAGACCTAGATTCAGAAGGGACTAGGTCAGATTTGTTGCATTTTTGTGTCATGATTGAAAATAGGTGGGGAGGTGCTGAAAAATAAACAGTAAAAGAATTGTTAAAATTAGGAAAATTGGGGTCTTAAGAAAAGTTATAAGTTGAATTCAGCTAGTTTTAGAAAGTATCTCAATGTAGAGTGAAAAGCTTGAATTAACCTGGGTTTGGGGATCTGGGAAAGAATAAGGAGATGGATGAGAGGAACTGTGCCTTGGGGGCCGGGCGTCTGTGGGTGGCCGACACCGCCTTGGGCAATGCGCAAAGCAGACCTGGAAGGACAGGGGACGGGGTTGCAGATCCAACCCAACTGGTGGCTTTTTCCTGAAAAAGTGGATGCTGCGGGCACGGGGAGGGGTTGGTCTCCAAGGTGTGCCTCAGGGCTCCTCTGGTGCCATCCGGTTGGAGGGGTGTGAAGACGAGGCACCCCCCGCGCGTGCGCGCGCACACACACACACACACACACACACACACACACACACACGGGCTGTGCCCAGGCTCTGGCAGGAGGTGAGGAGTCTCACAGCCCCCGCAGTGCAGCCCCCAGCCCGGTGTCCCCATGTCAGGAGCACAGGGGCAGAGCAGGTACATCTCTGGGAGCTCAGACCACGGCTGACTTTTCCAAAAGGGGAGAGTAAAACCTCCTATGTCTTGAGAACCATTTATCATTTTTCTAGTTCTGTGAATTCCTGTTCAGTTGATAAAATATTATTTTGAAGTATGAAGCAATTGTTTTCTGATGAAAGTGATCATTGCCAGGACACTCAAGGTTGCAGCAAAACTGGTACTTTTTTTCACACATCGTTGCGGGCGTGAACATTTTCAATAGGGAATTTTGCCTGTATGTTTTAAGAGTCACCAAAATGACTATCACCAAAATAACCTTTGATCCACTAATTCCACTCTCAGGAATTTTTCCGAAGGAAAAAACGCTAAATAACACACATGAAAATATACATGATAAATCCATTTGTAATAGACAAAAATTGATCAAAAGGCAAAATAGGAAAATGATTTGATAAATTGTGATGCATAAATCTGTTGGAATTTCTTGCAACTATTTGACAATATGGAAATTGTCAAATTCCATATTTGTAAAATGACCAATACAAGATATGGATATGGATTATTCACTGGATCACATGTGTAAGAAAAGTAATTGATGCAAAAAGAAAAACTGAAGGGAATAAACCTCTTTCCTCATCTTATACTTAGATGTAATGATATCTTACTGTAATTTCTGAGAGATATAAGTTTGTATTTGACCCCTTATTTTATACTTTGTGTTTATCCCACCCTGTGGTAGGCATTATTCTAAATGTCCCCCCCAGATTCCTCCCTGCGTTGAACACAGCCTGTATAGCTGTGAGTGGAGTAGGTTACGTGTACAAGACCCTCATCTGACCCTGAGAAGGGAGGCTCACGGGCCCAGGAGCTAAGGGAATCACAGCCAACACACAGAAAGCAACAGGGCTGCAGTCCTGGAACCTCAGGGCACTCAGTTCTCCCAACAAGCAGGGAGCTTGGAAAAGGGCCCCAGCCTCACATGCAGTGGCAGCCCCAGCCAACAGCATGGTTTCAGCCTGCTGAGACCTCAAGCAGAGGACCCCGCTAGCCCACATCCAGACTCCTGGCCCAGAGAACCTGGGAGACGGTGTGTGTTTTAAGGGGCTAAGTTTGGGGTAATGTGTTGTGCAGCTTTACGGTAATAATGCACACCTGTTTTATGTTTCTTTTTATTTTCGTACTTGGATTGCTTTAGATTTATTGTATATTTTTTCTGATTTTATTTTCTCCCTCTACTAATGTGGTAGTTACCAATTCTATTCTTTTCGTAGTTATCATAGTTATTAACACAAGAATAATTAATGCATCATTGTCTGAATTAGTCAATAGCTTTACCCACTGCGGGTGCCTCTAGAACTCAGAAGACGTTAACTGCCTCCCTTTCATCCTGACTTGTACACTATTGCTGCCAATGGTTTGAATCCTGCCTCTATTCTTTTCTTTTTAAAGTCAGACATAATTACTAATGCCTTAATATCATCAGTGTTTATTTGGGTTTCTCCACTTATTTACCACACTTTGTGTTCTCTAGCCCATCTTTTATTTCAGACTGGTTCCTTCTGTGTGACATCAAACACTTATTTAATGTTTTTCTAAAAGTGCCTTTATTTTCCCTCTGCACTCAAAAGATAGCTTTGCTGGGTATAGTATTTGAGGCTGTTGGTTGTTTACTGTCAGCACATGGAACATAGAACTCCAATTTCCCGGTATCTGTTGTTGCCAGTGAGTTAGCTGGCAGTCACTCCTTTGAACATAGCGTGTCCTGTCTCAGTGAGTGCTTTTAAGACATTTTCTTGTTTTTCTTGCCCCCTTGTTTTGTTATGCTGTATCTAGGTATGGATTTCTCTGTACTTGTTATGCTTTGCATCATGGGATTCTTTCATCTGCAGGGTGGTATCTTCTGTCAGTTCTGGAAAATCTCAGCTATTATATCTTCAGATTCATCCTGACCCAGTCTTATTCTCTGTTTCACTAATTCTTTCTTACCCAAGCCTAGTTGGCTTCTAAACCTGTCAATTAAGTTTTTTATTTCAATTGCTGTATTTTCTTGTAGAAGTTCTGTTTGGTTGTTTTCCAATCTTCATGGCACCTGCCTTTTTACTCATATTTTTATATCTTTTATTTATTCAAGCATTAAAAATATGTATCTTTCTCTACTTAATGATAAGGTCTCAATGAACCCATAATAAGTTGAAAATATCGTAAGCTGAAAATGCATTTAATACACCTAACCTACCGAACATCATATCTTAGCATAGCCCACCTTAAACATGCTCGGAACACTTCACATTAGCCTACAACTGGGCAAATCATCTACACAAAGTGTCTTTTATAGTCAGCTGTTGAATATCTCATGTAATTTATTGAGTCCTGTGCTGAAAGCCAAAAAGAGAGTGGTTGTGTGGGTGCAGGTGGCTGTAAGTGTGTTGGTTTTTACGCTTACGACCGCGGGGCTGACTGGGAGCTGTGGCTCCTCCTGCTGCAGCTCCAGGAGAGAGGCCCACACGGCACATCGCTACTCCAGGAAAAGAGCAAAATCCAAAATTTGAAGTACAGTTTCTACTGAATGTATCGCTTTCACAGCATAGTAAAGTCACAAAATCAAAAGTCAAACCGTCATAAATTGTTGACTGTCTGTACTTTATTTTCTGAGTTTAATAATTTCAACATCCTCTTCAACTCTGGTACCATAATTTTTCCATTTGATTCTCTTTCAGAATTTTCATTTCTCCGCTGAAATTCCTCATCTGTTCATGCATGTTGTTTACCTTTTCTACTAGTGTCTTTGAAGTATTCATCATAGTTATTTAAATTCTCAGTGTCTGATAGTCCTGACATTTGGGTCATATTTGCAATCTGGTTCTGTTGATTTGTTTCCTAACAGTGAGTATGTATTCTTCCTTCCTTCCTTCCTTTGCTTCCTTCCTTCCCCTCCTCCCTCCCTCCCTCCCACCCTCCCTTCCTTCCTTCCTTCCCTTTTTCTTTCCTTTGTATTGTCTTGATGTTTTGGTTGAAAACGAGACAGTGTGTGTGGAACAATACTGAGTTAATACTATTTACGCCTGGAAAAGAACACACCCCTTCTTTTGCTCGACCATTAATGTGAGGGTTGAGTCAATGTAGTCGAGTTGAGTTTGAGGTTTGTTGTTGCTGTGGTTACCTTCAGTGCACCCTCAGCTTCACATTCCTCTAGTTTTACGAGAGGCTCGTGGCCAGAGAATTTTTCTCAGTGCCCTCTCTCTTCTCAGTCACGCCTCTCATTTTCACTCACGCCTCTGCATGGATCTCTTTCACACACTTGCGCCTCCCCGGTGACAGACTGCCATGCTTGTTACGTGGTGCCTGCTAGCCTGAGTGGGGAATCCAGGGCCTTCTCTGTTGTCCTGGTGCAGACTCAGTCTTGAGTGGGCACTGCATCTCCAGGTCTTGGGAGGGGAGCTTTCTCAGTAATCCTTTCTCTCTGGGAAGTAGACAGTTTCTAATGGTTCAGACCCAGGATGGCTTCCTGCCCCTCACCCAGGGGTAGAGAGTCTTCCTTTTCCCTCCCTCCGCCCCCATGGGTTTTTGTCTCCCAGTGGGAGTGGCAGGGTTTGCTCTGCTTCCCCCACACCCGCCGAGAATTGCAGCTCTTGTCTGTAGTGGGGAAGGCTCCAGGTGGGGCTCTGTGCCCTCCTCCACCCCACCCCACAAGGGGTTCTGTCTGGCTCCCTCCCCTCCCCTCAGTCTTCCTCACGAGAACCCAGTGAAGGTATATGGAGAAGAGGCCTGGGCAGGGGCATGTCCCCTGTGTCCATGACTCCCGTGGGTTTTATACTCTTGCATTAACCCACACTCAGCCTCGGGCACCTTGGTTAAAACCTCAGCTGAATTCTTCTCACCTGTCTCACCCCTGGGGAGCCCCGTCTTCTTTCTGTGCTCTGAAACCATGTGAGTTGAAGCTCACATCTCATCTCTTCTAGGAGACGCCTGACCTTCCTTACGTTTCAGGCCAGTTAGTTGACCTGCAAGCTTAGCACTCTGATGGGCTGAACAAAAGTCACATTTGTAATTTGGGCTTTTTCTTGCTGTTAGGGTAGGAGCAGCCCCCTTTCCAACCCTCCTTCCTGCACCTGCTACTGAACTTCAGCAAGTGTTTTTGCCAGTGTGTTTAGCCAGTCCATTCTCTTCCCAGTCTTTTGCCATTTCAAATGCCTTTGTGGGAAATAACATCATTTTTCACACTTCTGAGCATCTCTGAGGAAGTTCCTGGCAGTGGAATTTCTAGGTCAAAGGGAAGACACACCTGTATTGTTCCTAATTATTGCCGTGTTGCCTTCTGTGAGGTGGAGGGAGTTTTCACTCACACCAGCTCTCATCAATGCCCGATGTCACGCTTTTTAATCTCTGCCTGCCTCAGAAGTGAAAAATGGTTTCTGTGTAGTTTCAACTTGTTTTTCTCTTATTATAGTAAAGTTGAACTTCTTTTCATGTATTAAAGCTATTTGCATACTGAACTGTATCCTTAAAACTGGTTAACATAGTAAATTACATGTTTCTTACCACAATAAAAAGCTGTGTCCGTTCTTTTCTATAAATGAAATATTCGTATTTTACCTTTGAAGTCAATGTGTTTGTCTTTATTCTAATAGGTTTTACTTGATTCTTCTAGATTTCTAAGTAGACACTCACATTTTCTGCAAATAAGGGTAACATTGCATCTCCTTAAATCACACTGAGGAGAGGAGACATCCTGTCTTCTCTTCGATTCCACCAGGACACTTTTATTCTTCTCACCATGGACTTCATGGTCTGATGCAGTCAGTCATTATTAGAAGAAATCTACTTCTGTTCCTAGTTTCCTGAAAGCATCTTTTAATCGAGAAACATTTTGTTTTCCTCAAAAAAATGTGGCCGAAATTAAGATCAGTATTGCATTTAATTTACGAATCAGTTTCAGGAGAACTACAGTTACATCAGTTGCTAGCATTTAATCCTAAGCGTAAATGGATTCAGTATTTCCCACCACTCCTTGTATATTAGGACATCTCTATCCTTGAGTTATTAGCTGGAGTCTTCTTTTCGTGAGCTAATCTGTGTATCTGAGGAATTTTTTAGGAACAATGTGTAGTGGTGTACTTCTGGAATTCTTGAGTATGACTATCTTTCTGTTACCGTCACAAAAGAACAGTAACTCAGCCAGACCAAGAATTCTCGATACCCAGCCATCAAACATCAGAACCCTGTAGTAACTGCTCTCTTGCATCTACGTTGAAACCAGCCTGATGGCTGTTTTCTCTGAATATTTTATAAATATCTCCTTGAATGAATATAGTGATTTTTATGCTGGGAATTAAATATTTTACTCGGGTGTATCTAGTTGCGAGTATTCCTTTTATTTGTTTACTTGGAGTAGGATATACCATTTAAAACTACAGATTCAGGTCTTCAGCTCGGAAACGTTTTCCCAAATTAGCTTTGACTCATATCTCTTTCACGTACTCCGTCCTCTGCCTCAGAAGTGCCAGTTGCTCGTGGGTTTAACCTCTGTGCTGTGCATCCTGGACCCATTGCCCTTTCGCCGATTTCACTCCTTTATCCGTTCCCTTTACTTTCATCCCCACATTGCTGATCCAGTGCGCTACAGCTTCATCTCTGCCTTCTGTTTTCCAACACTGTTGGAAATTTTGCCGTGACAATGTTCCTTTCACGGCACTCTTTCCATAACTGTGATAGTAGATTAGCTACTATCTAATCTAGCGGCTATCTCATCATCTCCTCTTTAGCTCAAGTTCACAGACTTCACGTTGTCGTCCTATGTCGTGGAGAGTGCAAGGCGAGTGTATGAGATTTCCTGAAGTTAACCTCGTTCAAGACTATGCTAGTCTTCTCCCTCGACTGTTAGGCTTATCCCTTCTGTGCAGGTACGTATTCCACAGATGTCACAGGGAGATTTTGCTCGACCTTGTTTTCTGCACACGTGCATGCACCTCGGGAGAGGTTCGCATCAGCCTGGTACCTGCCCTGCAGGTTATCCTCAGATGCCCTCCTCCCTCACCTGCATGCTTCTCAGAAAGCCCCGTTCTCCGCCCTCAAGCTGGTAAACCGTTTGATTAAAAGTTGTATCGCTTGCTTGGTGACCTAACGCTTGTGGGGAGAGGGAGGTGCTGGGAGGCGGGAAGCCGTGCCCAGAAGCCGCTCGTTTTCAGAGCAGCTTTGTGGCTGTCCAGCCGCCGCTCGGCACAGAAGGGAGCCGGGTTTAGGTTCTCTACTCGTGTTCCCATGTCTTGCTTGCGGCAGGATTTTCGTATTTTCTAGGAAGAGCCTCTGCGTCGGAAAGAATAGAAACTGGAAAAGGTGCCCCACCCATGCTTCCTCTTCGATGGGGCCGCTTTGCTCCCGGGCCTTCTGGCCGGGGTGTGTCAGACGCTCCCGATTCGTAGTAGAGAACAGTTCCAGGTGGGAGTTCAGCGTCTGTGCCTCAAACTATGAGATTTTTAGTGTAATTTAGCCCAAATTCTTCCTGCTTACGTTCCATGGTCTTGCATCTTTTCCCTTCTCTAAGAAAAGTGTTTGCTGTTCATTGTACCAATAGCTCTGTGAGAGGTAAAAGGTTTGGTTCCGGGACTGCTGCTTCCTCTTACGACAGGCCAGCGTGAAGCAGACCACCTTCACGCTATGTCCTGCTAGATGCTCTTCCCATCAAGAGCATCGAGGAGAACATAATGAAATTGTTTTAAAGTACGCTTGAAGGCATGGAGAGCTGTCAGGCAGCCTAGGCACGAGGGCCAGGGTCCTGAGAGACAGGAGGCTCCAGAGGGGAGCTCCCCGTTCTGCACGGCCTCAGCTCCAAGGCCTTTCCCGATCAACAAGCATCACCGGCCAAGAAATGGGAAATCTTTGCAGATATTAGCGGCCAAGGGGCTGAGGATCCGGGGAGGGCTTCTGGAAGTTCCATGGCTTTAGAGAGACTCCCCGTGGGGCTCAGAGTGACCAAGGCAGTTGTGGCTGGAGGAACCCAGAGCCCAGGGGGAGGGAAGTATAAGAAGTGGGGGCTCTTTTTATCCTGCAGTGTTTGCTGACTCTTAGCCACTAAGGGTGGGAGACCCAGAAGTTGTGTGGATGGAGGCCCCTGAGCGGTGTCGTCTCAGAGTGTTTGGGAGACGCACTGGAGCTCGGAGCCCACTGAGGGGGAGAAATGTAAACACTCCAGGTCAGCTTTCTCTGGGGGAGCTCAGGGGACCCCAAACAGGCTTCCACTCTGCTTGGGGACTCTGAGGTGGGCAGCCTGAAGAATAAAGCTGAGGGTGAGGGCTCCCCTTCCGTCATCCAGCCGCACACGAGCTCAGACAGACAGGAAGGCAGTTCTACCCACTGGTCACCCCGGTGGCAGGCCACTTCTAGGCTGCCGCCTGCGTTCCTGCCACCCACCCAGAGAGCCTCACTTCGTGGATCTGCCTTGACCATTGTAGGTCGTTTGTTGAAAGTGAAGCACGTTCTCGGGATGATTAGGGTTTTCTAAGAGCATCCTGGAGTCAGCAGCGTGGAGCTGAGCTAGAACGCCCACGAGATGGGCAGCCCCACGGCGCTGCTGAAAGCAAGACCCTGTGGGGTCCTTCCGACGGCCTGGCGGACGCCCAAGTGAACGAGGAATCGGGAAACCTTAAGCTACAGAAGTACACCCCACGCAAGCTTCGAGAAGTTATCCACGAAGAGATTAAGAATTCTTGGCAGTCATTGGAAAGCCAGGTGACGCCTCGCTGCTCCCTCCAGGACAGAGATGTGGATGGCGTGGAGGCTGGAGATAAGCAAGGCCCTCCGGCAGGACCAGGACGGACGTGGCGCCTGGTTAAGAGCTGCGCCAGTTTTCCAGTCATGACACATAGCAGTTAAGAGCACGTGAACTGGCTCTTACCACGGGGCTCGACCCTTGATATACGTCATCTCCTGCAGGGCCCTCGGTACCTGCACTGTGGGTGCCAGCGGGGCACATGAGGAGACAAAAGCTCATAAAGACGCAGACACCGGCGTGAAGTCGAGAAGCTGGTGGGAAGCAGAGCGGGCTCTGGCAGCGCTCACGCTCCTTCCCCGTCGCTGCGCCACCGGCCCCGCTCCACCGGGCGCGTTCGCGGCCCTGGGAGCGGCTGCCGGCATGCGGAGAAGCAGAGGAATCCACACATCTGTTGGTTGTTACAAAGTCCTGCGCTGAAAGAACCCTTCCCAGGTATTATAGGTACATGTTTGAATTGGGAAGAACTTAACTGAAAACTGCAGTTAAGATTCACGTGCTAAGGTATATTTTTAAGTTAAAAAGGAAAGCCTCGAGAAAATACGCATGCCGTGATAGGATTTATACAAAATACCCAACTATTTATGTGCACGTCTGTGCCTGCAGAGGCCTCGGACTGGAGAGATACATCACTGCTCATCTCGCACAAGGTGAAAAGCGAGGCACTAAAAATGTCAACAGTTAGTGTAGGCAACTTATACAGTTTTCTATAGCCAGACGTGGGCACAGAGCAAAAGACCTAAAGATCTTTAGGTAGCTAGCTGGTAGAGAGATATAAAGAGACATATCTCTAAGGAATTGGCTCTCGTGATTATGGAGGCTGCGAGGTCCCACAGTCTGCGAGCCATTCCCTGTCCACGGACAGAAGACCGACGTCTCAGCTCCAGTCGTCGGGCAGGAGAGGGGTACATTCTTCCTTCCTCTGCCTTTTGTTGTGACCAAGCCCTCAGAGGACTGGATGACGCCCACCCACACTGGGAAGGGCGTGAGCTTCCCCGAGTCCCCAGTCAAACGCTAACCTCACCCGGAAACGCAGCCACAGATGCACCCGGTGCAGCCCGCGTGCCGTCACGTTGACACATAACATTGGCCATCCCGGTAGGACCCTCCCAGCACACCCGCTGTGGGCTCGGGCCCTGCCCCAGACTCTTCTCCCTAGCTTCCTGCGGAGTCCACACCAGGCTCTTGTTCAGGGCTTCTAGCAAGATGGGTGTGTCTGAAGACTGTTCCCGAAACACCACGTGATGAATCCTTGTTGTGTCGGCGGCCAGGAATGTGATCGAGACGGGCAAGGGCTAAAGGGCTTTCAGTCTTGCTTCACGTTTCTGTATTTTTCCAGTTCTTCACAATGCTAATGCCTCGGAACGTTCCGAAGAGAGAGAAGAGGGCGCCGGTGTGCTGACTGAACCGACCGGGTGAGATACGCCCCGTGGAGTGGGTGCCCTTGGCCACACCTGGTCCTTGGGTGGAGAGGCCTGCTGCGTGGGTACCTCCCAATCGGCATCTGCTACAAAGACTGCTCTGACTTTCTGGGTGCTTAGAGCTTGGAAAGACCAGGTAAAATTTCTAAAGTCTGATAGAAAATGAAGAGAAGAATCGTCTAGATCGGCACTTCTCCCACTGTAGTACACCCACACGATTCCTGGGCATCTCGTGGATCTGCAGATTCTGGGCCAGCGGATCTGGGGTGACTCCCAAGAGTCTGCCTTTTTAACGAGCTTCCAGGTGACGCCAAGGCCGCTGGCCCACGGACCTCACTTTGAGTATCGAGGCACCGAAGAGAACACCAGTGTGTGATGTGTGAGGTCAAGAGAGCTACAGCCGCAAAGTTCCTTCAAGATGCCTGATTGCCAATAATAGTGCAGTAAGAATTAGAGGAAACAGACACGGTGGGAAATGCCAAGTAAGTACTTTGAATGAACTCATGGGCAGCTGTCGTGGTGTGGAAAGGGCCACGGGTGGGGTTCTGATCACAGACCTGCCACCAAACAGCTGTGTTTGCTCGGGATGTCCATCAGCTTTCTCGTCTGAAGCGAGTGGGTTGGATTCCATGATCTCTAGAGCTTTGCGCAGCCCTGAAATTGCGACCCTTCTGACTGCGGTGGAAGGTTCCACGGCCGAGCTATCACCATACATGCAGAGTAAGAACGGCCAGTCGACGTGAGGGCTGCGTGCCGGGGGTTCTGCTCGTGCGAAAGACGGCCGGACGCTGCAGGTTTGAATCTTCGTGTCTAACTGCTGTTTCCCCAAGGAAATCTGAAATGTCAGTTGTCTGCGCACCGGTTGTGAGCCTAAAGTGTCACGGTCCGGAGTGTCCTTGTCATGCAGGGTGAGGGGTCACATTGGTCAAAATCACGGGCTTGGGGGCTTCCCTGGTGGCGCAGTGGTTGAGAGTCCGCCTGCCGATGCAGGGGACGCGGGTTCGTGCCCCGGTCCGGGAAGATCCCACATGCCGCGGAGCGGCTGGGCCCGTGAGCCACGGCCGCTGAGCCTGCGTGTCCGGAGCCTGTGCTCCACAAAGGGAGAGGCCACAGCAGTGAGAGGCCCGCGTATCGGAAAAAAAAAAAATCACGGGCTTGGGGTTGTCGTTTGGCCTCCACATCCCTAAAAAGTTTCATCAGCTGCAAAGAAGTTGGGGGAGGTCTGTGTACTTCGTGGAATGACTGCAGTCATTCGGCTCGAGTGAAATGGTTCTCACCTGGGCCCTGGCAGCTCTGTCTGCTGTGCGCTTAAGTGGTGCATAATTTATCCCTTTCTGTCCAGGAGTGTGACTGAGGCGGGGCAGGTATGAGCCCTATAACCTCTTCTGTCCGGAGCTGCTCACCTAGAGTTACAGGGACTCCGACATCCAGCACCCACGCCGCCGCCTCGCAAGCGGTGGCCTGTAGGAGCGGCCCAAGCGGAGAGGTGGCTTCGCGGGAATAAACGGAGACACCACCCAAATGAAAGCAAGTCAGGTGTTTATTCGGAGCTCGCTGCGGCAGGGAGCGGGCCGCCATCACCTGAGTGTGGCGGAGAGAGAGGGAGAAATCACGGTGGAAAAGGCGAGGCTCCAGGTGCCCTGAGGGAGGCTGTTGTCCCGGGTGACCAGGGGCAGTTCGAGCCGGAGTCCCGTGTGATGGGTGAGGGGAGCGCCCCTGACTTTCTCTGGTTGGTCTGAGTTGGAAGCGGGACCGGAAGCTAGGGAAGCTGTCAGTTACTGATGAAGCCCTGGCCACTTGGCGCTGCTGCCGTGCGGGGTGTTGTTTGGCTCCCTGGATGGTTACCAGAGATAGTGGCCAACTTCCTACCCGGCTGACTTATAGGCAGAGGCTGGCTTGCAGAGGCTGGCTTACAGCGGCTGCCTCCTGGGCCGGCTGCCGTCCACAAGAGGTTCGTTTCCCGGGCAGCTTGCTGCAGGTTGTGGGTCAGAGTTCTACCTTTGTTTGTGGTCTGGCCGTGACTGTATGTTCAGTCTCTCCATTTTTCAGTGTCGCTAATGAGGTGATATCTTCCCAAAGCTTGAAGGGAGTCAAGACGGTTCCCAATTCAGTGAAAGCGTTAAGATATCCTAAAAATCTTTCTAGACTGAGAGTACCCCTCAAATCCAGTCAAGCAGAGTGGGGCTATATTCCACTCTAATGGAAAGGAAGCTTCTCTAATGGGCTGTACGTCATCCCCATAACAAAAAGACAGAAGTCTGCAGAGGATCCAGACGCAGGAGAACAAAAGATGGGTGCAATGGCTCCAAGAGGGTCCAAAGGTAACAGAGCCAAAGAAGAGACATAACCGGGATCCCGGAGAGAGGGGAGGGCGCTCAAGGCCACCCAGCTCCCATTTTGCAGGTCCCACCATCTCCGAGCGAATTTTGAGTCATGATGTGACCTTTAAATGTAATTTAATTTTGGAGAGAGTGGACAGGAGTATCTGAGTTACTGAAAACAAACAACACACACTCACACAAATGACCGAAGTGGCTCCACGTTGTCACTGGGAGATTGGGCCGCCTTAGGGTGAAGGGATAAAGCCAGGTTTCCCATCACGGCCCCTTGGAAGCCCAGTCTTGGTGGCTTTGGGTCCAGGTCTTTGTAAATTCTTGAGGAAAGTGTTAGAGCCAGAAAGATGCCGGGGAATATGGGAGGAGTTGTAAGAGAAAGGGAAAGCGGTGATTAAGGGGGGTGGTGGGACAGTTTGATTTATGGTTTATGAGTAGAGATTTAAAGAGCTAGATAGGATTTCCCTGAATTGTACAAAGACTAATTATCAAGGCTAACGACAGAGATGAATGCCTGTAAATATCTTTCTGGGCGAACGCATCAAAGGTGATTAAACTCTGCTGGAATTAGGGACAATGGGACAGTGTTAAGAAAAGAAGAGAAAGTTCTTAAGATAGATGGGTTTTTTCTAAAACCACCATGTTCCCTTCATAATGCATCCTGCCTGCTGCAGTGATTCTTGGACATTTTGCCTCCTTTTGTTCTTGCAATGTTTTTCCTCACTGGTGAAAACGTACGTGCCCGTTTGGGATTCACTGGGGACCAGGAGCTGATGAAGGAAGGAAGGCTCCTAAGGGTGCTTCTGTTTCTGAGACGCTGAGTAACTCAGTGTCTTAGACAACGTGTAAAATAAGAGGAGAGAACGAAAGACACTGTCTAAAGGAAGGGCAGGCAGGCTCAATACCCCGAGTAGTAAAGATTCGCTCAGGGCTCACTTAATTCTGGGGACTCCAGGGACGAACTGAGCAAACTCCACGTGGGCAAGTTTGTGCTTTGAGGGTCCTTCTTAGAGGCGAGAGCACAACAGTTCTGGATAACGGGCAAGGCTGCAGAGATCCAGTTTTGCTATTATTCAGGCACTAGTTTGAATCTCAAGCATTATGAGGCCCAAAAGAAAGCATGGGGGTGAGGCCCCTCCACCCCCATCTCCGGCAGCATCGCTGACTAACGCCGTGTTCCTTCACAAACGGCATCCCAGGAAGTATGCCACCCGCTAGCGCTGGCGATGAAGGTGAAGAGGTGGCTCCAGGAAAGTGGGGGCTTTCAACCAGACGGCACTTCCGTAAGTGACTTTGGTCCCGTGCCCACACAGTGAGAGCTCGAATGAGTGATCCCAGTTTGGGCCATACACAATTTACCGCTTGCTGTTGGGAATGCAGGGGTGTGTGAGCGTCAGGAAATGGAAAATCGGGGGATGTGCCCATCACAAATGTCCAGATCTGCTGTCACGCCTTTCCTTGAGGAGAAACATCGGAAAGATAAAGAATCCAGTCACCCAAGGTGTGCTAACACACTGTTCGTTGGATTTAATACGGTCTACGGTCAAGCCAGTGTAACTCTGCCTACCTCTCGGTTTGAGGATGAAGGTTTGCTTCCGCCACGTCCATATGCCTTAAATCCACCGTGTCCGCTGAGCCGTCCTTGAGACACGGAGAAGAGCTTCTGTAGCTCGTTTACTAGTGTCGCCCACAAGGTCATCATGCCCACCAGTCCCCAGATATGGACTCATTTGAAAGGTGCCCTGGGGATTCGACAACAACACGTGTTACTAGGCGACATTTTTAAGACACAGAATCAGAATGTTTCACAGAACATGCAGTTAATAGTCCTCTGGGTATAAATTAGTTTGGGCGCATATTGTAATATATAATACGGGCGCACCAACAATTCTTCTCAGGACAGCTATGAATTTGTCAGCTTTTTATTTACTGGGTTGTTTTTTATGATTTGGCACTTATTTAGTTCAGCAACTAGAATGAAACCTTCAAGGCAAGAATATATATTAATAATCACAATTAGGTCTAGAAAAAAGTAAAGCCAAGCGAAAACAAATGGTTCCATCTCTAGAAGAAACTTTACTTCTTTGTTGTCAAGTTCGTGCAGAGTCATTAAGGGTTATGGATTGTATGCAGCCTTCCCCACACTCTGTTTCTGTAGAAAACACAAGAGGGAAAGAAAGAGCTGGAGCCCCGCCGTACAACCTACGAGGTGACACAACACAACCCACGATTGTTTCTTTGATATAAAAATTGACTGTCAGCTCAATACTGTTCTGACAAAGAGTTTGGGCTGGTTTTGCCTGACCACTCGCCAGAACCAGAATCTGAACATTGGTTTTTTACTTAGTGCCTAACATCTGAAAGCATTTTAATTTTTTAAATTGAAGAACAGTTGATTTGCAATGTTGTGTTCATCTCTGCTGTACAGCAAAGTGGCTCAGTTACATATACGTTCTTTTTTTTATATTCTTTCCCGTTATGGTTTATCCCAGGAGATTGGATATAGTTCCCCGTGCTTTACATTAGGACCTTGTTGTTTATCCATTCTAAATGTAGTAGTTTGCATCTACCAACCCCAGACTCCATGATATCGTAAAGCCAATTTGTAAGGAACCAAAGTCGGTGCTTCGTAATTTTATGACTACCTTCGGAATTGTCCGGCTGACGACAGCAGTCTTGCAGGTTTCCTTGGATGCCATGAGGCGCAGACAGAATGGCAGTCTTCCACGTTGTAAGAGGGTCTGGAAGCGACTTGTCTGGATGCCCTGAAGAAGGCGGCTCTCTGGAACCCTGGCAGTCTCCTGCCTCCTGGAGAGGACTCAAGTCAGCCTGGAGAGGCCTCCTCCAGTCTGGCAGATGTGCAGGTGAAGATCGTGTGTGCTCGGTGGGGAGTCTTTCTGCCACTTCTGCGCCCGGTAAACTGTTTCAGTCACTTACCAGTAAGAAGGCTTTAAAAAAAAAAAAAAAAATTAAGTAGCTATAAAGCAGTACTCAACACCGTAAGTACGTGGTACCCAAAGGCCCTTGGGAGAGGGACTGCGATGGGTGTGGCCAGTGTTTCCTCTTTGAGGAATATCTGAAAGCTCTCTTAGCACTTGTCTGGAGGAGCCCGGAGGTGTGGCCTCGCTGGGCTCTCAGGTCAACTCTGCCGAAGGAAAAGGAGCAGCTCCTTCACGTGGGAACCAGGAAATGGTGCTTCCAATGGAAACCCTGGACAAGGACTTACCAGACATGGATTTTCATTCTGCTTCTGCCATCGAAGGCTGTGAGACCCTGGGCCACTCACTTCCCTTATCTGAGACTCAGTTTCTTTATGAATCAAGAGGTTTGGACTTGATCTTTTCTAACTCTTAAGCTTTACGATTCTGTTTTTTTGATATAAAAATGGACTCTCAGCTCAATACTGTTCTGACAAAGAGTTTGGGCTGGTTTTGCCTGACCACTCGCCAGAAGCAGAATCTGAACACCGGCACGGGCGATCTGTGGGGTTCGTGTCCCTCTGGCCAGGCCCAAGGGCCGCGCGTGAGCAGGAAGCGGGCTCGTGCCATATGCCCCAGGCTGGGAAATTTGCAGACGTGCATGTGGTCTCTTAGAAAAGAAGGGGCTCATCACTATTAAGCCGGTCTCATTACGGAGTCATAAATTGGAAATTGCGGTGAAATTAGGTTGATTTCTGACTGACAAATTTTGGTTGCAGGGCGGAAAAGAAAGAATCATTTTTAAAGCTGCAACAGCTGTTACATCATATTATATCTTAAAACCCTTTGGAGGAATTAATTAATTTTATCATTGTTACACTCTCCAAAATACCTGGCGGTGATTAATCATGATCAGAGTTTTTATCAGTCATGATCTAATACATTTTTCCAAAACGAAGGTTTTTTGCACATTAAAATTACTTCGTTTGAATTTTTTAATTGTAGATCTTAATCTTGTTTGAAAATATAATCTTTATCCATTCAGTGTCATGCAAAGTGAGTGCTTCTTCTCAAAAAAACATTTTCAAACTTTGCTTGGGTTCTTTTCTTTCTTTTTTGCTAAGCCGTATCGTTTAATTTCATGTGGCTTTAATGAGTAATTGTTTTCAACAGTTTCTAAGGTTTCCGTCAGCAGTATTTCATTCCAGGATAAAAGGTAATGATCCATAAATTCTTAATGCCATATTTTTATAGCCAGTAAATTAGTCTTTAATGGGTTCAATAAGTTCCGTGATGTATGTCATTAATTGTTAATGGTGTTTTAACTAGATAATTGTAACGAAGGGCTGTTTGTCATCATTGCTGTGAATGACTGATCCCTGCTATCTGTTCCGCTTCATAGTGTGGCACTTATTTTATCTGGCTCTGCGTGCTGAGAGCAGATCAGGTACCCGAAATGCACCAACCGAACATCAAATCCTAACACTCACGTATCGTGTGGCAGTGACATAGTTCTACAGCCTTCAGTCCCAATTTGTTTTTATCTTATGTATCAGTCAGCTCTTGGTCCTACAGGGCTGAGTAACAAACCACCCCAACCTCAGTGGCTTAAAGCAACAATCATTTACAGTCACCATGATGATTAGGCAGGCCCTGGTACCGAGTTATTCAATCAAACACAAATCTGGGTGCTACTGTGAAGGCATTTTGTAGATACAGCTAACATCTACAATCGGTCAACTTTAAATAAAGGAGATCACCCTCGATAACTCGGTGGTCCTCGTCCCATCAGCTGAAGGCAATCAGAGCAAAGACTGAGTTTTCCTAGAGAAGAGGAATTCCACCTCCAGACGGCAGTATCGAGTCCTGTCTGAGTTTGCAGCCTCGCCAGCCCCACTCATGCGTATGCAGGCTGGGCGGGGACTGGCTGACCCTGTCTGGGTTCCACGGGGCCAGGCTTATCACCGCAGGTTGGGCCCTGTCTGTCCTCGTGTCCCTCAGGCTGCTCAGGGCATGCTCTCCTTGGCAACGGTAGAGAAGCAGGAGATGTATCACCCAGGCTCACTTCAAGTCCCGCTTGCCTCTCATCTGCCCTCAGCCTCTGGCCAAAGCAAATAAGTGATGGAGCCCTCAATACAGGGCAGGGAAGTTCACCCCACTTCCGGGGGGAAGACAGACAAAGTCCCGTGCAGAGGGTGAGGACAAAGGGGAGGCGAAGAGTCACCACCAGCAACCGTGCCTCCCACCTTCTCCTGAGCCCGACGAGGCTGGGGCCCCAGGGCCCTGGGAGACACATCTTTCGATGACTTCTGCTGCATGTACCCTGTCACTCACTCCGGGCCAGACAGAATCGGAGCCCGCGGGTCAAAGACCAGCCAAAGCTCCCACAAAGGCAGAGTCTCCTCTGAGAGCCTCAGTGGGCGCCACCGGAAGGTGGCACAGAATTGTCACCTTCAAACCTCAGTTTTCGTCACGTTCCTGCTCTTTTCTCTTTGGCGCAATATGCTTTTCTCTTTTTTGGGCAACTTTACATGGATTTTAGGCATTTATTTTCCATCCTCGTCAGCAGGCTTACTTTTGGGGTTTTTTTGCAGCTGTAGAAATGCTACAGCTTCCCTCCTCTACCTGCACGTATGACCTTTCCAGATGGACAGTGTCTGGTGTTCCTACCCTGAGAAGGCGACGGCTATGTCTGTGAGGGGTCAGGGGGAGGGGCCCAAAGGACACATGACAACACCCATTGAGGGAAGGCCCAGAAAAGATGGATGAGTGTCGAAAAAGGATCTCCAGCCAAGAGAAGAGTGTACGCAAAAATCAGAGAAAATGATCATTGGTCATAAATGATAACTCTTCTGTATAAGCAAGGCTGGCTCAATGATACATGGTCCAAATGCTTAAGCATGGTTAGAGATCCTTCGGTAGTCTGCCTAATCTACCAAAAACTACACTAAAACATCCTCTCACCAGAAAAAAAAAACCTGCAACATCGTAGCATACAATGAGAGGACCTACAGTTTCAGGGAGTTCGTGGGCCCATCTCTGGATTAGAAAGCTCTTTGGGGTTCACATTCGCAGCATAGTTGGTCATAGTTGAACATGTGGGATTAAGGACAGGGAAGAATCAAGGATGGCTCAGTTCTCTGATTTGGTTGATTGCACGAAGGACAAGGGCATCACCTGTCCTGGGAGCAGAAGAGCAGCCCCTGGGGGACAAGACGGCAGCTGGGCAGGTAGCGGTCACCGTACCCAGAGGCAGCAGCCCATCCAGGCTGGCTTACGGAAGAGAGTCAAGGTTTCACAGTAAAACGTAGGAACCGCAACCGTAGACATGGTTGGAAGTGTTAGGGCCGTAGCTCCGGGGCCTGGAAATGGAGAGGAAAGGGGCGGCCGGGGCCACGTGCCAGCCCGGTGAGAAGATCACAGAACAAGCGGCCATGGATTTAGCAGGGAGATCATCATTTTTAAAATGAAACAACTAAAGCCCTGCGGGGGTGATTGGTCTGCTTGCCTGCCACGTCTGGTCTCTTGGGACACGTCAGAACTGACCTGAGGGCAGCAGCTTTGGGTCCAGTTGAGGACGCACATCGGTGTCGCTTGCAGCGGGTGACTCTGTCATTTGCAAAGGGCCCCAGGGGCTTCTGGTCAGCCCCCCACACACGCCTCTGCCCTGTTGAGCATCCCTGGTCTTTCAGAGGGTGAAATTCCCACAACTTAAGATTCAAGACACACTAGCAGTTCCATGAAGTATTCTTTCCTTGAAATTCAGGAGAATCGGACATGGATTCCACTTCCTAGAAGATGTCTCTTCTTTGCCACCCATGAACACGGTACTGTGCGGGCCAGGTGATGCCGTCTGGGGGACTGCAGGCAGTCTCTGCCTGGAGCCAGGGTCCAAACATCTGCAGGCCCCGAGCGGGGATCACAAACCAAAAGGATGGCCAGGGCTCAGCCAACCAAGCCTGTATCTCATTACTTCGAAGACGCTTTTTCTTTTTTTTTTTTACATCTGAGTCCATATGAAAACCAGACACACTCTATGATCCATAGTGTGTCGTAATCTATTTTTTTATTCATAAGGGTACATAATTTATTGTGTCCTACAGTCTAAAGGCGTCTTAGACCGAAATGCAGTCAGGGTGAAGGAGGGCCAACTCAAGGTCCTAGGGAGTGACGGGGCTTGTGATGGATTCAAATTCAGAAAAATATGTTTTCTAACATTTCAAAGGCTAAACAAGACTGCCCTGGATCAGGATTTGGTCTCCATCATTGGCCCATCACCCTGGCCTGGGCCACATCATTCTGTGACTGATGTATGTAGGGGGTGGAGCCCCCACCAGAGCAGGGCGGGGACCCGAGGCCCAGGCCCAAGCCCCGAGCTCCCAGGGATGCGGTCCCTTGTGCAGCAGGACAAAGGGAACTGCAGAGCGACCTGGGGGAGGATGTCGGCGTTTACCTGGGACGTTTGCGGATTACTCTGGAGCTCAGAGCTGAGCATCTGGGCAGCCCCCTGCCACTGAAGCCACCCAGCCATCAGCCCTCCCGGGACGGCAGCCTCAGGGTCACGTTTGTGCTCAGCTCTGCCCCGTCACAGGCATCTTAGCCTCACAATGACTGCAGACGCCCCTCTGCCTTCCGCCCCCCTGCGTCCACGGGGGCGCTTCACGCCCCCCACCCCCTGCAAGAGCCCAGGTGGACTCACCTGCGAAAACACGGGTTTCTGGCAGCAGAGCAAACACAGACTCCCGCCTCGCCCCCACGTACTCTATACTATTCACTTAGTCTGTTCGGGCTGATGTAACAAAACACCGTGGACCACGTGGCTTAAACAACCTTTGCTGCTCACAGTTCTGGAGGCTGGGAGTCCAAGATCAAGGTGCCAGTACATTCAGTTCCTGGTGAGAACCTCTTCCGGGCTTGCAGACAACACCTTCTCGCTGTGTCCCTCACAGCCTTTTCTCCAGCGTGTGCAGAGAGAGAGATCTTCTTTCTCTTCTAAGGGCACAAATCTCATCTTGGGGGCACCACTCTCACGACCCCATCTAAACCTGATCACCTCTCAAAGCCTCCAGATACCGTCTGGAGTTTAGAGCTGGACTCTACAGATTTTAGGGGAACACGGATGTTCAGCCATCACAGAGATGATCCAGCAGCACCGGTTCCCCATCACGAGACTCTCACTGACGCCCGGAGACAGGTGATGCTGCCCTGCTACCACCCGGCACTCAGAGGCAGCCCTACATGAGTTCTTCTATCCAGAGAGTTGGAGATCGGGGAACAAAATGCTTCAGCCAATGAGAGACAGCCAGTGTGCTATGATCACTGACGTTGGTGAAGATACATGCTGTTACATGTTCATGCTAATATCTACAAAGTGTCTCCAAGCACAGCAGTTCCTACGTCTGTGAAATGCAGCTTATCGCAATGGTTCTTATTGCAGGAGCTACTTAGTGCTGGCAAAACAAAGGGAACATGAGCGCTTACAGACACCGTATATCTCAGACAGCAATGAAACGTAGTATAGTCCAAATCATAACAGACTCAATAAAGATAGTATCACGTCTAGAACAGTAACCTCACGATATTGTATGTAATAATAACAGCATGAATCAATGGAAAGAGACTCTGACTACACGATAGAATAAACACAAAGCACATCGACACTGTTATCTCCAGTTAAAGATGCACACCAACTTTCTTACATGTGTAGGTTCATCATGAGATCAAGCATAATCACTGCGGCCATCAAGAAACCATGGGGGTCAAAGCTGATCAAGAAGAGCAGTAAAATTCATTCAGCATGGTGGTACCTGCTCTGGGCCAGCCGGTACGTTAGGTTCAGGCCCTCGCAGGTTAATAACAGCTGGTTACTGCCATTGACGAGATAACATCTTAATGAGTGAGATAGCCTAGGAAAAATAATTAAATGTTTGAGCAATTTGTTGATCGCTAGGTCACTGTTCATCTCCGAATATTGACTCTTTCTTAGTTTTTAAAAAATTTATTTTTAATGTACATGTGGTAAAACTCACTCTTTTGGGCATAAAGATATGTGCGTCTTGACCAATGTCTAGAGCCCTTGGAGTCACAGCCACAATCGAGATACAGAAAGGCTTCATCACCCTCAAAATTGTCTTGAGCTACAGCTTTGAGGTCACAACCTCACCTCACCCTTCCTCCCTGGCAGGTATTGATCTATCCTCCATCCCCATCGCTTTCCCTTTTTCTGAGTAAAGGGAATAGTACAACATGCAACCTTTTGAGACTGACTGCTTTCATCCCCGCGAAGCTCTTGAGATCCCTTCACGTTGTCTGGTCCATTTGTGCTCTTTAGGGTTCCATTGTATGTGAAATCACACTTTGTTACCCGTTCCCCAGATGGAGAACATCTGGGTGGTTTCTACTATTTGGCAATTATGAGTAGAGCTACTGTAAACATTAGTGTATAGGTCCTTATGTAAAATGTATGTTTTCATTTCACTTGGATAAATACCCAGGAGTGGGCCTGCTGGGTCACATGGTGAGTGTGCGTTTAGCGTAATTAGAAACTGCTGAGCCATTTTCCAACTGGGCTGAACCATCTTACATTCCCACCAGCAACGTATGAGAGTTCCAATTGCTCTGCATCCCCACCAACCTTGATATCGTCGGAGAGATTCTAATAAACAAACTTTTGTGGTTCAAAGGACAATGCCAAGGAAGTGAAAAGATGACCTACAGAATGGAAGAAAAGATTTTCAAATTATATATCTGATAAGGGTCTAGTGACCAAATATGTAAAGTGCTCTTGTAACTCAACAATAAAAAGACAAATAGCCTAATTAAAGAATGAGCAAAGGATCTGAATAGAATTTCTCCAAAGAAGATGTACAAATGACCAATAAGCACCTGGAGACATACTCAACATCATTAGTCATCAGAGAAATGCAAATCAAATCCACAATGAAATACCACTCCCGTCCTCTAGGTTGGTATAAAAAAAAAGCCAGGTAATAACAAGTGTTGACGAAGATGTGGGGAAACTGGAAACTTAATATTTCACTGGTGAGAATGGAAAGTATTGCAGCCACTCTGGAAAACAGTTCCTCAGGAATATCCCATAAGTTTTAGTATGTTGTGTTTTTGTTTTCATTCTTCTCAAAGTATTTCCTGATTTCCCTTATGATTTCTTCTTTGGTTGATTATTTAAGTTAGTGTTGATTAGTTTCCATATGTTTGTGAATCCCCAAATTTCCTTCTGATACTGATGTCTAGTTTCATTCCATTGTGATCAGAAAACATACTCTTTATGATTTTAATCATTTTAAATGTATTGAGACTTTATTGAAATCTATGGCCAAACATGTTGTATATACTGGAGAATGTTCCATGTTCACTTGAGAAGAATGTCTGTGTGGCCATTGTTGGGTGCAGTGTTCCATAGATGTTGGGTAAGTCTGGTTGGCTTATAGTATTGTTCAGGTCTATTATTTCTTTATCAATCTTTTGTCCAGTTGTTCTATCCATTATTGAAAGTGGGGAGTTGTAATCTCCAACTATTATTGTTAACTTCTTTCTCTTCAGTTCTGTCAGTTACTGCTTCCTTTAATTTATTCTCTGTTTTTGGTGCATATTATTTATATCTTCTTGATAGATTGACACTTCTATCATTATAAAGTATCCTACTTTGTGTCTAGTAACAACTTTATCTTACAGCCTATTCTGTCTGATAGTAGTGTAGCCACTCCACTGCTTTTTTGGTTACTGTTTCCATGGTGTACCTTTTTCTGTCCTTTTAGTTTCAGCTTACTTGTGTCTTTGGATATAAAGTATATCTCTTGCAAACAGCACAGAGTTGGATCATGCTATTTTTGTCTATTCTGCTGATCTCTGCCTTTTGACTAGAGTGTTTAATCCATTCATATTTTATGTAATTCCTGATGAGGTAGGATTTACATCTTCCATCACCACAGATTTATAATTGTTTATGCTAATTTTTTTTAAACCAGGTAGGAAAAAAAGAGTTAAAAACATACTCTTATGGTCTTTTATATTTATCTACGTAGCTACCTTTACTGGTGTTTTTATGCCATTGTGTGGATTTGAGTTGCATCTAATATCCTTGCATTTTAGTCCAAAGGACTCTAGTATGTCTTGTAGGGCCAGTCTGCTAGCAACAAACTCTCTTGGTTTTTGTTTATCTCTCCTTCATTTTAAAGGATAGTTTTGCGGTATATAGAATTCTTGGCTGACCAGGGTTTTTCTATCAGCAGTTTGGAAATGTCCTCCCACTGCCTTCTGTCTCCATGGTTTCTGATGAGAAACCAGCTGTTACCTTAGGAAGGGTCCTTCTGTGTGATGAGTCACTGCTGCCTTCCTGCTGTCATGGTTCTCTGTCTTTCTGCAGGGCGTGTATCGCTGTGTGAATCTCTTTGAGTTTATCTTGCTTGGAATTTGATGAGCTCCTTGGATGTATAGATTAATGTTTTCATTCTGTTTGGGAAGGGTTCTGCCATTATTTCTTCAAATATTCTTTCTGCCCCTTTCCATTTCTTCCCTCGTTCTGAGACTTGCATTATGTATATGTTAGTGGCCTCTGTGAGGTTTTTGAGGCTCTCTTTATTTTTCTTCATTCTCTCTGCTCTGTTTCTCAGAATGCATAATCTCAGTTGATACATCTTTGAGTTCATTGGCTGTTTTGCCTGCTCAAATCTACTGTTAAGCATTTCTAATGAATTTTTAAATTTTAATTATTGTAGTTTTCAACTCCAGAATTTCTATTTGGTTTTTTTTTTAGTAATTTCTCCCTCTATGATATTTTCTATTGGCTGAGACACTGTCCTCATACTTCTCTTTAGTCCACTGAACATTTTTTACGCGGGCCTCTCACTGCTGTGGCCTCTCCCGTTGCGGAGCACAGGCTCCGGACGCGCAGGCTCAGCGGCCATGGCTCACGGGCCCAGCCGCTCCGCGGCCTGTGGGATCTTCCCAGACCGGGGCACGAACCCGCGTCCCCTGCATCGGCAGGTGGACTCTCAACCACTGCGCCACCACGGAAGCCCTGAATGTATTTTAAATAGCTGGTCTAAAGCCTTGGAAAGTCCAGTGTCTGGGCTTCCTCAGGGACAGCTTCTATTGATTACTTTTTCCCCTGTTTATTAAACATACTTTCTAGTTTCTCTGCACGTCTCATAATTTTTTGTTGAAAACTGGACATTTTATGTAATACAACACGTCAACTCTGGGAATCAGATTCTCTCCCCTCAGCGTTTGTTGATGTTGCCGTTTATTTAGTAAATTCTCTGAACTAATTCTGTCAAGTCCATGTTTTATGTCATGTGTGACCACTGAGGTCTTTGCTCAGTTTGCTCAGTGGTCAGCTCACCATTAGACAAAAGTTTCGTTAGATGCCTGGAATCAGTGTGTCTCCATGTCTTTGCTGAGGGGCCAGGCTGAGTGTTCTCACTGTTCTAAGTCAGGATTCAGTCTCTCACCTGTGTTTAGCTAGGTGCAGTTCTTATTTTCAGGTTAATTTTTCCAACTGTAGGTTTGTTCATTCCTTCAGTCCAGAAGCGTTTTTGGAAGCTTTTGTTTCTTTTAAAAGGTTTACCCAAAGAACCTTAAATAGCTTAGATCTTACAGAAAATGGACATAATGTCATAATCTTCAATATGAGTTATTATTTTCTCAGTGGAATAAGGACTTTAAGACAGGGGACAAGACCCTTAGTCATCCCTTGAGTCCAGGTTGTACGTGGCTCACAGTGGTTGACACAGGCAACCCAGTATTCACGGGACGTGTGTGGGCACATGTGCCACCACTGGGGGGCCGAGGCCTCTGTCATTTCCGTCACCAAGGTGCCCACACAGCACTGAGCTGGTGGGATGCTGTCAGTGGAAGTTTCAACGGTGACGGCAGGACATTGGATTTCTGTGCCCAGAGCTTTCCACAGTTTGCTCACAGCCTGAAATACCCATTTAGACTCGGCCCTGGATGCGGACTAATTCATTCTTGTGACACATGCAGGGTTTGAGAGGGTTTCCTCTGGCGTGTAGTCAAAGCTACGGTTCATTTTGTAGAAATCACTTTGTAAATCAGCCGGGTCCTATGGCTCATTTTATTTCTGAAAGTTTTGATATGAAAGAATTTGTTGCCAAATCTGAGACGCACCCGGATTCAGATGCGCACAGGGAAGCGGAGCCCTCAAGAGACAAACCCACCCACGCACCCCCGCTCGGTGTCTTTGCCTCGTTCATTCCTCGGGGCCAGGCGTCAGTGGGCTAAAGCAGCGTCAGAGCTTGTGGGCCGCCAGCTCCGTCCCTGAGGGAGAGGACCTCTCCACCCCAGGCTCAGGGTACATGGAGCAGAGCAGTGACCGGACACCAGGAGTTTATGGCAAAGCGGGACAAAACAAACAAACAAATCAACACATAGGTTTTAAAGAACCTTCACAGGAGCGACAGGCAGGCTCCAGCCAGCAGCAGAGCTTCAGGCCCAGCCTCCCATCATTTGACCCCCTGCAGAGGGCTGTCTCCTTGGTGGAGGTTCAAAGACCTGAGCTCCAATTACCAGCGCAATTAGAATAGCAACATGTTCCTACCGCGGAGGGCAGCCGGTGCCCCTGGGAGAAAGCTGGTCCTGAGCTCCCGGGAGCCGCGGGGGAGGAAGGCGCCCCAGGCCCCGCCACCAGCCCAGCCTTCAGCTGGTTGGGTGATTTCGAGCCCCTGCTTTGAATGTGCTAACGAGGGTCATTAATTTTAGCCACGGCGGTCAGACTCCTGCACGGCTTGGGGAAGGGACTTGTTTACACAGGGTCCTCAAAACAGCCAGAGAGCAGCCCCTTCATGGGGGGCAGGACCCTCCCTGCTTCATTTCTGTTTCTCCCACATACCCACCCCTTTCGGCATTTGGAATCTGGAGGAGGAAAGGGGAGCGTGATTAGTGAACAGTCAACTTGGGCGGAAGCAGGCCCCCATCTGGCGCCGGGGGCCCAGGTGGGCCTTAGTCGGCTAAAGTCGGATGCCCAGAGCCCACGAGGATGCTGAGACCAGCGCATGGCGACACCTGCACCCTGTGTCCCGGGTGTCCTGACGTCCAGAGCAGTGTGGATCCCGGGTTCTGGGGTCCGATGGGCACTCCCAAGCACTCAGGGCAGACCCTTGCCCCTCTCTGTGCCTGTTTCCTCAACGGGAGGTGCCAGCGATGACCGTGCCCACCTGGCAGTAGTGCTGCCCCTAGGTGCCCGCAGCCCCGCCCCCAGCTGCAGGTAGAGAGCTGGTTGTCGTCGGAGCCGCCTCTGTGTGCACTCTGTGGTACCCATGCTGAGCATCTCCTGCGACTCCCGTGACCAAGTCTACGGCACGAGAGCTGATCCCTGCCCTGGCGGGGGGCAGCGGGCGGGCAGTGATCCCTGCATCCTGATGAGGGAGGAGACGCATAGAAGGAGCTGCCTGCAAGAGGAATTCGGCGGATAAAAGTAACAAGACACGGCGATCCCTGAAAGTAGGAGGTTAGAGGCAGGCGAGTAGGAAAGCTCTGGGGGGTCCAGCTGGGTCAGAGCCGGCTCTTGGGACCTGCCGGGATGGCTCCATGGAGTCTACATGGGGTGTCCAGAGGGCAGGTGGACGTCCCAGGGGCCCGGAGCACAGGGTGTCGCTCTCACGGGGTAGCGGCATCCACGTGGTTAATTGCACCAAGAGCACGGCGGGCGGCCTCGGGGTCTGTGGAGGGGGGAGATCTGGGGTGGGCACTCAGCCCTGAGGGCGAAGGGGCTGTGACAGCCAGGGCGTGGGGGGAGAAGTGGCCACCCAGGAGGCACCCCCCCGGGGGAGCCAGGAGGCCAGTGCCCCAGAGCCCTGGGGAGAAGGAGAGGGTCGGCAGTGGACCGGCGAGGCCCGGTGGGGATGGAGGAAGCAGCGTGCGTGGCTGGCAGGCTAGAGTAGATGGTGAGCACAGGGAAGGAAGAGGAAGGACGGGGGCCGGGGCTGAGGGCTTTACAGAGCAGCCCGGGAGAGTTAGGAGGACCAAGGGGAAGGAGGCCTGGGCCCAGTGGCTGTTCCTGTGGGGTGCGCCTTCGCTTCAAGGGCTCCTAGGCTTCATGAAAGAAGAAATCGTTTCATGTTGGGTAGAAAGAGCCTAACATGGCTTCTCCCACACGTTCTGGCAGAGAAGGCAAGGCTCCAACTTGAAAGCCATAAACCACAGTGACTCAGAGTCCCGGCTCCAGAGCCAACCTCCAGGAAGGTGCGGTCAGAGGCACTGAAACTTGCCAGCTGGGTGACACCAGCCAAAGCCCTCACTTCTCGGAACCTCTCAGAACCTCAGCAGGCGCACCCAGGTGGGCGCAGGAGTCCTGGGGACGCCAGTGCCTTGAGGGCAGAAACTAATTCTACGATGTCGGGATTCGTCTTCCTAAGCCTACATTTTAAATAATATAAAAGTTGCATCCCCAAAGCCAAACAGGCATATGAAAAGGCAATTCCCATAGATGCATTTGCTGGATTTAAAACTGAAAGCTGGACAGTTTCAGACAGGAAAGAGCTGGCTTTCATGTGGGAATCTTTGGACAAATCCCCACTGATCACGAGGTACGGGGCTGGCACGAGGTTGCTGACTGCCCTGGGGCTGACCAGGGCCCCTCATCCCGTCCACTGGGTCATTCAAGAGCTCTGGACCCTCAAGCACACAGGAGGATCACTGAAAGCTCTGGGAGAACCTCGGGACGCAGGCTGAGCCACACCGACCAACCGGCTTCATGCTGCCGCCCCGCCGGAAACCCCGCCACACACCCTGTGGGTTAACATCCAAGTGCAGGTGTCCGCTTTGACGGCCTTTGACAGAGGCAGACAAAAGCATTCAAAAGCTCATGTCCCGTTCTGCAAGGAAAAGAATGAAAAAGGAGAGAAGATGGCATATGTGAGATGCAGTTTGGGGCCAAGGTGAGCAAATACTGCAAACATAATAAAATCCATCAACATCCCTCCCCCGTGCCCCCTCCACCCCACTAATCACCTGTGAGGGGCTGCGCCACGGCCAGGCTGCTCCCGCTACGCTAACTGATCTGTCCAAGTGGCCACCATCGTTATTATAGGGTTTTCCTTCTTAACTGGTTAAATCCAGAGCTGCCATTAGGGCTTGTTTTTTATTTCCACCGCTCACGGATGCCTTATTTAAAAACGCACCCGTTCTGACCCCACGTCAGCCCGGGGCTCAGAAACCTTCAGCATCTCTGGACAGCATCTCTGCCTGTGGGACACCGTCTGGCAAACAGCTGTCTAGAGAGACGTCCTCCTTCAAGCAGGAGGGGATAAGTCACCTCCGTCTAGGGCATCGCTCTGAAAGGGTCAAGTCATCCTCGCAGGGCTGTACCCCGTGCCTCTGGGGTGAGTGTGAAGTCCAGCCTGCACAGTGCCTGATCCAGGCCACGTCCCATCCACAGACTCAGGAGTCACTGGGCCTAGGTTTTCCCATAAAGACAGGAGAGCCAAAGCTTCCTGATCCACCTCTGTTACCTGAAGGGCACCTCTTCTCTCCAGGCGTGAACGTCCTGGGGCCTCTTCGGTGAGTTCCGGACAGCAGGGCTGGGGCTGCAGCCCGACGGGAAGGACCAGGCGGTGACTGGAGGCCCTGGGGCCCGAGACTCGGGGGTCACGCTCCCGAGGGAGGGCTGGGGGCCACGTCCCCTTCCTGCGGGTGCCTGCCCGGGAGGGGCTCGTGAGTGGCGACAGCTTTCCGACACCGCATCCTCAGCGTCCCCTGAAACGCCGACCTTTTCGGACCGACGCTGAGCGGCAGCCCTTCTGCGGGGCCAGTGCCCCGTCGCCTGCGGGAGTGGCTAGCTCTCGGGTCCCTCTGCCGTTGGATGCGCTCCGAGGGCCAGGCCTGGTGTCTGATCGGTCCTTTCAGCGAGCCGCTTGCAGCTGATGGCGGAAAGTGCAGGTTTGGCTGCCCTGACGGCTCCGGTAATGGCTGTGATTACACCCTGTGTGCATCTTCTTCCCATGCCAGCCTTTCAGCCGAGGCGCGCATTATGCCTGGATGAGGCTCAAAGAGCGGCTTAATTCCAGGTTCTCTGGGGCTGTAATGAGCAGTTCAGGAGCGGGCAGATCAGCCGTGGCAATATTTCTGCTCAGTCCCCGGGTTAAAGCGTGTCAGTCGCACCCGTGGGCACTTTCTGAGTTAAAGCTCAATGTATGCACCTGCCTATATCAATGGGGTGCGAATAAAAATACACAAATCCTTTCACTCAGCCCAGCACGAGAAAACCCATGTGGGGCCACCAGGCAGCTCAGGAAACACCCTTGTAGGAGCAGAAGGGGGAAAAGATCAAAAAGATCAAAAGCTCTCCTGCACACCAAATAGGACATCTGTGCCAGCTTGTTGTAGATATATTTTTTCTTGAATGTTCCTGTGTCCACTGAGACCGTCTGTCTTTATTATTTGGGGATGAGGTGGGAAACCTCATCTAATTTGGCCTGTGCGCCCCTGCACCTTCAGCTAAAGAGGCCCTTGATCGCCCAGCAAGTGTGAACCTTCTCCCACCGCTGGGCTGTGTCCTCGTGTGGAAAGCTCCCGTCTCAGCCTTTTCCTGGTCTGCACGCCCAGTATGGTCTGGAGGAGATGCCACTTTCCCAGAACACATGCGTCCCCGCAGTGTGGACTCGGGTCAGCCGTGTCACACACTCAAAAGGGGTCTGGTGCTCACTGTCTGGCCTCCCCGGTCTCTGCTTTCTCATCAGCTTGGGGCTCCAGCTGGTGGGCAGCAGTGCACTCCAGACTCAAGCCCCGAGCCCGGGGTCCTCAGGCCACCACACTTCTGACCACTCGCTGTAAATCACGGCGTCCCGTGACCTCTTCAGTGCAGTGACTCACAGAACTCAGGAGTGCTGTTTCTACCATTATCGTTTCATTATCAAGGACACGAATCAGGACCAGCCAAAGGAAGAGGAGCCCTGGCGAGGTGTGGGTGGCCCCAGGGCCGTCTCCCGTGGAATTGGGGGCATCACCCTCCTGGCACCTGGATGTGGTCTTGTCCAGAGTTTTTTTTTTTTTTTTTTTTTTTGCAGTACGCGGGCCTCTCACTGCCGTGGCCTCTTCCGTTGCGGAGCACAGGCTCCGGACGCGCAGGCTCAGCGGCCGTGGCTCACGGGCCCAGCCGCTCCGCGGCATGTGGGATCTTCCCGGACCGGGGCACGAACCCGTGTCCCCTGCATCGGCAGGCAGACTCTCAACCACTGCGCCCCCAGGGAAGCCCTTGTCCAGAGTTTTTACTGGGTCTCTACATAGGCACGATTGAACTCAACCCTCTGGAGGGTCTCAGCCACCCTCCTCTCGGAGAGGTCAGAGTTCGGGCTGACATCACACGGTCAGCTTTGTGGGCGTGGCCACCTCCCCCCTGCCCCGAGTCACATCATCCTCATCCAGGGGCCAATGTGCGTAACAGAGACTCTTGTCACCTCCCAGGCACCCGGGACAAAACCGGGCCAGTTCCTTACTGCACAGCAATTACGGTAAGTTATGACGATTAAACGAGAAAATGCATCTCAAGTAGGAATCAGAGTGTCTACTACCTATGGTTACATAGTAGACGCTTAATAAACTCCAGCTGGCGTCCTCACCACCATCATTACATCATCACAGGCCCCGAGAGTCAAGGCCAGTCCAAACCCTACCATACCTGTACTTAAGGTGCTAGCAAACTTTATAACAGTCTCCAACAGGTAAACTCTCTCTACAGCTATCTATAAATAATCATTTCTGCATGCGCTAAGACACTTAGCAACCCATTTGGTCTAAATTTTTGATGGCTTTTCAGATAAACCTCATTTGTCAGAATCTTGGACTGTATTTTATTTACGCTGTCTCTCACCTTTGAATTTTATGTGATACTCTAATGTATTTTAGGGGAAATTGATTAGTTAACTCTAAAAACCACAGGTAACTACTAAACACAAATAATTTTTATATTTGTGTGTAATTTTACCCTCCCAACCATAATTTGAAATTATATTATTATTCACATTTATAAGTAATGATTCTGATGAGGCTTGGAAAGGTTATGTGACTACCCAAGACCATAAAGCTGATAAGGGATGGAACATTCTAGAGAACCAACAGAAAGTCATTTGAGAGGAATAAGGACAAGGTGCAGCTTTGGGTTCAAAGTGTCAAGTGCTGGCTTGGGGAGGGAAGAAGCAGGATGGGTGGCGTTGCTCCAGAGCTGCCGGACATGTTGTTACTTCAGCAGACCTACAGGGACAAGGCGAGGCACCCAGACACGTATCAGATCCCAAAGTAAGTTGTGGGACAGGCCGTCCTATAGGAATTTCAAATGAGAACCAGAACCGGTAAAACAGCTCCCTTGAATTAAGGATATAGAAGGTTTTAGTCGGCGGCATGATTGGTGAATGCCTTACAACCGGCTCTTGGTGGGGTGGGGAGAGCCCTGCTCTGTAGTGTACCCGTTTCCATGGTTTCCGTGCATCCATGTCTATGCATTCACGTTCAGGCACCCACGTCCGTGTATCCACATGCATGCATCCGTATCGATGCACCCAGGTCCATGCACTGCCGAGTTCCAGCCACTGACATGCCGTCACTGAGTGCAGAGTGGGGAAGGAGGATTGCACGTCAGCTCTTGCGAGGTGCTCAGCTCTCCAAGGTCCAGGCCAGGCTCCCACCCATTGTGAGGATTTTGAGTCTTGATTTTGTCGTTAGTCACGCCTGTGTCAGTGATCCTGTCTCGGTCACCTTGAGATTTGTTCAGGCAGGCCCTGCGTTGAAAGAGGGTGAATAGAGTCATGGAGCCCCGGCTGGAGGCTTCCAAGTGGACCTCAACTCACATACGTGCCCGCTCCCCGCACTCTTAGCAAATCACGTCTCTTTACTCTCGGTGGTATGATGTTTACGATGAGCATACTTGCGGTGTTTTTCGGTGGGGAACCCTCGCATCTGACCCTGGGCTCAGTACATGTCTCTCCTAGCGGTGTGTCTTCTGCAGATTTGTTAGCCCCGGCGGACTTTATATGAGCCACTGACCAAATGCCGTGTCCCCGAGTTCGGGAAGGACTGTGCTAGCTTTCTTTATAGCGATTCCTGGAAAACAGGATTTCCTGCTGGTTGGGTTACAAAATCCAGGTTAATAGGACGGCAGAGAAGCCGAGAATGTGACAGATAGTGTTCGGTGTGCGAATGCGATGAAGTATCTTGAGAGCCTCCGCGTGTTGCTGGGGAAACGGCAGGACTGATGGCACCTGAGTGGGGAGGGCATGGGGGGGGGCAGGAGTGGAAAGGACGCGCCTGGACCCTGCGAGCAGGAGAGCGGAAGGTGCCGGCGGAGACCGTGGCCCGGGACAGGACGGAGAAGGCGGGTCCTAGAACGGGCGCCCATCCGGCCAACGACCGTTCGGCGCCGTTCTTCTCGCCGCCGGGAGAAAGTTTGGGAGTAAAGCAGCTGATCTGAAACAATGCGATTAAAGGCACGACAGAGACTCCAAGTCAAATAACCTGCGTGGGAAACAGAGTTGGTCATGAAAAAATCTGCCGATGGCTGCTGTTGAAAGATGAGAGGATCTTTTCCGCGGCAGTCAGGGGACCACAGGCTTTACTGACCGTCTCTGTGTGTGTCCGTGGGAACTTAGCCCTGTTTCCTACAGTGTTTGGAAATGATGCCCCAAGGCGCACCTGGGGGCAGCGTGATCAGGCCACGCCCCCAGTCCTCTTCCCGCCGGGAGCCCGCGGAGCCCGCCATCTCCGGCCGCGGCCCTGCCTGCACCGCCGTCCTCGCCACCCCGCATCGGCCATCGCCGCTGTGAAATCCCCTGTGCACTGACGCGTTCCCGCGGGGCGCCGGACCCTGCTGCCGACGCAGTGGACGGGCCCCGGAAGTGGAATGTGTTAGGGGTCAGCATCTTCCGCTGTTGGGATGTGGAGGCGTCCGCTCTTCTGGGGGCAGCGGTTCCACTGGAAGCCTCATCCCATCTGGATATCACGGTGCTGCCGCTCTCGGAAGCCTGCTCATTAAGGCTCATCCTCCATCAGCTCCACCCTTCAGCCAGCAAACAGCCAGCCCCCCACCCCCGTGAGTCCAGAGAGGGGTGTCCTTCCTGCGGCCCAGGTGGGAGCCACACGTCCGTCCCCCGCAGTCTGCTCTCTGGTCCACAGCAGGTTCCCAGGTGCAGACACTGCAGGCCAGGAAAGAGGCAGGGCTGTGGTTCGAGGTCTGCCTTCTCCCCGCTCCTTACCGCCGTCTTTGTCACTCCCGGCCGGCGCACAGGCATGTAAGTGGAGAGCTTAGCAACAGCCCCAGTGATCCAGTGGCTTGACGTTGCAACATCTCGGTTTTGCCCTCCTCCCGCAGTCCAGTATGTGGCTGTCCCGGGTGAGGCGGGTCCTGCCCTGTGCAGCCGTCCAGGGCCCACTGGCCGGAGCTCCGTCCGCAGGGTGCCTGGGCCACTGGGCGGCTGGGAGACAAAGGCCATCCGAGGCCCAGGGTGGAGACAGGAAGTGTTTGGTGAGCACCGAGCCCGTCTCTGGCTCTCCTGGGATTTATGCAGGAAAATGGAAATGCTTTGGAGTCCACATTCCAACTCGAGATGGGAAGCGTTGATTCAAATCTTACATATTCCAACACCGGGCCCCTCCTGCTCAATCAATCAGAAAGCATCCATTGCCCAGCTGGTGTACAAAACCCTACTGGACTCTCAAGGCTAACCTCCTACGTTACCTCCTTCCCCTCCTCTCCCACCCCGCCCCGCGGCCAAGCAGGTCACTGAGTCATACCTTTTCCCGAAGCACTGGCTAGTCCCCCAGGAGCCCTGGTCCGCATGGTGCTAGCCTTAGGGCACTAAATCTGCCGCCTCTGCTAGGTTGTAAGCTCTCAGGACAGGCAACCACCTTCTTAGCGCTTAGAGCTGCCATGGCGCACACAGTTGGTGCCCAATAAGTGCTGTTTAAACTGATCCCGGTTACAGGCGCACGTGCAGCCACGTGCACATGGAGCTGGAGGCGTAAGACGTCACCCTTGCTTCGTGGCTTTGAGAAGAAGTTACCGAGAAGGCATGGGTGGGTGCCTGGTTCTTCACGCCATTTCTCACTGGAAATTCTAAGGGAAGAGCCCCTCTGGTTTGGATGCGTCCCTGCACCAGAGCAAGAGAACAGGAGACTCCCCCGAAGGGAGAGGACTTTCCTGACGTCAGTCACTGGGGAGTTGACAAGTGGCCCCTGGCACAGAAAGTGCAGACTGGGTGGTGGCCTCACCCAGGGAAACAGGGAGCGCCTTGCTCTGTGTGCACCGTGCCCCCGGAGGCTGGAACCCTGAGGAGCCGTGGGACCCCGGGATGCCCCGCAGGAGACAGTGGTGAGGGGCAGCACGTGGTGGGTCAGGCTGAGCACGTCTCCTCTGCAGGTCCCATCCTTGGGCCTGCGATGGGTCCACACCCTACGTCGTCACCGTCTCCTCTGGCCAGGGGGCGGGAGATGCAGGGAGAGTGCCTGAGCCAGCGCCTGAGAGGGACAGGCTCCCAGGGCCCAGACGGGACAGGAGCTCCGGGGGTGGGGGACCCCTGTGGGAGCCGGGGCCTGAGCTCCAGCCCCACCCACTGCCCACACGCATTCTGTCCGCGGGGCTCCTGCCGGGGGCCTCAGCCCTGCCTTATCAACGGACAAGCAGTGTCTTGAAGGCAGCCCTCGCCCGCTTCGTGAGGCTGCCCTTGACCCCAGGAAGCTCCCTCCTTAGCGCCGGGATGACCGTCGCAGGCCTTTCTCTGTGCTGAGAGGCTGAGGGGCCTGCAGGGCCCGACGAGGCATCCCGCCAGGCCGGGGTTAATGACTTCACGGTCTCCTGAGCTCCACGCAGACACCGCCCCCGACAGCGTCCTCAGGAGCTGCTCCGGGCTCCTTCCTCGTGGGGACGGGTCGGGGAGAGTGCTGGCGGTCGGAGGCCGCCCTTCTCCTTAGCACCCGGCCTGACTGGCCCGCGAGGCAGAGGGAGGGCGCTGCACCTCCAAGCGTCCAATGCCGGTTTAAGAAACGGAAGTCTTTTTTTATCAGCAAAGTCCCCTCCATTTTCTACCCTAGATGAGACTGGGTAGTAAAGACCCTTGTCCTGGTTCCGAGCCCCGCTCGTAGGGGTCCTTTCCGTTTCAGAAGTTGGAAGGGTGAAGTCGCGCCGCCGTGTCTCAGGGCCGGGGGACAGTCGTCCAGCACTGCCTCCCGGGCGGAGGACCGGCCCCTCGTCACGGCCCAGAGATGTCAGGGAGGACCTCCCAGTCTGCTCTGAGATGGAGACGCCTTCAGTCTCACGAAGTGGCAAGGGTCCATCCCGTCTCACAGGAGGGCATAAACCATTTTAGAGACATTTCTCGTGCTGTGTATTACATGTGAATCATATACAAAATATATATTGTGTATAAAATATGCTTTCTGTATACGTAGAGAGCGCATTCTCTATGTATATCTACGGAGGATGTTCTCACTACATACACAACCATTATATAATACACAGTATGAGAAATACACATATGAAATACAAGATGTACACACCATATTTATTTGACACATAGATGTATATGCACATACACACACATTCTTTTTGAGGAATGAACCAACAAGGTCTTCCGATTTCTCAGCAGGGGATAGAGTTTTTTCAATGGTGTCTTGACCCAACTGTGAGGTGCTGGCTGGGGGCTGGTCAGCTCCCCGTCTTGAGGGGCTGATTAAACCCCCGCCTCCAACTCCTCTCTCAGCTCTCACTCCTGGGGGAGCCACTGTCCGCCTGCCCTAGTCCGCCAGGGCAGGTCTGACAGGCAGACAACTGGGGGCAGCCCTGCACCCCGGACCCCTCTGGAGTTACTCACACCAGCCGGTCCTAAGCCTGCCCACCCTGCCTCACCGGGTCGCTCCCTGGAGACCGCAGTAAACGCTTCTGCCCACGTCTCCCCTCCCTCTGCCTGCTGACTGCCCCGGTGCCCCCCACGCGGCCCTGCACGCTGTAATGCACCCCTTTCTCTGGTCGTCTGAGAGCATCTCTTTTCAGTGGCAGTTGGCTCCTGATCCGCTGGCCTTACCGCACCTAAATAATAGTAAAACCCAATAAAACATGGCAGCCAGTCACGCCCGGCTTTTCCCAGATCACAGTGGATGACCAGGAAATCCCCTGGCCTCCCATACAAGACTGTGCTGGCGTCTGGCACAGCCCCATCCAGTGGGGGCCTGAGGACGCTTGTATGTGGGCACAGGTAGTGACCCTTGAACTTGCCCGTTCCTATCGGGAGAAGGGCCTCGGTGAGCACGGGCTGGACTGTGGCTGGACCCCCAGCCTGAGGAGGGGAGAACCAGGCGTGGGCGCCTTCCTTTGTATGTCTGCCTTGTCGTTTGGTTCCGAACGTTTCTAACTCGCCAACCTCTCCATTCGGCGTTCGGTTTTCACCTAGTGCCTACACACCGTTCCTTTCTAATCTGATTCAGAGTAAGATGCTCTACGTCAGCTTAGAGAGGATCTTATTCTGAATCACGGTCTGAGAACGGTGCTGTCAGTTTTGATGTCCCTTCGGCCAGTAAGGTGGCGCCATTCATAGGGTCTCTGTGGCATCGGGGCCTGGCTGAGAGGGTGCCAGTAGAGGCTGCACATCCTGGGATCACACACCGGAAGGGCAACGTTGATAATGCTGTGTTGCAGCCTTGAACGGTGCCAGCAAGGCTCAGGGTGTGGGGTTAGGACCCACCCCAGACAAGGGGAATCATTAGGGCCTCCGGGATCGAGCATGCTTGTGGAATCCTGCATGGATTCTTCCGTGTCCCCCTGAGCTCGGACTCTAACTTCCTGGACACTCAGCCCTGTCCTTCCTACACCCTGATCCCCAGATGTTTAGCCAACATCTTGCCTTCCATCTTTTTCTTCCTCCAGTCTTTCTGGCGAAGGGTAAACTGGTTGTTTCGCAGACTTTGTACTCCTGGCCTCTTGGTTCTTAGGAGGCTGTTACACACAGGTGTGTGTTAAGACAGGGCACCGCCCTCCGTGGCACCCAGCTCCTGCCCCTTCATCGCTGCCTCTCTGGTGTCTGACCAGATCCGATGGCCCCTCACTGAAGGTTCGGGGGGACTACACTGCCATGAGCATTGAAAGTGGGTTGGGAATTGCAGCAAACTGATTCCCCAGGAACTTGCTCTGCAAACCTCTATACTCAGTAACCCCTTGATCAGACCCAGGCGCCCAACTGCAGGGATCTGCACACGCAGGGCTGTACTCTGTAATACCCTTGGGGGCAGAGGAGCTGCCAGGGAGGCTCCTTCAGCTCTGCAGGGAGAGCCGGCCCCTTCGGCCACCCCACTCACCCCACAGAATGTGGTGGTCACAGCTTCCCGCATCTGTGTCTCCTCTTCGCTTCCCCCTCCCCCTCCTCCCCCCTCCTTCCCCTCCTTCCCCTCCCCCTCCTACTCTCCCTCCTCCCCCCTCCCCCTCCTCCTCCTCTCCTTCATCTCCCCTCCCCACAGCCCCACGCAGGCTCCCAGCCAAGTTCATTCTTCACAGCCAGGTCCCTGACTGGGTGACCTGCCCATCTCAGCGCAGCAATTATGCACTAAACACACAGTGCAGTGGTGGGAACACCGCCTGGGAAGTTGAGCTGTAATTTATACGAAGCTTCTTGCTGCCAGCAGCAGTAATTTGAGAATAAAATGCTCCTTTTCTCTATGAAGGTTTTAGGGCATTTTCCTCCCTCTTCTGTGGTCCTTCTGTAGAAGCTCTGCATTCTGTTATGACAGCTGCCATCTCAGCAATAGTGATGATTCCTGATGGTCAGGGCACGTCCCTGTAACCAGACACAGGCTTTTACACAAAACCACCTCCCAGCTGCTCAGCGAAACCTGTGGGGGAACTGGGCAGGTTACTGTCTCAACGTTACAGGTGAAGACACATTTCGACTCCACGGAGCTTCCGTGGACTTCACCAAAAACAGAGTATTGCCTGTTGGGCATCTGATAGGAACTTGTTGGTTTGATTTGAGCTAAAAGTGAACACCTGCTTAGTGCAGTTCTTCAGTTATTTAGGTCACAAGGGTTGGAATATGAAATCTGTAAGATTGGGAAATTAGACTGGATGCACTTAGAAAAAGCTAGAAAATATGTCACCTATATTTGCTCTCTCTGATCAGGGAGAAGGTGGGGTGAGAACACTGGCCTGGTGTGTGCCTCCAGGACAGCCTGGAATCTGCTCGCAGACACCTCCCAGCACGACTGAGTCTTGAGTGGGCGCTGATGGGTGCCGTCCCCTCCCAACAGAGACCCGAGAGGGGAGCATCCTCTGGGAAGGAGGCAGAGGAACCGAGCAGGCCTGTGCCCTTCTGCTTCCCTAGCTTCTGTCCCCAGAGCCATCTCTGCATCAGAGGGAGCACACGCCCCCGCGAGGGCTGCCAGACCCCCCAGATTGGTAAAGACCCTGGGCCCCGCCGTCTGGCCTCCTGTTCCTTGTCCGTCCTGATCTTTCTCCTATCTCATCTCCAAATTAATTGCCTTCTTTTCTTTTAAAAGTGTTTTCCTCTAAATATTCTATAAATATTACCCACGTCTCACTCCAGCCCCTCAGCCGCCTGCGGGTTCGCAGTCTCCTCTCCTGGCCTCTCTCCGCCACCTTTTCGTTGTTTTAGCTCTTACGTTCTAAACTCTTCAGCTCACTGGCTCTGGCCTTTCATCACTGATTTTTAAATTTACCTGTTTTACCTTTTAACTTCGCTGAGATGTTTACCTCTCGTTGTGACATTTGCTTTATTCCTTGCAATTCTTTCTCTTGATTCAACTCTTTTTATGATTGAAAAAAATGCATCTTTTTCTTCCCCACCGCTTCTCTTTCCCTCTCTTTTCTGTTTTTTTGTTTTCTTTTTAACATCTTTATTGGGGTATAATTGCTTTACAATGGTGTGTTAGTTTCTGCTGTATAACAAAGTGAATCAGCTCTACGTATACATACATCCCCATATCCCCTCCCTTCTGGTTGTTTTTATTACAGCAGCAGGAAGCCCAGCAGTGTACCCCAGGACGGGGATGGGGGGCAATAAAGGGATGGGAGCGCCCTCCGTGGAAAAAGGGGTCTAGAGGCCCAATCCCACGGGGGCCCCTGTGGGATTGAAAGAGGATTTCTCAGCCCTTTTTCAGGATCCACTTTCTATGACTCACTCTGGGGAAGCGCAGAGAGGCCCGGGGTTAGCTGCCCTCGTGCAGACGTACCCCGTCCTCCTGCTGCCCCGACTCTGATAGACAAGCCTGCCGTCAGGACAGAACCGTGGGTTAGGAAGGGCTCAGGCCTGTTGCCAGGGGGCTCCCCCTTCTCTGCAAGGTCACATCTCCACCTGCTCCCCACGCCCTGTGCAGTCACCCTTCAGAGCACAGGCAGGAAGGAGGACGCGGCTAGATCACGGTCACTCTAAGTAGGAAAACAAACCAACAAACAGCTGTCCCGGTTTACACCCTCCTGACGTTGTAGGGCTAGTTTGGGGCCACCAGGGCCACCGAGCGCGTAGACCAAGGAAATGGGTTTCTCGAGCTGCTGGCCAAGTCTTCCCCTGCAGGACGGGGGCACACGGGCCGTGGGGCCTCGTAGGGGCCTGCCTGTGACCGCGACTCTGGAGCTGGGGTCAGAGGGCAGCCGTTCTGTAGATAATAGTTCCCAAGGGAAATGTTTAAAAGGGCAAAGTTTTTCAGTTCCCCTCCAATGACTGGGTACGTTGCTGGGGTTGAGATGGGCCCCTGCGATAGAAAGGCGAACGTGTGGGTGAGAGCGCATGGCCCTGCCCGGGCGTCCAGAGCTGGGGTCCACCTGACAGCAGCCCCGCGGCCTCACCGCTGCCAGAAGGGGCACCACCCTCCTCCCCCAAAGCCGAGTCCGAGCTTGTGGCTGTCGCACGCCCCCCTGCCCAGCAGTTCGTTGGCGCTCACAGTTCCCTGGGCTGCTGTTGTGTAATGCGCTCGACTTGGAGAACATAGATCCCCCAGCCCCACTGTGCCTCACTGTGTGTCTCATGGCCAAGGTGAACGTCGAATCACGCTTGCTGCGAGATGTTCCCGGGCCAAGCTCGTCTTCAGGAAATAAGTGACCCTCCACTGAGTTCCAGGCCAGGACGCCAGCCACGTAAGAGGGATGCCGGTCCTACCTGTGGACCACGTGGGTGGAGGTAAATCTGAGCTCGTGTTCCTGTCGGCTCCTCCACTTTCAGAACGGGCTTAGCACCCTCGCCCCTACCACGGCCCGCAGACCTATGACAGCCACGTCCAAATGCAGCAGAGCCCCTCCCGACCCACCGGCCTTACTGTCCATGGGGGAGAGCTCTTCGCTGTGGCCTTGGGCTGACCTCCTACCTGAGCCATGTCACGTCAGCGCTTCGGGACGGGTGATTTTCCTGAATGTCCCCGTGGGTTTCCATGTCTTTCTCATGACACAGCCATGAGCTGTGTCCCTGTATTTACAGTAACGATGTGGAGGACGTCGCTCATTACCGCCTTTATAAGAACCTTCAGGAGCCATAGTTCTGGATTTAGGACTAAAATATTAGTATTTCTCCCAGGCAAGTGGCCTGTTTTTATTTCACTGATGGATTTGATCTGGCCTCCCTCTTTGTAGGAGTTGCTAGAAAGCTTGGAAGTAGGCATGTGGCCTGCTTCTAGCAAGGGAGTTGGTCCTCACCATGCAGCTTGTATATTTATTGGAGTTCTGGCTTTATCGGGTTTTTAATTTTTTTTTCTCTTTTCCCCTTTGGCTCGTTTTCCTCGCACTGATTTTTCCCTTTGTATCTACACAAAAGCCATCGTAAACTTATATCTTGCTGGACTAAGACGGAGGTATAGACGTACACAAAGACAGGAGATCGATTCGGCTTGGTTTCAGGAGTCCCAGCCCTGCCAGCAGCAAAGCTGGTTCGGATGGCACCTTCCTGTCCTATTGTGGGGAACCAGGAGGGAGCACCGCGCTCCCGCCGCACTCCCAGCCCGGCTGACGCACGTAGCGGTAGGAGCAGCAGGGACGTGCAAGCAGAGGCAGCCCGGACCCGGCACGTAACCACCGGCGCCCCCGGCCCGAGCATCCCTGCCCGTCGTCACCCAGCGCGAGGGTCTCTCTGGCTCCGTCCCCTCCCAGTGGTCCTGGGCCTGGCTGGGCTGGAGGATGCCTCACCAGTGGATCTGACCCCACGTCAGACCCCTCATGTCAGGGAACTGGGCTCCTGCGATGCCCACTCAGCACCTCTGAGGACCCTGTGCCCACCCAACGCTCCTACGTAGCGACTCGGCGGCACCGTAGAATTAATTAATTGAATTAAAAAATTAATTCAATTTGTGAATTTATAGAACACTGAGGACGTCATTTGTCCAGTTTGATAAAAGGGTAAGCCTTACAAATAAATTAGTACCTGGGAATAAAACCAAACACCTGTGGGAGACATCTTTAAAAACCCACAGGGAGCTTAACGGCAAACCAGCAAAGACATTTAGACGCAGTTTGAGAGTGAAATTATTTAAATCCCGTGCAAGCTGACTCTACACTCTGTTTCTTTCATGTTCAGGGTGGTCTGTGCTTGGGGCAACTCCCAAGAGACGCTTAAGAACTCTTAGCTTATCAGTGTTGGAAAATCCACAAACAGATTAACCAGGGTTGTTGCACATTTGGGGCCACTTAGACCGTCTGCAGGCCTGATGGCTTTTGAGGACCAGCTGTCAGGCCCCCACTCACTGCGCTGACGGAGCCCTGAGGCCGTTTGCAGGGACGGGGACAGGGGGTTCTCCTGGACGGAACACACATGAACGACTCAGCCAGGCCTCCACCTGGCGCCCTGCCCTCGTGACAATGACAGCGCCACTGCTGGGGCACCACGCGCACCTGGCCCCGCCCTGGGGGTCTTTACCATCACAGCAGTCCTCCGGGCGGGGTCACGGTTCCCACAGTGTGAGTGAAGCAGACAAGGGGGGAGGGGACAGAACCACGCCCCTCCCAAGGGCTCACCGGTTTCTGAGCAGAAATCTCTTCGTGCTGCCCCCCAGCACAGGAGTGTTATCCCGCCCCCCCCCGCCCCCCCACCCCCACCCCCGCCTTCTTGGCTGACGCGCTCTGTTCACCGAGTGCCCTTGGGCAGATTGGAGAATCTTGTTTTGATAAATGCTTCGTGTCCTGTTTGTTAACAGTTTAAAAGCTCCGGAGTCACGGTTTCCCGGTCCCTTTCCCCGCTGAGCGCGTTGTGAGCTCCACGACCCCAAGCATCTGACACGGGCCTTTCCCCCGCCAGCACCTCACACTGCCCGTCCTGAGGGTCCCCTTCCCTCCTCGGGACCAGCTCCTGTGCAGACCCTCCTGGGCCGCAGCCGTGCCGCCTCAGAGCAGTGGCCCTGCCTCTCCCCCTGCCCCCGGCGCCCTCCCCACCGTCCATCAGCGGAGACACAGGCCTGGCCGAGCCGAGAGCAGGGCCTCCGGAGAAGCGGGAGATGCCTTCTGTGGCTGGAGTCCCACGAGACCGGGTCTCCCTGTGGCCGGACGCTCAGAGCCAGGCCCGGGCCTCGCCGGTGCACCTCCCAGCCGCCCAGGCGGGCGCCCCGGGGACAGGGTTCCCACGAAGCCTCGGTGTTAGGTGTCTGTTCCCAGGGCCCGCACCTCCGGCGAGTCCCACGCGGCAGCGCGATCATTCAGAGGAGCTGAAATCCATCATATAATGAGCCCTACCTGATACTCATCTTCATGGAGACATGAATAAATCATTGTGCCCGGCAGGACCGCACCCAAGCGGACGGGGAGGCCTGGCTGCGCTTGCATGGGCGGCGCTGGGCGGCCGCGCGTCACGATGAATGCGCCTCTGTTTCCGTGCCCGCAGCCCCGGCACCTGCTGAAACCAGACCTGGGCCGAGGGCACCACCCGCAGCTGAGGATGGACGGTGGGAACAAAGCTGGCTGCTGTCGGAGGCCCCTCGGCCCGGCCGGGACGTGCAGGCGAGGGGGCCCAGGCTCAGCAGCGCCTCCTGCCTGGAACGGCTCCCCGGTTCCTTCCCCCGTGGGGCCCTGTCCCCCGAGGCTGGCGCAGGCTGCCCCTCTTCCGTTCTCCTGTTAACGGGTAGTCTCCACTGCTTCCGGGGAGACAGTGTGGCCTGGTGTTATCGTGGGGGCTCGGGGGTCAGGGTGAGTCCCGACCCCGCTCACCAGGCTGTGATGTTAGGAACAGACTTTGCTTCTTGGGGCCCCGGGGTCCTGGGCATAAGAAGCATAAAGACTAAGGGAAGCACTTAATGCATGATGGCAGCCTCACAGGTCCTGCCAAGGAGCCCCTGCCTCAGGCCCCCGGCTGATATCTCCACCCACCAGGGCTTCAGGCCCCTCACGGGTCCTGCTACCTGCGCGTGGAGCCCGCGCGTTTGTATTGTTGTTAATCCAACGCGAAGGCCAATCAGACCCAGAGACTCCCTTCCTAACTGCTAACGGACTTGCGTGGGGTTACCGTCCGTGGAACCCAAGAACTGTGTTGGCAGATGGCTCCCGCCTTGACTGTGCACATACTGAATCAACATGGGCAGGTCTTTCTTCCTTTTTATGGGAATGTGAGTTCCACAGAAATGGTTGTCTAGTCATACGCGGGCCAGCTTCCCCAGGACACATAAGGGACCTGACCAGGCAGAAGGGTCTTGGCCTCAGAACCAGACTCTGGGTGTCTAAGGGCACCTGTCTCATTGGGTCACAGGCCACCTACTCCAGCACGACCTCATCTTAACTATGTCTGCAGTGACCCTGTTTCCAAATAAGGTCACCCTCTGAGGCACTGGGAGTGGGGACTTTGGGGGCACAGTTGCACCCAAAACAGCTTTGGACCTGTGCTCCTGGTTCTTGATTCTCCAGACCAGGACTGCCCAAGGGTCTTTCAACTTCCTTGTTCATATGCTACTAACACTTTTGAAACACTCTGTGCCCACGCTTCCATTTTTAGGATGACATTTAAATTTGTGTAGCGTATGTTTACTGGATACGTCTTGTGTAGCGTATGTTTAAATAGTTGCACTGGATACGTCTTGTAATACATCGTGTATTGAAGCTACAGAACTTAGCTTACGCAATTTATTGCAAACCTTCGTCACACACGTTAATTAGAAAACCCAGTTCTCCTTGTCAGGTCCATCAGAACCAGATGCGCCATCTGCCTTCGTCGGGGAGGCTCAGTTAAGCTATCGTAACAAACAGCTCTGAGTCTCAGCACCCACACAGGAGGACTTCATGTTCAGGCTGGACCTGGGGGCAGGGCTGAGGGTCTGCTCATCACAGGCACTCAGGGCACTCGGCTGAGGGGGTCCTCAATGTGGGCTTACAATCACTACAGCTGGGAAGGGAAAGTGGGTTCACACACAGGCGTTAAATACACACATCCCCCTCTACTCAACTACAGTGACCGACACAAGTCACGTGGCCATCCCTAACTCCCAGGGGGTAGGGAAGTAAACTTCAGACACCCCAAAGGAGGAGGACCGAATCATTGGGAGACTTACCCCGTGATTATCAGAAAAACTATGACTGCATTTATCGTCAGCTTGTGTTAACACCTCATCCTGTATGGTTTTCTCTGAATTCAAGATACAGAGACACACAGAGGGTCACAGCCTTGGACCTTCAGCGGCTCTGCTCTGCCCTGCGGGCCTCCACTTCTCAGCCGGCCTGCAGCATCTGCCTCTTCCTGGCTGTGCCGACCAGCCTGTCTCCCTGCGGGGTGTGCTCAGCCCCTGTCCTCTCCGAGGACCCCCAGTCCTGCCTTCATCAGCCCAGCGTTGGCCCCGATCCTGCGCTCACCTGGTGATGCTTCTGCTGCCAAATACCAGCGAATTTCCACAGGTTGCATCAGCACTCTTTCCCCAGATGAGCAGATGGGGGCACAGGTGCCGCAGACCAGGGGCCCCAGGACAGCCCCGAGCTCCTGGAAGCACCTTGAAAGCCACCGCACAGCACCAGGACGTTTACACAGACACGCTTGGAAAAGCGGGCACGGCCCCTGTTGGGTCACTTCACTCGGAAGCAACCAGATCGCGCCGCACAGACGGCCCTCGCTGAGCAGAGCTGTCTGCGTCACTTCTGCCCGAGCAGACACGTCAGATCTTGTCGTTCGGTCACGTCAGGAATCCGGTGGTACTTCAGGCCCTCGCTTGGAAGGAAGGATTGTGTCAGCATTTCTGTTGTGAATTCCTATTTTCAATGATTTATAATGAAGCATCTTCTTAAAATGGTTTCAGCTGTTCGAGCTATACGCAGCCAAGAGAATGGATCCTAGGGCTTTTTTAGCACTCCGCTAACTATGAAATTGTTTGATTTTTACAAAACATATTTAGCAAATTGTTAAAAGTATTGGCTAAACACAGCATTTCATAAATGAAATGTTGAAGCGATCAAGATGTTGAACTTTAAAATCATCTGCTTTCTCTGAACACTGCCTTTTTATTACAAAGTTCAATAAGAATTTTTAACATAATTTTACACAACATTATAAGCGCACTGCTCCGTGTTGCAAATATCATGCCATTCTAATTACCTGATTACATTCATTTACATTATATTTGTGATTAAACGTAATTTCATGCTTATTGAGTGACAGTCCTTGGAAACACTGCGATCCTGCTATCCTCCGTGACGCGTGAGGCCCAGAGCAGCCCAGACCTTGGGCGTCTGCAACAGCAGTCAGCAAATCGCATCCGTTAAGTCCGTTTCTCAAATACACGTGCAGACAGCGAAATTGTGTCAGGAGTTAGCTCGCAGTGAGGGATGTGCTAGGAGAAAGATCTTTGTTGCTGTGGTTTTGATCTTTTGGGGTCCCGAGTTACGTTGTAAAATAAGATACTGCTTTGTCTTAAAGATTAGGAAATTTTGATTTGTGTCACGAGGACAGCTACGTTTATGGGAAACAGGCAGCGAAAGGCACCTGCCTATACTCAGACCGAGTGTTTTTAAATAGTAAGAAGCCTTTCTTCTCTTGGAACATTTTATAATCTTTTTCCAAATTCTGTATCAGCTCCTACATCACCATAGCAACCCACCTCCTGTGGCAAGCCTGGGGACACTTTCAGATGAGCTAGAAGGGGGAGCCTTAGCCGCGAATTTGGCCTTGAATGACTAATCGTTATCTTCCTCTTGTGAACATTTAGCCTCGTGTGACACTTCGGCAGCCGAACATATGCAGTAAAAGCCTTCTGGGCGGATCGTGGCTTCCCTTGACATCTTGGTACTAAAGATTTGAGTCCTCCCCTGTGGGTTGCATAGAAAGATCAGGAAAAACCAGAACCACCTGTGTCTTGCATGTGACCCACAGAGGAAGGCAGGTAGAGGCACGGCTGAGAGAAGACAGGCAGACCCAGCCGGCAGCCCAGAGCAGGCTTCACTGGAGTGACGGTCGGGGGGGACCTTCCCCCGGCGACCCCAGCCCCTCCCCTCCACATAATTATTTAAATGAAACAAAACGAAAGCTTTCCTCACTGAAAGGAGATGAATGAAAGTGCGCACACCTGAGCGTGCATGCGATTTCCCTGCAGGACTCGTTGAAACACAGCAGCCGGGCTGGACCACCATAGTCTCTGATTCAGTGGGTCGGGGGTACGGCCCGAGAATGCGCACTTCTAACAAGCGCCTGGCGAAGCTGCTCTGTGGACCTGGATGGAGCCTCCTCTCCCGGAATCTTACGGACACGCTGTAGCGGCCCCCAGACAGCGCCCCGCTGGCCTCGGAGCAGCACAAGGATCTGGGTCTGAACTCTCCATGTAGCGGCCATGCTACTGCCGCCAGGGTTGGGGTGCCCCCTTTCCATTTTCACTGCCCCCCAGTGGCAGCTTCTAATCTAGAAAGAGCAGCGTGGCCACCGCTCATGGGGAAGGGAAGGAGAAGGCATCTCTGTAAACCCGCCTTCCTCCCCAGAAGCTGATTTACAAAACAGATGCCAGGGATCCCTGGACATGGGATCGATTCAGTTGATCCCACCCACCGCAAATTGACTCAGGGCCTGTGACACAGGAAAGACTTTTAAAGTCAGGTACGACCTTTCCTCGCGAACGCACACATTGAAGATTTCCACGACCCACTCCAGGCCCGGAAACTCTCCCCCGTGGCAAAGATTTACCCTTGGGGGATAATATTTTTAAACATAAATCCTTGTATGTAAATATCACAGCTACAGGAGAGGAAATAGTTATACTTCGCTCACACTTCATTCCGGAATAGAAGTCATCGAGTAGCTCTGTACTTTAGCTCAGGCAGGCAAGGTCCTCTGGAACTCGAAGGCATTATGCCAGAATTCAAATAAGCAAAAAGGTGTAACCATAAAAATAAGCAGTATTTCTGGAAGTGGGGGGCAGCAGGAGACAGATGTGAGCCCCTACTAGGGAATCGTAAGTACTGCCTTATATCTTCTACATTTTTGGAAAGGGGCAGAGAAAGCATTCAAAAATGTTATTTTGGAAGCAAGTGATTTGTGATACTACTACTAAAATCACAAATAACTGCTGCCTTACTAACATTGAAATGTCAGTGTCCCGTTTCCACGATTACCCCTGCAGACGTGCTCACACCTCTGTCGTGAGGTGGACCCGGGGTCTGTGGTGTCACCAGGCCTCCGTGGCTCCAGTCCATCCCCTGCAGTTCACTCGGCAGGGCTGTTCCCACCCTGGAGAACGGTGGGGAGACCCAAGAGCTATCACTTCCCATCAAAACAGCTGTCGCTTAGGCCTCCCTAGGTCGCTAAAGTACACAACCTTGTCCTTCGAGAATGTAATCTTTATTTTTACTGTATTTTCAGGCACTCATGCTTGCGCGTTCATTCAGCATTTAACAGATATTTCTGAGCACCCAGCATGTACTAGACACTGCAGATTAAATTATTTAGTAAATCAGTTTTCACGGAGACGGGAGATAAAGAAGGATTTGGACTAAGGCTGAGGTCTCTAAAACATATAATCTCTTAAGGAAAGATGCCTGTGATGACAACGGGGGACAGTGGTCCTAGCGGCAGCAGCTCACCTTTGTGCCGGGCACTGTTCCGAGCGCTCTGGTTCTGGCGGTGGAACGGCTGGAAGAAGGACCTCGGTCCTTGTCTTCTTTGGGGAAGGAATTCAGTAGAAAGACCGAGATTGTGAAATAGGGACAGCGTTTATTAGAAGTGAAGCACGTGTGGGAGAACACGTACTCAGCGTGAGCTGCATGCAGTAGGGGCGGTTAGGTTGCTTACCTGGGGCCAGCTTTCCAGGTTGTCTCTGGCCACTCATCTCGCTTGTGCCCATACCTGGTCTGACTCAGGGTCCTTCCTGGTGGGTGTGCGCACCTCTCAGCCAAGATGGATTCCAGTGCGAAGGTGTCTCGGAGGTTGGCAGGACACATTATGGGCTGGCGTCTCCTCCCTCCTTTGGTCCCTCCCCTAGACTAAGGGCCTCTTCCGCGCATGCGTCGGGCGGGGAATCCCCGAGACCACAGGAATGAGGAAGTTGCGGTCACTTTGTCTTTCACCTAATCAGGGCCCAGTGCTCCTGCTGGTACCTTATCTCGAGGTGTCAGCAGGAGACCCGTTGCAGCTGCTCAGCCTGGGGCCTATCTATCTCCTGCCTCAACGGGACATGTATTTCATGGTACAGTCTTCACAAACCTAGGAAGGAAGTGCTGTGAACAGCCCATGTTGGGGGAATGGAGGGTCAGAGAACTCAAGCAACTTTCCTGAGGTCACACAGACTGGTGATCTGACTGGTACTTCACGATACTGTCTGATCACGTGAGTAATCTAGGCCCCTCTGTGATGCTGACTTCAAATGCCAATTCCTCCTGAGGAGTCTTTGCATAAACGCTAGGTCCTGGGAGGGATCCAGGCCCTCCTGTCAGTCAGGAATAGCTGCTCTACCTGCAGCTTCTGCTCTCAACATCCCTGGCCTTGGGCTCCCAGGTGGGTCAGGGGAGCGTGGCGGTGCCGAGGCCCCGGGGCCGTTGGGCCCCATGACCTCTGGCGCTGCAGGGCCCGTGGGCACCTCGCTTCCCCTGCTGCTGTCAGGTGATCGCAGCTCCCGCATCACACAGAGCCGTCTGAGAGGAGATGCTGACACTTTTGCAGCTAAGCAGGTGCAGGAGGGAAAAAAGGCACTGAGCTTTTTAAGAAGTCAGATGGCATTGTACGGCAAACAGAAGGCAGGCGGCTGATTTCAAAGCCCAAAATCAGATCCTTTTATTTGTGTAGAATATACCAATTTAGAATGCACAATTTGAAATTGCTGGTTATAGAATCTGCTACATTTGATTGTAGTATAAAGTTCCAAGGCGGCGCCGTCCAAATCCCAGCCCAGGGCTAACAAGCTCACACTCAGGTTTACTTCCTCTGGAACCATCACCTGGTGTCCCGAGAAGCGTGCTGTGTAGGAAATGCTATTTCTGCTCCCGTCCCTTGCAGAGGAATAACACCCTTGGGGCGCTTTGAAACACCTACCTACTGGCCGTGTGCTGCTTCTTAAGACTCAGAACGGAGCTTATTTGTGTTTTCACTTTCTTTCTTATTGATTTCTCTTAAACTTCCATGTAAGCAAAATATAGGGAAAATATTCCTAGATTACAGCATCTGGTTCCGGTTTTAAACCAGTGCCTTAGGCTGTGGCCTATCCCCTGGGAAGCAGCGCGGAGCTCAGAGGAGAGAAATGTCTTGCGGTCAAAGCCTCTGGTCGAGGTGCCCCCGTCATGGACCAGCTGCTGGGCTGGTCCCTTCCGGCCTCCACATCCACGGAGGGTGGGCTTTCCTCTCCACAGCCAAGGGAAGCGCTCGCCCAGAGACCACTCACTGGCGGGGCGGTGAAGAGCTGGGCCGTCACCCTCGGAGCAGAGGAGGGGCCGTCTCAGGAAAGGCTTGGGGTGGGTGGTCTCAGTACCCAGCAGGAGACCCAGCCCCTGCCAGCAGCCCCAGGTCAGTGTCAGCCCCCAAGCCGAGGCCTCCTGCCGTCTGTCTCCGCCGTGGCAGCCTCTGCGTTGGGACCGGCGCGAGCAGGTGTCTGTGCCCGGCGAGCCGCTGCGGCCAAGGCCGGGGCTCACTCTGGTTAATCTCAAATGCAGTGTCCACACCACCCCATGGGCCACACGTGATCCCAGAGTCCATCACAGGGAGGGCGTCCTTCAGCGCAGAGTTTATTTCCATTTCCTTGTTTGCAGTCATGTTCGAACTGACAGGGACCACCAGGCATAGGAGGCTCTATCTTAGAAAGAAACAAAGAAGCGAAGGAGGAGAGAAGAAGGAAGGAAAGAGGAAGGAAGGAAGGGAGGGAGGAGTGGGGGCCGCGGGGAAGAAGATCCTTCTTCATTAATTATTTCTGTCATTGAAATAAATTAAGGAGAGTAAAGAAAGCTCACGTTGAGTAAGGCATGCAAGTTAAAACACCAGCAGGTTGTTTCCCATTATTTGGAACTTGTGTTATGAGCTACAGTCCTACGTGGTGAACAGAGCTCTAAACTCCAAGTCTTTCCCCCCCTCCACCCCTGATTTTCCCTTCGGGCACTTGTCTCTCCTACACATTGATTTTGCTCTCTGAAGCAAACACCATCATATCTTTTACAAACAGAGGAAAATGTGGATCGTAAGATCCCTCGGGTAGGTTGTAGAACTAAGTACTCCAGAAGCACTGTTCCCCCTGCGTGTGGCTGCTCGCTGCCGGCTCGTATCCTAGGATCATGGCTGTCAACAGCCTCGCGCAAATGCCTTTGGCCTTTTTTTTCTATTTGCTTACTACCCTGTCTTATCTTTTTTTTTTTTTTTTTTTTTTTTTAACAAAAATGGAATCGCATTCTTTATCCGGTTTCCCAGCTTGGTTTTTCGCTTAGCAGATCACGGCTTTCTCTGTCGGCACAAATGGATCCACTTTGTTCTTCTCAGAAGGTGCACACGTTTCCTCTTACCAATGGGTTTGTCGTTTATTTTTGAACCAGTGTGTCGCTGAGGGACATTTGAGTTACTTCCAACTTTTTTTTGCAATGAGTCATTTCCAATTTTTACAGACAACGCCGCAGTGAACATCCTCGGAGGGCGGTACGCACGTAGAGTGTCTGTAGCGTGAGCGCCTAGGAGTGACGATGAGAAGGAGTGTTAACGGTGAAAATGATGTGACTGCCCGTGTGCTGGGCGTGTCCCAACCCGCCCCTCGCCGTCCTGGGACCTGTCCTTAAGGGTCACTGAGCAAGTGCAGTTTCCCCTGGTTGATTTTGAGGATCGCTTTCCTGGTTTCAGCTTCCCTGGTGGTCTTCGTGGCCCTGCGCCGCTGAGCAAGCAGGGGCTACCTGGCTGCCGGCCGTGGGGTACTCTGGACGGACCTAGAGATGCTCATACTAAGGGAAGGGAGGCAGACAGAGAAAGACTAACCGTACGATGTCCCTTACATGTGGAATCTAAGGTGGGACACAGATGAACTTATTTACGGTACAGAAATAGACTCGCAGACAAAGAGAACAAACTAATGGTTACGGGGGGGAGGGGGATAAATTAGGAGTTTGAGATTAACATATACACACTACTAGATATGAAATAGATAATCAACAAGGATCTACTCTACAGCACAGGGAACTATGCTCAAAATCTTATAATAACCTATAATGGAAAAGAATCTGAAAAAGTATATATATATATATATGAACAAAACTGAATCACTTTCCTGTACACCTGAAACCAACACAACATTGAAAATCAACTATTTTTGAATTTAAAAATATATATCTTTGGGGACCAAAAAAAAAATGTCTTCTCCCCATCCGCCCTCGGCCACCAGCCCCTCCCTGGGGGCAGCCAAGTTTGCACTGTGCCACTGAAAAAAAATAACAGAAGGCAACTCGCTTCCATAAAATAAATCCCATAGTGCCCTATAGCGTCATCTTTTTTATTAGAAGTCAACCTACGAGTCACCAAAGTGCGTGTGGGGTTCATTGACATGCAGTGTGTGTGCAGCCTGGCCAGTGAGTAGACTCAGCCCGCGGAACACCATGCCTGTCTTGACCTCAGCAGCCCCCCATCTCTGGGACTGATAAAGAATCTCTTCCCCTTTATTCTGCCCGCTGCTCTCTGGGGTGTGGGTCTGCGTGCTCACCTCACAGAAGCATATTTGCACGACCTGCTCAGAGTTCCGTCTGTCTTTACTGGTTGTACCCAGCGCATTGGAGCGTCGAATGGAGTAAAGATTAGAGGCTGCTCCCGCTGTATGTGGACCACGCATGCACCATCGTATGTATTTGCATTTTCTTTTAAAAAAATAATTAGAGCTGTTTATTGCTCAGAGAATCCTGGCTGCAGACTAAGGAAGATGCATGAAAGGAATACTGGGCGCAGGACGGAGGTGCCCGGCAGCAAGCCTCACTCCCCACGGCCAGCCCCTCCGGGTCCTCAGTTGAGAAGGAGTCCGGTTACCACCAGGAAACCTACAGCTAAGGCCCCTACAAAACATGGAACATGTTCACCTTTTTAGAAAAGAGTTTTCCCGTCTCTTCTTTTTTTCCTTTGTATATTCCCAGCGTCATCTTCTTCCCTCACGAGGGCCACAAGCCTCACGGTAACGACTGCAGGGTCTGTCTCTAACCCAGCTCACTTCAGACGAGATTTTACCCTTTGTTAATGGTCTGATGCGAGGGAAAATGCGGTAAAATTGCCGGGATTTCAAAAGGCGGAGCCTGGAGAAGGCGACCCCGTGAATGAGTCGGATCCTGAGGCAGCTTCATTCCCGAGCAGATTCAACGAGTGCCCAGTGCGCCGCAGGTGTCCCGTATCATCATCGCTCGGTTTAGATAAGTGTCAGAGGGTCGGGCAGTTTTTCAGAACCTGTGAGTCTCAGAGAAGACGAAGCGAGAGAGGATGGAAGTGACCTCATTACAGCAAACACGGGAGGTCTGCCCGCGCCACGGCTGCCAACGCCGAGATCTCCCCTGCCCTCAGCCATCACCTCCCGGGCACAGCTGGGGCCAAATCCTGGCACTGATTTTTGCCGTTGTCCCAGCCCTTCCACCTGCATGTCACCGGGAGCTTCCTCCAGGGTCCCCTCCACGGCTGGCTTCGCGACCATCTCTGGTGACGCTGCAGAGGGCGTGAGTGCCACCACACCGCTCACTCCTCTGGGCTGTGGGGTGCCCCCACGCACCCGGCTCCCCATCAGCCCCAGGGATCTGCGGGGCACTGGGCATCTCGGCGTTTCGAGAGGAGAGAATCTGGAGAAACCGAAGAGTATCGAAAGTGAAACTGCAGTCATCGTCAGTTCTTATCTTGAAATAACTTGCAAACCTGTAGCCTCCTGGAAGCTGTTCTCTGGGGAATGGAAACAGATCCCCTGGGAGACGGGAGACCTGTGTTCCAGCCCGCGGTTGTGGGCAGCTGAATTGTGTTCCCGTGTAGGTGTGGAAGTGCTCACCCCCAGAACTTGGGAAGGCGACCTTATTTGGAATCGGGTGTCAGCAGATGGTCAAGTTGAGGTCATCCATCAGTCCATTATGATGGGGTGTCCTTATAAACCCTAATCCGTTACCCGTGGAGTCCTCACAGAAAGAGGAAGTTTGGACACAGTTGCACACGGAGAACGCCAGCTGTAGATAGAGGCAGAGACAGGTGATGCTTCTACAAGGGTCTGCAGGATCTTCGGGAAGCACCAGGAGCCGGCGGAGAGGCCTGGAGCAGACCCTCCTCGGAGAGAAGCAGTCTGCGGACACCATGACCTCGGACTTCCGCCTCCAGGCTGAGCGCTAATACATTCCTTTGGTTTTACTTGGCCCTGTTTGTGGCGCTCTGTTGCGGCAGCCCAAGCCAGGTAACACATCTGTGCTGCCCGCCGTCTGGAGGACAGAGGTGACCCTCATCAAGCCACACGAGTCTTTTGTCTTGCTTTTATTTTCTTTAAAAATAAGAGGAGTTTGGGGCTTCCCTGGTGGCGCAGTGGTTGAGAGTCCGCCTGCCGATGCAGGGGACACGGGTTCATGCCCCGGTCCGGGAGGATCCCACATGCCACGGAGCGGCTGGGCCCGTGAGCCATGGCCGCTGAGCCTGCGTGTCCGGAGCCTGTGCTCCGCAACGGGAGAGGCCCCAATAGTGAGAGGCCCGCGTACCGCCAAAAAATAAAAATAAGAGGAGTTTTTACACACTACTATATATAAAATAGGTAAACTACTGTATAGCACAGGGAACTATAGTCAGTATCTTGTCATAACCTATAACGGAAAAGAATCTGAAAAGAATAGATAAGTATATATATATATATCTGCATCACTTTTCTGTACACTTGAAAGTAACACAGCATTGTAAATTAACTATACTTCAGTAAAATTTATTTTAAGTAAGAGGAGTTGGATAGATCAGGGATTTCAGGGGAGATCACACTTTGAAGCCCAACATGTAAAACAGGTAAGAGTGCAGGGGGCGGGGAAACAGCTGTCCGCCTGCACAACCCCTATCCTTGGAGCATCTCTGAGAACCCAGGTTGGAAACCACCTGGCCTCCTCACCTTGGGTCCCTGGGCAGCTCTAGACCATCTAGCAGTGAGTAACCACCCGAGGGCACCGCAGCGCAGAGCGCTGTCGGGGTGACATACGTGTTCGAGGACTAGGTGGCGTTTAAAAGGTTTTCCGTATTGCAGGTTTGCCGTTTTGCGGTCGAGTGTGTATGTGTAAGAGGGATGAAACTGTTCACATCTTTCTGGTTTACTTGAGTCAATTCGCAGACCCTCTGAGCCCTGGCAGATTTGACTCCGTCTGTAGCCACTCTCTTCACCTGACCCCAAGTAAGGTAGACAGGACCAGCCGGGGCGGCTGTCTGGGGGGGCGGGCGTGGGGTACCGACTGGTCCTTGGCTCCTTGGCCATCAACAGCCTTGGCAAGAGCAGGCTTTATTGGAAACAGTCTTCTGGAAATTACTTTGTAGCCGCTTTCCGTGGCTCCGGTTTTCCACTTCAGTCCGTCCCCCGCGTTCTTGTTGAGAAGAGGTGTGAATGGGGGCGGTTAGCACAGCCGTGGTCAGCGTTCCACCGTGAGAACATTGCTGCTTCTCCTCGGACACGAGCAATTATAATGTTGCCTGTGCTTTTTCAAACTGCACGGCTGAGTGTTTCTAACGTACTGGGGTTGAGAACAAGGCAGTGTTACATCACAGACCACTGTTGCTAAAGATTCTTTCCGACGCTGCAGAAGGAACAGCGGCCCCTCGAGCCTGCATTATTCCAATGTTTGCCGCGTGGCAGTCATGATGATTGCATTTTATTGGAAAACATTGCACCATGTCCCACTGGCCAGCCCTTCTCGGGTGCCATGCAAACGTGTCTGCTTCAAATAAGCCTGGAATTCAGAAATCCAAATTTGCAAAAAAGTTCAGTGGGGGAGAGGAGTGGTTATACCTTTCAGTACATAAATGTTTCTCACCACTTTTCTTTAAAGAGTAAGCTCCTCCTTACGCATTTAAAATGGGATTTTAAAAGTCTGAAAGGAGCACGTGTGTATAAACTGTCATCTGCCCACATCCGCATGTCATAAATGCCGCAGTAGGAGCTAAGTTATCGGTCCCTGTGGAGCAAGGCTGTTACATTCCGGCGCTGAGAGCCTGGTGGTGAGCAGGCTTGTCTGTAACTGGAGCTGGTTCAGGCGCTGGGGGACCAGGCACGGGCAGGAACGAGGGGCGCGGTGGTGGAGCCAGGAGGCAGCCCGGAAGGTGGTGTGAGCCGTGAGGTCCCCAGGGAGGCTGGTGAGTCAGCCTGAGGGATGACACCCAGGTTTACGGGGAAAGGCACACGGGAGCCGCATCTTACAGGGCTGAGTCAGTCACCAGGCGCGAAGAGCCTTTCCTAGAAAGGGGAGCGTCCCGATCAAAGCTTGGCGACCTTCAAAGGGGGTCGGGAAGACTCGGAATGAGAGTGTTCCGGAGGGCAGAGGGGTGGAGGGTCTCCAACGCCAAGGCAGAGAGACGAGGTTCTCCGGTCTCCTGCCTGGCCGAGCCTTTCCTCTACAAGGCCCCGGAACTCTGCCCAGGGCTTTCTCTGGTAGCAAGACCGTGTCCACTACTCAGAGCATCCCGACACCCCAGACGACCCCCCGTACACAGGGGACGAGCACCGCTACCCGCTCAGCCTTCAGGTGGGACGGCTTTCCCAGCCACCTCCCGAGGGCCCTCGAGGACCAAGCCCCCGAACTCACGGACACAGAGCCGGCTCCCTTCTCTTCCCCCACGGTGCCTCCGCTGCCTGCTCTGCGTCTCCTGGGTCACCTCCCCAGTGATGCCTGCGCTCAGCCTGTCCCCGGATCAGCCTCGGGGGGCACCCAGCCTGGAGCGGCGCAGACTTGGTCTTGGATCCAGGGCAGCCACTGAGGACCACAGAGCAAGGAAGCGACGTGCCGGGATCGCTGTTTCAGGAAGATCCATCTTTCCAGCCACGATGTGGAAGGAGGGGGAGCCGGGAGCGGGGAGGGCGAGTGGAAGCGAGGGAACAGAGGAGGGAACCGAGAAGGAGCAGAGGGTGAGGCGCCGCCCAAAGGCCCCTCCCCACCTCCAGGAGCCAGTGAGCTCTGCCCTCGGGAGGGGCAGGGGGTGGAGCCTGAGTCCCTGGGGAGGGCGGTGGCGTGGGCGTGGGCTAGTGGGGGGCTCCTGGTTGCCCCCCAGGCTGGCTCCCAGCCCAGTGGAGTCCGGCCAGCTGTGCGGGCAGAGAGGGGCCCAGCGGGCAGCGGCATGGCGGCAGCCAGCTTGGCAGGTGGCCTGGAAGAGCTTCAGAAGCTCGGAGGGATTCTGGAGGGGAACAGGGTGACATGAACGGAGATAAACAGCCCCTGCCCTGTAGTGTGGTTTACGCCCTAAGAGGAAGGTTAGGCTGGTGCCGGGGCCGGAGGGGCCTGGACGAATAGCCACGTGACCCGTGCGTTTGAACTACAGACGCCCTCACGGGAAACTGTATTTTCGCCGGGAATCAGCCACATTTCTCTGCGTAGTTTTCTTGGGGGTTCTTCCTCTTTCAGTGCCTCTTTCACCAAGAAGAAGGCAGGACAGGGTTCTGTGGCCCCCAACGCCCCGCTCACGAGAAGGAGGCTGCAAAGCCGGGGTACCTGCCCCTCTGGTCCCCACGAGCCTCCCGTCCCGCCCGCCAATGCAAAGGCAAGCCCTTCTCCTGGGAAAGCGAGGGGGAGCGAAAGGACCTGGGGCGGGGGCTTCAGGACTGACGCAGACCAGGGTCCAGACAGACATGGGCACTGGAGGCCACCTGATCTGTTCCACCGCTTCGTGGCTCCCCTTTTACAAGAGCTTGTAACTGTGGGATGGAATTAGGACACTCAATGTGCGGTCAATTCGTCAATTAAACTGAGTATTTCCAATAGTCGGGGTCATTCCTCCCAGCATCAGTTCCCACTGGAACATTCTCGGGACACACCGAGGATGTTCCTAGTTTTGATTTGTTCCTGTTTTCAAACCCCTGATGTCATTGTGGGGAGTTATTCATTCTTTACTCATTTAATAGCTATTGATCGCATGTCTGGATGAGCAGGTGAAACAGTAAGCAAAGCAGACCCCCTGCCCTCCCACGGGGACCGCGGGCAAGAGCCAGATACGCAGTAAACCCATAACAGAGACCAGGACGGGAGCTCAAGGAGAAAAGCAAAGCAGTGGAGGGGACAGGCCGTGAGTGAGGCGACATTAGGGAGGGACGGGAAGAAATGGGATCCCCGGGCAGGAGGAGAAGCCAGGACGGCGGTGAGGGCCTGAAACCGCTCGGGGGCTTTTTTTTCATGCTTTAGTTTGTTTTTCTGTGGTTTGACTCTTTCTCCAAGAAGCACGTGGTCATAATTTTCAAGTGTATGAGCCCTGGTTCTTAAGGTTTGACTGTGGGTGTTGCTTTGCAGCTTGGGGAGGGACGGCTGAGGTGGCAGTTATGGGGGCTGGTTACACAGGAGCAGAAGGCGGATCCACTGCCCAGGTGAGCGTGCCCACGCGCTGACACCTGCACGGCACCTGGTGTCACCGTGTCCGGGGCACCGGCCCTGAAGGAGCTCACAATTTAACTGTTTTGGTTTCCGGGTCAGTTTAAAAAATTAATAATGCTCTTAGAGAAACAATTAAGAAGTAACTTGTTAGTGGAAATGCACGTGATTATGGCTCAGGCAATTCAAGAACATTTCACCCTGCTTCCTGAGGATCAACGCACGTGGCATTGCCCTGCACTTTCGGGAAAGGTCCTTGATGCTTTCTGTCTTTCTCACTACAGTGAAACTGACTGACGAGACCGAGTGCATCCTCAGGGAGCTCTGCGTGTGATTCAGGATCAAAATCTTGCCCTAAAGAAGAAAGCGCTGCTGATGGGAAACTCCCCGCCGCCTCCCAGGGAGGTTAAGGAGGGGTGGAAGGGAGGCTGACAGTTGCCCCCGCGCTTGAGTGTGTGTGGCTCAGCGTCACGGGGCTCCGGGTGCTGTGAGGGCAGAGATACCTGCGCCCGAGTTCTGATCCCGCTTAACATTAGCTTTGGGCAAGTCCCCCAGCTTCAGGGCCTTTGCACCTGCCTCTCCTTCTGCCCGCAGCACCGTTTCCCAGACGCCCACCAGGCCCGACAGCATCGTCTCAGGGGGGCCTTTCTGATCACCTCCAGTTAGATTGGAACACGCCCCCCCCGCCAGGCTTCCCTGCCTGGTTTCCCGGTGTAGCCGTTCTCACCATCTGTCATTCTGTATCATGCCCATCGAGCTCTCCCTCCGGTGGAACGGAAACCCGCCTGTCTGCTCACTAGAGCGTCCAGGGCTGTGCCGACGGTACGCAGCCCCGGCACAGCAGGGACGCCAACCGGTGAGTGCAGCCCGGCCTGTGTGCCTCTGGCTCGGTCGGCTCAGAATAAGCAACTGGGGGTGACCGGGGCTGGGCGCATGGGTGGGCAGAACCGAGGTGCCGCTTCCTTCTCCAAGGCCCTCGCGGGCTGTGGATGACACAACATGTGTGTCTCGTCTTAAGGGGCCGGTGGCCCAGACACACCCCCAAGATTTCAGGACACATCCCTCATCCCATGATAGCCTGTAACAATCAACATATCGAGTACTGAAAGGTAGGGCTTCAGATCCAAGCCTTTCTACCACTCAGATAGGAAGGTCTGGCCTTGGTCTGGAGGACATCTGAGCCTTTTCTGGAAGAAAGTAACAGAAAACCCTCAGGCCACTGGGCCCAGACTGCAAACAATTAAGAACCAATTCCCTTTTTATTTTGCAGTAAAATATGCATAACATAAAACGTGTAGGTAACCATTTTTAAGTGTATGATTCAGTGACATTAACGTTATAGTTGATCCTTGAACAACGTGGGTTTAAGCTGCATGTGTCCACTTATCCACAGATTGTTTTCAAAAGTAGACACTACAGCCCCACGTGCTCGGGGCTGGGTTGAATCTGCAGATGTGGAACCACGTATATGGAGGAACCGTGTACACGGAGTTATACTGGGATTATACTGGGATTTTCTACTGTGCAGAAGGCTGGCGCCCCAGTCCCCCGTGTGGGTCAAGGGTGAACTGTGCTGTACAGCCATCAACACCGTCTCCAGAACTTTTCCTTCCTCCCAGACTGAAACTCTGCATCCACTCAACGCTAACTCCCAGTGCCTGGGACCCACCATCCACTTTTTGTCTCTGTGAATCTGACGACTCTCGGTCCCTCATATAAGTGGACTCAGGTAGTATTTGTCCTTCTGCAACTGGCTTATTCCATTGAGCATACTGTCCTCAAGGTTCACCCGTGTTGTAGCAGGTGTCAGGATCTCCTTCCTTTCGAAGGCTGAGTGATAATACCCCATCGTATGGATGGACCACGTTGTGCTTACCCAGCATCCATTGATGGACATGGGCTGCTTCCACCTTTTGGCTGGAGTGAGTTTGCTGCTGGGCACATGGGTGTGCAGACATGAGACGATTCCCTTGGGCAGCCCATGTGCTTCTGAAGCTGGACGTGGGTATTAAGCCTTTCATGTAATTACCGGGGAGCGTGTTCAACCCCTCCAGCCCCCAGGCTTGGCGGTTGCATTGCCGTAGGGAGCCCGTTATTTTTAACGGAGATCTCAGAGGACTACCGAGCAAGTCCACGGCCGGGAGTTTGGAGATGCAGGTCTCCGAGAACGGGAGGAGGTGCTAGGGTGGCCGGCGTCTGGGCAAAGCCCATCACCACGACAGGCGGGCATCGGGCCAGAGCCTCTATGGGACATCCACTTGGGATGAGAAGGTGGTACTCAAGCTCTGAACCTCCCCGGAGGGTGGGCGGGGCAGGGACGGAGGGGGGCTGGCGTTGTTTCTGGGACGGTTCCCTCCCCTCCTGAAAGGCACCTCCCTCTGCCTGTGGGCTCCTTGGCCTCCTGTGGCTCCCAGGACCCGGACTGACGGTTGTTGTTCCTGAGGATTTTATCTTCATCGCTGGGCCGGGCTTTGTTTAGACTCAGCCCTGGTCTTCGGCTTCCTGACGTCCCTATCCATTACACTGTCAGCCTGCGGGGCGCCTCAGGGCAGGACAAGTGTCAACAGAAGGTGAGGAAGGAAATCAGCCTCCATGAGAGCTAATTACCCTGCCTCAAAGTTAATTAAACGCTTGTTAGGAGCAGCAGGGTAGATCCTAATTGAACTTGTCTAATCACAGTCCCCTGCCATTCCCGGACCCCGGGATCCCTACCGGCCTCAAATCATTCTCCCGAGGGCAATAATACCTGTCAGGCCTCGGCGGGGCGGGCACAGTGATACGCTCCGGCCTCCGTGCTTTCTGCACTCATTTCCCACGGAGCGAGCACTTCGCGTGTGTTTAATTTACACACGTTTCAACTGGGGGGACCCCAGATTGCCCTGATGATTTTGTCGTTTTCCCCTCTTTCCAAGAGGGAAAGAAAGGGAACAGAAAGTAACGGACGTGCTGCGGAAGCGGTCAGCAGCGCCATTTTGTATGATTTGGGTAATGATCATGATTAATGCTTGTTGATCGTTTTATCTCTTGTGTTATGTAAATAAAGCTGTGGCCTTCTCCTTCCAATTCCAATTCCATTTGGAAGCGTGGAGGGAGGGCAGAGCGGCCCTGCCAGCCTGCAGGCGCCTGTACAGCCACCCCGCGGCTCCGGCCCCGCCTCCTGGCCCTGGCACTGCGGTGGTGCCAGCCCCCCTGGGAAGCAGGACCCCACCCCCCTCGCCCTCCAGTGAGCCGTCATGGGGCGAGCGGAGGACGGAGAGGAGGCTGCAGGCCCCAAACCGTGAGCAGAAAAGGATGGACTTAGGACTTCCCTGGCGGTCCAGCGGCTAAGACTCTGCGCGTCCACTGCAGGGGGCACGAGTTCGATCCCTGGTCGAGGAACCAAGATCCTGCAAGCCGTGTGGTGCCGCCAAAAAAAGAAAAGGAAAAAAAAAAAAAAAAAAAGGTGGTTTTGCCCGTTCTCTTTAAGCCTGAGTGGGAAAAGAGGACAAAATGGAGTGAAGTCCGTGGCCGTGTACCTGGCGGAGGTCTGGGACAGGCCAGAGAAGGAGCCCCGGATCTCCAGGCCCTCTGGGCACTGGGGATGCGAACTGGTCGTGTTCAGAAACAGAACTGCAGGGCCACGGCGGCGGTTCAGATAAACGCACATTCTTTCTCAGCCTAGGAGGGTTTGGGGCTGCTTTTTCTCTTGCTAAGAAGCATGAATGCCTGCACAGTTTTAATGCCCATGAAAAAGAGACCCTGACGTCCGGCCAGGTTCTGCGGCTCAGCCGATGGGTCGTGACACCATTTGTGTGACGGGGCGATCCGCTGTCCTGGCTGGGCCTCTGGAAAGAAAGATGTCGGTGACGAATCCCTGATTACTTCTAGAGCGAGTCCTCGCCAGGAGCCCCGGGCGGCGTGGCCAGCGCCAGCGGTCGCTGCTGCAGGCAGAGTCCAGGCGAAACCAGCCACTTGGGTTACGAGCGAGCACACACACCCGTCCTCCAGAAAGCCGGACTCGGGGAGGGAGGAAGCGGTGCTGATTTGTTTTGATTCTGTAAATAGAGCCGCAGTTTGACCCAGGAAAGCTGTGCCCCAGACCTGCTGCTCCTTTGGAGACCCAGTAATGAAAGCGTTAAATCAAGCCGCCCCTTCTTATTTTTTCACCTTCTCACCAAACAGCATGAATTAATGAAAAGATGTAAGCACTCAGATCTTTTCTGGCAAGAATTCTTGTTGAAATAATCAGTTAACCTTGGAAGATCAAATTGACGGGCCGTAAGTGCAGAGTTATTCAAGATGCCAGATTAGCTAGCCAGATGACTCCGTCTGTTGCAAGAAAGCAGTAAGAATGCTTTTGAGAAATTTCAAGGCTTCAGAAAGATTTAATGTTATTTCCCCGCAGAATTAATCTGCCCATTAGAACATACTTTAACCTCTTACCGGTAATATCCTGGGATAACTTGAATTTACCTCTTTGCTTTATTCATGCAGTAGAAATGATCTAAAGACAGCAAACAGATAAATTAGTTTCAAGCTTTTGCTTTCACTTATTTTCAAATGGGGTTTTTTGTAAAAAAAAAAAAAAAATTACATGAAATCTCAACTTGTATCAGATATTCTAAATTCGTCAAAGCGCCACTTGGATGTCCTTTATTTTGCAGCAGTGTTTACACTTGCCGTTGTACACGCAAGATGAGAACATTTCATTCAGGAATGCTTATACGATGAAAACCACCTTTTTTTTTTTTTTTTTTTTTTTTTTTTGCGGTGCGCGGGCCTCTCACTACCGTGGCCTCTCCCGTTGCGGAGCACAGGCTCCGGACGCGCAGGCTCAGCGGCCATGGCTCACGGGGCCCAGCCGCTCCGCGGCATGTGGGATCCTCCCGGACCGGGGCAAGAACCCGCGTCCCCTGCATCGGCAGGCGGACTCCCAACCACTGCGCCACCAGGGAAGCCCGAAGACTACCTTTTTAACAACTGGCCAGTCTGATCGTTTTTGAAGAAAATAAGTGTACACCACCTGGGGGAAAATACTCCCTGAGAAGTGGCGTCAGTGGGTACAGGTGGCACGTGGCCACGCTGGGCCATGTCACGCTGCACTGCTGAGGAACTGCCGGCCATCAGACACGAGGCAGAGATGGTCTTCTTTTGGTGCCACACTTGTAAAGTGATGTTAGGAGCAGCCGGTTTTTCCATGGTGTTTATCTTACCCCACTTTCAAAGTCATTTACAAGATGTGAGTATTGCTATAATTTGGAACAGTAACTGTGCAGAAGAGAGTATAATTCAGACTCGGCGTTCCCCGACCCTGGCTAGCTCCGTGACAGTTTTTGTTTCCTATGAAAGCTGCCTGCTTATTGGTAATTCCTTTAAATAAAGGAATTATTTTCCTAAGCAATTTGTTTTGATTGTGTTACGTTCTAGCTCGTCCTCCTCGGCTGTGATGAAAGAAAAGCTAATCTGCTGGTTTACTATCTTGCCACACATAAAAGACAAGTGGAGGATGGAATTTTCGAAAAGCGAAACTCCTAATTTTTGTGACAAAATGTGAATGAAAATGATGAACTTATTCATAAAAGATGAGGATTTTGAAGTGAATGATTTATGGGTATAAGCATTAAAATATATTAATTTAGTGTGGAGGCAGCAGATGTAAATGTTACTTGGTAGCTGAGCGCAAAGGACGCACACGACTGTACTGAGGTGCGCACAGCGCCCTGAGCCAGTCGTACTATCGAGCCAGCGTGGGTCTAAGAGCTCCGGGAGGGAGCAGTCCAGTGGGGCTTGCGATCCGGTTGGGGGCGGTACCGACCAGCACAGCCCAGTGTTTTCCTCCATCTGATAGCGCTGAGTCCGTGGATGCAGCCCATCAGTGAAGCTGTGAGCCCCAGAGGGCAAGCTGATAGACAGGCGGCTCGGTGTTGTGTACAAGCAAATCTCTAGCTAAACTCGGGCCTCCTCAGTCTCGACACTATAGACATTTGGGGTCAGATAACCCCTTGTTCTGGGGGCTGTCCTGTGCATTATGGGACGTTTGGCAGCATCCCTGGCCTCTACCCACTGGATGCCCGTAGCACCCCTTTGGTCCCCCAGTTGGGACAGACAAAACAATCTCTAGGGGATGGCAAACATCCCCTGGGGAAAATAGACCCCAGTCGAGGAGCCCTTCTGTAACCTACAACGACCCGCGATGTCTGAGCGTCGGGCTCAGGCCCTGGCTGAGGCTGACACACACGAAGGTACGGAAACACAAGGTTCGGGCCCCTCACTTCCACGGGCCCTTCTGAGGCTCCGGACCAACTTTCAATTTATAACTTTATGTCTGCGATTGTTTACGTCTCTATGAAAGAGGACCCCCAAACGGCAGAAGTTGAGGCCCCATAAAATCTAGACCTGCACCTGGGTCTCAACCCAGCTGATACTCGTCCACTTACTTTGCAGAACCGAAACCTGTTCAAACGGCCTCCTACCCTTCCTCCTGTTGGCCAGTTTGTGTCTACGCTCAGGTGTGTGTGCCGTGACTCCCCCACGGAACGCAACCCCCCTGACTTGTGGAGCCCCACAAGGTTTGGATCTAAAAAGTCAGGACTCACCCTGACATTACCACCTGTGCTCAGGTGAAACTCTCACAACCAGGGAAGCTGCAGGGTCCTGTCTTCATGCATTTGAGGATTCCACACAAATACAGGTTGCCAACTAGAAATTCTACCCGTGATTTTTCACAAAGCTACCTTCAGATCAAAAATTCCTTGAGGAATAATCCCAGTCCCAGCCAACATAGTCTTAACTCCTAAAACATAGCGAGGGAGGAGAGCTGAGAAGATGACCCGTGTGTATTTGCTACTGAGGCTTCATCTTGTTGGAGAAGGCGGAGCTCAGAATAAATAAGGTGGAGGACAGGCCTGTGAAAGAGTTACCAACTCTCTGACTGGGACCCTTTCTTGAAACCTTAAAAACTCCTCGATCATTTATTAAAATTAAACCTGGCATCGATGGATGGATGGGTGGATGGAAGGATGGTTGGGTGGGTGTACGTAGGTGTATTGATGTATTGAGAGGTGGGAAGAGACAGAGTGATGCTGTAGATGGATGGATGGATGATGGATGATGGATGATGGATGATGGATGGATAGATAAATGAATAAAGAGACTGCCTTTACCCTTTATTTTCTTCTGAAAGAGAATACAAGAAGCTATCAATAATTAGTTGTTGGGAGAACTAGGAATTTGTGGGGAATTAGGGTGGCTGAGAGGGATTTTTACTGTTTACTCTGTACTTTTCTGTAACGTGTGCCTTTCCGTGTTACATGTATGAATTGTTTTTATATGGTTGGGATGATAGGCTATTTTTCTTCTTTATATGTTTCCAGTTTTTAATGACCAAACTTTAAGAAACGAACCCCTCTGGGAGCCTCCCGTTGGGTAAAATGGTTTTCACATCCTATCTGATTCTTGCTAGGCTCAGTGGACACACGTCTGCCCTCACCTTACAGGTTATCCCCCCACCCAAGCCTACCGTTGCTGATTTCTCTGGTACATTAGGTTTTCCTCCTGCGTCTCCTGCCGTGCTTTATCGCCGTGCCTTGCAGGCTGTCATCCTGGGTCCACGCTCCTGCCGTGCTTTATCGCCGTGCCTTGCAGGCTGTCATCCTGGGTCCACGCCCGGGCTTCTCCGCACCTGTCTCGCTCCGCTTACTCTTTCCCACTCTCTCGGTCCACGTCCTGGCTTTCACTCCTTTCTCTGTGCCAGTGACCCTCAAGCCCCTCTCTGGAGCCCTCGTCTTCCTGCCGAGCTTCTCATCCGTGGATGCAGGCACAGGGCCCCTGCCAGGACGTAAGGAGCTTTCGTGCAAAGAGCAAAAGGGCACCCTGCCCAGCTGCCTCCGCACCTGCACGTGTGCCCCCATGTTCTCCTCCATCTCACGTGCCCAAATTGAACCCGCCACTGCCCACAGCCAGCCCCCATGTCACTCGAGCCGAAACACCATCACTCACAGGCGGAAACTTGCTTCAGCCCTGCAGGGCAGGTCATCGTGAATGGAACCTAAGAGTTTATCCTCGTGCCCCTGGAGTTCGACTCAGACTCGGACTTCGCTGGGCACTGAGGGTTCCAGTGGGTGTCAGGGTCACGCTAAGTACTGTGTCACGAAAGTATCACCATCCCTCTTAGATTGAGCCAGCACAAGGAAGGACCCTGGATTTTTACACTTTTTAAACAAATGATTAATTACTTATAAGCAAAAATCCAAATAAGCAGCTACTTTCCTCCCCCATGTCACAGAGGTCTTTCTCAGGAGGGTCCACGAACCCTTCCCAGGCCCGAGAATTCAGCTGGTAGGCATTTCTGGGCGCTGATGCGCTCAGGCTTACGGCTTTCCCTCCCCCGACTCCTTCACTACTTCTTTAAGCTTCTCAGATCTGTGGTTCCTTTCAAGCCGCCTCAAGTCCCTTGCTGAATGAGGCAATAAAGAAGTAAATGTCCATGTAATATCGAATGCCTCTGGTGGGCCTCCGGAGGTTACGGAATAACGCAAGCTGGGCGTCGTTCCTCCCTCCTCCCCCAGACGACGCCTCTGCCGGCACAGCGCGCTCATCCAGTCCTGACTGCCCCGCACCTCCTGGCCCTCCCGGGAAGGACTGCATCCCTCCTGGCCGGTCGCGTCCCCTGGGGCATCTCCAGCCGGGGGTGGGAGGGCCGCTGTGCGTCAGCCCCTCCCTCCAGCAACGTCTCCGCACAGCCGCAGGCGCCCACCCCCCAACCCGCCTGACCTGCACGTCCTGCCACGTTCACCTGTGTGCCCCCCCGCCCAGCACCTGGCCCCACACGCATGCACCGGGCCCAGTACCCAGGCCTGTGCGGTTGACCCCAAACTGCCCAGGGCCTGGGGCAGAGCCTGCCCCGGAGGGGCCCAGCCAGTGCCCGGTGAAGGGCCGGAGGGTGAGATTCAATAGGTAATGCTTATTCCACCTGCGAGCTGGACCATGGGGCACTTTTCAACCCGAGAAACCCCTGTAAAAGGCAAGGTTATGACCCTTCCTCTGTACGTCGGTGTGTGCATGGCCCAGTGACCCCTGTAATAAAGCTGTGGGCGCACATTCCTGGGCCCTTCTGCCGACTGTGGGCTTGGGGTCGTTCTCGAGGACGTCACAGCTGCACTGCCCACGGTGACCCTTTGCTGGATGACCTCGGCCTCCTGAGCCCCCGCAGCTGCTGGGCTCACACGCACTCACGGGTGGTCTGCGTCCCGCCCTGCTTGCCCCGCCGGGAGCACGCGCTCTCAGCTCAGGGTGTCCCCAGATCTTAGTGGCCTTCCAGTGCCAAAGGGCCGGCCGACTCCCCTCGTGTCCCTCGGGCCTCAGTGACGACTGCCACACCCTGTGTTCCCACTTTGTCACTTTGCTGCGGGGTAGCTGCCTTCCTTGTGTCTGTTCTCACATCTGTACGTGGGTTCCTGCAACTTCAGGCAACGATCCGCACTGGACCCCCAGCAGGATCCGGACCGGCCCCATCGGCTGCAGCAGAGCCAGGGCGGGCCTGGGACTGCACACTTCCCGGGGCCCCGAGCTCTCCTCTCGCTGGTCCCGCTTGGATCGAGGTCCTTGGCTGCGTCCGTCTGGGCTTCGTTCGTTGTTTGTGGCTCAGCACTTCCTCGTTGGGAGTGTCGACCACGGTGTGATTCCCTGGATCAAGTTCTCACCAGGAATCGCTGTCCTAAGGCGTTTACAAGTTTTCACCTCGCTCTTTCACCCACAGAAAAAAACCAAGTCGGGCGTCCGAATATGCCCGTTGCCCCGGCAAGTGCGGTTCCCAGGCGCCGGCGTCCGGCAAGCCAGCTGGGGAGCCCGGCGTGGCGGCGACGAGGAGAGACTCCCGCTGAGTTTCGGGTCCATGGGGCCTGGGTGCCTTCGGAACAGCGGTGAACTTGGAGGTCAGCCTGCTGCGCTGGGAACCGCACCCCAGCCAACACCGTGTGCTAAATACCCCTCTAAGTGCCGGCTCTCCATTGCCGAAGAATTGTATGTTCCGCTCCTGGTAATTGTATCAAAGGCACGGCTTTTCCAGCTGAGATGTATCCCCAAGCCTGAAGCCACCAAAGCGGGTGGACAGAAGAGCAGAGCAGGTCAGGGCTGGGGGTTCACACGTGAGCTTGGACCCTCAGGCACAAGTCAAGGATGCGACGCCCAGCGCTGCTGACGAGCCTCCTGCGGGGACCGCGTGTGCAAAGCCGAGCACGGCTCCTCCCCCGCCGCTTCCGCTCCGACTGCGTGACGGACCTCAGGACACCTCCCCAAAGCCAGAAACTCAGTCAGCATCCGCAGGCTTGAGGCGCCTCCTGGAAGCAAGCCTTTCCCACGTACAACCCCCTGGGGTCTCCAGGCCATGGGTCAGCTAGAAATGTAACGTGAGCCACATGTGTGAGTTTAAGTGTTTCTAGTAACCACGTTTTTTAAAAGTAAGAAGAAATAAGGAAAAGTAATTTTAATAATATACTTTATTTAATCCAGTATATTAAAAATACACTGTTTTCTATCCCGCAATCATGCTCTTTGGTATTTACTCAGATGAGTTGAAAATTTACGGCTACAGAGAAACCAACACACAGGCGTCTCTGGCAGACTTACTGATAGTCACCAAATCTTGGAAGCAACCGAGATTCCCTTCAGGAGGTGATGCGTAAATAAGCTGGTGCGTCCAGACAACGGAAGCTCGTTCAGCACCAGAAAGAAATGAGCTTTCAAGCCACAGAAAGACATGGAGGGAACTTAAACGCATATGACTAAGTGAAAAAAGCCAGTCTTGGAAAGGCTGCACACTATATGATTCCAACAATATGACATCCTGGAAAAGGCAAAACTCCGGGACAGTAGAAAGATGGGTGGTCGCCAGGAGTTAGGTAGCAGGCGGGATGACCGGGCAGAGCACAGAGGGTTTAGGGCAGTGAGACTCTTCCGTGCGAGACGCCGACGGTGGCCACGCGACGTTACACGTTTGTCCCAAACTGTAGAATGTTCACACCAAGAGCGAACCCTGATGTAAACCGTGGAGTCTGGGTTCATCAGTTGTAACAGGTGCCCCGCCACGGTGGGGTTTGTTGATTCTGCAGGAGGCCCCGCGGGGAGGGGCAAGGGGTGTATGCGAAATCTCTGGACCTTTCTTCAGTTTTGCTGTGAGCCTAAAACTGCTCCAGAAAATAAAGTTTATTCGTTAAAGTCTTTAAAATCACATTCTTTTTTCATAGTGAATCTTCAAAATCTGATGTGCGCTTTGCACCCACCGCACACCCAGCTGGATTTCACGCCTCAGTGGCCACTTGGTGCCAGGGGCTCTGCCTTGGGGGTTCCAGGTGCCACCTGCCCAGCTCTGCCAGGCGCACAGGGCCCGTTACCTGAGCGGTGGAGCCAGGCGGGGGGGCCCACGAGGGGGAGGGAGCGTATTAGGGCCGCCTCCCGGCACGGCGCTTTACCTCCGTGTGCCAGCTTCACCTTGCTGGAAATAATAGCACGTGGCGGTGAGCCTTGAAAGGCGTCAACGCCCAGTTGGGCCGAAGGAAGGGGGGAAGTGTCTTTTCCTGACTGCCTTTGCTTCCTTGAGCGCTCCAGTGGGCAAACGCCTTGTGTTTCGGTGTTTACGGCTTACCATCAACGATACACGGGGCTTTTCTTCAGTTTGTTTCAGGACCGAGTCCCCCGTGGAGTAGCGGATGTTCAGTACTTATTTGCTCAACTCAGAGGATACCTGATATTTTAGAAAAAGCCTGTGTTTTAGGGCAATTAAATAGGTATCAGAAATTTTCTTACTTGGCTATATAATAAGGTGGGAAGTTAGTTTTAAAATAGACCTTTAGGAAAAACACATTATCATAAAACATCAATTATTTCGTGTTCAAATAGATGGCTTTACATCTAAAAACCTTCATTAGTGTCTTACCTACCAGTTGTTCTGTTGAAACTAAGCTTGTTACTTCTGAGTAGATCTGGCCCCGTTTTGGGGATGACGTGGGTGACAGCGGTGATGACCGGGGAGCCGGCATCCGGGACGTCCCCCTCCCGGGGCCGCTCGGGACCCTGGTGACATCATGAAGAGATCAGAGCTGCCCGTGTCACAGAGGAGCATTAGACCCCGTGGGCCGGGCCGGGCCCGGCCTGCTGGCACCTCGGAGCCGTGGTTCTTCCCACCTGTCGCAGGCAGGGCACGGTCAAGTTCGCAGGCTTGGTCAGCAGATGGAGAACACTCCAAGGGCCAGTGCGGGCCGTGACCACCTCGGGCTCAGCGGGGCTCAGCCGCCTCCCCTCTGGCATCAGATGGGCGAGTAGCCACTTTCCGTGGAGTTCCAGAGGCTTCCGTGAAGAGGCCCACAGAGCCGAACCCAGCACCCTGCCTGGCACAGTGAGGGCTCTGGAAGTGCCCGCAGCACAGCCCCTGCTCTGCACGCAGAAGACCCCGTCCCCGCGGGGCAGGCAAGGCCCGAGCAACCGTGCGACAGGATTTGCCGAGTCAGTGAAAGAGCCAGTGGGCTTGACGGAGGCTGAGAGAATAAATGAACATGCAACAGAGAACTGCACGACGATGAAGAAGGAACCGGAGAGCTGCCAGGGGAAGGACTAGACGGCTAAGGGGAGCAAGGAGCAAAGCAGGGGAAATGCTTGTGGGCCGTGAGGGGGCAAGTCGCCAAGTTCTGTAATAAAGTGATTAATTGAGGAGGCCGGGAGCGGACTAGAACAGAGAGCTTTTGACATTGTGCAGTTAGGAAGGAAGACTGCAAGGAATTTTAAAGCAGATGAAAAAAAGAAAAGAAAAGAGAAAGAAGAGCTGAAAAAAATTCAAGACTGGAGAACTGATTTCTTTTTTTTTGCGGTACGCGGGCCTCTCACTGCTGTGGTCTCTCCCGTTGCGGAGCACAGGCTCCGGACGCGCAGGCTCAGTGGCCATGGCTCACGGGCCCAGCCGCTCCGCGGCATGTGGGATCGTCCCGGACCGGGGCACGAACCCGTGTCTCCTGCATCGGCAGGCGGACTCTCAACCACTGCGCCACCAGGGAAGCCCCTGATTTTTTTTTTAATGGGCTTGCTGTAAATTCAATCCAGGAAAACAGGCACTCCTCTGCTCATAATACGAATTTCGTTACTTTTCCTTGGGAAGCAGAACCAATTGTTTGAGAATCTGGACGTACCAGCACCCAAGAGTGGAAAATGGAAATCAAGAACTACATCCTGATGCGATCAGCTCTTGAAGGGACTTTCAAAACTGGAAGGATGATAGCTAAATTCTACCTCTTGTGCATGTGTTGTAAAAATTCAGATTCTTAAATATCGTATGTGAAAAATCAGAGTGAAATGGTCAGACTCCTCACATTCTGTTTAGATGGGACTATAATGTAAAGTAGTCGAATAAGAGACTGTGAAACACCTAAGATTAAACGGATTAACCGGGAGAAGAGGGTCGTGTGCAACGACCTCATGCCAGCCTCGGGGGATGCCCCTTCCAACGTAGACTGGAATTACCTGGAATTTATACAGCACCTTTCTTCCTAAGAGCCTAAAATGAGTATGTAGTTCTAATTTACCCTCCCCAAGGTCACGACTGATTAAATGTATCATGGGGACTTTCATGTCTTTAGGAAACACGTGACGTTGAGGGTGTAGAAGTAGATATACATAAATTGTCAAGACCATTTTATTTTTTCTATGGTTCTTTTTTACTGAAGTATAGTTGATACACAATGTTGTGTTAATTTCTGCTGTACAGCAAAGTGATTCAGTTACACGTACACATACATTTTTTCACTTTCTTTTCCCTTATGGTTTATCCCAGGATATTGAATATAGTTCCCTGCGCTCTACAGCAAGACCTTGTTGTTTATCCATCCTATACGTAATAATTTGCATCTGCTAACCCCAGCCTCCAACTCCATCCCTCCCCCAACCCCCTCCCCCTTGGCAACCACCAGTCTATTCTCTATGTCCATGATTCTGTTTCATAAATAGGTTCATTTGCGTCATATTTTAGATTCCACATATAAGTGATATCAAGACCGTTTTAAAGTTGGAGAATTGGGAGACCAGATTGGGTCCCCCAAACCTGAAGTGTGATCTAAACGCACTTCCTAACCCCCAGCTGATGCGCTATCTGCTGAATCTTGGACCGAACCACCTACCATTTGCCAGCTGCGCAGAGCACTTGAAATTATGCATTTTTGTGGCCCACGGCAGTCTGTTATGTTCCAACGGCTTAGGAAATAAATGGACGAGTCTCTTTCTAAGGGTGAGGAGCCATCCAGAAGCTGAGCCTGTTTTCCTTGCCGCGGATCAGGACTCCCGTTTGTGCTGCCGTCAGTGGTCCTGCGAGACCTGACGTTACCGGGAGCACAAACACCTACCCAGTGGTACCCGTGACTTTATTATCTCGCAGCAAGGAATTCGCAAAGATGAAGCATTCCCCAAACCATGGAGTCTCTGAGCCCCTGCTCACTCCATCATTTATTACTGAGTCATTGAAGGACTGAGAATCTTGTGTACACAATGGAAAGCTCCTGTAGACAACAGGAGATGTTTACTGGAGTGTCTGTACACCAAAAGTGATGATATTAATATTGTTACCTGCTGCTTTCCATGGACCACAGTTTTTAAACATTTTTTTAAAATATTGATACATGAGTGGCTTAACAGATCTGAGACCTTACCCCAATCTGTCAACTAACTAATCTTGAAAAAGCCAAATTTCTTTGAATCTCAATTTTTGCTATGTAAAATGGGAACATTAGACCAGTTGATTTCTCAGACTCCTACCAGGTTCTGTTGTTCTACGAGCTTCCGAGACCCACACGCTCTGGGCTCAGTTTACTCTACTGAGAAATGAAAACGTTAAATGCCAGGACGACCCCAGTGCCCCCTGGGCTCCCAATAAAACCAGCAGGGATTTCATCAACAAGTCTTTCTGGCCACATAGACACCACTGCAGTCTTTTTATAAAAACGGAAAGTGTTTCAACTTCAGAGAAGTACTAGCAACATATGTCCTGCCGTGACATCACAAGCAGGGGTCATGTGAGAACCGTTTTCAGTCTCTGGCCCAGCAGTCCAAAATTTTTTCTCTGTTCATTATTTCAACTCTCACTGTCTCCGTTTCCCAAGTTAAAGAAATGGAGGCTCAGAGACGCTGGACAGGGTCCCGTCACAGGCGGGCTGGAATCTAGGACTCACCACTTCAATTGTGTTTTACTGTCTACTCGCAGTTGTCAACACATTTCATGACTTTCTCGTTTTTTCTTGAATAGAAGCTTAGACTACTTCACCAAGATCTCAGTTTTGTGATCTTTGTAAGTGTAGAACTCTCCAGAATCTGTCAAAATGTTAACTTCAAAGTCATTCAAAGGGGGCTTCCCTGGTGGCGCAGTGGTTGAGAGTCCGCCTGCCGATGCAGGGGACACGGGTTCGTGCTCCGGTCCGAGAAGATCCCACATGCCACGGAGCGGCTGGGCCCGTGAGCCATGGCCGCTGAGCCTGCGCGTCCGGAGCCTGTGCTCCACAACGGGAGAGGCCACAACAGTGAGAGGCCCGCGAACCGCAAAAAAAAAAAAAAAAAAGTCATTCAAAGAATCCCGATTTTAGAATCTATGCACTGATAAAGCTCTTTCTATGAAATATCATGGGAAATAAATATTTTCAAAAGAGGTCTTTACAAATGCCCCACTACAAAATCCAAATCACAAAAACACAGTAGCAGGTCACTGTGTTTCGGGCATTATTGAAATTCACATGGTTTCCTGGCTCTGCCAAGGGAGATGCTTCTGGAGCATGAATGAGATGCAAAGGCTCATCCCAAGCTGAGGACACGCTGGACAGTCAGAGGGCCAGTGGACCCTTAAAACACGGAAAGAGAGGCTCTTAATAAAAAGACAAGAGATAAGTGTTGGTGAGGACATAGTGAAAAAGGAAACCTTGTGCCCTGTAGGTGGGAGTGCAAATCGGTGCAGCCACTGTGGAGCACAGTATGGAGGTTCCTCAACAATTAAAAATAGGATTACCGGGGCTTCCCTGGTGGCGCAGCGGTTGAGAGCCCGCCTGCCGATGCAGGGGACGTGGGTTCGTGCCCCGGTCCGGGAGGATCCCACATGCCACGGAGCGGCTGGCCCCGTGAGCCATGGCCGCTGAGCCTGCGCGTCCGGAGCCTGTGCTCCGCAACGGGAGAGGCCACAGCAGTGAGAGGCCCGCGTACCGCAAAAAAAAAAAAAAATAGGATTACCATGTGATCCAGCAACTCCACTTCAGAGCGTTTATCCAAAAGAAATGAAAACAGGACATTGAAAAACACCTGTATCACCATGTTCACTGCAGCATTATTCACAATAGCCAAGATACAGAAACAACCTAAATGTCAGTGATGAATGGATAAAAAATATGTGCAATGTGTATATTCTACTATATATATATTCCACTAAATATTATACATATTCACTCTATATAATAATATATATTATATATATCTCACTATATATATTCCACTATATATAATGGCGTGTATTATATATAATATATATCCACTTTATATATTCCACTATGCATAATATTCTATATATTTCGCTATATATAATATTATATATAATATATATTCCACTACCTATGTTCTACTATATATAGCATATATTATTTAATACATATATTTACTATATATATTACATATTATATAATTTTTATGTATAGTAGTATATATCTATAATATATATTCCACTCTAAATAGTATGTATTATATATGTTCCACTCTATAATAATATTCCACTCTAGATATAGATATAGGTACAAATACAGGTACGCAGAGAGAGAGAGAGAGGGGTATTTCCAGGGATAAAAAGGAAGGACATCCTGCCCTTTGCAGAACATGAATGGGCCTTGGGGACACTATGCTGAATAAAGTAACTCAGACAAGACAAATTCCGTACGATTGATCTCACACGTGGAATCTGAGAAAACTGAACTCAGAGAGACAGAGAGCAGATCGGTGGTTTCCAGAGGTGGTGAGGGCAGTGGGGTGACATGGGTGAAGGTGGTCAGAGGTACAAACCTCCAGCCTTAAATTTTAAGAAAAAGAATGTCTATTTCAAAAAAGATTGAAAACTAGCTAGAGGTGTGGTCTGTTGTGCTCAGCCTGAGATAAGAGGCAGTAAGTGGCTAATCGGGATGGAAAGTCAAGTGTGGAGCCGGGCACCGAGTAAACTGAGGGGGGATGGCCCGGGGCGGCGGGGCCCACACGGCTTCCACGCCCCCACTCGGCACCGCCCAGGTGGCCTTGGGGGGCCCCAACCCCCGAGAGCGGGCCTCCTCCATTTGTGCGCCGCGAGGTTGGGGGCCCCTCCAGGACCCCACGGGCGTGGCGCGCATCCCAGCTCGTCATGACCGCCATGCGCTCCTGTGCCCGTGGCGCCCGCAAGGCCGTGTCGGCTGTGCTTCTCCACCCGGAGCCACAGCAGCCGTTCTGTGCAGAAAAGCAGCTACAGTGCCAGAAAGCACCCTTCTTTGCCGACGCAGCCCGGTTCCGAGCAGGTGCGCGGCCCCCTCCTGAAAGGGGACATCTGGAGAGGGGTGACGGCCAGAGACATAGCCCAGGGTCGGGCATAGGGGGCCTGGCTGCGGGGTTCCAGGGCAGCGTACCCCCGCACCCGCCCCTGCGCCCGGGTAAGAACCGCAGCTAAAGCACTGAATCGTCTTTCCCCGTTGGCGTGAGTGGGTAAAAATGTCTTACTGGAAGAAAACTTAGCATTCAAAGGTGCTTTTTCCTCCAGTTGGCAGGGGACGTAGACGTTTACAGTTTATAACCAGCAGCTCCTTTTTTCACAGAGGTAGTGGAGTCACTTTACTAAAGCAATACTTAGCTGCCAAGCGTGAAGATGAAACAGAACAGCCCTGCCCGCCAGCACACAGAACGTAGAGCAGGCTGCCCGCCACAGAAGCCCTGCCAGATCCCCGCGCAGGGCACGCGGAGGCCGTCGTTGACTTTGCTGGAACTTATGGAAACTGTTCTCAATGGGGGAGACCATTCTGGAAATGGTCAGAAAGGTCACCTGGGAGTGTAGGTGGCGGGGCACATCCCCGGTCAGTGCTGCCCGAGTGAACCCTCTGGAGGTCCCTCTGCGCCCGAATCGGGGGTGGTGGGTGAAGGGGAGAAGGTGGGGTGCCCCTGGGCTGAGCCTCCGTCACATGGGCTCCAGTGGGTTTTGCTGATTTCGGTTTTCCCTCCCAGAACGGGGGGATGGTAGCATCCAGCGTGGCCTGGCTGCCCAGATGCCATTCAGCTCCCGTCTGCCTTTTTGTTTACACTGGGGACACAATAGGAGCTATAGTCCTTCCAATACATCATTTATAAGTGTATTCTACCTCTGAATGTACAGACAGAACTGGCTGTGCGTGAATAAGCCCTGTGAATATTGCCAAGACACTGTGCCTTGTTCAGCATTATTCTTCACAATAGATACCACACTTTGGAAGTAATTTTAAAAAGGGAATCAAAATAGTGGTACTTTTAGCCTTTGTTTCTTTTATACCACACTGCATTCTCTGTCTCCCGTTCAGCCGCTCCCATTATACTGACAAATTAAATAAACCACTCCATCGCAGAAAGGCTCGGGTAGGCAGGACTTCGCTCCAGTGCAGCCCCGGGAAGTGGAAATAAGCATTGAGGTTGCTTCTGCAAGCCATTTCAGCTAACTTTAGTGGGAAAGCAGCTGGGGGGCTGGAGGGTTTGGGCTGGCCGGCAGCACCCCGGAGCCCACCCCTGCGGCAGGTAACGGGCCGGCAGAGAGGCTGCGGTTCCAGAGCTGCTGAGAGCTCCTTCCTGCTGGGTGGCCCCTGGGAGCGGGAACAGGTGAGTCACAGGAGAGAGGGGCAGGCTGGGGGCTCTGCCAACTGGAGCAGCTGGCCCGCTGACCTCTCTGGGAGGTCCAGAAGCTTCCCTCTTGCAGGCATCTTGGCTTTCCTCTTTCTGGAAGGCTTGATTTATTCATACATTTGCTGAACTGCTTCCTAAAGTGGTGCAGTGAGGGACAGGTGTGGCAGAAGCTTCCTTTCTCTCTCTCTCTCTCTCTCTCTCTGTTTCTCTCTCTCTCTACCTTGACTTTTAGCAGTTTTGGGTCTGTACAGTCCCAATCTATTTTTGAAATGCAAGCATGGGAAGAATAGAGGATAGGGCTTTTGAGTGTGGGATTGTTTTGGGTCTTTTCAAGGTGCCAAGATGCACTGGAGACATGAATGCTAGCTTTGGAAGACGTCCCCCTGACTTTTGGCCTGGAAACATTTTTATTTTTGCAGGAAGAGAAAAACAAAAAAATTTTACTTTGTACTTGGGAAGGAAGCTCTTTTAAATTAACAACTGACTGTTTTTTAAAGACACGCATTTACTTGGAAATAGAGCGTGCCTCGGGGGCGTTTGGTTAAAAATCTGGGTTGTGGCTGTGAGGCACAAACTGTGGTGTAGGTGTTTAAAAGCAGCTCTGGCTTGACTTGGGAAAATTGCCATGAGTGGTGTAAAAGTCACCTTCCAGTGTCTCTGTGCTGGGACCCTACAGACACCACGCCCCCTTTTGCCCCTCCCCCCCCACTCAACAAAATAACGGGAATTGGTGGAAAAGACAGAGTCCAGAGAGCTTGTTGTCAGGGGCCTCAGAGGCGGCCAGATTCCTTATGAAAACAGAGCCAGTAAATGCCAGTCGCGGGGGACGCTTTGAAGCCTCCAGCCACCAGCTAAGATGACCTCATTGAAAATGCACGGTGTCTCGGGCCTGGGGTGGGAACTCTGTGTTCCAACAGAGGCGTCCCCTGGCTGCGAAGTCAGAGGCCACCGCAGGCAAAGGGAAGTATTGAGCCAGAGGCGTTTGACCAGAACCATCGGGGTTCATCTTTTATTACCAAAGAAAGACTTGAAAAAGCCCAGGTGAAATTGCCTTCCATTGTCTCGGAAAATTCTCTGTAATTTGCCCCCAGGGAAATCCAAGTGCCTTGTGGCCGGTGGGGGGGGGGGGGTGCCGCTCCACCCGCTCTGTCCTCCTCTCCCCTCCTCACTCAGCGTAAATGTCTCCGGGGTCCCTGGAGAACCGTGTGGGTGAGGGGACGCTGAAGGTCAGGGTTGCCCACTGTGGCCTGACTTTTGAGCTAAAGAGGTTTTTCTTTCTCTTGTTCCCATGTCAGGTCTAATTTGGCAGCGTTATGCTAAAGGGGAGGGCCTGCTCCTGACAGGAGGGGGTTAAATGAGATTACAAGCTCTAGAGGCTGTCAGCAGCTCCTGCTGCCTGGATGTTAAATTGCGATTTAATGCTCAGCTTTATCCGTAGAGCATCAGTGGAGATCTGCTGTTTCCAGCAACTTAATTGGCTCTGTGTGTGCAGGAGGTTTTCGGGGAGGTGGGAGAGCTGACCAGATTTTCGTGCTGAATTATTCAGAGATCACATGTCAGTGGAAATCTGTGGTGCAGTTTTGTTTTTCTGGAGCACAGAGAGCTTATGAATGGGCGAGATGCCGGATTCCGCTGCCATACCCGAAACTTTCTAAAAATATTCCCAGGCTCTGATGTAGTTTATTTATAGATGGAATAAACAAAAAGTAACAGTTGCTATCGCAACATATGTGCGGTGCCCGATTGCAAGAGTGGGGCGGTGAGGATGTGCACATCGAGAGGCAGGGAACCCCAGACAAAACGAATGGGTGCTGGTCCTTCCGAAATTTTAACAGATGGCATCAGGGTGGAGCTGAGTATTCCTGGGTGGATTTCGGGTGAATTACAGGTGACTCGGGCAGTGCAGACTGATATCGGGACAAGGGAGCGTGTGTGTGCGTGTGTGTGCGTGTGTGTGCATGCGTGCCTTCACGTGTGAGCGTGCCTCCATGCAGGATGGAGTGTAATCCGCGTCCAGCACACTGGTTGGTCCATGTGTGTCAAAGTCACCTGCGTGACGTGGAACGGTATGAAATCGCGGACACCCCATCACATCCTCCTACGATCGCATCAGTTACCTAGGGTTCCAGGCAATCTGTTCAGGCCCCAGGGACCCTGTGTAGTTGGTATTTCCAGACACAAGCCGTGGAGGGAGGCCGTGGTGCCCTCCTCGGATCACCTGCAGGGGAGAGTGTGCGCCTCACAAGGGACGAGCAGCCTGCGTGCTGGTGGCACTTGAGGGAGACTAGGTATTGTGGTGGGTATCGGGGGTGGCAGAGGACACTGAGGGACCCTAGGAGGAAAGGCAGAAGGAAGAAAGGAAACAGAGAGAGTGTTTTCCCAGCAGACATCAGCATTGTCTGTTCCCAGTTCGGGTCAGTCCGGAAAGTTCAGGATTAGTAAATTTAATATCCTGTCGAAATTCTCATGCTAATGAGTCCTGGCCGGCCAGCTGGCACGGCAGCCTCGGCACCGCAGCCGGCGAGTTGATGCAGCTCATTTATGAGCAGGAAATAGTGCTGCGCTGGCCCCGGCGGCCCCGGCTCAGCCGAGGGGCGGTCCCCGATCGTGCACAGCCCCGAGCCCCGAGGTCCCGTAGCCCAGCCACACGACCGGCTGACCCATTCGTGCCTCGCTCGCTGGGAGCCCCGGGTTTTCCTAGGAGAACCGGGGAGATGCCTCGTAGGAAAACCTCATCCTAAAACCATCCCTTGCCCGCCCGTTGTGTCGCGGAAACACCAGTATTGTGATCCAAAGCGGGTGTAGACGGATGGACAGGAGAGTCGCAGGGCCGGGGAGAGAGGGAGAGCTGGGCCGGGAGAGGGAGGCTGGCCGTGGCCGCCTCCCCGCAGGACCGCCTGGGCGGGCGGTTTGCAGGCTGCAGGGGTGATGCGAGACGTTGTGTGCCCAGCGAGGAACCTAAAAACGAGAAAGTTCCTGTGCAAATCTGTTCGAGGCCTGCGCCTCTCCAAGCAGCTGTCAGATCCGTGCATTATGGTGCATTGAATCTGAATGAGGCTCTCCACATCAAAACCTCGTCTCCATTATGATATCATCTCCCGCTCTAAGCCGTAATGCTTATTAATTCTGCACCCATACTCTCCCGGCTTCGGCAAATGTATTCCATCAGCCTAGCATTTAATTTAATTAGTACAGCTGGGCTCTCATTCTCCTTTCTGTGTCAGAGGTATTGTCAGCACGGTCTGCTGTAACACAATTACTGATTGCTTTTAGATAGGCAGAAATATGATTAGGGTATTGGGTGACTGTATCATAAGCCTTATTAGATTCATTTGAAATCTGGAGATAAATAGGAAACTTTTATTTGCAGTGTAATGAGATTATGCTTATTAGGTCAAGACCTCACAGCCTTTTGCAAAGAACACTGTATCAGTCGGCTTATACTCTGGAAACACACTCTCTGCTCCTGGCATCCCAGCCATTTCTGGGCCTCGGAGACTCCACTGTTGTCACCTTGGCGTCGTTTCGGGATTATGGCCACCCTGGTATCTTCCCGGTGACAGAGAGCACGGGGTATCCCTTTTCCTTCTGAAGTCTGATGGAATACATACATGTTGATACGGAATTGTATTTTGCCAGAAATATTTCTAAAAATCAGTACACAGGCTAAGAGAGATTATACTTTTAAACGTATTTATTTGCTTTTAAGGATGTCTGCATTTATTCCACGTCGCTTACAGAGATTGGCATGTAATGAATGTCTTAAAAATCCCTGGTGCTCAATCTCTGAAACATTTATCGCTGCTGTTATTGTTTTGATAACAGCTAGTGCAATTCCAGAAACATGTATTTTTTTTTCATTGGCGTTTATTTGATCATCTCAAATTTCCAATATTTGTGGAGGGTTCAGGCAGGAATTTTCTCCTACCCAGAATAAATCAGTCTTGAATAGTGCGGAGCTATCATGAAAGTGCCGGCATAACTTGAGGAAATCTACTGAAGTAGAAAGAATTTAAGGTGGCAGTATATTTAACTGAGCTGAAATTTGTCAAATATACTTATTGGTTTTAAAATAAAGTGTTTCTCTACCCAAGGAAAATGATGATGATTTTTCCTAGATATAAAAGTTGGGGGATGATATACATGAATTTTGCTTTAGGAAAATCCAAGATGTAAAATCTAAATTCGCAAATTACATGCAGTATCTTTATTTATTTTTTTTTTTTATTTTATTTTTTTGGCAATACGCGGGCCTCTCACTGTTGTGGCCTCTCCCGTTGCGGAGCACAGGCTCCGGACGCGCAGGCTCAGCGGCCATGGCTCACGGGGTCCAGCCGCTCCGCGGCATGCGGGATCCTCCCGGACTGGGGCACGAACCCGTGTCCCGTGCATCGGCAGGCGGACTCTCAGCCACTGCGCCACCAGGGAAGCCCTACATACAGTATCTTTAAACTATGAATTATCTCCTATATCATGCCCATCTCTCACCCCACTCCATTTTTACCAGATAATTTATAACATTACTTGATTTAAATGACTCTAGATAGATAATTTTCATGAATTCATTTACTGTGTAAGACCCACATGTACAATGAATGTGCTTTGGTGTCCAAAAAACAAGGAGCATATATTTCTTGGTTAAATATGTGGTCACATCAAGATATACAAAAAAGGAAAACCTATGCTGGTTGCCCAAAGCGAAAGCTAAAAAGGAGGTGGGGGGTACGGGGCAGGGAGACTGGGGGTTGTTACTTACTGGGTACCAAGCTTCTTTTTGGGGTGATGGAAAAGTTTGGGAAATAGATATGGTGATGCTCTCACAACAGTGGGGAAGTCATTAATTGTACAAAGCCACTGGACTGTACACTTACAAATGGTTAAAATGGCAAATCTTATATATATTTTACAACAACAGAAGAAAAAGAGAAAAGACAGAGACGGGGCCGTGGGGCTCCATCAGTGTGAGTGGCAGATTATGGGACGCACTGGTCAGTGACCTCATGGCTTCAGCCCTTGGATTTACCAATGACCGTGGATTTTAAGTTGTAATTTAGTGAGCTTTATGCTCATTCCTCAAGTTCAAATTGAGCATTTCCTGTCAAATAAAGTATCAGAAACTCTAGTGAAGGGATCTGTTGTTTCCCCAAAATGATCCATGACAAAAGTCTTGCTCGGCCTTGACGAGAATTCTTGGTGGCGTAATTCATATCCAGAATTAAGATTGTCTGACTCTGTTCAAGGATTAATATTCAGGGAAGAACATGAATAAGAAATGAATAAGGAGTGGAGAAACATCAAAATGTGTTAGTGACTTTTTATTTTTCCACTGGCACAGAGAAGGGAGCTAACATTCCTGCTGTCCACTGCCATCTTTTCGTCAGTTTTACGGGGGAATAATTGACATATAAAATTATATTTTAAGCGTTCAGCGTGGTGACTTGATACCTGTAAGCTGTGGAAGGATTCCCCCACTAGTTTACAATCATACACTACCTCCCATATTCATCCTTTGTTTTTTTTTTTTTTGGTGAGAACATTTAAGTTCAACTCCCTTAGCAAATTTCATTATAACACAGTGTTATCAACTGTGTTACATTAGATGCTCAGACCTTATTCATCTTATACCAAAAGTCTGTGCCCTTTGACCTGCCTCCCCCCATGCTCCCACTGCCATCCTTGCATGGGATGAAGCGAAGGAGAGGCAGTATCTAAAAGCTGAGGGGGGAATGGGGTTGGCCTCCAGGGGCATCAGCAGCCAGACTGAGCCCTATGCACCCACCTCATCTTAACCAACTTCCCCCCAACCCTCTTCCTTCCCACGATACAGCACACACTCAGCTCCTGCTCCTACAGATGTGCCTGATGTGCTCCGACATCTTTTTATGCCACTCGCAATTGCTGTTGTCATTTTTTAATGTAACTAAATATGTGAGCCACTGAAATATGAGTGCAAAAAAGCCATAAAGAATTGGGGGGTTTTTTCCTATGGAAATTGAGGATTTAGGAAAGACCAGATAGAAACAGTTGTTTTTAAAAATATAGAATTACCTATGGGTGAGATCAGTGTCAGTTATCAGGGGAAAATCATTGAAACCTAAGAATCGACATTCAGGTTGCTTCACAAGTGGTTTTAATTAATTGTTTCACTTTAAAGAAACACAAGAGATGCATTACGGATAGATGTTTTCTATGTGAGAGAAAAAGACTATGAAAACCCCTCAGCAACAGCTTTGGCCCTACATCAAATATGTACATGAGTCACGTTAAAAGGCTCGGGTATAGATCTGAATTTTTTTTTTTTTATTCCCTACTGGAACCTTCTTATCTGATTACCCACAAATCACCAGTCCCAGCACGTAAGCCCAGAGGAGCTCCGAGCTGGGGGGGGCGGGTCGGGAGGAGACGGGAAGGGCTGCCTGTGCTGTGCCCTCCTGACTGAAGCTCTGAGACCAAGGAATTTGCGGGGATTCTGAGGTGGTTCAAGGTGATTGCCATTAGGGTAGAGTGAACAGGTGCTCATAGATAAATGCCCGAAAGCATTTAATCAGAAGGGGCTGACCCTTTCGTGGTGGTCACAGAATGGGACAAAGGGATTGGAGTGGAACGGAGTGGAAGGGAAGAGAAGTCTTAGCTGCTTTCTCAGGCATGCTCAGCTGTTCATCTGGAAAATTCACATCTAACTGTCACATGCATCTGGCTCCTCCCTCTGTTTTCCTAACCAGTCTCAGAAGTGAGGTTTCCCCAGGTAATCAGAGGAGCCCACACAGCAGGCAGAGCCCAGGCAGAGCTGACCTGGGTCTTGGGCCCTGCTGGCCACCGGGCCCTTAGCTGCAAACCACCAGGGCTGAATCTGGTCCCTGCACAGCCCGTCCTGCTCTGGTGTCATGTGCTCTTGGCATCACAGGAGCTCAGGGCCAGAGAAGAAGATCCAGTCTCTCATGGGGATTGTCGCCACCACTTAGAGAGCTTCTGCCTGGAGTGCCCAGACCAGGTTACTCAATTTCTCTTTTTTCTCTGCGTTTCACTCATTGGTAAAATGAGGACCTAATGATAGCTTTGTTACAAGGGTCATGTTAGCGTTTAATAGTTGCGCTGGGTGACACGTATGAAACATACAGACTTATACGATACACATTATATGTAACGTGGGATGTGTGCCTGCGTGCGTACGCACATAGATTCACACACACACAGACACAACCTCTAACGCCACCCCCCCCGCCAGCACCATCAACTGTCGTCCACTGGCCGCAGCTGCTGTTGCTTGGCTATCCCTATGGTCACTGGAAAGAAAGCATCTTCAAACTCATTATTCATATTCAGATCCACAAAAAAGCATCTCACGGAACCGTTTTACCTTCAGCCCAAAGTGGTCAAGCGAGCCCACTATTCAGCCACAATGTCAGTCTTCTTGCTTTTCTGGGTTGACCAAAGAGGAAAGATTTGAAGAAAAGAAAAATATAAATAAAGATAGGCGGTGGGTGAGACCACGAGTTCCTTTACCGGGGCGACTGTAACAAAGCACCACAGATGGGGCGGCTTAAGCAACGGGAATGTGTGGTCTCCCCGTCCTGGAGGCTGGAGGTCCGAGATGAGGGTACAGGGGCAGGGCTGGTTGCTCCTGAGGCCGCGAGGGCAGATGTGCCCGGCGCTCCCCCCGCGATCCTTGGTCGCATCACCCCGTCTCTGTCCTCGCATGCCGGCAGTCTTCTCCCTGTGCCTGTGTCTCTGTGTCTCTTCTTGAAAGAACACCAGTTTCATCCCATGAAGGGCCGCCCAACTCCAGTAGGACCTCATCTTAACTCATGACATCAGCAAAGACCCATTTTCCAAATAAGGTCACATTCTGAGGTCCCGGGGCTCAGGACATCAATGGATGAATTTTGGAGAGGTACAACTCAACCCGTGAAAGAACAGACAGCATTCCGCTCAGAAATGGTGAATTTCACAGAGAACATACAGTTCTTTGGTGCCTTTTGAACAGCCCCAAAGCTGAAGGAGCCTGAGGCTCGACCTATAAACTTGACGACGGTGGCTGCCGTTCCAGCCTCTGCTTTATCACGAGAATACTTGGTGGTTTGTTGTTACTTTCTCCCTCGAATGAACTGGCCACCTCGCCGTATTTCTGACTAAGGGAATCCACCTTGCTGGCGGTCTCAGTAGAGGTAGAGACTGGACATCCGTAGCATGTAGCCCCCAGCTCACCCGGAGAGCGAGGGATGGCGCTGGGGAACGAGGTCGGCGGCGGAAGTTTGCACCTGAGTTCCTCCCCTCCGCGGAAGCCCAGGGCAGCTTTTTTAAGCAATGGCAGACCCCGGCCCTGGCCCGGGCCGTTAAGCCACACCCTTTGGGGTGGAGGTCCCCCATGCGGTGAAGGGCTCCAGCGGTGCCGATGGGCCGCCAGGGTGAGAACCGCGGCTCCGTGTGCGAAGGGCAGTGACTGTCCCGGTCTGGCATGGGTGGTAGGATTTGGGGGCGGCAAGCAAGCTTGGCCCCAGGACTTCCTGGCTCTCACTGAGCGGTCTGTCCGCCCTGGCAGCACCTATAGATCAGGGCCCACCTGGCACTCGGAGGTCTCCCCAGCCCCCCCACCCCGCCGTTCTTACCTTCCTTCCCTGGGAGCCCCGTCGTGTGAATTTTTCCCACCAACGTTCCCTCATCTGAACCTCGCCTTGCCGAGGCCCATCCCCTGGGGGCGAGCTCCCTACCCAGAGAGGACCACTTGACCTCCCGCTGTGTGTCCAGTGAGGACCACGCCAAGTGTGTGTCCATTTTAACAGACGCCTGAGGACTTTCTGTGCCGAGAGCTCTACTTCTCTATTATGTCCTCGATCCTCGAACTGCCCTGCCGTGCTGATTAAACATACAGACACTCACCTTCCTGCCCCGTCCCAGACCTTTTAAATTAACATCCCTACAGGAAGGGCTGCAAGATACATATTTTCCAAAAGCATCTGTGTTATTTCTAACAATTTAGCAAACTTAGGAAATCCCATATTCTCTCCTTTCATTCTCGCCGTGGCTCTGAAGCAGGTACTGCATTACTGGCGGTTACCGACGAGGAAACTGGGCTTCGAGGGGTGACTCACCCACAGGCGGGCCACGGAGGCCCCTTCAGACCCTGTGGCAGGTGAATGGAGGAGACGTTTGGGGCCAACAGGGAGTTCAGGGTCTCTGGATACCCTTTGCTTCCCACTCACACCCACCAACATCCCTCATTTTTTAGCCTCGGTGAAAAATTATCACCACAATGAGCTGTCTTCCAGAAGATGGCTCTGCACGTGTGCCAGACCACAAGGGGCATGTCGCCTTTAACGACCTGGTGGGTGGGGACAAAGGCCCTGCTGCCCTACAGAGACTCCCCATCCTGTTACCTGCAGGGTCAGTGGATTCTGTCATTAACTCAGAGGCAGCTTCACAATGGCTTTCAGAAAAATCAGTGCACTAAAATTGTATGTAAAAGGAAATTGTGTCATTAGGTGCTAAATACATGTTTACCACAAAGGAAGAGCAATGTTTATCTCCGGCCCTGTTTTACAGGCAAAAGTGTATAAGGAAGAAGTGCTGATCATCGGTTTTCCAAGAACTCATGGATTAAATGAAAGCATAATCATTGCTCTGTGTTTGTTTGATGTAGGTCCAAAGGTAGAATCCTAACAGAAGTAATTAATTATTAAAGTCTGCATTTAGTCCGAAAGCCCCAGGGAAGAGTACGCGTTCATTCATCTGAGACTGGTATGTTTCCTATTAAAAGTACGCCTCCCGAATCTCCTGGCTGTCCGTTCTTTAAGGAGCAGCAGTTTGGGGCAACATCGCCACCTCAGGGGCAAGGCTCGCTGTGATGTCCTCTGTAGACTACCTGAGGGCACCATCCAGGGAGGCTAAAAATAATAAGAGGAAGCATTCATCCTTCCAGGATTATCTTTCTTGGCTCTCAGGATAACCGTGGGTTTTCCAGAATTATGTCCCAAGGTGAGAAGGCTGTGGGCAAAGCGTTCTCAGCCAGAGAGACCAGACTCTTGACTGTTTGTCCTTCCAGGTGTGGCAGGACCAAATATCCTACAGGCAGAGTGATGGAGTTGAAACCCCTGAGATGGAATTTTATCATCTTCTCGAACCTGAGCTCACTCTGAGTGATCCTGTCCTGAAAATAACGGATGGAAAAAAAGACCCCAAACCACCATGGGCTTCAAGTTCCTATTAGCTTGTTGAATTTTCATCATTTTGTATAAACCTACATACTTCAATAAAGAAGGCAATTGCGTTCTTCATCTTGGACCAAAAGGGACAATGACTTGCCTCTCACTGGCCTGTGTACGTTACAGTGTCCCTACCTCAAGTCTTAGGTTCTCGCTTTCCTACATACTCTCACTGCTACTCTGTGATGAAACTAGATTTATAAATCTTTAACTATATCCTTATTTACAGAGGAAAAACCTGATAAAAGGGCAGATCAAACTGGGTCATTTGAGGGCCCAACCAATGTATTCATTAACTAAACCTCCTATCTCTCTCAAATGTGCGTGAAGACTAGAGATGTAGGATTTCTAATGTAGCTGAAGAGGGAAGACGTAGGTGTGCATCCACCAGGGCAAAGAGCTGGTGCACAGGGGCAAGTCGGGTTTCCCTTCCCCTGAGCTCCCTGGAGCTCCTGCTCTGCCGTCTCCTGGCCCTGTGACCTTGGGCACGTTATTAATCTCTCTGCGCCTCGTCTTTCTCATCTGTAAAATGGGGATGAGTTGTACCTGTGTCAAGGGTGCCCCGAGGAGCACACACATAATGAAGGCAGTGCAGGGCCCAGCACACGGCAGGTACTCGGTCCGTGTCAGTCTAGGCTGTTAGCAAAGCTCCTTGTGTCCGTGGTCAGCCAGTCCCTCCTCCGGACACAAAAGCCGGACACACCCATTGCCAGAGCCATGCTCTTGTTCTCTAAGAGAAGAGCAGTCCCCGGGATTGCACAAGAAGAAGGCTTCAAAGGAATTTGATCACGTGTCCACCTGTGGACTGCAGTGTCGCTGTTCCCGTGGTGACAGCTCAGCCCCACCTCTGGAGCAGCAACCTCACCGGACACCCCCGCTGCCGGGACCCAGTCTCTGCACAGGTCTCTGTGGACCAGCCGGCTGGTGGCCCCCGGAAAAAAACTGCCTTGTCCAGCCTGCACTCCAGGCGTCCACATGCTGTTTGTTTCTCCCAACCATCTTTTGGTCCCAACAGGAGTCACAAGGCTGGGAACACTCAGCTGGGACAAAATCTTTGGTCACAGAAAGAGGCTGGCACAGGGATGGTCCCTGAGACTTGGAGTAAAGGGTTTTAAAACAACTAATAATTGTCATCAAAGCAAGTTTCAAAGAGCATGGCTCAGATTTTCCTGCTGTCGTCTATTCAGATGTTCAAAAATGACCACAGCTCATACACCGTCCGAGGTATTCTCCGTGTGAAGCTTTCAAATAAAAGGCAAGCTCGGGTTGTCTAACGAGGTGAGCACCGAACTCACCTCCCAGGCACCCAAGCTTGACAATCAGGCTTTCCCAGTCCAGCCGTTTTCCTTCCTTCACATCCAGACCACAAGAAAAGGGCATGTACATCTTTATTCAGCGCCCTGAATTCACCGAGCCTACAAAAGCACGTGAAATCATACGGACTCCGGCAGGTGCTAAAAGCACAGCTGCCTGCTGCCCCTGGATGAGCTCTGAGTGGACGGCTGGTTGCACATGAGTTCTTGAGTCCCTGGATGACCCATTCCTGGGTTGGGTTTCTGGCACCCGTGGACTCACAGGGCAGCCACCGCTACAGCCCAGATGCCGTCAGCAAGCACCACGCCCATCCCTGAAGCACTGTGTATCTTCATGGCATATCAGAACCCCTGACCGATTGATAAATGGCAAAGGGAAAAAATCACCACCCAGAAGTAATACCTGGGGAATGACACCTGCATTGAAGTCACATCCGTGGCCATCACTGCCACCAACATGGGCAGAGAGATGGGCAGCAGCAGAGAGCCCCGGGTGCTTCAGCATGGCTGCGGTCTCTCTGCAGGGTTCTTAACGTGGCAAACGTGGCGGTTCCCGAGAAGCAGATCAGGCAGGGCTCCAGCCCGGAGCGCAGGCTGGGAGGAGGGAGACCGGGTTCTTTGAAGGAGAGATCTGGGGCCAGCTGTGTGTCCCAGTGGCAGAATCACCTAAAAGACAGACTGTCCCAGTGTGGCTTTAGATGCTGGGGATCTGAGATTCAAGTGGACACAGGTGGGAAGACGACGTCTGGGATGTCCACGGACCCATCCCTCCAGCGTTGTCCTTCAATACAAAGGGATGAATCAATCAGCAAGTCAATCAGCAAATGTTTACTGGGCACCTGTGAGCCAGAGGATGCAATGCGGTGAAAAAAAGCATGAAAACAGTTGCTACCCTACAGAAAAAAATCGCGTGGCGAGTTGGGGCATGCATGTATTTTTTTTTAATCCAAGTATGTGAGGCAGGGACACACGAGGACCACATGGCTAAGAACCGACACCAGAGCTGGAGAAAGCGCACTCACTTTGTCCCTCCTTCCCACACTCGGCCACGTGAGCTTCCCCAAGTCTGCAAAGAGGGGCGTTTTTGTTTGTGTGAGAAGCTCAGTAGTCACGCAGGCATGGGACCTCAGGGAAGATCTGTGCCCGTGGGTCCAGGACACTTTCACCCCGGATTTTTCCAAGCAGGTCACCCATTCCATAGTCTCCATTTAGGTGAACTCAGAGCGGGTCCCAGTCCCGGCCTGACGTGAGAATTACGAGCCACGCGTGACACAGTGTCGGGAAGAGCATGGAAGAGGCTGTGGAAATAGAATCACGGCCAGTGAACCCCATGCCCTTTGTGAATATGGCGTTGCTGTAGTACATCCAAACACCGCTGCGTCGCACTGGAGGCAGGTGACGACTGGCCCAGCTACGTTTCCTCCTTCACCGCTACCCCTTTCCCCACCTGTGAAATGCGGGTCCCCTAAGAGTCTATCTTGGGCTTCTGGTATTTGTCCCAGACTCAGAAACCCCCATTCCTGATGGGTAGCTTGTCATTTCCACGTTCACATTTCACCATCACCCAAATGTGCGGTCTCGACCCAAGGAACCACCTTGGCCTTGACTCCGGGAGCTGATTCAAGTCTTCCCTCCCCTCCCCGCTGCCCCAGGGCAGACGCTCTCCAGTCCTGAGCCCAGGGGCCCCGAGGTGGGGCAAGGCTAAGGTGTCCCACAGCCGCAGCAGGGTAGCGGGGGTCTGCCCCAAGTGTGCCAGCAGAGGAGTGGCTTCTCCTCTGTACACTCCTCACTCCTCTCAGGAGTGTGAGCAAAGGCAGGAAGTCAGGCGAACACCCACCCACCCACCTTGCGCAGAGCTCACCGTGCTGCTCGGTAAACTCCGTGCACGACTTTCTTTTCTCCATGGACTCCTGTTCTCAAAGTGCTGATCTTCCGTTGTCTACAAATAATCAGGTCAGGTTTTCTGCCGGCTGTTTTTTCTCAAGCACTGTGGGGATGAAAGGAAGATTCCGAAGACTGTGGCGGGAGAGACGGATGCCGGTCCTGAGTCTGCCGCTTGCCAGCTGAGGAGCCTGTGGCATTGGTCGCGAACGTCTCTGCTCCGGAATGTTCCCTGAGGGTGTCTACATTCGGCCTCCCAGAGCTCCCGCAGCTTCCCAGGAGATGCATGTGGATGCGTCTGCGTGTGATAGAGCACCACTCAGACACGAGGACGTGGGCGGGGAAATCCGGAGCGTCTGGGGCAGTCTTCCTGCAAGGCTGGCTTTGACCCTGAGGGCTGGTTGTAGCACAATTGATGCGTTGAGCGTAACGTCAGTTCGGTGTCTGCTGCTGCTGCGTGATTTCCCCCGCAGTAAACGTCAGGGGAACACAAAACCCCCGTCCAGCAGAAGGGAGTCTCGTAGGAATACACAAAACGCACACGTACACCCCCTCTCAGAACCCACCAACTCCTCACCCATACTGATTGTAGTATTTATGTATTTCATAACTGTTTAACAAGCAAAACCACGTGTTACTGTTTTGTCGAGCTCCCATCTTCTTTTTTAATGTGTCACTGATGACGTGTCTTGGGTGTGTATCCCTAGACCCTTTTTTCCCATAAAGCACTGTGTTTTGGACTGTGCAATTCTACACAGCACCATGATTTTTAAGACCCCCCCCCCCCCCCCGTGTCACACTGTAGCATGTGGAATAAACTAGAGCAGGGCTCAGGTCACCACTTCGTGCAGTGGAAAAGCGAGAATGGGAAGGCCCGTCTTGGAGGGATGTAGGGAAGATTAAATGAGATGGCATGAAAAGCTGGAGAGGCTGTAGCATTTTCTGGGTTTTCCAGATTCATAGGCTGGAATTCCAGACAACCTGGGCTGGAAGGACCAGCCTGCCTTCCCAGGGCACCGTGTTTGAACCAAGCTTGGGAACATCTGGGCTCTAGGCTGTCTCGAGTGGGAAGGATGCAGGAAGGCTACCCCATCATCATTATAAGGGTGACGGTCGCAAAAGGGCAACAGCTTCTTCTGTGTCTGTATCTTTAGAGTCTGGCCACATCCCTTTGAGGTCTCCACAGTAGCCCAGCTGTACAATATACGTGTGGTTCTAGGATGAAGTGAGTTAATTTCTGCCGGTCACCTTTTAAGTGAAAGAAAATACTCAAAGTGAGGGAATAAATCATAAACCTACTTCTCAGTGAACGTGTTGGTGTTACGTCCTCAACAGGCTTGTCACAGGCTTGTTGTGTTTGTTTGTTTTTTTGCCGATCTATCCAACTGTTGGTCACTTTACTCATTCAACCTGTTTCTGTGAAAGGCGCCAGCTTAACACTAGAGACCCACAGATGCCTAAGGTTTGCAACTCTCTTCAGAGGACCTACAGTCGGGAGGCCAGATGTGAGCATGTAAATGACGGCCACGTGAGATCGCGGAGCCTAAGTGCCTCTACCGGAGACAGAGACTCGGCCCTGGGCAAGGGAGCCCACCCATGGCTGGGACGGCACTGAAGGCGGCCTCAAATCACTGCTGTGAGAACCATACTGTTTTTTAAAGTCAGTGTTACGAATACAATTTTTATCTCCCAGATGTTCTTACCCGCCTTTCTTTTGGTCCTGTTCCAATAGATTTATGTAAAATTACTGAGCACACCACGCCTATCCACACACTCCCACGCAGCTGTCAACAGAGCAGCAAGGTCCTTCTCATTTTCCCGCATTTACTTTCAAATCTCATTTTCCCCCATTTACTTTCAAATCTCTCACCTTTGTCAATTAGCAGCAGATCCTAACCGTACATAAAAGAAATTTTGGTGCCTTTTAATTTCAATCCCGCTTGATTTGACATCCAAGTTTATCCTGTTATTTTGCAGTTCTGGCAACGGGGGCAATTGAAATTCAGAAAATTTCGTCCATAGGTGCCACATTTGCATTTCATGAGTGGTCTTTAGTGAATAGAGTTTCTACATTCGCTCTTGAATGAAAACAGCAGTGGCAGAGGCAGCGTTAAAGCAGCTGGTAAGGATGCCCAGGCCACCTCATAGCAACCGCCAGGTTTCCAAGGGCAAAGAGCTCCTTCCGACCCTAAGCAACTAGATGAGAACATCAAAACATGCCTCGCACCAGAGCTCCAATGCCCATTAGTGTTAGGAGCTGTTACCTCCATCACGAGTGACACAGCCCTAATTATTAAGGTAATTAGAAGTTATAACACTGGCAATATTAGAGGGAGAACTTCTAGAGCCCATTAACAGTGTTACTTTAAGTGATCTGGCTGTGAACTGTTCAAGTCTCTAATTACATTATACGTCTGTCTTAGAGGGTGATGTAATTAAGTGACGGGCGAGGGGATTAATGTATACTGACTGCTGGTAACCCTTGTAAGTACTATTTTCACAGCGCCTGGCTGCAGCGATGTCATTTAGTTTTCTTCCACTTAACTGTATATAGTATGTAGCTGAAAAAATCCTGCCCTTGATATCTTTACGCATATCCTACGCACAGATATTTTTGTTCCTTCCTTTCCCTATTTAATGTGTTTATATTTATGGTGTATTTGCCTAAACCCAGTTACAGATAAGCCGAGGTGGCTGTAGTTTATACGTTAAATACATTTCCTATTTTTTGATACGTATAAACGTTTAAACGTTATGCCTGTCTCTCCACTACGGAATCAATTTCTTCTGGTGACATAAAGTTATAAAGAAAATATTCTATAATTAATATACTATTGCATTTTTTTTCTTTTGTGACCCAAGTAATAAATTTTATACTGGACACATCATTATATCTTGGTTTTCTACAATTTCTTAGGAAATCCAAATTGCTTTTTATTTAAGACTTAGTAAGATGTGCTTATTTAACGTAAGTCATATTTGATCAGAAGGAGTTGGTTTTAAAGAATTAGACTTCCTTACAGCCACTATGGAGAACAGTATGGAGGTTCCTTAAAAAACTAAAAATAGAACTACATACTACCCAGCAATCCCACTACTGGGCATACAGCCTGAGAAAACCATAATTCAAAAAGAGTCATGGGGCTTCCCTGGTGGCGCAGTGGTTGAGGATCCGCCTGCCGATGCAGGGGACATGGGTTCATGCCCCGGTCCGGGAAGATCCCACATGCCGCGGAGCGGCTGGGCCGGTGAGCCATGGCTGCTGAGCCGGCGCGTCCGGAGCCTGTGCTCCGCAACGGCAGAGGCCACAACAGTGAGAGGCCCGCGTACCGCAAAAAAAAAAAAAAAAAAAAAAAAAAAAAGAGTCATGTACCACAATGTTCACTGCAGCTCTATTTACAATAGCCAGGACATGGAAGCAACCTAAGTGTCCATCGACAGATGAATGGATAAAGAAGGTGTGGCACATATATACAATGGAATATTACTCAGCCATAAAAAGAAACGAAATTGAGTTATCTGTAGTGAGGTGGATGGACCTAGAGTCTGTCATACAGAGTGAAGTAAGTTAGAAAGAGAAAAACAAATACCACATGCTAACACATATATATGGAATCTAAAGGAAAAAAAATGGTTCTGAAGAAAGTAGGGCAGGACAGGAATAAAGACACAGACATAGAGAATGGACTTGAGGACACGGGGAGGGGGAAGGGTGATCTGGGACGAAGTGAGAGAGTAGCATGGACATATATACACTACCACATGTAAAATAGATAGCTAGTGGGAAGCAGCTGCATAGCACAGGGAGATCAGCTCGGTGCTTTGTGACCACCTAGAGGGGTGGGATAGGGAGGGTGGGAGGGAGATGCAAGAGGGAGGGGATATGGGGATATATGTATATGTATAGCTGATTCACTTTGCTATAGAGCAGCAACTAACACACCATTGTAAAGCAATTATACTCCAATAAAGATGTTTAAAAAAAAGGAAAGAAATTAGACTTCCAGAAAAGACAATATTTCAAGTTGCCTTTATTGAGAGCTTTATTTTTTATTTTATGAGTCATCTTTCATTTGGAAATCACCTACTAATCCATTATACACAGATAATGTATGAATAGGGAAAATGACATTGCCTTCATTTAAAACAGGCCTCTCGTAATACCGACTCTACTGGCTTGAAGGCAATGCTACGACTTCTGTTTCTTCTTGGACCTGGTAGTGCCCTCTCACCTTCCTTCCCTGTCCGACCCCAGCTGTTCGTTTCTCCCCGCCCCCACCCCGTGTCCAGGATGGAGGAGCTGGTGAGCATCACAGCCAGCAGCCTCCACTTCTCCCCACCCGCCTTTGTAAATGGAGAAGCCACCGCAGGGCAGTGTCCCTCCCCGCTTCCCTCGCCCCCCCTCCCCCGTAACCACGAGCTTGTTCCCTAGATCTGTGAGTCTGTTTCTGTTTTGTTATATTCATTAGTTTGTTTTGTTTTTTAGATTCTACATATAAGCGATAACATACAGTATTTGTCTTTCTCCGTCTTATCTCACTAAGCATCACACCCTCCAAATCCATCCATGTCGCTGCAAATGGCAAGATTTCGTTCTTTTTTATGGCTGAGTAATATTCCATTGTATATACGTACCACATCTCCTTCATTCATCTGTTGATGGACACTTAGGTTGCTTCCATATCTTGGCAATTGGAAATAATGATGCTCTGAACCTTGAAGTGCATGTATCTTTTTGAATTTGTGTTTTTGTTTCCTTCAGAAGAATACCCAGGAGTGGGGTTGCTGGGTCACATGTGGTAGTTCTACTTTTAGTATTTTGAGGAACCTCCATACTGTTTTCCACAGTGGCTGCACCCACTGAACATTCCCACCAACAGTGCACGAGGGTTCTCTTTCCGCCACCAGAGATTAAGTTAATTTTGGATGTTATCCTCCACTCTGCATTCGTCCGATTTTCTTCTTAAGGCACAGATTGCAGTTTTGTAGAATATGAACCCCAGCTCGATTGGATTTTGAAATGAGCTGTCACCAAACTGTATAGAACTGAATAAATTAAAATTTCTCTGTTTCTTACCCCAAGTGGTACATAAACTACGTGCATTTACTCTCAGATACTCTTTCAAGAGTGGCATTTGTCTAAATGAGAAAGCACTCAGAATTACTCACACACACCCGTGCTCGGAGGAATATCACAGGGCTTTCCCTCGGGGAGCAGAAGCCCGCAGCCCAGATTAACTCCACACCTTCACACCTTTGCCTTCAGCCCGTGGCAACATCTTCAAGCCTTTATTTGGAGTTTATACCTGAAGGAAGGGTAGTAACTGTTAGCAGTTCTTTATTTTCAAGGACACCCCTTTACAAACACATCCAAACAGGCCTGTGTTTGTGGGCACAGCTCCCCACGTGCTGTCCACCCTCTGTGAGCCTCCAGCCTCACATGGCCTGTCCCGCCTGTGTTTGGAAGAACAAGACGGTTTTCTCCACGTTCTTTACTTAACCTAGGCCGAGCTACCCAGACCTAAAGACTTAGATTTCACCTGCCCCAGGGTTAGAGGTCTATTGACAACATGCTTCTGAAAAATTTTAACCTCTGATTGCTTTACCTCTGTCAGGATGAAATTGTTGAGTCATTTTTTAATCACTATAAAACATCAGAGAATTAACTTAGAACACGTGGGAAGACCTTGGTGAAAAGGGAAATCCTATGAAGTATAAAGAATTTGTGAGCTAAAATTAGCAAGATTATTATTTGAAAATTGTGAACTCTGCAGGAGCACTAAAACATTTTCATTTTTAAGAGCATTCTATCAGAAACACACTCTGAAAACACGTACAGAACCTGAGGCCTGAACAGTGAATAGAATTCAAATGGAATGAAGGTATTTATGCCCTGGAGAGATTTCCTCACCTTTTTGATTGTTTTTTTCTTTCTTGCTAATCTGTGCTGAGTTCAAGTTTTACTACAGCAAAAGTAAAGTCTTGCAAAATCATACATTTCTATAATACCCTTAAATTGCCTATGTGATTTCAAGTGCGTCTGTTTATGGATATGCATGTCTACGTATGCCTTCAAGTGTAACAACATAGTTTTTAGTTGTTATGCATTGTTTTGTTTTGCGAAGGAGTGAGAGTTTCGAGGATCTCAGTGTTTCGATGATCCAGTGTTCACTGAGGCAACTTTTACCTTTTTCTGTCAATGAAGCCAAGACCAGGGTGTGATACATCAACCCCAGGGCTGGTCTGCTTAGCTGGCGTCAGGGAATGGTCCCAGGACCGTGGGCCAATTCTAGAAACCCAACACCTGTGCAGATAAAGAGTAGGAAAGGGTACCCTTTTCCGTAGGGTCTCCTCTTTTTCACTTGCTTACAGCTCCCACCCTCTCAACTAATTTTGATGAAACATTATTGTCATCTTTCACTAAAATTAGTTTTAATTTTATCCAATGTGGACACTCTAGCTGATGTTCTTGGTGGTCAACCCAAGACTGAAATTGAGTGGCCATCACTCTGATGGTTATGACATAACAAAATGCAGTGTATTTTAAACATTCTGTTCCGCACTGGAAATACGAGAAATTGAAGTTGGTTCCCAAGTAATTTAATTCTTCCCCGGACTCAATATCAAGAAAGGAAAGTACACTTGCAGCGACATTAGGTTTGGGGGACCATCACACAATAGTTTCTGAGCAGCAGTTCTTAAATCTTTTGGTCCCCAGGGCACAGTGCCCTCTTAGAAAATGTAGAAGACCCGTCTGTGTGAGTTACACCTATAAATACTCATCACATTACAAATTAACACTGAGAATGTTTAGAAAGTATTCATTTATTTAAAAATAACTATAATATACAATATAACAATGATAATAAATAAACATTACTTTTTAACCTATTCTTGTGAAAAATACCTATATTTTCAGGAGAAGAAAGGCAGTTTGGTGGAAAGGGTACATTATTTTAAATCCAGGTTAGGACTTCCCTGGAGGTCCAGTGGTTAGGACTCTGCGCTTCCACTGCAGAGGGCCCGGGTTCGATCCTTGGTCGGGGAAACTAAGATCCCGCAAGCCGCACGACGCAGCCAAAAAAGAAATAAATAAAAAGTTTAAAAAATAAACAAAAAAAAATCTGGCTTAAGAGAAGACAGGTGAGTTTTCCTACCTGCTTCAGTATTCAGTCTGCTTCTGTGTGTTTTGGTTGAAGCGGGTGAAGCAAATAGGACCTCATGCAGATGTGTCCTTAGAAAAGGGAAGAGTATTTTGATTTTAACTAGTTATGGAGATTCTTCTTTGGCACTACACCAAAATGTGACAAGCATTCGTATCCTATAGGTTAATTGCACTGAATCTGAAAACAGGTCAGTGAACCTTTGGTCGTATTTTATATTTAAATCCACTGGTTTATCCTGTGTTTGAATGAGTCATACCCATTTGTGGTTTTGTGACATCATGCACTGGTTATTTGGGAAATATTGGCTCATGGAATCATGCAGTTGACAAGTTTCATTATACCATTAATATATCCGAAAATCACGCTCGTTAATATCACCACCAACTTCAACAACAAAAAGCCTTTAAGAATTAGGCTTTAAAACGAAATTGAGCTATTTGTAATGAGGTGGATAGACCTAGAGTCTGTCATACAGAGTGAAGTAAGTCAGAAAGAGAAAGACAAATACCGTATGCTAACACATATATATGGGATTTAAGAAAAAAAATATGTCATGAAGAACCTAGGGGTAAGACAGGAATAAAGACACAGACATACTAGAGAATGGACTTGAGGAAATGGGGAGGGGGAAGGGTAACGTGTGACAAAGCGAGAGAGAGGCATGGACACATATACACTACCAAACGTAAGGTTGATAGCTAGTGGGAAGCAGCTGCATAGCACAGGGAGATCAGCTCGGTGCTTTGTGACCGCCTGGAGGGGTGGGATAGGGAGCGTGGGAGGGAGGGAGACGCAAGAGGGAAGAGATATGGGAACATATGTATATGTATAACTGATTCACTTTGTTATAAAGCAGAAACTAGCACACCATTGTAAAGCAATTATACTCTAATAAAGATGTAAAAAAAAATTAGGCTTTAAGTTGAAAATTAAACTCATAGAGGCAAGTTTTCAGAAATTTGAGTTTTCATTTCAAAAATCGAATGTTATCATTGACAACAAATGCTGCCAATCATTTCCCTTGAATTGACGGACTGCTTCTTTCACTTTCCCCAGATATTCAAGTCTGGATGCCATAGCTTGTTTGTCGGGGGTTCTTTCGAGTAAAGACGCGCTCAGTGAGGGAGAAGAGCGGCTGGTCTACCGCATCTCGGCCAAGGTCACGGTGTCCTTGCAAGACCAGCACCGCGCTTCCCATCCCATCACACAGAGAGCGGAAGAGACGTATGCTCAAGGGCTGAGGTTAAAATAGTCACTTATACAGCATCGTCAAGGCATTTCTTACGAACGGCTGGCATTATTAATTATTACCGTTATTATTTCCTGTGCACACATGGCCTTGAAGTTCCCCGTGACCACGGGCACAGCTGGGAGCCACTGCTCTGATTTGGGCTCAGACCCCAGCAGTTCGGCTAGCACAGACTCCGCACCGTCAGTGCAGATATCCACACCAGGAGAAGGTCAAGAACACACTGGCATTTTCACGAAAACACTCTGGACCTTGCGACCCTTTATAAAGGTTTTAGGGTTCTGCAGGAGACTGTGTACCACATTTTAAAAATTGCTAAATTAGATGCTACGTAAGGGCCAAAACGAAAAGCAGTTGTTTTACTAAGAAATGTATGGGGACTCCCGGAACACATAAAAACAACCCAAGCCCAGGCCCTAGCGGTGGGAGCGATATCTTTAGCCATGGAAGTGGCCAAAATCTGTGATGTACTTGGAGAGCTTTACCTGCAAAGAGCCAGCATGTTAAGTTATAAAGAGCAACTAGCCTCTTCAGTTTGAGAGACTGTATCCAGCAGATCGCACGTGAAGAACGGATAGAGATGAGGGTCTAGACCAGCACCGGCGCACTGCTGGCTTGAGGAAGCAGCGGGCTTCTCTGCTGAACCTGTTTCTCCTACTTCCATACCCTTGATCCCACTGGGGATGGCGCAAGGAAGAGTACGTGAATCGCAGTATAATTGGAATTGCAGGTAATTTTCATAAAAATATTCAGTTTTTAAAAAAATAGGAATGTGACATGCATCCTACAGAAAACAAAATAGCTTAACAAAAATCTTCGAAAGTAAGAAAAATGTCATATTGGTAAAACGGGTAAAGTCTGTAAAACGTTAGTATGCAGGCAATCCTCATTTCAGACAAGAAATCCATTTTTTTAAGCAAACCAAGACAATACCAGCTAACAATGGCTAGAGCTGCACTTAATCTTTAGAATTCAGTTTATGCCTTGGCACTTTACTCTGTTTTTGGTGAACGCAGGTTTTTTTTGAAAGCTTTTTGGCTTCAATTCAGGCAAAAGCAAAACAAGACTGAAAAGGTACAGTATTATGAGCCTCAGATTAATGCCAAAGACAGCAGCTCTCAGCTCATTTGTTTTCAAGGTTATGCATCTGATTACAAGTGTCTTTAATACGCTTTTTTGGGGAAAAAACGGGATAGATCTAAAAATGGAAAATGAATGCTTTGCTAACGTGTATTGATATTTTAAGAATATTGACATTTCATAACTAGTTTATACAGAAAATACATTTGCAAGGTGTTTTTAAGTCTTGCTGAGACCAGTTGCCGATTACTTTGTTACAATCGAATAAGCCATTAAGGGGACTACATAACTGCAATATAATTATTTATTAAACCTTTTACAATGAAATGAACACTTAGAAAGAGAGAACTGTCTCTGCTTTATCTTAAGCAATAATTATAATGTATTTACCATGTGCTTTTTTATGTCATTGATGCATGGTAAATTGTATGTATGGTGGCATCACATTTTACCCATAAGGGTGGTTATTTTATAATTGTGCTAAATCTAATTAGAATATATATAGCGAAGAAAACCAGCCACCAACACAACGTCCCCCCCCCCCCCACCTGGCCATTTATTACCTGATTTCATTACCTTTGCTCCAGAATAGACACTGGGCTGTGTCCAATTAGCAGGATTGGGTGGCAGCTTCGGGATAAAAAGGAGTTTCTCCTTCGGGAAAGTTACTGATGAGAGAAATCTTCACACTTGCTGCCTTAGGAGCTAACACCCCGTCGGGTTTGCACACCCCCGTGCACCAGCCCTGCACATGCGGTCTGGCGGAACTACTGGGACCCAGGAGCTTCTTGAAGTGGTCTTTTTCAGTGTCATACATGTAGGAGGACATCTGGGGAGCCATGTGTGTATTTCATGATGTGTGTGGTGTGAAAGAAACAATATAATGTGGGAAATGAGAGGAAAAATGAAAATTATAGGCAAGAAAACTAGGAAAACCTCCAAAAGCCTATACAGAGTGTATATTTTTATGTCTAAAGAGTTAGGGTCCAAATAACCCAAAAAACTAACTAAATGCAAGGGGATGACTCATTACACAGATTTGTATTGTTAGGAAGAGACAGACAACCTGCATTTGAATCTCAGCTGTACTTAGCTACCCTTAGCTGTGTGATTTGGGTGAAATCACTTAACTTCTCTGAGCCTTTGTTTCCCCTTCTGTAAAATGGGCATAATGATAATAGCTACCTCATTGGACTCTTGTGAGGATGAATTGAATGAAGTGGTCCATGAATGGGGCCTGGTAAATAGTAAGTGCTCAATAAACGGTAGTAATTTTTCTTCTTGCTGCCTTTGGAAAGCGTCAGGTGTGAATCCTGATTCTCCTTTTGTAATCACTGTGCCACAGAATATCACTGAAGCAAGCGGATGGGCTGACGCCTGGGTTCCCCCTGGGGGAGAGGGAGGGGGGCCGGGCAAGGACACAGGTTCTCCCCCCAGGCTGGTGCTACTGCAGCCGATCCATCCACTGTACACCCTGCAGACAAACAGCATCAGAAAACGGGGTTCCCAAATCCCTCCATCAGGACGATGGGGCCAGAGCAGGGAACAGGAATGTGATCCAGCACATCACTTCTCAAAGTGACCGTATCTGCTCCCCACCCTGGGGCTTTGAAAGAGCTGGTAAATAAGATATTTTCCTCAGAAGCCATGACTACGGGCTGCTGAGGAAAGGGTGAGATTGGTCCTTTTGCTCTATAACCATGTCCTTGAGGGCTGGCACCCCACGAAAGCCCCCATGGATCACCTGGGGAGACAGCCCTGGTACCGTGATCGTGGGCGCCTTTGTGACCTGTGGACAGGAACCGGGTCTGCTACAGAGAGAACATGCACCTCCGATCCTTTTTTAAACTTTTTATTGTCAAAAATTTCAAACCTATCCTAAAGTAGAGAGACTAGTATAATGAACCCCCGAGCCTCTCACCCAGGGTAATTATTGACATTTGGTCGGTCACCTGACCCCCTCCCACTTCTTACTCCATGTGTTATAAAGCCCATCCTGGACATCCTATCACTTCATTGGTAGTAATTTGGGTAACAACCCATTAGTATGGCTATTATAAAAGTTTAAAAAAAAACAGAAAACAACAAGTACTGGCAAGGATATGGAGAAATTGGAGCCCTCGTGCATTGTTGGTGGGAATGTAAATTGGTGGAGCCACTCTAGGAAACAATATGGTAGTTCCTCAAAAAACTAAAAATAGCACTACCATAAGATCCAGCAATTCCACTTCCGGGTACATAACCAAAAGAATTGAAAGCACCATCCTGAAGAAATACTTGTACACCCATGTTCATAGCAGCATTATTCACTGTAGCTAAAAGGTGGAAACGACTCAAGTTAAACGTGGGCCATCCGCATGATGGAATATTATTCAGCCTTAAAAAGAAGAAAATTCTGACACACCCTGCAACGTGGATGAACCTTGAAGACATTACGCTAAGTGAGATGAGCCAGTCACAAAAGGACAAATACTACGTGATTCCACTTACGTGAAGAACCTGGAGTAGTCAGACTCTTGGAGTCAGGAAGTAGATGGTGGGGGCCGAGAACTGGGGGGACATGGGACCGGAGGGTTACTGTGTAGTGGGGACAGACTTTCAGCTTTGCAAGATGAAAAAGTGCTGGAGGTAGATAGCAGTGGTGGTTGTACAATCACATGAATGTATTCAATGCCAGTGAACTCTGTACTTAAAAATCGTTAAAAGGAAAAGTTTACAGTATGCATATTTTATCGATACTAGTTTCTTTTGTGTTTTTTAAATTGACAAAATTCAATACTATCAAACATTCAGTCAATGTTCAGTATTCACTTATTGTCTCATCCGTGTCTTTTTTTTCAATTGGTCTGTTCAAAATCAAAACCCAGGGCCTCTACACTGTGTGTGGCCGATGTGCTTCTCACATCTTTTCTGGTCTGTAACTTCTTGTCTCCTTTACACTCTTGCCACTTACTTACTGAAGAAACTAAGTCCTTTGTCCTGTAAAAGTTCTCATAGTCTGCATTTTGCTGGTGGCCTGGGCATGATTCTCCGTCCCCTGGCTTTTCTGTCAACTGATCGTCTTTTCCAGAACAAGCCTGTCCAGTGGAGCTTTCTGCAAAGACGGGATTGTTCTGCATCAGCGCTGCCTCCTGAAGCAGCCACCAGCCACGTGTGGCTCCTGAGCCCTGGAAACGTGGCTGGTGCCGCTGAGGAACGGAATATTTCGTCTGCTTTCGTTCTGAGTAATCTAATTTTACATACTTTTTAAAAGCCAGCTCTCAGACAGCACAGGCCTAGAGACTTAATCAGATTAAGGCTCTTTGTTTGGTCCAGGAAGCATTTTCATGGGCTGTGTCCTCAGGTGAACCCGGATCTGTCACGGACACACACAGCACCAGTGCCCTGGGCTTGCAGCTGGCCGGTAGGAGCGACCTCTGTGGTGCCCTTACAATGCCAGAGGCCCGTACATGTCCTGGTGGGGACTGTGATGCTCACAGCCCCACTGGCATCTGTCAGGACCACTGGCACTTCACAGGGAAAGAGGCAGAGATACGGGAGCTGAATAACTCTCCTGGGGCCACGCAGCCAACAAGCGCCGTAGGCAGCATCAGACCAGGCGGCCTTTCTCAGAACCCACACCCTTAGCCACAGCCATCCTGTCTGGTTTGATCTGGTTTCTTCCCAAAATGTTTACCTTCTGTAGCGTGTGGACAAAACCATTATCTTCTTGTCTCAGCTCATTTCAGATCAGGGTCCTCTTGGACCTAAACTTCAGGAACGTATGGATTCCTTAAAATACCCCTTCTGTGTTTCTCCGCATAGCTACCCATTTCTCCCTGCCTGGAGTGGGCTGAAATTCTGAAATGTGTTAATCCTGACTCCATGGTCACCAGCCATCTGTTCTGTTAAAAAGAAAATCAAGTCCTCAAGGTTTTTTTACAGGCATACATGGATTGATTTATTCTCTTTTCTAGTCATTTTGTTTATTTTATTTTATTTTATTTTTTTATACAGCAGGTTCTTATTAGTTATCTAGTTTACACATATTAGTGTATATATGTCAGTCCCAATCTCCCAATTCATCCCACCACCATCCCCACCCTGCTTGCCCCACTTGGTGTCCATACGTTTGTTCTCTACCTCTGTGTCTCTATTTCTGCCTTGCAAACCAGTTCATCTGTACCATATATATGCGTTAATATACCATATTTGTTTCCACATATATGTGTTAATATACAATATTTGTTTTTCTCTTTCTGACTTACTTTACTCTGTATGACGGTCTCTAAGTCCATCCACTTAGACCCAGTTTCGTTCCTTTTTATGGCTAATATACCATTGTATATATGTACCACATTGTCTTTATCCATTCCTCTGGCAATGGGCATTGAGGTTGCTTCCGTGACCTGGCTATTGTAAATAGTGCTGCAATGAACATTGGGGTGCATGTGCCTTTTTGAATTATGGTTTTCTCAGGGTATATGCCCAGTAGTGGGATTGCTGGGTCATATGGTAGTTCTATTTTTAGTTTTTTAGGAACCTCCATACTGTTCTCCATAGTGGCTGTACCAATTTACATTCCCACCAAGAGTGCAAGAGGGTTCCCTTTTCTCCACACCCACTCCAGCGTTTGTTGTTTGTAGATTTTCTGATGATGCCCATTCTAACTGGTGTGAGGTGGTACCTCATTGTAGTTTTGATTTGCATTTCTCTAATAATTAGTGATGTTGAGCATCTTTTTATGTGTCTCTTGGCCATCTGTATGTCTTCTTTGGAGGAATGTCTGTTTAGGTCTTCTGCCCATTTTTGGATTGGGCTGTTTGTTTCTTTAATATTGAGCTTCAGGAACTGTTTATATATTTTGGAGATTAATCCTTTGTCCGTTGATTCGTTTGCAAATATTCTCTCCCATTCTGAGGGTTGTCTTTTCGTCTTGTTTGTAGTTTCCTCTGCTGTGCAAAAGCTTTTAAGTTTTATTAGGTCCCATTTGTTTATTTTTGTTTTTATTCCCATTTCTCTAGGAGGTGGATCAAAAAAGATCTTGCTGTGATTTATGTCATAGAGTGTTCTTCCTATGTTTTCCTCTAAGAGTTTTATAGTGTCTGGTCTTACATGTAGGTCTTTAATCCATTTTGAGTTTATTTTTGTGTATGGTGCTAGGGAGTGTTCTAATTTCATTCTTTTACATGTAGCTGTCCAGTTTTCCCAGCACCATGTATTGAAGAGACTGTCTTTTCTCCATTGTGTATCCTTGCCTCCTTTGTCATAGACTAGGTGACCACAGGTGCATGGGTTTATCTCTGGGCTTTCTATCCTGTTCCATTGATCTATATTTCTGTTTTTGTGCCAGTATCATACTGTCTTGATTACTGTAGCTTTGTAGTATAGTGTGAAGTCAGGGAGTCTGATTGCTCCAGCTCCGTTTTTTCCCTCAAAATTGCTTTGGCTATGCGGGGTCTTTTGTGTCTCCATATAAATTTTAAGATTTTTTATTCTAGTTCTGTAAAAAATGCCAGTGGTAATTTGATAGGGATTGCATTGAATCTGTAGATTGCTTTGGGTAGTATAGTCATTTTCACAATATTGATTCTTCCAATCCAAGAACATGGTATATCTCTCCATCTGTTTGTGTCATCTTTGATGTTTTCATCAGTGTCTTATAGTTTTCTGAGTACAGGTCTTTTACCTCCTTAGGTGGGTTTATTCCTAGGTATTTTATTCTTTTTGTTGCAATGGTGAATGGGATTGTTTCCTTAATTTCTCTTTCTGATCTTTCGTTGTTAGTGTATAGGAATGCAAGAGATTTCTGTGCATTAATTTTGTATCCTGCAACTTTATGAAAATCATTGACTAGTCTATTAGTTTTCTGGTGGCATCTTTAGGATTCTCTATGTATAGTATCATGTCATCTGCAAACAGTGACAGTTTTACTTCTTCTTTAACAATTTGTATTCCTTTTGTTTCTTTTTCTTCTCTGATTGCCGTAGCTAGGACTTCCAAAACTATGTTGAATAATAGTGGCGAGAGTGGACATCCTTGTCTTGTTCCTGATCTTAGAGGAAATGCTTTCAGTTTTTCACCATTGAGAATGATGTTTGCTGCAGGTTTGTCATATATGGCCTTTATTATGTTGAGGTAGGCTCCCTCTGTGCCCACTATCTTGAGAGTTTTTATCATAAATCGATGTTGAATTTTGTCGAAAGCTTTTTCTGCATCTGTTGAGATGATCATATGGTTTTTATTCTTCAGTTTGTTAATATGGTTTATCACATTGATTGATTTACGTATATCGAAGAATCCTTGCATCCCTGGGATAAATCCCACTTGATCATGGTGTATGATCCTTTTAATGTGCTGTTGGATTCTATCTGCTAGTATTTTGTTGAGGATTTTTGCATCTATGTTCATCAGTGATATTGGCCTGTAGTTTTCTTTCTTTGTGACATCTTTGTCTGGTTTTGGTATCAGGGTGATGGTGGCCTCGTAGAATGAGTTTGGGAGTGTTCCTCCCTCTGCTATATTTTGGAAGAGTTTGAGAAGGATGGGTGTTAGCTCTTCTCTAAATGTTTGATAGAATTCACCTGTGAAGCCATCTGGTCCTGGACTTTTGTTTGTTGGAAGATTTTTAATCACAGTTTCAATTTCATTACTTGTGATTGGTCTGTTCATATTTTCTATTTCTTCCTGGTTCAGTCTTCTAAGGTTATGCCTTTCTAAGAATTTGTCCATTTCTTCCGGGTTGTCCATTTTATTGACATAGAGTTGCTTGCAGTAGTCTCTTATGACTCTGTATTTCTGTGGTGTCTGTTTTAACTTCCCCCTTTTCATTTCTAATTTTATTGATTTGAGTCCTCTCCCTCTTTTTCTTGATGAGTCTGGCTAAAGGTTTAGCAATTTTGTTTATCTTCTCAAAGAACCAGCTTTTAGTTTTATTGATCTTTGCTATTGTTTTCTGTTTCTATTTCATTTATTTCTGCTCTGATCTTTATGATTTCTTTCCTTCTACTAACTTTGGGTTTTGTTTGTTCTTCTTTCTCTAGTTCCTATAGGTGTAAGGTTAGATTGTTTATTTAAGATGTTTCTTCTTTCTTGAGGTAGGATTGTAGTGCTATAAACTTCCCTCTTAGAACTGCTTTTGCTGCATCCCATAGGTTATGGATCATCTTGTTTTCATTGTCATTTGTCTCTAGGTGTTTTTTGATTTCCTCTTTGATTTCTTCAGTGATCTCTTGGTTGTTTAGTAACGTATTGTTTAGCCTCCATGTGTTTGTGTTTTTTATGTATTTTTCCCTGTAATTGATTTCTAATTTCATAGCACTGTGGTCAGAAAAGATGCTTGATACGATTTCAATGTTCTTAAAATTACAGAGGCTTAATTTGTGACCCAAGATGTGATCTATCCTGGAGAATATCCCGTGTGCACTTGAGAAGAAGGTGTAATCTGCTGTTTTTGGACAGAATGTCCTATAAATATCGATTAAATCTGTCTGGTCTATTGTGTCATTTAAAGCTCATGTTTCCTTATTAATTTTCTGTCTGGATGATCTGTCCATTGGTGTAAGTGAGGTGTTAAAGTCCCCCACTATTATTGTGTTACTGTCGATTTCCTCTTTTATAGCTGTTAGCATTTGCCTTATGTATTGAGGTGGTCCTATGTTGGGTGCATATATATTTATAATTGTTATATCTTTTTCTTGGATTGATCCCTTGATCGTTATGTAGTGTCCTTCCTAGTCTCTTGTAACATTCTTTATTTTAAAGTCTATTTTATCTGATATGAGTATTGCTACTCCAGCTTTCTTTTGATTTCCATTTGCATGGAATATCTTTTTCCATCCCCTCACTTTCAGTCTGTATGTGTCCCTAGGTCTGAAGTTGGTGTCTTGTAGACAGCATATATATGGGTCTTGTTTTTGTATCCATGCAGCGAGCCTGTGTCTTTTGGTTGGAGCATTTAACCCATTCATGTTTAAGGTAATTATCGATATGTATGTTCCTATTACCATTTTCTTAATTGTCATGGGTTTGTTCTTGTATGTCCTTTTCTTCTCTTCTGTTTCCCACTTAGAGAAGTTCCTTTAGCATTTGTTGTAAAGCTGGTTTGGTGGTGCTGAATTCTCTTAGCTTTTGCTTGTCTGTAAAGCTTCTGATTTCTCCATTGAATCTGAATGAGATCCTGCCGGGTAGAGTAATCTTGGTTGTAGGTTTTTGCCTTTCATCACTTTAAATATATCATGCCACTCCCTTCTGGCTTGTATAGTTTCTGCTGAGAAATCAGCTGTTAACCTTATGGGAGTTCCCTCATATATTATTTGTCGTTTTCCCCTTGTTGCTTTCAATAATTTTTCTTTGTCTTTGATTTTTGTCAATTTGATTACTATGTGTCTCAGCATGTTTCTCCTTGGGTTTATCCTGCCTGGGACTCTCTGCGCTTCCTGGACTTGGGTGGCTATTTCCTTTCCAGTGTTAAGGAAGTTTTCGACTATGATCTCTTCAAATATTTTCTTGGGTCTTTCCTCTCTCTCTTTTCCTTCTGGGACCCCAATAATGTGAATGTTGGTGTGTTTAATGTTGTCCCAGAGGTCTCTTAGGCTGTCTTCATTTCTTTTCCTTCTTTTTTCTTCATTCTGTTCCACAACAGTGAATTCCACCATTCTGTCTTCCAGGTCACTTAGCCATTCTTCTGCCTCAGTTTTTCTGCTATTGATTCCTTCTAGTTTATTTTTCATTTCAGTTATTGTATTGTTCATTTCTGTTTGTTTGTTCTTTAATTCATCTAGGTGTTTGTTCTTTAATTCTTCTAGGTCTTTGTTAAACATTTCTTGCATCTTCTCAATCTTTGCCTCCATTCTTTTTCCGAGGTCCTGGATCATCTTCACTATCATTATTCTGAATTCTTTTTCTGGAAGGTTGCCTATCTCCACTTCATTTTAGTTGTTTTTCTGGGGTTTATCTTGTTCCTTCATCTGGCGCATAGCCCTCTGCCTTTTCATCTTGTCTATCTTTCTGTGAATGTGGTTTTCGTTCCACAGGCTGCAGGATTGTAGTTCTTCCAGCTTCTGCTGTCTGCCTTCTGGTGGATGAGGCTATCTAAGAGGCTTGTGCAAGCTTCCTGATGGGAGGGACTGGTGGTAGGTAGAGCTGGGTGTTGCTCTGGTGGGCAGAACTCAGTAAAACTTTAATCCACTTGTCTGCTGATGGGTGGGGCAGAGTTCCCTCCCTGTTGGTTGTTTGGCCTGAGGCAACCCAGCACTGGAGCCTACCCGGGCTCTTTGGTGGGGCTAATGGTGGACTCCGGGAGGGCTCATGCCAAGGAGTACTTCCCAGAACTTCTGCTGCCAGTGTCCTTGTCCCCATAGTGAGCCACAGCCACCCCCCGCCTCTGCAAGAGCCCCTTCAACACTAGCAGGTAGGTCTGGTTCAGTCTCCTGTGGGGTCCCTGCTCCTTCCCCGGGTCCTGATGCACACACTCCTTTTGTGTGTGCCCTCCAGGAGTGAAGTCTCTGTTTCCCCCAGTCCTGTCGAAGTCCTGCATCAAATCTCCATTTTGCTTTGTTTTAAATGAGCGAACTTACAATAATGGAAAGAGTCGGGTTGGCTGAGCACCATCAGGTGGGTCCACGGTGCTGGAGCATCACCTTGCCTGGCACCTGAGCGGAGTGTGCAGAGCATCAGGACGCAGACAGGGCTGCGTGTGAAGGGCCAGACCTCCTCCCTGGTGACCCAGCGTTCGGCACGAAATGCAAAATGGTTTAACATTGCTCTCCTCTCTCACTGTGTGTTCAAAGAGGCAAGCAGGGCCCCGCTTATCTCGGGCAGCAGTGGCACGGACCCCAGGAGGGGACTTGGCTTTGCAGTGTCTCGGGTGGGCGTTCAGACGCCAGCACCGTGCTGCCCTAACTGTGTGGCCTCAGCAGGTCCTTGATGCCTCCTGAGCCTCGGTGTTTTCATCTGTAAAAGGGAGGTAACGCACCACCTGCAGAGTTTATCATGACGGGGTCCCACGTGGGCACCTATGCTGGTGGGGAGATGATGGGAATCCTTCAGTGGAAGGAAATGTTACTGAAGCAAATCAGAAGTAAAAAGTAAACTTTGGTGAATATCTTCTGTAAGATGTGAACATTGTTAAACATGACCTTTGGGCATGTGGAGGATGTTAATTTGCACAGTTGAGAAAGGAGATCTGAGAACAGGTGATCACAAGAGGGAAGCAAATGTGGAGGCTGAGTCAGTGTTGTTGGTGAAAATAAAAACCTAGTTTCTAAGGTATTTGGCACATAAGTAGATGGAAACTGTGTAGTTTCTATTCATTGGGCACTTGATGTGATCCAGGTCTTTCTATAGGCCTAAAAAGTGGGGTTAATTCACAACTAATTCTGCTGATATGAATTCTATAGTTTTAAAAAATATATAGCTCAAAGTATGATTATAACTGTAGAAAGAAAATACAATCCAGTGTACATAATGGAAGAAAATAATTTATGTGTTTGCAGTAATTATCTTTAAGTAGTAGGATGAAAGTGGTTTTGTCCTTTCCTACTTTTCTGTATCATGTAGCTTCTCAACAGTGATCCTATTCACTTAAAAGTATTTAAGAAATGTTTATTGATTTGGAAAAGAAAGGCCCTGTCCAGAGGTAACTAGCTCACCGGCCTCATTAAAGAAAAATGCTCCCCTGTATGGTGGGTGCACGCAGGGTCTGCGGCGAAGCAGGGATGCAGCTCAGAGACATTACCACCTTCATGTCAGGCATGAGGGACCGGCACAGGAGAGCCTGGCTTGACAACCAGCAGACATCCTTCCTGTGCTGGGAAGAGGAGGCCGAGGCAGTATGGGTTGAATCGTGGCCCCCAGATTCCTGTGTTGAAGCCCCAACTCCCAGGACCTCAGGATGTAACTATATTTGGAAATAGGGTCTTTACAGAAGTTGTCAAGCGACAAGCTGCTTGCAAGCGACGTAGTGAAGAGACCCACTTCGCTTGGTCGCCGACAACCTGGGAGAGGCAGCCCTGTGACACCTGCTTGGTACCAGCAGGTCCTGAGTGTCCCACGCCTAGGCACACCTAGGTCAGTACGTGAAGGGGTCCTGTCTCTGGACTCGGCACCCGTGGGGCTCACTCACAGCCAGCTCGCCGTCGAGCCTGGAAAGAGCAGTGCTCGCAAAGCACCGTGGCTGCCTGTGCACATCCTCAGATTCCGCGAACTCCCGTGCCGTGTAAATGGGAGCAAAGAGTTTGCAGCACTTACACCAAACAGACCCCAGTATGTACAGTGGCTCGAACACAATAGAAACGGACTCACCACACCACCCAGCCAGTGCACCCACCCTCGGGCGTTCATCCCTACGTCACGCTGAGCCTGTGCACACGCGTTGGTGGCTGTTGATTCGCCATCACTGAAGCTGGAGGCTGTCCAAAGGTGCCCCCGTGGGCGACGGTGAAACAAGCCTGTCCCCGAGCCCTGGAGCTCTGCCCCCGGCCGAAAGGAGTCAACTGGATGCTCCTCCAGGGAGTTAGGCTGAAGAAGAAAGGTCAGGTGCGGGGTGTTCCACTTACAGAACATTCCTGAGGTGACCAAATCGTAGCGCTGGAGAGAGGATGCCTGTTTCCAGGATCAGGGAAGGGGGGAGGGGTCGGCGTGGGAGGGGATATCCTGAGAGACCACGTTACGGATCTCGGCTCTCGATGTGGTGGCGCTGACAGGAAGCTGCGCACGGGATGATGCTGCATAGAGCTGCGTGCGCGCGTGCACACGGATGTGCAGAACAGGAGAAAACGGAGGACTCTATGGACCTGATCACTGCCAACCTCCTGGAATTGATACCGTGTGGCAGTTATGCAAGGGACGGACCTATACACGTCTTTGCAGCTTTCTGTGAATCAGTCATTATTTCAAAGCAAAACGTTAAGATAATAAACGAGAAGGGGAGAGGGCTCTGCCAGGATGGAGAGCAGGAGTGGGAAGATGATTTTCTGTTTTTTTATTGAGGTGAACCACGCATAAGCCTCAGGTCACCTGATTGTAGGGGCGCAGCTCTGAATCTCTGCACAGGACGCGCCCACGTGACCCCTCGCCCTGAAGGGTCCTTCTTGCCCTTTTGCTTTCACTGCCGTGCCCCTCAGAGGCACCCGGCACCCCGGCTGATGCAGGACCACAGACACCTCCCTGGTCCTAGCAGAGAAGGTCCTCGTTCACCGTTACAGCTCCGATTTTATTTATAATCTTCAATCCATCTCTTACCGATGAACACTTAGTTTCCAGTCATTGGCTAATCCGCACGGTGCTGCAATGGATAACCCTTTGCCTACATTTTACACGCGGGGAAGTATATCTTTAGGGTAAATTCCCAGAGGCAGGACGACATCTGAAACGTTCACAGCTGCTGCTGACTCACCCTCACCTGCCCTCCCCAACAGTGTGTGTGCGGGTCTCCCAGCCCACAGCGCCTGCCGACCAAATTCTGGATGTCTGTCGCGCTCGTTAGTGAAATACGGCATCTCAGTAGCTGAGCGTCTTCTCATCACTTAGGGGCCACTTGTTTCCCTTTTCTGTGGCCCAACTTGTTCGTTTCCTTTGCCCATTTTTCTTCCAGGTCTGTGGTCTTTTTCTTAACGATTTGTAATACTTTACGTAGTAGGGAAAGTGGTCCTTTGTGATCTAAGTTGCATTTCTCTTAACTACTGTTGAATTTATTAGTCTTAGTTCATTCTTCCCAGCCCAGGCTATACAGAACCTTGCCCACGATTTAGTCTAGTATTCGCGTGGTTTCTTTTGTTTACATTTAATTTTTTGGTCCATTTGGAGTCCCTTCCAGTGCGTGGTATGATATGTGAACCCAAACGTGTTTTTACAGTTGGTTCTGCAGTTCCCCCAACACTGTTTACTGGAAAACACACCTTCTCCTGGACGTGAACTCTTCACATCTGAGTTGCCGTCTCTGCACCCTGGTCTCTGTGCCACCTGCATGTCTGGCTCTCCCAGCCTCGTCTTCAGGCTGCTTAATTCCGAGGCTTCATGTTCCTGTCCTGCTGGGCTGGGGCCCCTTCCTCGCTCTTCTTTTCATTATTTCCCAACTGTTACTTATTTTTTCTTATGAACTTTGAAATTAACTTGTTTGGCTTAACAAGCATTGAGGTGTTGAGACTTTTCATTCAAGCAGCTGCGTCTTTCTGTTCTTCAGCCGTGTCTTAAAGCTTCCCTCACGCCAGTACTCCTGCTTCTTGAGTTTGTTTCTACTTTTTGTTGTTGTCGTGGCTGCTGCTGCCACTGTTCTTTTGTGATGACAAACAAGGGTCTTTTTCTTCCATTTATTCTCTAATTTGTTTCTATCTATGATGGATATTGATTTTCCGGTATATAAACAAGACAACTGATCTGAACTCTTCAAAAATGACAGTATCATGAAAGCCAAAAAAAAAAAAAGCAAATCAAACAGATGGGGGAACAGCTCCAACTAAAAGGAAACAGAGGTACCAGGGCAAGTTCACGTGATGTACGATCTTGTTTGGGGACGGTTGGGGACATTGTGTGTGAGCTGTGTGACTAGGTGTGGGCACCGAGTCAAGGGTGTGTTGCTTGGGTTGGTCACAGTGTTGGCGTTTTGCAGGAGGACGTCCTCGTTCCTGATCAATGTGGAGAGCCGGGTGGGGGACCGCGAGTCTGCAGTTCGCTGCCCAGGGATTTAGTGACAAATGAGAACAAGACGGAACTGCGCGCACACGCGCACACACACGAGGCAGACGTGGAAACGTGAACCATCGGTGAACGTAGAGCGCTTACGCTGTTACTCTTTCAGCTTCTCTGCAAGTCTGACCATTTTCCGAAGTTGGGGCACAAAGAAAATCCATGTAAGATGCTTGGCATGTAGAGAATGGTCTGCGGGGACCAATCACCATGTTGGTTCACCCCCCCCAGGAGGACCGGAATTCTGGGTAGAATAAGAGGGTTTTAATCTACCCTCTTTCCTCCCATCCCTGCTTCCCTAAAGTCCCCGGTGAGTGTAGCCTCGGGGCGCCTCTCAGCTCACAGATGACACAGTCTCTCCAGCCACAAGAATCACTTCATTTCTGTGCCAGAAAGGTCCTGGTCAACCACCTTTCAAACTTTACTGCAAAGGGTGCCCAGCATGGGGCGGACCTCCCCAGCTGCAAAGGCAGCGGGGCCCAGGCAGCTGTCACAGAAGCAGGAGGACATCCAGCTGAATTCCCTCAAAACCCACGAAGAAACATGCTCTTCTGATGCGACTTTGCCACATAAATGAGAAGAGTCTCGTTGCTTTTTTGAAGAGAGAGAACAGTTTAGGGGGAAAGCATGAGCTAACAAAGTACAGAAGCTACTGCCGATAAAGATGGCTTCTGCCCCAAACTGCACTGTTGGCGTAATCCGAGGGAGGGGCAGACTGAAAAGTACCGTCCCTCATATTCAAAAGCTTCGTTCCACAGTGGTTCTCGCAACAAACCCGAGTGCGTCTTTCCTCTGCCTCCCGGGCTATCCCTCGGCCCCTTCCAGGAGCTCAGCTCCCCCCCTCCCCCCCCCCCCCCGGGTCCCTCCAGCGCGGGCCAGTAACTGGGCCACGAGCCACAGATGCTGTCGCCGTGGGAACCTGCGAGGAGAGCCAGGGGTGTGGGTGTGTGGCCGCAGCGCCCCACGCGTCCTGCACAGCCACCAGGGCTCTGCTCAAACGTCCTTGAAAAGGCGCCGGCAGGTTCCCGGACTCCGACACCTGCTGGTTCACACCTGGGAGGCAGGTGCCTAGGCCCTCACCTGGGCAGAGGGGACAGGAGCGGGGGAGGGGCGACGGTGGCCTCCACGCTCCCCTCTGTGTGCACAGGACACTGCCCCCTCCCCCAGGCCGGGGCAGATGGCAGAGGGGTGGAGCTGAGCTTTCTACTGAGCTACGTTCTCACAGTCAGGATGTGGAATTTTCCTGAGTTCCTAAGGACCCAAACTTGGCCCCCGACGCCCCCATCTAGCAGGGAGTGTTTTATTCTCCCATGCAGGTTAGCTTTCTACACCTGTCAGCAAAGGCCTTGTTCTCAGGAAGACGATCGGATTGACAGGCTTTCGCACCCGCCGAGTTTCAAACGAAGTCAGAGTCCAAGCGAAGGGCCGCGCTGCGGCACATCGATGGGCCTCCAGGGCAGCTCCGTGAGGGGGTCCGGCCGCTCAGCCCGCAGGTTCTGTTCCACGGGACCCAGGAGGGACGTGCAGGGCTTCGGCAGCTGTCACGCTGGGCTGTCAGCTCCATGCCTTCTGCCGTCCGTCCCTCCTCCGCCTGCTGGTCCCCTCCCGAGCCCAGGATCAGCACAAGAGATGGAGGCTCCCCGTGTACGAAGAAAGGCGGCCAGCGCTCGCGGGGAGCCTCCTGGAGGAAGCACCCATGCGTGTGCCTTTGGGCAGCAGCCTTGGGCGTGCTCCAGCACTGGGACCATTTCTCCATCTTCCGTCCCCTTCCAGCCCTGCCCAGGAGCAGGTGGGAAGTCCTGCAGGCTCACGTTAAGTAAAGGTGTATAGGGCTTGGGCAGCAGGAACCTCTCGTGTCCCCACCCGAGGACGGAGAGCCAGGGGAGAAAGAGGAGACGGGGTGGTGGGGCAATTTTGTCCTTAATGTGTTGCATCACTAAAGACCCTGTGAGATGCCGCCAATTCTAACCTCAGTGGTGTGTGACAAAGAGTATCATCCCGTCTGAGAGAGACGGCAGGTCCCAGGTGAACCGGTGATGTGAGCGCCCTCCACCTCCCCGACCCCGGGGCAGCTTACCCTCCCCCCGGCAGGCCGGCCTGCTGCCGTCCTCCCCCTCGTCCACAGGCCCGGCTCCCGGCTCCGGGCAGGGCTGTTCTGGGTGGGTGCACGCCACCCCCCTCCCCGGGAGGCAGGGACAGGAAATGAGCACATCCCCGCAGGAGGACCCCGGTCCCGGAGACCGAAGGAGGGAGGCCGCCGGGCCTCCGCTCTTCCCTGGCCTCCCTGCCTCTCCTCCCGCTTCCCCGCTGCCCACCCGTGGAGGGGGGGCCCTTCCTGCTGCAGGACTAGGTTCCCAACATGGGTCCCTCATCTGCTTCCGAACATGCAGAGCTGGTGACCTAACCCCCCGCTGGGAGCATCCCTGGGACGAAGGTCCCATGGTCACCTGCACCAGCTTCCCTCACCTTAGCTCCTGCCCCCGCCTTCCACGCTAGATGCCCCGTCCGTGTCTCCTGGCACCCGGTGCCACCCCTGGAATCTCCTCGTTTACCCTCTGCTGACTGCACCAGGCCGCCCCTTCTCGCGGGGAGGGAATTTCTCATTCAGCTTCATGCAGCTATTTCCTGGGTGACTCTCACCCTGCTCCCTTTGCCCGTGGTGGTGGGTCCTTGGTAAATGTCCGTGGAGTGACTGGTGGCCGAGTGGCTGAGTCATTGCTGCACCTGGTCATCCCCACCTGCGCGGGCATCACAGGCCAGGCTGGATTCTGATGAAAGCATGGTGGAGAAAGCCCTGTCCTTGCAGGGTCAGAGCACACGGGACAGTGAAAACACGCAGCTGTCAGTCCGGAGCCGAGTGTTCTGTGCTGGGGCTACCGCGGAGATACAGGGAGGGAGGGGTGGACGCAGGGGGCTGGTCCAGGAAGGTACGTGGGCTTGTTCTGAGGGTCAAGGGACGGTGTGAATTTGGGTCAGAGGAAACCAGAGATGAGGGGCCACATCTGGGAAGAACCTCAGAGGCTGCTCAGCTGCCTCTCCTGGGATCCGAATCTGGACACTCGCACCGTCATCGAATTAAGCAGAAGGAGAGACCCTCGTGGGCTCAGGATCTCGGCAGCTGGGCAGAGTGGGGCTCTGGCGGTGCAGCCGTGACCCCAGGACAAGGGGCTGATAAAAAAAGCGCCCTGACTGCCCGGGATGACGTAACGGCCACCGCAGCTTCCTTCTCCTCACCGCCATCCCCACCTACTTCCCCTGGACACTGCAGCAAACATTACCTTCTCGACGGAGCCTTCGGAAACCTCCTCGTCCTCCTGCGGTTCCCCCATCGTTACTGCTCTCACTTACCTTTGTGCCGCTTTGTAATTGTGTCTGTGATGGGCTGTACTTTGATTCTTTTCAGCTTATAAGCTCATTGAGGTCAGGAGCTCGTTTTCTGTTTTTCTCCCGTGATGGTTCCCGGCACCTCCCTGCAGCCCACCTTCCACCCACACTCCGTAGGAGCTCTGCTTCCCTCTTGGCCCACGATCGGTTTTATTATCGTGCTCTCTCTGTCTGTCTGTCCCTCGATTGTCATTTCCTTAAAGGTCGAGTCTTATTTATCTTTACATCCTCAGGGCTTAGGAAAGTTCCTGCAACTCACGGATGTTCAGTGTTCGTATCTATCAAACAAAAGAGCAAATGAATCAGTGAACAAACAACAGCAAACCTAACCTTCCCAGGGCGCGATGGGATTTATCAGTGACGGTTCAGCCAAAGAAACAGAAACCGTTCTGGGCCCCATAAGAGAGCTGAGCGGCTTCAGTCACGGGGCTGGTAGAAGGGCCCCAGGCTGGACCTCCAGGCAGGACCCGTGGACCCTGGAGAGGTGGCCTCCCAGCAGCCTTCATTACAGTCATGAAAATGGGGGATCAGGTGCCCCCAGAACCCCAGGGTCAAGGACTCGGCCAGGATGGGGAAGCCGCCTGACCTCAGGGCCGCACCGAGGCCTCTCAACCCGCAAAGCCGGTGACAACCTAAGGCTGGATGTTCCCGCCATGGCCTCCATCACAAACCCCACTCCACACGCTCCACAGACGAGCACGTGGACACAGCAGCCCGGCTGGGGGGCATCCCGCCCATGCAGCTTTCTAGGAAGCAGGAAGTGGTCCAGCAGCAAGAAGATGGGTTCCTTCCGCCATCCCCCAGTCAGAGCCCCTCGGTGGGAAATGTGATCGACATTCGGGGTCCCAGCTGCAGAGAGGTCAGGAGGGGCGAGCTGCCCGCCTCCCCAGGAGAGGAGGAGAGGAGGCTGCGTGGGGAGCGCCATGTCCCACCGTGTCCGACCCTCTACCTGAGCAGTCTCCGTGTAGCTCGACCTGGAACGTCCCAAAGGACAACGTCCCAAAGGACAAGGGGCTTGGTTCTTCCGACGCTGCATCTGGATTCTTCAGCAACATCAGTGAGTAAACAGGGCTTAAGTCCTAGGGATTCAGATTCCAGTTGTGGCAACACCAGGATCCTCACAAAGGGTCCAGCATCCGCCCCTCCCGACAGCGCTGGACCACAAGCAGCCTCCCTCTCACTGCGCGGGGGTTTTGAGTTTTTAGGTTTTCGGGGCGGTGGGGGCCGCCCGCATGCAGGATCTAGTTCCCCAGCTGCGGATCGAACCCATGCCGTCTGCACTGGGAATGCGGAGTCGTAACCACTGGACCGTCAGGGAGGCCCCCTCACTCCACGGTTGTTCAGTGTGTCAGCCAGACCCTGCCCTCTTCCTTCCACCACCCCTGTTGCATTCTCCTCTCTGGAGTGGTCCCCGTGACCCATCCAAACAAACAGCGAAACCAAGAGTCGTTTCTGAGCTTCTGACCCCAGATGGAGAGGGGCCAGCTTGTGCGGTTCGGTGCTGCCTGCCCGGAGGGTTTTCTGCTGCCCCGTCTGGCGCCTGCTCTCGCTGGAGCCCGTGGGAATCTCACGCTCCTGCCCGCGACAGAACTTGGCGCCACAGGTTAGTATTCTGGTTGGACACAGCCTCCGGCACACAACCTGACCCCTCGCTGCGGTCGGCGTTTCATTGTTCCCCAGAAATCCAAACCCAAGCTCATTCATTCCTCCAGTGCTCCCCGGGACCATCTCCTCATGGGGCCTGAGGCTCTGAGCAAATACTCACGTTTTCTTTTTTCACTTTTCGGTCTCTACCTGCCATCTAAAGAAGTCTGTTGGCCTTGGGTGGAAATCTGAGTGCACCTGGAAGGAGCTGTCTTAGCCCAGGCCTTATGAGAGTCCTTGAAATCTAAGCAGTGACTTTCAGCCGTGTGTATTTTCAGGGCTTGGTGAGTTATTTGGAGGCTGGTCTCTGGCGGTCTGGTCACTGGTGATAAAGCAGGACCACGTGTGGCCGGGCATCCAGGACAGGCCACGACCACAGGACAGGCCCTTGGGTCTGCGAGGCCACTGTGGCCCCCAGCCCCGCCGTGGAACTGTCCTTCTCCTGTGGAAGGAGACCCAGTTTCCTGGGGAAACTGCCTGGAAGGGCAGGAGGCAGTGACCGATCCCGCTTTGATTAGCATCCAGCACTTTTCTCCCCATCAGGTCCTGGGGAACAGAGCAGCGTTGAAGCAGCCTGTGTTTGTCCCTACGTTCGCCATGTGCATCTTGGTGGAAAGCCCTGCTCACACGGAGGGAAAGATCCCTCCACCAGCCGCCCACCCAGAGCCAGGAGCCAGTCCTTCTCAGCCTGGTGGACGCCCCAGTTCCCCTCCCAACACCCTAGTCCTTGGGCTTCTCATGCGGGTCCCATCTGTCTCCCCTGCCCCCGTCTCCCTCGCCTCCAGAGGGTCCTCCTTGTCTTCAGGGCCCCGAGGTGGCCTCCCCCCTGCTCTGAGCCCACTGCCCCGGGCCCCTCGCTCTGGGTGGGGCACAGCGTGTCTCACAGCTCTTCAGGTCTTGCCCAAATATTTATTCCACTGATGAAAACCTGAGAACCAGGGACTTCCCTGGTGGCGCAGTGGTTGGGAGTCCGTCTGCCAATGCAGAGGACACGGATTTGAGCCCTGGCCCGGGAAGATCCCACATGCCGCGGAGCAGCTGAGCCCGCGTGCCACAACTGCTGAGCCTGCGCTCTAGAGCCCGCGAGCCACAACTTCTGATCCCATGCGCCACAACTACTGAAGCCTGCGCACCCTAGAACCCATGCTCCACAGCAAGAGAAGCCACCGCAATGAGAAGCCCGGGCACCGCAACGAAGAGTGGCCCCCACTCGCCACAACTAGAGAAAGTCTGCGCACAGCAACAAAGACCCAACACAGCCAAGAATAAATAAATTAAAAACAAAAAACCCGAGAACCAGACAGAGAGCTTCCGAAGGCCCAAGATCTAGTGACTGTCAGATCATCATCACCAGTCACCTAATCTTTGCATTTATTCTTGGAGAGCAGGCCTGTTCTGTTAAAACAACAACAAAAGGGTGCTATTTACCGATGCACATCAGAGCCCATGTGACGCTCACAACAAGGAGATCGTCCATTTATTCAGATGAGAAAACCAAAGCCGAGAAGTTAAGGAACTCGCCTGGTCACCCAGGCACCACGGGCACAGTCCTCTGGCCAACTCGCTAGGGTCTGAGGGTCCTTGCTGAGAGCCCACCGTGCACACTCTCGTGGGTGTTCCCCAGGTGCTGCCCTGGCGGTCACGCTGTGTCCCCGGCCCCGGGAGGACAGAGTCCACGCTCTCCTGTTCAGGATCCTACGATCGCCTCCCAACTTGCTCGAGATTCAAGCAGAAGCTCCCGCAGACCTGAGCACTCTCCCCGCTCCTTCTGCTCCAGGAAACTGGCTCCCGTGATTCCTAGACTACCCCGAGCTCTCTCCCATCGCGTCTTCTGTTCACCATGCTCACTCTTCCAGAAAGTTCTGCTTGAGTGTCCTCTTATCCCCGAGACCTGCCCTGACCAACCGAGAATCCTTCTCCCCTTAACTCTGCTTTGTCTTCGCAAAGCGTGGACCACCATTTAGCGTCGGCATGTAATCCTCTTATCTGTTAGTTTCCTGTCTGTTTCCCCGGCTACACCTCCAGAACCCAGATTACTGACTGGTAAGCAGCTCTCAATAAATATGTGTTGAATCGATGAAAACCCGAGCTGCTTTCACTCCAATGACCCTCAGCTGAGAAAAATAAATCCATTAATTCTCCCAGATCTTAAGCCCGTCTCTTGTTTCTACGGTAAAATAGGAACAATGCTACAAACACAAGCGTCTCCTTCATGAAAATAATGATCACTACAGGTGTCTCAAGCGTGGCTTTGGAGGAAATATAAAATACATCTTTTCCCTGCTACGGAGCTCCGCCACAAAGATGGGAACGCACGCCGGCCCTGGTGCACCTGCACCTGCACAGGTCACCGCGGCAGCTCTACGTGGGTCTTTAAATGTAAGTTGAAGGAAATGAAAGCTTCAGGAGCTCAGTTGCTTCCCCACAGGTCGAGGGCTAAGTAGCCACAGGGGCTGGTGGTCACGGCGGTGGACAGTCAGACACAGGACGTTGCCATCAGCACAGAAAGAAAACAGAGAAATAAAGCTACGTAGGATGGATCTGAGCATCAACGTCTGGAAAGTACCTTCAGTCGTCCCAAGGCCGTCCCGCGGGTGCCCAGACGTAATAAGCAGGATTTATTTCCGTGCCCTGTAATCACGAGTGCCGGCGGGGGGAACGGAGCCGCCAGAGGGATTTGGCGGGGGGGATGTTTCCCTTCTGTATTTCGTTACCTCGGAACGTGCGGGAATGAACCTGCTTTTCCCTGGCTCTCACGTCTTGGAAAGGGATTTGCAGACATGAAGTCACGCAGGCTGCCGGACCGCCTCTTGTTCCACGGTCGCCGCTGGACCGCGAGCTGTGAACGTGAGCCTGCGTCCTGGCACCGGCCGCCTCGCGGCCCCATGTCTCTGGCCCCACAATGCAGAGCTGATGCGCCCTCAGCGGGCTTGACGCCCACGCTGAGATAAGCGACCCAGTGTGGATTTGAGGACACGCGGGGGGGAAATGCCGAATAAAGTTACCAGCTGCTGCCCTGAATCTCCTGGCCTCGGTCTCCACGATGATGAGTGTGGTGTTATTTGGGTTGAGTTGTCTACAGGACTCTGGGTGTAAAACGATGGAGAAGTAAATCAGTTCCGCCTGCAGTTCTCCTCCTGGTAGGGACGTCACTCCCTTCCCGCCCACACGTGGTCCCTCAGCAGGTCATGGCATCTCTCCTCCCAAGGGCACTTTGACCTATGTGTCCTCTCCCTCCCAACTGTCACCTCCCCAGACCCCGTCACTGGCTCAAGTGCAGGAGCCCCTCACTGTTTCCTGCCATCGAATCTGTCCTGCACGGCATGAGAAGCCCTTATATCTGCACTGGGTCACGTCACTGCTTCAACACCCTCCACCATTTTATAAGCAGCTTTGATTGCCGTCTAAGGTGCATATGGAGAGGTACCCAGCTCAGGATGAAGCCCGATGAACTGCCACAAGGTGAACTGCCCACAGCCTGTAAGCAGCCCCCAGACTTGGAACCAGAAACGTCCAGGCACCACCCCTGCCCACATCCTAACTCCAGACATCGTGGGCTGGGCTGCCTGCTTTTCAACTTTCTACAGGTGGATGCACAGCATGAATTCTTTTGATCTTGGCTTATTTGGGTCAAGATGATGTTTGAGATTCATTCATGCTGGCCTGTGTAGTAGCAGTTCATTCCATTCCATCTTTTTGCCATTGGCGGTGGTCTGAAGTACTCAGCACCCAGCTCATCGAGGGCCTTTAGTGATATTTACTGAATGATTATTGAGTATTAATAATATCTATTAAAAGCTTTGCTCGAGACAGTAGGGCTCTAAAGCTCCGAAGCGGTACGCTTGTGGCCATCACAGCTCTCTTTCCAGAATGACTTCAAACTAGCAAGGACTTTAATTCAGATTTCATTTTAGGAAAAGAATGTACCACACCTACGAGATCACTCTTTGGCCCATGCAGCACTGGGACAGTGAGAAATGAAGGCCCCGGGTCCCCTAGAGCTGCTCCAGAAAGCCAGCACAGGGCACTTCCTCGCCTTGGATCCCCCATCCCCAGGTGGTCTCTCCCAGGAGGTTGGTTTATTTCATTTATTTCAACGGCTTTATGCTCCCAGAAAAGAGACTTCATCTTCTGCACCTAAATAACTTTGATATGGACTGAAATTCTCCAAACGCAAACGTAATCCCATCGGGCAGAGACACTGACCCCGGTGCTCCTTTCCAGGCGTGCTGCCTGCTTTGTACACATGCATCAGAAATAGCATTTTGCATAAGTGGTTTTATTCGGGCGATTACTGAGAAAAAAACCCTCTCTATCGCAGCACCCCCTCAGTGGGTAATTGACAAGTGCTCACTTCTGCAAAAGAAAATGTAAATCTCAAACAAACTGTAGAGATGCATGGAAACATAGAGCATACTTTGACTAAAATGCACAACTATTCCTTGGAAAGACGTTCAATCTTTTGCTATGTTAATACCTTTAACCTTTTCAGAAGGACCAAATCGTTGTCTTTTTACAACCACTGCAACTACTGATTCGCCCAGGAGCATCCTCAGAAAGATGCATGAGATTCAACGGAGTGTACGTCAAACCCCTGCCAAAGTCCCGCTGGGTCCTTAGAACTATTAACACAACATGCGGGGTTAATTTAGGCTGATGCCGGGGGTGGGGATATACCTTCTGTCTGAAAAACAATAGGATTGGACAAAAAATAAATGAAGTCAGCACACTTTTTTATTTCTTGACAAGCTGAGCCGCTAGAGTCCAGCTTAACAGTGAAAAATTCTCCAGCCCAACAAGGAGCTTTGTTAGGTGAATAGAGAAGGGCTTCCTAAGAGGTCACAGGTGACACTTGTAAAGGAAAGCCGGAGAGGAAGGCCCTGTCCCCGTAGCCTGTCGCACCAGTGTCGCCACCTCCCTGACTCGGTCTCGCTGCCTTTGCTGGTTGAGCCTCTGTTATGGACTGAATCACGTCCCACAAGGGATGTGTTGAAGCCTAGCCCCCAGGACCTGAGCGTGTGACCTTAGCCTTTGGAGGTATAATTAGTTGAGGTCGTACTGGAGCAGGAAGGACCCTAACCCAACATGACTGGTGTCCTTCTACCAGGAGGACAAGAGGCGAAGACAGACACAGAGGGGAGAAGACCATGTAACAGAGGAGGCAGAGACTGGGCTGACGCAGCGGCATGCCCAGAAACGCCCAGAACTGGCAGCTGCCCGGAAGCAGGAAGGAGTCCACCCAGAGCCTCCGAGGGGCAAGGCCCTGTTGGCACCTTGGCTTCAGACATCTGGCCTCCAGGACAGCGAGAGAATACATTTCTGTTGTTCTAAGCCACCCAGTGTGTGGTACTTTGTCCCAACAGCCCCTGGACATGGATATACTGTCCCATGTCAGCCGTCCCAGGGGAGAAGAGGGAGCTGTCCCAGCCCCCCACGTGGACGTGAGCACGCAGGCTCATGGCTGCAGGTCCCACTCTTACAACCACGTAAAGTCACGTGTGTGTGAACAAAGGTTCGAAAGGAACACGTAAAGTGATCGGTATTCAGAGTGGTAGAATTAAGTGTTTCTTTTCTTTTCTCTAATCCTCTGAAGTTTTTAATGCTGTTATATCTCTTAAATTTTCGTCAAGGTTAATTTTTTAAAATTCCCAAGCTAAGTGGGTTTTCAGGCTTGATGAACCGCATTATTGCCTGAACACTCTGGAAATGCCTGCTTCCACTGGCATTGCTGGGGAAAGCCAAATCTGTAGGTTCTCTCAGCCCAGTCAGGAGCTATTATTTGTCCTGATAACTACGAGTTTTGGCACCTTCTTAAATTTTGTGCCGGGGGTAAGGGTCTCATTCCCCTGACCCAAGGCCCAGTCTGACCGAAAGCAAACTACAGATGAAAAACACAGAAGTAAAGGTAAGAGACTTAGAACTTTTGCTTCTGTGCTTTTCATCGGTAGTTTGTTCGTGATGGTTTTCTGATTACTTCTAAAGTATCTGCCCGTTCACCGATTCTCTCTTTAGCTCTCACGTGTCTTAAATCTATCCAGTGGGTTCTTAATTGAGTTCGTATATTTTTTTCCTCTGAATTCCTAAAAATTTCTTTTTCACTTTTTGTAGTTTCCAATTCCCTGCCCATTTTTTGAGCTTGGCTCTATCTCTTAAAACAGTAACGATAGTTATCATCTAGACCACGTCCAATGATTTTAGTATCTGGAGTCACTGTGGTTCTGTTTTCGGTCTCTTGTCTCTGCTCCTTCTCAGTCATGGTGCTGTTGCCTCTTGTGTCTGGTTATCTTTGACTGTGTGCTGGACACAGTGTTGTTGTTGCTGTTTTAAGCATCTGAGGAAATCGTCTGAGGCCTAGAGTGATGCTGTCTTCCGTTAGGGAAGATCTTTATTTGCTTCTGTAGCTCACTGGGGAGGGTAGCAGTCTGGGACCACCTTAAACCAAGTGCAAACCTTGAGGTTTTCTTGGCCACCTTGCTGGTATGAAACGGGGCTGCAGAACTGTGGGAAGACTGTCTACCTTGTCCTTTCTCCTGTGGTGAAGTCCCCCAGGGATGCCAGCCCAAAGTGGGGGTTCCTTTGTCAAAGTCTCCAGTTTGGTAAGCCCCAAAGTCCAGCTTTTTCTCTCGGCTCTGTGAGGCCACCAGAAGCATAGTTCAAATTTCAGCCATGGTTTTCTGATCAGTCATTTCCCATGAGATCCAAAGAGGCCCTTCCTGCCCGGTCTGTCTCTGGGTTCCAGCCCCCTCTCAGATTTTGGTCCAGTAATCTCTCACTATCTTGTTAATTCTTTGATGCTTTAAAAACTTGATTTTGTTTATTTTACATTCTTCCCACCTTGTTGGGCTATCCTCTGTAGGACATAGCAAATTATATAGTTACTATAGTTAATTGTATTAGTTATTATATTTGCTTTTATAATCTTATAAAATTATGTTTTGATTTTATAATATCATAATATTATAGCAAATTATCTAGTCTGCCATTTACTGGAAGTGGCAGTTCTTTCAATAAGAAACTCAAGTATGGATAAAGTTGTACTTATAAAATTTTCCGTCAAAAAAAAAAACCACTTTCTCTCAAAGCCCATCAAAAATTTGCCAAGTGATAGAGCTTCGCATGTGTTAAGTCATTTATTGTCACTACTACTATCTCTGATGTTATGTTATTATTATCTACATTTTGAAATGAAGAAGTCGTGGCCCAGAGACGTGGGATGACTTGACTGAGAACACACAATTAGTCGAGGGTAGAGCGTGATTTAGACCCAGGCCCTCCTAACTTCGTGGCCCATTTTCTTTGTCTCCACACTTGAGTCAGGATTGAAAATTGATATTTTAATCTGTGCTTCATGCAGCAAAAAAAAAGAGTTCTTCAGGAGATGAGTGGCAACCATGAACAGCCAGGAAATCAGTGGATAAAGTATGCTTTCACTGCATATTTTATACAAATTACTTCAACCATAAAATTTGACAGCTTGTAAATAATGGCTTAAGAAATCCAGAGAGAAGAGGAGTAAAATTAATTTAGAGGCTGATTGTCCCTGGTCTTTAACTGTAACCCCCAGTTCTCTGCTTCCCAACTCATAATGGCATTTCGTGGATATTCACTTCATTTCAATGCTCCTTTTCCTTCTCTCAGTGTCTAGACGATGGAGGAGTTATAACACAAATGTACATTTATTTTAGGAAGTATATAAGATGGAAAACAAGTTTACATTTTTTAAATCATGAAAAATAGTTTATATTTTAGCAAGTACAAAGCAGCATGGGGTGATAAGTAACTAGATATTAAATAATTAAGTGCTTAGATGCTAAACTAAGATTTGAAAAAATCTAACCCCCAAATAGCTCCTGAGTTATCTTAGAGGAACATTATAATGCACTTTTTAATCATTATTTTAAAATATAAAACAATCTTTTGTTCAACACACTGAATTTAAAACAAATTCCAGAAAAGTATCAGAAACAATAATTAAAAATTCTTATTAACTTCTGTTTGGGGATTGATTGCATGAGGTTGCCTCAAAAAAATACCTGACAGTATTTTATTCTATGAAACTATTCCAGTAAACATCAATCTAATAGGCAAATCTGAAATGTTGTGGAGTGGCACTTCCTTTTAAAGGGGTCCTTTGAAAATGCAGATCCTGCTTCAGTAGGTCTGGGATGGGACCTGAGATGCTGCACTTCTAACAGGCTCCCAGGTGATGTCCATGCTGTGGTCAGGGGGTATTTCATTTTCAAGATACAAAGTTAAGAAAGGTAGTTTTTGAATCACATAGAGGAGATGTGAGAAAAATCCAGTAATTGTACCAAAAAAAAAAAAAGTTCAGGGCTTCCCTGCTGGTGCAGTGGTTGAGAGTCCGCCTGCCGATGCAGGGGACGCGGGTTCGTGCCCCGGTCCGGGAGGATCCCGCATGCCGCAGAGCGGCTGGGCCCGTGAGCCATGGCCGCTGAGCCTGCGCGTCCGGAGCCTGTGCTCCGCAACGGGAGAGGCCACAATAGTGAGAGGCCCACGTACCGCCAAAAAAAAAAAAAAAAAAAAAAAGTTCAGTAATAGTCTAATTATTTTAAAACATAAGTAAATTTGTCTACAAAATTAGATAAGGCTTTTTTCTTAGCACTGCTCTTTTAATATTATATTTTAACACTACAAATGACTATCAGACTGGCATATGAAACACGCTTTTTCAGATTTTTTATTGATATGCAGAGCTTCAACAGTTTTTGAGAGAGCGTCCCATGGAGCCTCAAAGAAAAGACCTTGGTAAGTGTACACGTCATCAGAAGGGAGTGAGATAGCCGTGTGTGCGTGCGTGTGTGTGTGTGTGTGTGTGTGTGTATGGTGTACCTTCACATTTATAAAGACAGTAAAACAAATCTGTGTTTTTATGTCAAGTGGCAAAGAAAATAAATAGGGAAAGATGAAAACTAGATGTCCTCACAGGCAATACTATATTTATCCTAATCAATGAAAATTTTTCTTTTTTCAAAATCCTGAGTTCAGTGTGATACAGCGTGCTTTCTTTATTCCAGAGTGTAATCCACTTAAAATAGAGGACTCATAACTAAACATAGAAAGTCATCTTCTATTACAGAAAAAAATGCGTGGCCAGTGTCCAATGAGAGAGAGAGAGACAGAGGAAAGATAAAGACAGACGGACAGAAGGAGGAAGCAGGGAGAGGGAGAAAAAGAAGAAGAGAAAGGAGAAGAAGGAGGAGGAGGAGAGAGAGAGGAAGGAGGGAGTGAAGACAAGAAGAGAAGGGAAGAGAGGGAAGGGGGGAAAGAGTCTTTCAGTGGGTGTTTGGCTATGTTTTTTTTTTTATTCTCAAAAGGAGAGCATCCTTATTTATCATTATGCATAGAGATCCAGCTCTAATGTCTCCCCATGTACCTCTTATGAGGAGAAATGATCCCAAATGCCCTTGGGCAGCAGTATGAAAGATTACTCAATTTATGTTGCAATCAAAGCTCAGTTTGTAAAAATGGGCCAGATTCTTCACTCAGCATCCTATCCCTTGTCTTTAATGAAGCAAGCAGTCTTGAAGAGATCAAGAGACAGGTAGAGAAACAAGCTAACAACACAATGCAGGTAGAATACTTACTGTATCTTAAAAGAACACAGTAATTCCTCAACACAGCATAGTTTCTGACTAGAAGGTAAGAGGTGTTTCATCTTCAAGAAATCTGATAGGATTGGATTAAAAACTCACTGTTGGCAAAATATTCTGAAAATTCACAAACTCCCAATACTTCAGTTCACTTTGTAATCAAACATTATTACTCGCAACATTGTGTTGTGTTGTTTTGTTTTTAATTTTTTGCTTTATCTGGAAGTAAGAATTCAGTTTGTTGGAACTAGTGAAGCCAAAGATATGGATTCAATCTCCATATGGAGCTGTTAATGCTACACTAATGCTAAAGTTGCAGACTTACTTTTTAAACACTGAGTTATCTTCTAAGTAAATGATGAGAAAAAAAGAAAACATTTCACACGTCTGTGGCTCTTCACTTCTTCCTGTAGATGCTAGTTTCTACCAGGTTTCATGTCCTTTCACTCCAAAGAGTGTCCTTTAGCAGTTTTTATAGTGCAGGTCTGTTGGTCGTAAATACTGTCAGCATTCAATGATGTGAAAGCATCTCCTTTCAACCTTCTTTTCAAGGATATTTGTGCTTCGTATGGAATAACTGGGGGTTGGTAGTGTTGTTGTTGGGTTTTCTTTCATCATTTTAAAGGTACCCTTCCTTCATTTTCTGGTCCCCATTGTATTTCCTGAGGAGTCCATTTATAATCCTATACATGTGTCCTTTTTCTCCAGCTAATTTCATGATTTTCCCTTTATCTTTGTTTTCAGCAGTTTAGCTACAATGTGCCTAGACATGGTTGTTTTTATGTTTATCTTTCTGGGAGTCTGATGAGCTTCCTGGATCTATACGTCATGTTTTTCATCAAATTAAGCAGGTATCTGGCCATTATTTCCTCAAAAAAATGTTTATGCCTCAGTATCGCTTGCTTCCCCTTCTGACCTCCAATTATATGTATATTAGACCACTTGATAATGTCCACATGTCCCTGAGGCTCTTGATTTTTCTTTAATTTTTCTCTGTCTGTTCTTCAGGTTGGATCATTTTTGTTGATGTCTTCAAATTAGTTACTCTTCCTTCTAATATTTCCTGCCTGCTGTAAGCCTATCTTATGAATTTTTCTTTGCAGTTACTTTTGCAGTATAAGTTCCTTATACTTTTAAGTTCATAATTTCCATTTGATTCTTCTTTAGAATTTCCAAATCTTTGCTGAGATTCCCAATCTGTTCACTTATTAATACCATATTTTGCTTCGGTTCTTTGAACAGGTTTATGAAATCTTTGCAAAGTGCACCATCTGGGTCATCTTGGGATGGTTTCTATTGACTGCTTTTTCTCTTGACCATAGATCTCATTTTCCTATTTCCCCATATGTCTAGTACTTGTCTGTCTGTCTGCTTGTCTGTCTGTTTCCTCCAACCATATACAGCTGTTCAGTTGAAGGTATGCAGTGTGAAGAGCTCACTTTAACTAAGATTGTGGTTTGGCCATAGTGGAGTTAGTGAAAAAAGAATGGAGCCAGGAGGCTGAGAGTATTTCAAGGGATGATTATAATAATTGATTGGAATATAAAGTGGTTCAAAGAAGACAACCCCAAGAGCTGAAGGATTGTTGGAGCTAAAGATTAGAGATCTACACATAGCCACCTTGCAGTCCCTGCCCATCCACATGAGAAGAACTCCAGGGGCAGTTGTTCATGGCAAAATAATCGCAGACATAGACTGTGGATCTACATATAGATTGTAGATAATACAGTGTGGAGACTGGGTTCTGTTACCTTCCTCTTCCCCGTATTGACTCACGACAGCAAGCAGGTCAGTCACTGGATGACCACCGTGAGCTTGGGTCCATGGTTTGTTGGTGCATATGTAGAAGTCCAAAGGTTTTCTGAAGTCCCTCTAACTTGGCCAGACTTAACCTTCAACGTATATTTGCTTCCCCTGTGGATCTCTACAGGGCTTGGCATTAGGTTTGTTAGGGCTGGACTAGGGCAAATCGTACCCAAGCATGTGATCCTCGCCCTAAGGCCATACCTCTGGTGTCTCATCTGGATGCCGCAGGTGTTGGTTTGGTATTCATGAGGCCCCTCCCCCTGGCAGTGTCCGCACTGCTCAGCTTCTGGTTACTGTTTCACTCTCAGTCCCCTACCAGCTTCTATCTGATAAGCCTTGGTTAGTCCTACCTTGTGTGTGGACAGCCTGGCCTCAGCCACATTTTCCCGGGGCCCCCACAGGACTTCTGGGGCCTTCTTGTTGCATGGCTCTCTCTTCTCTGACGTTCTACCCTGCAGATTCCAGCTGCTTCAGGTACCCAGAACTCTGATTTCTGCTTTCTCGACTCAGGGAGACCGTCCTGCTGTCCTTGGGTCGCCACACTCTGCAGCATGGCCAGGAAAGTGTTCCCAGGAAGAGAGCCAGGCCCTGGGGCTTACTTACCTCATGAGCTTCCTGCCGTTAGAGATCATGACCTTGTGATGCCTGTTACCTGCTGCCGCAAGACGATGGCCTCATATTTTGCCGGATTTTACAGTTGTTTGTGGCTGAAGAACAATTCAGTATGGTTTCTCCACCATAGGCAGCCGGTCGTTATTGTTTATTTTTACCTATTCAGCAAATATTTCTTGAGTGTCTACAATGTAGGAGGCATTAGAAATACAGGGTTGAACAAATGACATGATCCTTGCCCTCGAGAAGTTTGCAGTCTATGGGGGAAAATGGATCTTAAACAAATAATCACAGAAATAAAATTGTGGTTCAAGTTGTGATAGGTGTTGTGTGTTTAAGATAGAACAGACTACCCTAATTTAGATCAGGAAAGAAAGCATCTTCAAGCAAGTGACTTGAGTGCTGGGTAGGCCAGACAAAAGTTTGAGGGAAGAAATACGAGATAAAGGAACATATGAGAACCAAGGAAAGATTGTGAGAGGAGGTCCCCAGGGCAGGAATGGAAGTCTCCTGGGGCTGGGCCTTGGTGTCTGGGGACAGCAACCCAAGGTGATGTGGAAAAGCAGGCAGGGGCTCTGTTAACAATATGAGATCGTATCTTCAGAGAAATGGAGCACCATGGAAATGTTTTGAGTGAGATCGGATTCAGAATTGTGTTGTTAAGTGTAGCTAACTGGTCCTGACACGTCTGTTGTGGCTGAGTCTTCCGAGAGACCAAGAATGAATGTACCTTTCAGAGGATGTAAAGCCCAGCTGAGGATGTTCGCCTTCGAAGAACCGATGTGCTGTAGGTCGGTATTTATTGAGATGATAAAGTTTCTGTAGTTAATGCTTCCCTTGCAAACATTCAGACAATGAAATCCTACCTAAAAAGCCCCTTTGAATTTTGCGAGTCGGTTCTTTGTACTCTTACAGGTGTAGTTAGCTGTAGCGAGAACCAAACTAGGGAAAACACTGGAATTAAATGCAACAAGCTAGTTTTCTGGAGGTTAAGTGTTAAGACAAAGATGAAGTAGATGTTAGGCGTTAAGAATATCAAAGGAGATAAGGGTGGCCTACAGGAAAATCACTTTTACAATTATTGGAAATATTTCCAGAATTGTCTTTGGATCCCTGACAGAAGACGCCACTTGACAAATGTCTGTTGCTGTCAAGGTTACCCTTCCGCTTCGCGCTTTGATTGAAGCTGAAACATTTTTAAATCATTGAAGAGAAACTTCCAAACACAGTATCTGCAAACTCCTATTGCAGGTCAGCCATCCACACGGTCACCAAATTTGCGTGGTGACTATCCATTCACATCAGGCAATTTTTGCCCAGTATAGACAAATATTGGTCAGCTTTGGCTTCACTCATCCAGTTATTAAAATAGTTTCTTCTGGCAGAAATAAATTAATACTCTTATGCATGTCATACTTTTTCAAACTATTGCAAAAGGAGCTGTGTTCATTAAAATTGTAAAGATACTCTGATACCGTACAAGCATGCGTCTTCTCTGTGTACGATACTAGCCAAAAAGATGCGTAACTGTCTCAGTGTGTGTGTGTGCGTGTGTGTGTGTGTGTGTGTGTGAGATGTCGGCAGCTATACACCCAGAGTCATGTGCATATATAACCTAGCTCCTCAATGTCACCTCACATATATTTTACTCAGCTAAATTACTGAAAATAAAATGTATAGTATGATATATTGCAACCATAGATTGTGTACAGTTTGTATATAAAAAAGAAAGAATGATTAGAAGTCGATGAGAGGCTGTTTATAAATCTTGATTGCTTCATAATTTTAACTTTGAGCAACATTTTTATCATAATTATAGGCTTTCTTAAAGCATTTATGCAGATTGTTTTTACTCAAAAGGGGGTTTATTCCATTTGGGTATAAACTACACTCTTTTTTCTTTATGAAATCACTCTTTGAGTTCCTAATACTCAGTCCTCTGCCAGAGCTGAAACATTCAAATAGCAAGAAGCGCTCATCTCAGAAGGGCTGTCACTGCGCCCCTTCACCTGCCCACACGTTGCCCCCTAACAAGGGGCAAGCATGGAAACGCACGGTCATGACACGCAGTTGGCATCTTTAGAAGCTTTGGAATTCCTCTTTGAACACGAACGGGCCTGTGAGGCTAGTACGTTTTTGTACCCACTTCGCAGACCAAAAACTTAATCCCTGGAGGTTTAAACTACGACAGAATATTCAATGCTAGGATCATAAAGCATTGGTTCTGCCTTACTTTTAAGCTTGAAAAATCGAGGTCCCAGAGAAGTGAAGTGATGGCCCCGCGGCAGAATCGGGAATTTGCCTGCGTTGAACGCACGGCAACAGTTTAACTGAAATTTAGACGGAATCGTTCAGAGGCTTTGGCATCACGTAGATTCAAAACCAGAGGAAAATCCTATGGACGTTTTCTTCCATGGAATCCTCACTTTCACTGCGTGACCACAGACCTAAAAGGAAAGGAGGAAAAGAAATACATCACCAGAAACAAACATGAAAACAGAGCTTTAAGAAGTGTACACCAGATGAAAGGAAGAAACGTCAAGAAAGACCGATGGGGCTGTCCCAGAAGAATGGCCCAGGTCTCCCCAGACCTGCAGACGTGCTCCCGGCAGGAGGACTCACACTCTTGCCTGATTTCGTGCATGGCCACACCCGCGGGATTAGCATGGTGCCCCGCATCGTAGGAGATCAGTACAGATATTTTTAACGACTGGATGAAGTTCTGAAACAGAAAATCTCCCCAAACGAAGAAGGAGTAAGATCTCCAAAACCTACAGTTTATGAAGCAGGGGTCGCCCTGAGTATCCCAACGGAGTCAAGTCAACAAATAAGCCGTAATCAGTGGAGGAAATATGAAGTTAAGATTTGGTCACTGTTTCCCAAAGAAGACGATTTGATCACAAGACGCCAAGTGACAGCTCCACGTTTTCATCACAGGCTGCAGGGGGAGGAGCGTTCGTCTCAGGTTTTCAGATGAAAACACTGAAATGTCCAGCTTGTCAGAGTCCCGGCTTCCTGAACACGAACGCTGTGTCTGGGAGACGGTGGACAGCACTTCAGGTGCTGCACTGGTCAGACTGGTGGCGTTTTCCTTGGAGAAGTAGATGTCGTTTGGCCGGACCTCGCTCCGTCCAGCACTCCCCGACCAGGGCAGTCAGCGGCAGCCACTGCAGTTGTCACAATAATCCTGTACGTGGGAGTTAACGTCTCCGCTCTACAGACTAGGAGCCAGGATTGGAGAAGTTCAGAGACCAGCTCGAGGTCACACGACAGGGAGCAGCAGAACGAAGCCAGGCTCCCTGGCAGGCAGTCCTGCCCTGACGTCCACGTCACGGCGCTCCATCGTAAAGACACTTCTCTGCACCGGCTGTGCGGCCACCCCCTCCCAGGCTGTGGCCTTTTCTCTGGACCCCGCTACACCAAGGCTGGAAGCTCTCCGAGGCTCCTGTGTGCTCATCACCTAGGAAGCAAGCAGACCACAAATATTAGGAACTTTATGGGGTTCTTTTACCTTTTCAAAGGAGATTTGTTTAAATCGTGAATTCGTTACTGAGAAGGTCTTTATTTCTATCTCTCTGCATACATATTCACAGAGAGAAAGCTCTGTATTCATAGGTGTAGTTGTGTGTGTACATACGTATGTAAGCACCAGCGAACTGCCCCTCTTTTTTTTTAATTTATTTTTTCATTGAAGTATAGCTGATTTATAATGTTGTGTTAACTTCTGCTCTATAGCAAAGTGACTCAGTTATACGATATATACATTCTTTTTCATATCCTTTTCCATTGTGGCTTATCCCAGGATACTGAATACAGTTCCCTGTGCTCTACAGTAGGACCTTGTTGTTTATCCATCCTATATATATGATTGTATCTGCTTATCCCAAACTCCCACTCCATCGCTCCCCCACCCCCCTCCTCCTCCTTTTAAGGACAATTTTTCACGTTCTTCTCCACCGACGGGTGAAGTCTTCCAGTCATTACAGCTGTGCTACATTAAAGGACAGGAATAGAATGAAAGACTGGCCCTCATCAACTCTGCTACAGTCTGATATTCCAACTGTCTTCCTGTCCAACAACCTGGGGTTCAGTTAACGCAGCTGGTTTACTACGAAGGTTGACAATCGGTGAAAGCAGGGCACGCTTATGCCTCGTTCGACATGAATATGGACGTTCAACAAATCAGCAAAAATGCATTATTTTATGGCTCAACAGTTGGTTCAGTTTACATCCCTAGATAAAAAAGGCATAGAAAGCTATTACCATGAGTGTGAAATAGTTACCTTCGGTAAAGAATGGGTAGCTGGAACTTAAAGGATGTTTTTGAGCGGCTGGCTAACACTGTGGAAACCACTGCTAACTGTGATTTTTGCGAGTTGCCTCCTCACCTGGAGCGCCCCCTGCGGTGACGGCAGGTCCTTCTGGATGAAACCCTGTTTCTCCCTCCTTCCACCGGAATCATCTCCCCCTGTCCCTTCTCCACCTCCCCCCCATCCCGCCTTTCCCGAAGACCAGCCAGGACCCTGTGGAGTAGATGTGAGCTGCTCAATCATGGTGCATTATATATAGATGGGACACACCCGTATGCAGGCGTGTTCCACGTCAGCGTGTGGGAATCTACACGGCCGTGTCCACGTGGGCTGCTGTAAAGGCTTTGACATTGTAATTCTTCCATAAAATTGGAAAATGATTCATTATAATTGCAAGACAATATGGTTTCTAGGTGAGTTTCCAAGTAATCTCTTAGCAATACTAGGGTAAGCCAGGGGTTCTCTGAATTCCAATCGTAAACACTTTGAGGCCTTTTAGAAAATGCGGATAAGTTCTTCAAGAGGTTGGGTCAGCTGGTCTGGGAGGGGGCCTGCACACTGGAATGTTCTAAAGGCTTCGGGTGATTCTCTTGTGAAATATTCTTACCTAAACTATTTTTGCAGGTAGGTTGTGAAAATAGCAAACTCTCTAGTCAGAAAGTTCATTTTTGTCCAGTTAGAATGAATCCTATAGACCTGGGAAAACAGCTTTTAAAAAGTTAACACCTCCGGTTTTCCATTAAAATATAATTAAAATTACTGGGTACAGGAAGCTTTAGTTATCCTAAAAGTTCCATCCCGGTAAGACATTTGTTCTGTATATTTTAAAGAGGACTGGGGTGGAGGGCGTTAAATTATGTTTTAATTCCATCCCATCAGTGAGAATATGAGAAAAAAGTAAGGCCTTATTTCAAGCATGTATTAGCGGTGTGTGCATTCATGGAAACTAAGCATGTGTCTCAGGCGCTGCTTTTATAGTTAAGGCAAATGACTGGGGTTTTGATCTCTGTTTATTATGAAGCAGATGGTAGCCCAAATAGTCTAGCCATTTTTCCCCCAGTTTTGTTGAGATACGATTGGCATCCAGCACTATGTAAGATTAGTGACCTGACTTACATACAGCATGGAATGATCATCATCTCACAGAGATACAACATTAAAGAAATAGAGAAAAGTATTTTTTCCTTGTGATGAGAACTCAGGATTTACTCTCAACAACCTTTGTATACAACAAGCAGCAGTGCTAATTATATATATATATATATATATCAATTATTAATAATGTGATTATAATTAATCAGAAATTATTGTACTTATCTCTCTTCTAACTGGAAGTTTGTACCTTTTGACGACCTTCCTCCAATTCCCCCCTCCCCCTCCCCTGTAAGCACAGATCCGATCTCTTTTTCTCTGAGTTTCTTGGTTTGTTTCTGAAGTATAATTGACCGACTATGCTATGTTAGTTTCTGTTACACAACACAGTGATTGGATATTTTCATACATTTCAAAGTGATGACCACGATAAGCCTAGTTGCCATCTGTCACCATACAGAGATACAGTTTTTGAAATGCCTATCTTGAGGGAACCTGTGAGGCTGAGAAGTCGCTTTCTTTCCCGGGAATCCCTGAGACCTTTCTTAATCTTCATACTGACTTTTGCCTTTCGTCACACTGTGTAGTATAATCAACAATTTCTATTTTGACCTTCCAGGTTCAAGAATAAGTTCTAAAAATGAAGAGTTGGCAGGGTGGTTACACAAAAGGAAGGAGCGACGTGGGTGAAGCAGTGAGTCAACTGCTCCATATTATAAAAATCTAACAACAGGTAGTCGTCTGTTGTGACACAGGCGTTACCTTGCAGCATTAGGGAATGGATGCGACCTTGCCGACGTTTGCATTTTGTGTACAAGTTAGGCATCGCCAAGGGGTGAGACATTTCAGGGATGACCGAGGCTCTGAGCGAGCACGTGGAAATACACTTCCTGCAGAATTATCCTTCCCATTACCCTGATTTACCAGAGGGCAGTGTGCAGGACGCGGCGCCCAAGCGTTACTGGCGCTCAGGACTAGAAGGACCCGGGTTCTCTGGTGCTGTGAGAGAAGAGGGGCTCGTTTCTTTAGGAGCTTGCATCCCATCGGATTGCAGGGGCGCTCTAGGCTTTGGGGGCGGGGAGTACTTGGGAGAGAAAGGGGTCTGCCCAGGCCCGCCTCGGGGACCCCAGAACAAAGAAGATGCTCTGTTGCCCCTCCATCCTCCCTCCTCGCTGTGGGAGGACCCCGAGCGTCTTTTGGGCCCATCCCTGGGCCCCAGCTATGAGGAACAGACAATTCCGGCCCAGGCACCCAGACTTGGGGCCGTCGGAATGGAGCGGCTGGACCCGCTGCCCCCTGCTCTCGCTCTGGGCCTCACTGTGGACTGGCGTGGCCGCGGACAGATGGGCGGACCTCAGCGGTGCCAGCCGGTTCCGCTGCGATAGCGGGTCTTTTCCTGGGGAGCTACCCCCAGTCTCACTACTGAGGCAACGGGAAAGGCGTGCTGCCAGAGGCCAAGTTCTCTGGGTAGTGGCCTGGGCACCTGGGGAGGCCAGAGGAGCGGGGCTGCGCTGTCTGCCCCCTCCTGGTGCCCTGGGATCTGCAAAGCTGCCACCAGCAGTGGGGGGGCGGGGGGGTGGCTCGGGTGGAGGAGGACAGACCGAGGTGGGGTGTGGAGCTGGCTCAGTCCTTCCCCAGGCAGGCCCCTCGCATCTCCCCCACCGCTGCTCCTCCCCTGCCTGCGCGAGAGAGGCGGTCTCCGTGTTTACTGAATTCCTAGGTCGCCTGCGCCCAGGGCTCGGCCACGACTTTCCGAGCGCTCGCGTTCCTGGCGCTGTGCCCCTCGTGTCCACACGGGCTCTCGCGCTCCAGGCCTAGATGTGGGTTAAAACTCCACTTCACAAGCCCCTTGATATGAGATATGGATTTGACATCTGTTTGCCAGAGTGTTTTGCACTTAGCCTAACACCCACTATTAAGTGACAAAACTGTGGCAGCCTGTCAAAGCCAGAAGACTGGCAGCTGCTCGCTTACAAAACCATTCAAATATTTGCAGGTTTTGAAGCCTTATGCAGTGTTGTACCCAATCTTCAGTGATTTAACATGTAAAATATAAGTCAAAGTTTTAAATCTGGATTCCAAAATGTTTCCATTTTCCCTCCAAAAAGAAAAAGCTTTCAGGGTGTGTCTGCTGGAATCGGTCCAGTTCCAACCTGCTTCTCCTTCCCCAGCATGAGATGCCTGCATAAACCCGGTTTTTTAAAATGTCAAGGACCAAACTCTGTCTTCCTGCTGTTACCGACATCTCCGATGACAGAACTAAATTACCTTAAACTCCAAGGGAATAGTTCCTCAAAAGTAGATTGCAAATAATAATAATAAATAATAATCCCCAAGTAAAGCAATGCTTTATTTTGCATTTGACAGTGGTACCAATGTGCCTCTGGGGGAAGAGCGTCCTAGTTAACGCTGAGCTCTTTGGTGATTTCGAAAACACTACCTCCTCTCACTGCACCTCTAAATAGCTTAGTCCGATTAAGAAATAATTTGCAAATGACACAGTGTTTCTCTAGATTAAGGTCCATTGAGTAAAGTCATGTGGGGTTTTTGTCTCCACAATTTGCGCCCGGCAGACAAGGACCTCCTGAAAACTGCAGCTGTGAGCAATGAAAAAAAAATTATCATACATTTGTCCAAGATATATAGACAAGTACACACGCCTTACCCCCTGGAAGACCCAGGGTTGCCAAGCACTTAAGATGTTCAAATGTGCTGTACTTGTACGCCTTTTTTTTTTTTTTTTAATGTTGGTAAATATCGTTCCTTCTGGTGGGAGGGGGGGTCGTAAGTCCTTTGGGAAAAGGTGGGGTCATCATTTTCAGAAAGGCAAGTTACTTTACTTTTGATACATTTCCAGAGGCTCTCAGAGGGTGCTAGAAGCACAACGCTTGAGAGAGATGGGAGAGAGACGTGTGGCTCCAGCCCAGGCGCCTCCTCGGAAGGTTTTCTCCTCGGGCTCGGCTGGGCGGACGGCTTGGTCCTCTGGGGGAGGCCGGGGCCTCCGCCTGCAGAGGGAGTCTGGGCGCAGCGAGGGCCGGCGCCCTGGGGTGGCCGCGCAGCCCCGCCGGGTTCCCCACCGGCCGTGCGCCCCGGGAACGCCAGCCTCCCGGCCGCCGCCACTTTTTACCTGGAGAGTTTTGTGTCCACAACACTAAACCTTCGACACAGTCTCTGGTTCAGCAGCTGCCGAGTTGTTCGGCCGGGGGGGTAGGGGGTGGAGGTTAAAAGCCTGTAGCAGAGCAAAACAAAACAAACAAACAATAAGTAAAAAAAAAATAAAAGCAAGGCCCAGGTGTCCCCTGGGCGGGAGAACAAAGCTGAAGCTCGGGCCCGGGAGGAGAGAGCCCGGAGCGAGGACGCGGCGGGGAGCGAGGGGGCGGCGCTGAGACCCTTGTAAGCGGTCCAGGTGACTCGCGACTGCGGGTGTGGGGCTGACATCCTCCCCTCGAGGTCGGGAAGGGACCCGGAGAGCAGTTCGAGGCAGAACTCGGTAGCCTGCGTGATGACAGGAGTGACAGCTATTTTACGGGGTGGGGGGGGGGGGGTGGCGGGGGGCGGGTGCAGGAGAGAAGGGGGACTTGCCGGCCGGGGCAGCTTTATTGGGCCCGATCTCTGAGGCCGGGCCGGGCCGGGGCTGGGGGCGACGGTGGATCCGCGGAGCGCAGGGGGGCGCGGAGAGCACGGGTGGCGCGGCTACACCTCCCGCTCCGAACGGCGTCGCAGCTGCTGGCGAACCAACTGCTCGATTCTATTCACTGTCGAGTAGGAACAAAAAAGTGGCTATTTATTAGAATACTTGTTTGGTATTGTTCGGCGCCACACAAAAGACGTTTCATTATGTGGAGGGATCCCCCTTTTTCCAGGGAGAAACAATAACTTGAAATTGTCTTTAAAGTCTTTTCCATCAGTAATAAATTTCATTTTCTGGTCTCTCCCGCTGGCAGCGTGCGTGTCCGGGAGGCGCGCGAGGCGAGGAGCGGCGTGTGCGTGTGCAGCGAGTGTGCGAGCGGGGCGCGCGTGAGTGTGCGCGTGTGAGTGTGCGTGCGCGTGGCGCCCGCGTCCGCCGTGCGGCGCCGCCGGAGCCGGCCGGGCTGGGGTCCCTGGGCAGCGGCGCGCGGCGTGAGGAGTGGGCGGGCCCCGCGACGCCGGGTTGGGGAGGTGCCCGGGGCCGAGGACCCGCTGCAGCCGGCGAAGGAACTAACTGTAAGTGTGTCTCCAACTTGCGCGCGGGCTACCGCCCGCCTCCAGCCGGGGAAGGGTGCGGGAGGGGCTCCGGGGGGTGGGGAGGCGCGGGGGCCCTAGGCGACCTTCCGGGGGCGGGGGCATAGAGCGTCCCCCAGCTTCCGTCCCCGGTCGAGCACAGGTGGGGAGCTGCGCTGACCGCCACGGGCGGACTCGGGCCCGCGCGCCGGCCACGTTGGTCATCTTCTTATCTGTGCGTTCACTCCTCCCTCCTCCTCGGCTTTTTGGATTGGCCGCCCCCCAAGGGGCCGAGACTCTGTTTCACTCCGGGTCGCCTTTTGCGGGGAAGGGGGAGGAAGGTCGAGCTAGTCGGTTTTGGGGAGAAGGTTCGCGTCCGCAGGCTCCCCGTTTCCTCCTGACCGCGCGCCCCCGCCCCGCCGAGGCCCAGGCTCCCGGCGCAGCGCCCTTGCCCTTGGCCGAGCCGACTCCGGCTCTCGGCAGCGCGCCCGGCAGCGCTGAGAACTAAAGCCGCGGGTCGAAATTACGTTTTAAAAATGAACATGTCGAGCGTGTGCCATTTAGTGAGAGGTGTTTTGGGCAAAGAATCAATTTAACTTTGACTGACCGACGGTCTTGACTGTTAATACTGCCACACACACACACACAAAATCAGTGAACCGGGATCCATGGACACGCGGCGAGCGCCCCTGGACTCGGCGCCTGGTCGGGAGCCCCGCGGGCGCGGCCGCCGCCTCTGTCCTGCTGGCTAGGGCAGCGCGCCCCCAGGTGGGGTCCAGGGTGCCCTAAAGCCCCGCCTGCCCGGTGGGCCGCTTTAGGTAGGGGTGACCCCCCCCTTCCCCGCCACCGCGCGCCGTCGCCATCCCCTCGGCGCATCCTCCCTCCTCCAGCGAAATAGCACCCGCTCGGCTTCACGGTTCCACACGACGCGCGCCTCGGTCCTCCCTGCGCGCAGCTGGGAGTCTCCCCACCCGCGTGCGCGGGCCGCCCGCCTCCGCCCTCTATTTCCTCGGTTTGAGCCGCCCGCTGAGAGGAGCGGTGGGGAAGTTTCAAAGGTGAAATGGATTTTCGGCGGTGGCTGGCGCTGGAAACCAGCGGCCGGGAGGGGCCGGTCAGGCAGCCATCGACCGGGCACAGGACGGGGCTGGCTGCCTCTCCATGCAAGAAACGGGTGTTTGAACACGATAGCGGCCGCCAGTCAATTAACCCATTAAAAACCCGCTTTTCCGCATCGATTTCCCGGAGCGCTCCGGGGCCGGTGTTCTGGAAGCTCCTTTGTGAAGGCGGGGGCGGGTGGGGCGGGGGTCTGCACCGAGGGTGCCCAGTTGGTTCAGAGACCCTCAGCCCCGCGGCAGGGCTGCCCAGGCGGCCGGGTCGGGGGCTTCTCTCTCCGCTAGGGTCGAGGAGGGAGGCGTTCTGTCCTCATCTCCGGCCTGGCGGGTCGGTGATGCCCGCTGCAGAGGGGGGAACGCCCCGCGCCGGCCAGTGTCCCCCGACGCGCCCGACTGTGGCTGCGGACCAGAGGTTAAGGCCAGCGCCCACGCGGAAAGGAACTGCGCCCCACCCCACCTCCGTGCGGTGCTCCCAGCTTTCCTGTCCCAGCAGCGTCTTTCATGGACGGGGCGACACAGGTCGGCTGAGCGGCCTGAGCACCGGCAGGCCGGAGAACGCCACACTTGCTCCTTGAGGGCGACAGAGAACCTCCGGGTGGCCTTGTGTTCCAGCCCTCGTTATCACCAGAGAGGTAGAGCAAAAGGCCGAGGCTGGCGTGTGATGACAGCAGCTGGAGGGACGGGCAGGACTGGCATCAGAAGGAGGGGGCGTCTCTCACGGAACCTGCGGGAACTGCGGCCAGTTAGACTTGCTGGACCCGATCTCCCGGCACATGAGGAGAAGGAGGCCGCCGGGACCCTGCCGCGGGGCTGTGCTCCAAGCGCCACCTCCCTGGGTGAAAGCAGAGGGTCAGCCACCTGGAGACGCCGGTGATAACCGAGGGGGTCCTGCAGGAGCAGATGCGCCTGTTGTCGTGAGGGCGCGACACAATTGTAGATGAAACCTAAGCGTGGAGTCCCTACCCTGAAGCCCTAACGCCCCTCCTCTGCTGCTTGATGGGGTCCTTTGTCCTTTGGGGACCACTTGCCGGTGCCCCAGGGTGCCAGTCCAGGCACAGTCGGTCGGTCCATAAAGGGAGAGGTGGTCCCTAGAAGCCAGATGGAGAGGTGGAAATCTCCCATTAGCCGGTTTTGTAGAAACTCCACTGTGTTCACCCACTTTTTCCTCACTCAGATTTAGGGGTCAAGTATTTACCTCTGAAGTAGGGTGCACTCTCTCTTTCTCCCTTCCTCTATCTGTCTCTCTCTCTCTCTCTCTCTTTCATGCCAAACCTCCCTCCATCTTATTTTGATGGTGCCCAATCCCCAAGATGGTTACTGTCCTGAGTGGGGGGAGGTCCCTGGAGGCCCTTGGGGGTGGGCTGCAGGTCCTTCCCCATCCCTCCTGCCACCCCAAATATCTAAGAAAGAATAATACCAGTGTGTTCTCCACAAAGACCCATGCACCCAGATAGTCACCAGGCCTCCACCCAACGAGAGGGAAACCTAGTTTCCCCTTGCAGGATGACTGGCTCTGTCTCTATGGGGTAAGAAAGTGGCACTGAAATGTAGCCAGGGGGCCTCTCTTAGCTCAGAGCGTGGGGCCCTGGTGCTGCCTTTGGAGCCCAACCCCGCTGCCTGAAGATTTTGACTGACCTGCTTCTCTGTTTGCTGTTTTCTGAAGTAAGCAACTGAAAGGACTTGAAATTGTGTCACAAGTGATGTTTTAATCTCATTGAAAAGTGTATTAAAGGACAAGATGTAATTTATGTGAGATGCTTCGATGAAAGGAGAGATTGGAGTGGATGGTCTTTTCACTCATGTGAACCCCGTGTCATGTTTATATTGAAGCCTGTGTAGCTAATCTAATTTACAATAACAGGGATGGCCTGTACGAAAAAGCGTCTCTGATTTCACTTTATTTCTTTTCATATAGAAATTCCTTATGACTTGTCTCCTCTTATGAGTGATGCCTTTTCTATTTGGGGGCTAATGAGAGAGAATATGAGAAAGGGCCATGTTTACTCATAACCACGGCTCTTTTCTGTATACACCTCAAGGTCCTCGGCCGGCCTGGACTTGACCAGGGCACTGCATGGCCCTGAGGCACTATTTTTGATCTTTTCAGAATGAACCTTAGGGCAGGGTCAAACCCTCCCCCACCACCACTTGGATGGGGCCTGCCAGGTGTGTCTGTTTACCTGCAGAGGCTGGATGGGTTTCTGCCAAGGATGTTGGCTTTGGAAGTTAGCTTAATCAGATGTACTGTATTTACAGGGCTTTGGTTCTGCAGATTTTAATTTGAACAGTTAGGAAGGTCCTCCCATTCGGCAAAGTTAGATCTTTGCTGGGTCTTCCCGGGAGCTTTGGAAGAAACCAAGCACACCTCCCGCTCAGACGAGGAGCTTTGTATTATTATCACGTTGAACACAAGCGTTCTTTACCAATAAAAAACGACACGCGTTAGAAAATTACAACTTTTGTACAACGTAAAAAGGTGTATTCAAACTGTTAATTACCGGAGGTTGTGTAAATGAAACTTTAGCAGTGACCCGATTTAATTCTGTGGTAATTACTGACAAAATGAGACAAGGCGGTATATTTATCTTGAAGGAGAATATTGCACTGGTGTAGTTAAGCCAAGGAGTAAGAAAAAATTAGAGTGGGGTGTTGCAGAAATATAAAAAGTACATAAAAATCGCACTCTGAAACCGTTTGGCTTCAAAGCACAGAAGGCGCGGCTCAGGTGGCTTTCTGCAAAGCCCGTGCAAATTTTAGAGGTTCCGGCATTTCCTCCCTAAAATCCAAGGCTCCCAACCATCTGCTCTGGCATCGTCGTCTCGGCGCCGCGGATTCCTCGCCTTGAGCTCAACTTTTGCGAGTCCTGGAAATCTGGGAGGCAGAAGGAGGGCTCTGCCTCGGCCCCCGCCCGACTCGCGCCCCGGGGAGGAGAGGCTGGACCGACGGGCCGCCGAGCGGGTTCCCGGGTGACCCTGAAACCGCGTTGAGTCCAGGCTCGGGCCGGCCAGGCGGGGTGGGGAGGGGGTCGGCCACGTCCCCTCGCCCAGTTCGCTTCCTGCAGGCGAGTCTAACGGCTTTTTCCCTCCCTCTCCTTCCTGGGGCTGTCAGCGATGGTCCAGGAAGGGACGCGGCCCGGCTTGCGCCCATCTTCCTCTGCCCAGGGTCGGGCAGCGGCTTCGCCAGAGCCAACCGGGCCAGGCCGCTGAGCACGAGCCGCGGTTCCCACTCGAACCACTTTCCCGCCCAGCCTTGCGTAATCGTACGGGACACAGAATGCGGGCAGCCGGCGGCGCCCACGGGCGCCTGGCTCTCCACGCGCTCACCCCACCTCCAACTCCAGGGACCGGCGACGGCTGCCCTGGGCCGGTGGCCCTGAGCCCTCCCGCAGCGGGGCGGGGTGGCAGCCGGGGCAGACTGCTGCCTTTAGCGGCCACCCAATTGAAGTGCGCGCTGAAGCCGCGCTCGGCCCAGGCCTCCGCCCCGGTTGGTTTGGGCAGGGTGGGCACCCTCGAGGAGACCCCAGCGCCCAAGCGGACGGGACAGTAGACAGGCCTGGCTGAGATTCTTCTCGGAAAGTTTCCCGCAGAAGAACCGCCGGGCAGGCGAGTGGCAGAGCGGAGCTGGCGGGGAGGCCTGGGCGCCCCGCACCCCGCGGCCGCCCTCCCTCCAGAGCGCCCGCAGCTCGCCCGGGCGGAGGGCGCGAGGCTCCCCTCGGGCCCCAGTGTTTTCCTCCCCTTGTCTTCTCTCGTTCATTCATAAACCTGGTGGCTACAGACGCGGCTTGAATATTGACGGCTCTCCCCCAACTGCTCCGCCGTTAACCCAATTACAGAATTCATCAAGAACTGTGTTGAATTATCTCTTTCCATACAGTACAGCATTAGCCTAATTAAAAGCTATAATGTCTGATATAATGATTAAATCGTCAGCTCTGCTGTAGGGAAGCAATATTTTGTTTTCCCTTCAATTAGAAGCTGATTGAGGTTTTCAGAGCAGGTCAGCTGTGAAATTTGAATTATATGTGTGAGTACTGCTCACAGGGTGAGCCCCTACTCGAAAGCTCCCAGAGATTCTCCAAACGCTTTCACCCAGAGCGCTAGAGGCACAGACAACGCGCGCGCGCTCACACGCAGGCTTGTTTGATCTTCTCTTGTATTTACGGATCTCCACGCCGATCGCTGGAGACAGAGTCTTGCTTGGCTTCGAGGAGATGGGCTTTATTTCTTTTTTTCCTGCAGACGGTCCTGGAACAGCCCTCCAAACCCCACGCTTCTAGTTGAAGGAGAGGAAGGGGCCTTGCACGCTCCGAGCAGCTACAAAGACCTCCTGCTCTGTGATGACTGAAGTCGCTCGAAGCTCCATATCGGCAGCGATTCTCTTTCCCTTCTCCTTCTTCTCTTTCCCCCTTTCCCACGACTGCTTTTTCCCCTTTAACACAAAAACGAACCAACAAAAAAAAACTTTTCGGTTACTTTGGCTCCTTGGCCTTGGCAACAGTGGGGTCAAGGTCGCCGTTTCAGGGGGCAGAGGGGTACCGAGAGCGTCCGGGGACCGGGAGAGACGAGCGCCCTCACGACCCCCAGCCCGTCGCCCGCACGCTCCGGCGCGCAAACCCCCGAACGCGCGCTCGCCGAGCCCCGGAACCCGGCGTGTGGCTGGAGAGCGCCGGCCCGAGGCCCCGGAGCTCCGCCCGGACGGCGAGGGCGGCGGCGGCCAGCAGACGGCGATCGCGGCCCGCGCGGCGGCCAGGTCCAGGCAGACGCGCGCGGGGCCGGGGCCGGGGCCGGGGCGCGCGCCTGGGCCGGTTCCCCGCCCCCCACCGCATCCCCGCGAGGTCCCCTCCGGCCAGCACGCCGCCCGGCGCCGCGGTCCCCTCCCACACGCGCGCGTCTCCGCCTCTTCTCCGTCTGCGCCTCCTGTTGGCCGAGATGACCTCGGACGCCTCTTCCAATTGAACCGTCTTTCTCTCCTTTCCTTTTCTTTCCCGCGCTTTCTTTCCGCCTTCTCTTCTTCGCTCTCCTCAGGTCGCTCCTTTCTTTCCCCAAAGTCCTGCCTAGGAACTGGCGGCTCCGTCGTGGTTTGCCTCTTGGAACTCTGGTTTCAGTCCTTTGGGCTACGCCCTGGGCGGTCTACGGAAGCGCCTACACGTGGCCTCCGTCCTAAGGAGCCTCGGGAAGCCGCTGGAGCTGAACTATGGGAGGGCCGCAGGCGGAGGTCTGGGCACATTCCCCGGAGGGTGTCATCAAGACAGGCCGTCTGCGCCAGGGCCTCGGAAGACGGGAGAGTATTGGTCTTCTTCGCTTCCCCAGAATGACCTTTGATTGTCCTCTGGAACCCCTAATCTGTCCATCTCTCTGCTTCTTGGAGCTTGAGGCGGGCACTGGTACAGAAGGTCACCTCTGTGTGTGCCTGAAAGCTAGCTTTCATTTACAGATTGCTAGGGCCGGGGATGCTGTCCACAGTAACCCTCTGTGCTTCCCAGAATTGTCCTGAGCGCAGCCAAGGGGAGGGGAAAAAGCAAACGCCAGAAAAGTTTCAGTCACTCCGTACAGGCAGTATAAGCTACTGGGGTTAGATTTAAAGTCCAGGACTCAAGTTATTTGAAAGTCAAGGGCTCTTGTATAGTTGCCTAAATACTGCACATAAATATATATGCGTACATTCTTTGTGTACACACGTGTATGTATCTGTATGCCTAGATTCTGTGGTATACATGGTATATACAGGTGTGCATATATCATGTGCACCAGTATGTATATGTATGCACATCTGTGTATGTCCTGTGTGTATACATCTATTTATATGTATGCATATGTACATATAATGTGTGTACACACACGTATGTAAACGGCATATATTCTGTGTGTGTGCATATGTATGTTTATACAATGCATATATTCTGTGTGTATACGCATGGATATAAACGTGTATATATTCTGTGTATGCATATGTATATACACAGGCAGATATTCTGTGGGTACACGTGTATGCATACATATGCAAGGTGTGTGTATATAATTTCCTCTAATGATGGCTTGGATCTGAATTTTCTTTGAGGATCATGCCTACAAGTTAAATAAAAGAACAGAAAGCATCTTTACTTATACACATTTCTGAGTTGATCTTCTCTTTGGCGCTTTGAACAAAGAAGCACAATGAAGTTTCTGAGCTGCCAAGAGAGCAAATGTGGTCACTCAACAGTGAACGAATCCTTTGCTGGGGGTCTGGGCTTTGATGTTACTTGGACCTAGTGTAGTCTGTCTTCAGATTCTCCAGTGCCTGGCCTTGGAGAAAGTCCTCAGCGTAAAGAAGGTCCCTGCCAACCTGGTGGGGGGCAGGAGGGAGAAACATAGAATCGGGGAGAGGAGGTGTTTTCAAACCGTTTTGAACCGTTTTCTCTTTTTAAAGTGTGGCTGGGGAGGGGACGGGGAGTCACAAGGAGCAAGACATTGAGGCTCCTAGAAGCCATCGCCCGCAGGAGTTACTATGATGCTCCACGATCTCCATGCCAGGATGGAAGGCACTGAGAGGTCTGGCAAGCAGCGCCCTGCCACTGCCTGACTGGCACAGGCGGCGGCTGCCAATCATCTATCGCTTGGCAACAAGTTACACCTGCAGCTCGGGTTTAATACTGATGCACTTGGACACCCATAGCGTGTGCACCCGCTAGGGCCCAGGGAACACCTCGTCACTAAAAAGGGCTTATGGAGAGCGCCCCGAACGCTGAACACTAGCACGATCTCACACAAGGCTAAACCATTTACCCCCTATTTAGATGCTCTGCAAAACAAGGGTAACTTTGTATTTGGAAACATTTTCAGGACTATGGTGGAAAGAAACCAGACCATTTCAAAGTCAGCTATCCAAGCTCCCCAAAGCATAAAGCCTTCCTGCAGTGTGCACTGGAGAGCAGGGTGTTTATAAAATAAATTGCTCCATTGATGTGGAAAAGAATGTACCAAACCTGATTCACACAGAGTATTTTCAGGGGGGGCTTAGGCTATTTATTTTAAAATCTAAATTGGAAAGCAGAGGAATGAAATCTTTCAATGGCTAAGTGTATAATATAGTTTATAATTTGTAAACCATTTCCTTTATTTCGGTCTTGCTGACTTTCCATAACACGCTGGATCACACGGCACACCCATTGCCTCCTAAATTATCAAAGGAGAAACAGATCTGTAGCATCCGTAAACAGTATTCTTGTTCTTGTTTTGTTCATTTACAATGTAACTGACATTTGGAGGTAGTGCGTGAAACAAATCGAAAGGCTTAACAAACTCGACTGGTGAAATAAGAAGGCAGTTGAAAACCAAGTTTATAACCTAGATATTTAGTGAAAAATAAATATGAAATGACGTTTCCTTTCTAATCTAATTATATATTATTTGATGAGTTCACTATTAAATGCTGAATGGCCTGAAATGAAAGCAGTTTCGTCTGCACAGACCAATTTGCTCTTGCACTGCATATACTGTAGCAACCCTGCAATTAAAACGAAAAAAAGCCTACAGTAATAATCATAGTAATTGAGACGAAAGAAAGCATTATTCCTGTACCTTGGACAAGCAATAGGGTCAGGAAATTCACAACGGCAGCATTTTTTTAACGGGGGGCGGGGGAAGGGAAGAGGCGTCATGTATTCACTGCCCAACATACTTAAACATCATTATTACTCGTCTTGTAATCATCATCATTATATATTTATTTCTATTACAGTATGGTCAGTCGGGCCGCTTTGGTTAGGCTCCACTTTACCCACCAGGAATCTCCTAAACACCTCCCTCTGTGGCGCACAGAGACGCCCCCGTTACTCCATGAGGACTCTGGAGGGATGCTTGGACTGTCATGGATTTTC